>NC_136069.1:1416606304-1417252138 GCF_964261635.1 Lissotriton helveticus
CCCAATTGAGTCAATAGCTTCTTGTCCTTAAAACAAATATGCGTTTCAGTTAATAAAACCATATGTGGGTCATATATTTTCAGTTCTTCATATACCAAATTTCTTTTGTTTTTATTATTCAAGCCTGACACGTTCCAAGCTAAACATCTAAAACGCAACATACTATTTATAAGATCAAAATAAACTGCACCTTTTCTTACATTCAAGCTCATTCTTAGTCTATAAGATACTAAGTCAATTACCCTTAAACTTGTCTTGTCGTTTTCTGTTTCCCCCCCTTTCCCTCGTTGTCCTATCCCCTCCCCACTGTCAGCCTTTAACCCTAACCCCCAGCCCTTAAAGCACCCCCTCCCCGTGTCTCCCTGGAAGCTTACGCCTATCTTCTGCTGCCGTTCAAAGGGCAGCCAATCAGAGAGGTCTCCCCGAGACCCGCAGATCTCCGTATTAACCTCATACGAGAGAGATCATAAATCATAAACAAAAAGAAAGTGCCCCAGCGAATTTCCAGTGAGCTTTACAATCTTAGTTTTCCTTCCATTTCATTTTTTTGGCTATTTCTGATCTTTACCCCCTCTCTCTCATTCCTTCTCCTCCTTCAGCGATCTGATATTAAACATTTACATTCATTTTAGTAAGTAATTGCTCAGCCTCCTTTACATCATTGAAAAAATAAGTATGACCAGATTTCATGACTTTCAGACGGGCAGGTTCTTGGAGGAAGACTGTGGCACCCTTAGATTTGAAAGGATCAATCAGTTTCCACAACTCCCACCTTTTGTCCATAGTTATCTTACTAAGATCAGATTTAACAAAGAAAGTTATATTGTCCAATGTCACAGGAGTATTAGGTCTAGCCTTGATTGAGACTGCTTGTCGTAGCAAATAATTGCCGAAGTAAATCATGATTGGGCGTGGGTATTTGCTTTCCTTGTTTCTAGAAATTATAGGTAATCTGTGCACCCGTTGTAATTGGCAATCCCAATCCCAGTCAGACAGGTCAGGGAATGCCCGTTCAAATAATTTGACCAAGTAGGCCCTGGCATCTGATCCCTCTGATCCCTCGGGTATTCCAAAAAGTCTTAAATTCTGTCGCCTCTGCCTGTTTTCCAATTCTTCTACTTTGTTTAATAGGGACCCGATTACTTCATCATGTCGTCCTGTTTGAGCCGTAGTAGTAGCTAAAGTTTCCTCCACTTCAACAACCCGCTGTTGTAATCCATCGATCTCTTTAGCCCGTTCAGTTTATTAGTGACTCCCTGTAAACTAAGTTGCATCTTACTATTGTCTTCTCTTAATTGGAGAAAATGTTGTTGAGACTCTTGACGATGTATCAATAAAGTTTTAAAAATTAAATCCAAGGAAGAAGTATCAGAAGATGCATTAGGAGAATGAGAGGATGTTGCCAGTTGCAAAGGAAGGGCCTTGCCGTCTGAAGCAGTAATAACCGGTGATTTATCCATAGGATTTGTTTGAGAATCACCAAAAAATGGCATAATATTATCAGGGGTTGTCTTTGGAATTACCACCACTGACTCTGGATTTAAATTTTTATCTTGCTCTTGATTGGTCAAAACCCCATTTTTTACGGGAGAATTTTGTAGATTTTTTAAAGTACACCCTTCTATGGGAGTGGTGGGAATAATTCCTGAAGCACCCAGAACAGTATTCTTAATGGCCTTGCGAGGTTGCACCCACTTAAGCAAAGGTGTTTGGTCTCCGATGAATTTCCCTGCTGTATTTATTGGTACTAATGTAGAAGCTACCATTATAGGTTTCAGTTTTCTGTCCCCTTTCTTTGCTTTAGATTTTATCCTCCTGCCCTTCTTAAAGCCAGAGGATTTTTTGTCTTTGACATCGAGTATAGCATGGTCTCGCTTTTCGAACCCTCCTTCGTCATCGGGGAGCTCCTCATACTCGAAATCATCGTTAGAGTCATTATCATCCTCCAACATCTTTTCTAGCGCCTTTTCTAGCACCGTAGCACTTTTTCCATCTGTTCTCTGCTCACCTAGGCTCTGATCTAATGACGAGGGCGGTGCTAGTGTCAGTGCTAGTGCTGGTGCTGGCATGGAGATGCTAGTATTTTCTGGTGTTTCCATAGGAGCAAGAACTGAAGCAGAAGCAGAAGCAGTTGCTGCTACTGCTACCGTAGTCCCCATCTCTACCCTTGCCGGAGTAAGTTCTTTAATTTACCCTGCGTTAGTGTCTTTGTCAGATTGAATAGGGTGGATGGGTGAATAAGATTGTGGAGATAAAGCTGGAGATGGGGTTGGAGTTAGAGGGGCAGCATATATAAGGGATATTTCAGGCTCCTCCTCAGGTATATCCTCCTGTATCACCAACATTTCATTTACCCCCTTTACCCCCTTTAGCTCCACTGTACCCTCCACTGTACCCGCCGGTGTTTCCATATGCTTCGGGGACCCCTCGGTCTCCAAATCCGGGCTCTTACTAGGGGCAGCCACCTCCATAAGTTTATCGACCCCAGTTTCTATTTCTGTAGCAGAGACACGGCACCTCTTGACTTCTAAGCCCATAGTTTTCGTCAAATCAATCCCGGCAATTAAGTTTTTATTTTTGCTTTTATCCTTATCATTTGGAGCTGGTGAGAGAATAACATCCTTAGAAGGTGCAGAGAGAAAGTGAGGGTGCGGAGGAGTAGATTGCGGCTTACCAGCATTAGTCTCCCCGGGAACTTCAGGAGCATTTACAGCACGCTGGGGGGTCCTCGCAACTACTGCAAACAATTTTTTTTTTTAAATGCAGTTATTAGATCTACGACAGCTTTATTAGGGTTTGCTCAGCTTTTGGGGCTAGGCCTGTAGAGGCCATTCTTGAGATATGTAGATCGAAGTATCTGGCTATTGAGGCCTTTGGCTCATCTATGTGGGGATTTAAACAGCAGGCAGGGGTGCAGATAGCTGAAAATAGATTTGTACCTAGCCTCCTGTCTGTACTTCAATCAATCCCAACCTTAGCTAGTCACCAGGAGTTGGAGGTTACGTCTCTGATATCCTGAGCACAGCCCTGTTACTCTGTTGGCTTAAAACCTGGCTTAATCCAAAATTAAACTTAAACCATCAGATCCTGCAAGATTGTGTTAAACTGGATAAAGCTAGTAACATCAAGTGGCTGTCTTATGTTAAGCTTATGTCATCTAAAATAGGGCGGCAACAATTATTTGAAGCCCCAAAAAGGATCAGCAAGGAAGACGTGAAGGGGGTCAAAATGAATTCTTTGAATACATTGATGATGGAACGGGAAGAACAGGAGCTACAGAAACCTCTAGTTAGGGTACACTTCTTGACAAAAACAACCTTGTTAATTGAACCCTACTTGAAAATTGTGACCAAGCCTCGCCATCGCTGGGTCCTGACTAGGTTCCGTTTTAATTTGATTCACTTCTCATTGGGTGATCTTCCGGGTGGTGTAAACCTGAGGATGCAGGCCCATGTCAATGTGATAATTATTCTTCACAGGACACTTTACATTTTATGATGTTCTGTGATTTTTTAATGATATTGGTAGGAAGTTTTTAGTCCCTATATTGAATGGAAAGGGCTTTTTACAGGTTACACCTGCGTTACTTTATTTGCAAATGCTGAGTAATTCCTGGGATATTTTTAATATTGCTTGTTACCCTGTTGCTGCCGTACGACTCAGGAAAAAAATACACCCTATGTTAAATAATGTATACATGTTATTGTTAATATTTTATGGAATTTTTTAACCTCGAGATATCTGGTTCTGCTGAAATATGCAAATGCTGTTGTTTTATATATATTGCTCAAATGTTTTTATAGGAATGTGTCTTTTTTGTATATTGTGTATTGTACTTTTATGATTTTAATTAATCGAATAAAGTGGATTGACTGACTGAATATTTTTATTTCTCTCCCGTTAAGCCTTTCTGCACTGGCTGTTACCTGGGGACTCCCGGTCCTAAGAATTGTGTTACTTATACAACTTTCCATGTGGTCAATTACATCCTTATGCTCGCAAGTGATTTGAGCTTCATCTCACCTCCCCCTTATATCTATAATGGTCACGGGGGTATCCAAGGATTCACTGCAGATGGGGCTGGAGCCTTGGGAACTTCAGCTGGCCCCTGATCAACACATGCACACCTGCATGCCCCTTAAACAACTGATGCGCTACTAGAATTCAGGAGTTGCAACAATGTTTCTTCAGTTGGCACTAATTTACATAGAAGAGGCACCAAAAGAACAGTCATGAGAGTCTCCAGTCTTTTCCATTGATCAGGGTCATCCCCAAGGTCCACCGTGGTATGATCACCACTATTGGGAATTTGGCTTGGGCCAATCCTCTATTAGGTTCTGAGACAAGTTTCTCTGGAGGCCTAGTTGCTTTCTGCTTAGATTTAGGTTTTTGCTGCTGCCTTTGTAAAACTTCTCCCCTTGTGTGCTTTGCAGGCGTCTCTCCACTGCCTTTTGCCATAGATTTCGATAGGCTTATCGTACTTTCCCTGGTGACCCTTTTAGATCTAGTGATAACATCACCACGGCAAGAGCCTGGCGTAATTGCGTTGTGAGCCATGGAGGGAACCGGTGTCTCTTCGGTCAGTATCGACGAAATGTCTGGAAAATAGAGATCCCCATCCCCCACCGGATCTTGTGCAAGATTGGTGGTATTAATCTGTGCGACTGTGCTCACTTCCAATGCCGCTGATGATGAAACTGGGAGATCAACTATTTCCCCATTATTGCTTAGACCTGGGGTGGCAGAGCATGAATGGCCCTCTAGTTGCTGCACTCCACTATACCTCCCATCGATGACCGCTTTTGGGCCGCAAAAGTATCCAGAGAGAGTCTTTTTTCAGCAAGCTGAATTTTGTGAGTCAGAACCGACTCTGCTCTAGTCAAAACTGCATTCAGGGTCCCCACACCCCCCCCCCCCAGCCAGTAAACTCGCGACCTTACGCTTGCTCATCCTATCGGCTAACTGTTAATTAATTACTGGCTGACCCTCAAAGTGCACAGAGTCAAGTGAGTACCTTGCTTAGTAGCTGAAGTCCACCTTGATGCACAGGATCACAGGGGGGTGACCCAGCCCAGCCTTTCCCAGTCTCTGACGGGCTTGGATGGACCCACCCTTGGCCCAGGCTTCGTCCGCGCCTGTCCCACGCTGCGGGAGCCTCTTATGACTTTTAAAGGCACCTCCCTGCGCAGGTGTCAATGGTGGCGTTGACTGGCGGGACCGCAAGTAGTGCTGGGAGGTGTAGTCTTTCCCCCAGCGCGTCCCGGCTCGGCTCCCGATCTCCCGGGCACCTGACCCCAACAAACTCCAGAAGTGCTGCTGTGCAGGAGGGCTTCCCACGCTGTAGGAGCCCCTTACGACTTTTAAAGGTGCCTCCCTGCCCTGGTGTCAGTGGTGGCATTGGCGGGACCGCAAGTAGTGCAAGGAGGTGTAGTCTTCCTCCCAGCGTGTCCCGGCTTGGCTCTGGATCTCCTGGGCACCTGACGCCAACAAATTCCAGAAGGGCTGCTGTGCAGGAGGACTAGCATAATCTGTAATAAATAAAATCATACCTGACCGAGTAAAATCCAATCATAGAACGTAAAGAGCCGGTCGGGTATCATTGATGGTTAATGCTGTAGCTTCACATTGTTGGTCATTGCAAGCTGTCATTGCTGTAGCGCGTTTCTGGTTGTCACTGGCTGTCACTTTCAACATGAAGAGCAAGTCTCACCGGAGCTTTCCCTTGACAGTTATTCTGTGCGGCAGAATCTTAATAATAATAATAATAATAATCCACATTTGTAAAGCGCACAATAACCCCTAGGGGTCTTTAGGCACCAGAGTCCCATGGTGCTTGGCTAATCTGCCGCCGGTGCCGGGGATCAAACCGTGATCCCCAGATTCCGGAGTCAGTCGCCCTAGCTGCGGCACCACACCTCTTCCATCTTGGCACACAAGAGAAGCCCAAAAGTCAGGGTTTTCACCTTTTCTTGTGGAGGAGTGCACTCTGATGGCAGCCAAGGGTCCAGGACCTGGGGAAGCAGACCAAGGACTCACTACAGCAGAGGTCAGCAGAGCTCAGGCAGGTCATGGCAGGTCCAGTTGTAGCAGATCAGGTGGGCAGTTGTAGAGAGGGATTTGCAGCTTGTTATGACCCTATATCTCACGTAGGAGGTCAGCCAACTGACACTTGGGGTCACTCTGGCTAGCCGTGGATTAAGTCAACCATGTACAATCTTCCTTCACAGACAGTAAGGCAGACCTTCAAGCAGGAGAGCAGTCCTTTTTCTGCAATGTCCACAGGTCTAGGAGTGTTCTGAAAAGTGTCTCTGCAGGTCCAATATTTATAGCTGTTGCCATCCTTTGTGTTGAGAATTCCCTGCCCTATCCTCCACATCAGGTTCTGGAAAGTCCATCCCCCTTGACAAGTCTCTAGACTGTCTAGGGATGACAAAAGGCAGGGGAAGTCTACTATCAGGTTTCTTTGTGTGCACAGGAGGCAGAACACTTTGAAGTGCAAGTGGGGTTTTGTACAGCCCTTCCCAGGCCATCCTTCCAGAATAGCCCATTCTGTCCACATTTAAGTCCCCTTTGAATTACTGCCTGGAAGCAATGCACACACCGTAACAGCAGAGCCATTCACAGTCATGTTATCCAGGACACTGATAAAAGACAAACATAGGACAAGAAAATGTCAACGTTCTAATAGTTCACGCATTTGAGGGGTAGGGTCTTTCAATCTGCTATTATAGACTACTTTATAGTTGTACACAATTGTCCTAGCTGATATTTATTTGAGAGACAATTCTTTTTTTTTGTGAGTCAAGTAATTTAATTAAACTCAACACCTTTTAATTTGTAAGTATTATTCAATCATTTTAACATTCTACATTCTACATCATCTTAAGCTTACATTCAAATATTTTGACACATTTTCTTTAGCCCTAACACCTTTCTTTTAAACATTTTTGTGCAATTATTTGTGTGTGCTCAAATAAGACTAAAGTAACATTTTCTTAATTTCGTGCATTTATGAAACTTGTGCAAACACGTGCCAATTTGTTTTTACTTTGAACCAGTTTGTTTGCCTTTTAATTAGAGTTGCTGTGTTAGTGTCTATCCCTTGAACTGAAACTCCTCATAAAGACCATAACTGAGGGTTGATTTACAAACTCTGCCCATCGGCTCCCAATTATCTATCCAGGATACCTGCACTTGGTTTTCTTTTTAGTTCATCTCCCCAGGTATGGTCAGGTCTTATTGGGGGTTGATTTATAAACTCTGCCCATAGGCTCCTATTCTTCTATCCAGGATGCTTCTTGTTTTCAGGTGTGGTTAGGTCAATACATTTCCAGCTTCCTGTTTATTTTTTTGATTCCCTGCAGGACCTTGACTGTTTGTGTCTGAAAGAATACAACAAACCCAAATGTTGTTTTTTTATTAAAAATAGGGTTTTTTTACCTTAATTACCTATTGTGTTTTTTTGAAAAAAAATATTACCTCTCGTTCTCTGTGTTGCTTTATTTGCCAAATCTTGTTCTAATTTTTCATGATCTGTTTTGAAAAAAAGAATTCATTATTGTTCTTTTGATTGTTCCATTGTCTCAGTTTTGATCAAGTTTTTTTATATTGTACTCAATTGTATTAGCTGTCTTCTTTTCAGAGTCTCCTCCCTATAGCCGATAGCCTCAACTTTTGCTGTATAAACAATAAGGCTATTTTTATTGTTATTCGTAGTAATAATTCTAAGTGATTGACTTTGAGCATGTGCAAGTGTTATTTCACAGTACTTAGTGTTTCTTGGAAGGATTGGCAGTTACAGGAGTTTGTCACAGTGTGTTCAAACTGCTTCTCCTTGCCCCATATTCCAGTTACTTTGTTTTGTGCACTTGGCCTGTTTTTATTGATACATTGGGGGTCATTAGGATAGCGGACGGATCGCCACCGCCCGCCCCCATACGCCACCGCCCGCATGGCGCATTGCGGGTGGTCCCGTTTCCCGGGGCTATGGCGGGCGGACTTTAATATGCCCCTTAGTATCCAACTTCTTTTATGAGTTCCGGTGCCACTTGTAAACTGATTTTCATAACTTAATTACGTTTTTAATGGTTCCACTACACAACTACAGCCCAAACCACAGAACTGAATTACACCAAATTTGGCAGAAAGCTAGATCTTGGTCCAGTAGAATGCTTTGTGTATTTTGGTGGAAATCTGTTCAGTAGTTATTTTAAAAAAAAAAGATTTTTGCATATCTAGAGATGCAGATCCACCGCGTTGGATCCGTGTATCCATGTTTCAACAGCAATGCCATGATTGGCTGGCCACAACTTGAGAGAAAGGCTGCAGCTACCATTTGGTTAATCGGGACACAGGTCCTTGGGAGGGGGGGATTAAAGTGGAAATAGGATATAAAGGGTCGGGATAGAGGTATCCTGCCCCCATGGTACTGATAGAGGCATCTGTTAGGCGCCCCTAATGGGCAAGAAGTTGCCCCAAATGTTTATTGGGGTGTGTGGAACCACTGCAGTGCTCAGTGTGGGCCCATGTGACTCCAGAGCAGATCCGAGGATCCTGAACAAAATAAAAAACATACCCACTCATATTTTCTCACACTCCCACACAACCCCTCACACACATACTTATACATCCATACACCCACTCACAAACCTACACAGTCACTCACACACCCATACAGTCACTGACACATCCACTCACAGACCCAGTGAACCACTCATAAACCCACTCACGGACTCACACAGACACTCACACACCCACTCACACTGCCATGTACACACCAATGCAGCTACTTACAGCCCACATAGTAATATACACAGCCATTCACAAAGCCATACAGCAAATCACTGACACAGCAACTCAAACACACAGACACTCACACACCACTCAGAGACCACCCAGCCATTTACACACTTAGCCATACACCCACCCATCATATACTCATATGTGCACACCCACACAACCACCACACACCCACACTCACATGAATACAGCCACTCACACATTTACTCAAAGACACAGAAAAAAAGACACACACCCATACAAACACTCCCACACACCGAATCACACATCAATACAGCCACTCGCACACTCTCTCACCTACCCATAGAGCCACTGATACATCCACTTAGAGAACCACTCACGCACACACACACTACACACACACAAAGGCACTCACACGCCCTTTTGCACACCCACAAAACAACTCACACACATTCATCCACTCACGCACCCACTGTATTAAAGGACCAGATGGAAGAGGCAAAAATAATATTAAGGAGTAATAATAACACACTTTTCTATTGTGCTTCCCACCACACATTGGATGTTTACCCACTTCACCCACCTTGAGAAATAGAAAGCTTGATTGAATTTAACTGGTTTTAAACATATGATCTGTAGATCATGGTCCAGTCATCAGCATTCACCATACTATGCCATTCTGTTGATTGTGACAACTTCAGTGGAATTGTACATGTTGCATGTAAACTGCCACTCCCTCAGCCTCTACTTTTTGTTTTGGAGTTTCACCAGTATTCTCTAAATAGTTGCTGCCAATAAGCATTTCATTTTATCTTGTTCAACTAGGTAATATTATCGGGCTCTAAGGCTTTTAGAGCTTTGCGCCAACTTAAGGTGGAACGTTCTAAATTAAACATGGGAACAAAATTAAATGAATTAGCATTGTGGCCTAGAAGATAAAAAGCTGCAATATCAGTTTAATGAGGAAACAATAATGAAAATGTTAACAGGCACAGAAGAGGTTTTAAGGGATATGGAAAGCCCCAATCATTGTAAAGAAGGAAATGTGTCCCATTTTAAGGATATTTACTTCATGAATCAAAAAGAGGAAACATATTTGCCAATGTTCACTGAGATCGCTTTTGCACAAAATATAATTGTACAATTGCACAACATACACAGTTTAAAACTATGCATTGGTGAAATGCCTTCAAGAAAAATAATTTTGAATTGGCAAAGCTAACTCATCTGACTTGCCCAGTGTGACCTCTGCTAGTAGTTATCTGGAGAGAGCCACCTTCAGAGCAAAGGAACTGGGTTAGTGCAGCTGATGGGGGTAAGAGCCTTTGAGCACATTCAATCCCAGGATAAGAGAAGTTACTTTGTAGATAAACCGTGCGCAGTAAGAAATGCCTTTGTACATCACAAAATCCATTACGTAAAATCTATGGCTGTAGGTTTTTTTTTAATTTAAAAAATCTTCATTTTTTTGGGAAGAAATAATACAAAAGGATACATAAAGATAACAAAAGTATATAGAGATTAGGATTATCATGAATATTTATTTAATGGGTAGGAGTTGTAGCATTTCTGTCATTAACAGTTTGTGCAGGTTGTCTTGCTAGTCAGACAACATGATGTAAGGTTGCAGTAACTTAAGTAGGCCACACTAATCACTAATTCATAATAATAAAGATAAAAATCAAGAGCAGTAATTACTCAGGAAAGAATTGAGTGTTGTAGCTTCACACAATTTCACTAGAGCGACCATTTTATGCTACCCAGAATTGACTCTTCTGGACTAAAGACGGAGGTTATTCATGGGGGCTTAGTGTTAGCCATAGAGTTGTCTAGTATGGACCAAATCTATCCTGATTTTGCTTTTCAGGGGGAGGTCTGGAAGGATATCTAGTCAGCCCCCCTGATGAAGGAAAACCAATTCTACCAAACTGCCGATTTGAGAGTAACTTTATTTTTCCATTTACTAAGGACAAGCTTACATGCCAGTATGTGTAAAAGATCTGATACGTATCTATCCCCCCTCTTAACTTAGAGGCAATGCAATAGGTATTTTATGCAGCACTGAAGAAGTAGTAAATTGAAAACACAACAAAATAAAAAATCCACACGTATTTAGGAAAATACAGAACATTTTAATAAATAAAATAATACCAGAATGACAAACATGCAATGAATAAAACGCAGTGATGAATTCTTGAATTTTATGATGACAACTAGCACCTAAAAGATCAAAGCGCCAATCACAGATATCAAGTTGCATGCAGCTGGGGAAATGTCGAAAGTTATAGTCGACCATAGTTCAGAGCACAGTTCTAATCCACAGACTCTGTTGGGTCCTTTCTCGACTTAGCCTTATTATGAGTTTGGGTGGTGGACCGCTGTGCCAGCGGTGGTGGTCTGACCCCGTTGAGCTTAGCGGTCCGACCGCTGTATTACAAGTTTGGTGGATTGGGTTATCGAAGACCGCTGCCAACACCACCAGCCAACTCCAAGGGCAGTGGTGACGGAGTGGGCCTAAGAGGCTGTGGGAGACTCCGAAGAACATGTCCACCCCAATATGAATTGCTTTACAGCCGGTGTGTCTGTGGTGGTCCAACCACCCATCGGAGATGGCAGAAAGGGAGGTATATAAGACCATAACTCACCTGTAGTCACCTGGCTTGACCAGTTTTCTGGGCAGTATAATTTTTATCAGACACATGACTTTTGACTTTCCTTTCACATATGTTGCTCTGCACACTGTGGCCAAAATACAATTTGGTGGTATTCCTTTCTTAGGTACCCTGGGAGAGGGAGGAGATATCAGACAACTTTATACCACCCATTCCCAGACCAACACACATTAAAAGAACAACACATCATTACAAAGTTACATTTAAGTAGGCAAATCATGGATGTATGTCACACATTGGAGACTGACCTCTAACCTCACCTAAATATGCCTACACCAATACCACCACTAGTGAAATTCATGTCAGTTTTGGATATTTTGGCTGCAGGCACACTTCAATTCACTGTTGCTATTTCCTGTGGAATGTCACAACCGATGTTCAGTCGGGCCCGCACAGAAATGCTTATAACAATCTTGAGACATGTGGGCAGCTACATCCAATTCCCCAGATTAGATGATTTAGCTACTGTTAAGGTGGATTTCTATGGGTATGGATACACCACACATGTGATTGGATCTATCAGTGGCACCCATATTGACTTATTACCACCACACAACATGGAGCAAGTCTACTGGAACAAGAAGCACTACCATTCTATCAACGTGCAAGTTGTCTACCTAGCAGATTTATACATCTCAAACATCTGTATCCAGTTCACATGATCTGCCAATGATACCAACGTACTGCCTTCTGTCTATCTTCCATCTAGGAGACTCAACATTGGTTGTTGACACCGATGAGGAATCCTACAATGCCAGGGGAAGTCCACAGAACAAGGCGGCCAGTGGAGAGGACTTTTGGACTCCTAAAATCCATATTCAGATGTCTGTACCAACTGGTAACGCCCTCCTCTACTCACCAGGGAAGGTGTATATGATCACTGTGACCTGCTGCATACTCCACAACATTGCCCTGAGATGGAACATCCCTTATATCGCAGAAAATGCAGGCCATGAACACCCACTGGGTGAGGACCCTGGAATGTCAAATGAAGATGATGATAGTGGTGAAGAGGAAGAATGATTTACATCAGGATCTCATCCAGAACTACTTCTCCTGAGTAAGTATGGTGTAAGTTGCAATGACTTTGACCTTTCTTGGAGCACTTCTAGTGAAGTTGTGAAGAAGATGTTAATGCTACATAGTAGGAATTTATGGCTCTGGAAGAATCTAAAAAAGTTGACAATGTGATATGTACCATATGTATGCTTTCTTAGTTAATCTCTTTGTGGTGGTCTATTTTAGGTACCTTCACCAAGTCATCTTCATTTGGACATTTCAGAGTTGTGACATTAGCAGGTATATGATGCTGTTCAGACAAATAAAGAAGGCATGGATTCTTCCTAGGAATCTCTGTCACAGAGTTTGGGTGTACAAAGCTGGCACCAAGATAGCTTGCACACGATAGGATGGAAGTTGACTGGCTTCTATTGGACTTTGTCCTTGTGGTGCTTTGGTCTTAGTGCAATATTTGTGCCATCATGTGATCCAACACAATGTTGTGTTGTGACCAAATCATGCGATCCAGCCTTCATATTGGCTACTTCCTCTTTGTCTATGAACAGGATGTAGATGTTGCTGTGTCTCTTCATTGTCATGCAAAGTGATTATAGCACATCACTGACATTTGTGTGTGACATTCCAGCAGATGTAAGCATTACTGGATTGATAAGACCCTGTGGTCAGATACTGCTGTACTGACGTGTCCGTTAATTTGTTATTTTGATGTAGAATTCCTTTTGTGAAGTGGTCGAAATAGCTCCAGCTGATGATGTACAACTGATTTGTTGTTATCTATTTATTGTTTGGGATATTTTTAGATGTATCCCTTCCTTCCAAGTTGTGAGAGTCTGCAAGTGAGTATGTGATCATGACCCAGAATAACTGAAACATGTCGAATTTGCTATGTGTTTCATGTCATGTCAGCCTATGGTTTGAACTCTGAAATAAAGATGCTGTAAGCCTAGATACTTTTATGTATGTGTTATTGTGACATGGTAGTGATCCTGATTTTAATTTGTTTTTTACAGTCAACATATCCACGCTTACAGAAGTCCCTAATTTTGACATTACAAAGTTCACATGGTAGTACATTCACAATGTTTTATGTGAGAATTACAACAGGAGACAGTGCTTTAGTGGTGTGCATTTTTATTTGAGGGAACAAGCCCAAGAAATCAAGTAAAATTGTGACAACTAAAATGTGAAGTATTCAGTCACGGTGGATGAAACTATTGCAGTATAGTCTATTTGTTCTGGTGTCTAAAGTTCAACATACTCCTCCCATCAGATATGGTAAAGTGGGAAGGATTAGCCAACAAAGTGAATGTGTAGCACACAAAGAACAGCTTTAGGGGTGAGGATTTTTACTGGTGGAGGTGTGTGACTTGTCATCATGAGCTTCTGGCTTTTACTGTGGACGTCGCCACAGATGGACAGAGGGGAGATCTGGATCTGCTGAGACTGGGGCGCTTGCAGCCCTCCCTTACTGTGGCTGTGACAGATGTAGATGGTGCAAATCTACTTGGTCTATTTGGGCCACAGAAAGAGATAGATGCCGGGGGGAAAAGCCCTACAGAAGGTTGTGTTTATGTCCCTCAGCATTCCAACCAGGGAGGCTACCTCGGTGCAGAGGCCAGCCACCTCAGTACAGATGACGGTCACCTCCGTGTGGAGGTCGGCCACCTCAGTTTGGATGCCTGCCACCACAGTGTGGATGTTAGCAACATGCTGTTATGTGTTCCACACATAACAGGGGGATGGGGCAGTGAGCTAAATAACGGTGATGGATCAAGCCCTGATCTTTGGACTGGGTAAGAGTGGTCTGCTTAATTCACACACTGTGTTCATCACCACCCCCTTTTCTGAATCGTTATGTGTTCCACAGCACCTCCTTAATTTCCAGGATTTTGGTCAAAACCTGGCCCATCACACTTGGACTTGGGTGATGCCATAGCTGCTGTGGGAGGTGTGGTTGTGGGCACAGTGAGCCCCACTGTTGGTGTCTGCCCAGTCTGACCGGATGGGGCAGGACAGTCTGCAAAGTGATCAAAAAACTCAGTCGCGTTACCCATAGTTCCACAAGCGGTAGAGTGTCTTAGGAAGTGCCGTTGGTGCTGATTTTTCTTACTGTATGTTTGTCCCGCACTTGTAAATCTGCGCCAACAGCACCATGTGCAGTGCAAGACGGCACTGCTTTTTTCTGCCACTCAAGTAGATGTTCTACTTGAGCTGCAGCTTCCTTACTGCAAATGTAAGGTTCCTTCTAAATATTTTTGTGAATTCCACAAATATAAACCCTGCGCGGTTATAAAACTCTTTGATTTGCTAACTTGTTTGTGAATCAAGCCCTGTTGATTCATTAATTCTCTTTGAGAGGCTGCACTGTTGCACTTTAAATATAAAATGCACTACTTTACACTCATATTCTTTTACCATGGACCTCATATGTAAAATCATTGTTAAATACTGTGAGAAGTTGGCCTGGCATATGCTGTCCACTATTTTAGTGGGCACCTTGCACCAGTCCAAGTGACCAATATTGATGGTAGGTTAAAGACAACCTTTATAGAAAGCTATCCTAGTGGTAGCTGTGGAGAGCAGCCTTCAGGCTAAGACTTGGAGGAATGTAAAGCAGCGTGTTTTACCAGTCTATAGTGAAAGGAGAACCACAACAGGTATATATATAAAATATATGTATTTATTTTAAACACATCCCCCAAGTCTTTTAATGAGGCTAGAGGCAAAAGTACATTCAGTAAACGTAATAACACAGTAAATTAGCACAATATACTTTGAGCCCTAGGGGCGTACAAACCATATATTAAGAAAGTGGTATAAGAACCACGACTTGACTAGACACAAGGCCCAGAGCCTCTGGAAGTGCTGGGGCCACAAGGAACCACCCAAGGTAGTGACACATGGGGCCCACAGAGGATGCGTGCAGTGTTTAAACACAGTCGTGGATCACCATTAACTTCTACGGGGAAAGTCGCGTTGTAAATTTAGAGATAAAGGACACTTAGGAGAGGAATTTGAGCATACCCCTTAGGAGGTTGTAGGGCCAACACCCACGGGAGCACCGGAGTACTCGAGTTACCTCACCCAGGGAAGCCGGGTGCATAGGTGTCTTTTGATGTTGGGTTTCGTCATCGTTTTCAATGGTGATTTGCTTCAAAGTGCTGCTGCCGAAGAAGTGGAAAGTGTCCGAAGTGATCCAAGCCTGGATTGAAGATGAGACTAACCTGAAAGCAGAGGGGACAGAGTCTGAGTCCCTAGCCAGTGACCAGGAGCATGATAGTGAAATGCCCACAGATGTCAGGTTATTTTGGGTGAAAGAGGTGAAGCTTGACTCAAAAGCCACGAGGACCAGGAGGCGTCAATGACAACCAGGAGCTGGATTCAAGCTGTGCCACAAAGGATGCCGCGTGCTGCGGTGTCGGTGCCTGGATTGGACCCAACAAGCCTTGGCAACAGCAACCCACACAGGAATCAAAGAAATGCTTTGGTGTAACCCAACAAGGTCTGATGGACTCACCATTCGGTGGGGAGTCAGGGCACATCTGAGGCAACCAGGGAATCCCAAGAAAAATCAGAATTGCTTTCACAGGAACACACCAGTCGATGGACCAGGGATCTCAAATGAGCCTCAAGCGGAAATGCAAGAAGCGGCCTCAGGGAACACTCGTAGAATGTAGGCCCACAATCTTCAGTTCAGATAGTGCTCGGGGCTTGGGCTATTAGTAAACCAAAGCACAACTTCAAGAGACGTTGAAAAGTTAATGCACTAGCAAATGTGCACACTGTCCAGGAGTTCTGATTCCACGTCACTCACAAGGGCTGCGGTTCTCAGCTTTGCTGGGGACTCAGGTCGACCTCTGAGAAGTCTGGAAGTCCTCTTCCTGTGTTGCAAATAATTCAGAGTCCGGCAGGAGTTTCAGAGATGCAGACCGGCAGTTTCAGAGTTTCATCCAGGTGTAATCTAAAGTCTTGCTGCCAGGGGTTTCTTACATACACTAAAGAAAGCGGTTGGACATTCTCTGGGGACCCACCTATTGGAGGGTCTGGAAAGAGGGGTTGCAACACCCATTTCCTTTGTCCAGTTTTGCGCCAGATCAGGGACTGGTTTGAACTGGACTATGCACAGGGACACCAAATGTTCCCCCAGTGCAGACTTCAAAGCACCCTCAGAGTGCACCCACACAGCCCCAATATACTAAAGCCTGTCTGGGAGGTGGTTACACCTCCCTGTGACAGGAAACCTACTGTCCAGGCCTCCCTTGCCAGAGTTTTGGTCAGCAGCAGGAGGCCAGACTTGTGTCTGTGGCTGCAGCATCCATTTTGTGATGCCAGGGCTCTTTTAAACTGGTACTGGGTGTACCTGTGTGTACATGTCTCTCCCTCCAGAAGGGTGGAATTCTACCCCCGCCGCCAGAAATTGCGGGGGGGGGATTCCAAAGTGTTTGACACCAAACACAACATATGCAGTCATTCTAAAGTTAGCATTTACCGCAAGGTTATAATGCACTTAAGAGTATATTGTCTGTCTGCATCACAGAACAGCCCCAGAGAATAGATTCTGAAGGCTGCAGAGGTGACCTGCTCATGCATGGGCACCCTCTCACACAAAACCAAGCACCCTGCCTTCAGGATTGATAACGCCTGCCAAAGGGGTGACTGATAGGTTTCTATGTGCAGTGATTTAAAGGTAGACATAGGGAACCTATATCTTAGTACGGGGTGCATGCACCACCTTACCCAGGCTGCAGTAGCAGTCCTGTGGTGTCATTTTGGAAGGCTTCCCAGGGGTGGCATAATACATGCTGCAGCCCCTGGTAGGCCTCTGGGGTACCTATGCCCTTGGTACCTAAGGTACCTTATACAAGGGACTCATAAGGGTACCCCAGTAACCAAACGGTAGTGTACCTAAGGGTACTTGGAATCAATTTAGAGAGGAAAGCAGATAGGCTGGGGTCCTGGATAGCAGGATCCCACCCAATCTTAGTCAAAAACCATCAAACACCAGAAAAAAGGGGGGGCAACCCTGTAGTCAGATTCCACCTTCCTACATATACCACCAATTTTCTAATATAACTGATTTTGAAATGCTTTAATAATCAATATCTGTCCATAAAAGTCTAAGAAAGGATGCCAAGTCACATCAAAGTACTAAACTGTATATTTAAACTGATTCTGCACTAAGGAAATTTGCAATGGGTGTTTCAAACCAGACCTGTGCTAGCAGGACAGGGCATTTCTTTAATTTCTTGTTTGACAAGAGATTGCACTAGACATTTGAGGTAGCAAATGCTCATGATGAATTGTCACGTGCTGTTTTAGGATAATTATGATCCTAATGAGGCTGAAATATCTGTATGTAAATATGTAAATGCAACAAGTTGTTAAGTTTTTACAACTGTAGCTTGGCTTTGGAGTCTGCATGAGGCATATGTAGTAACGGACGTTGTGATGCTATGCCTATTATATGTTTCATTGTACCTGACAGTTATGCTGATGCAGCTGACACAGTGTCTGGCCATTTGGACCTGTGTTGGGGGAATTCACCTGCCTCTAGACATTTAAGGTGGCGTCAGATCAAATGTTGCTTACACATGAGCATTTCATACTGCAAAGTTTTAGCACTTAATGGCTATACTCAAGAGTATGTTCTACAAATGTTATAGCCACAGTCTACTTACTGGGTATATAAGTTGTAACACACACAGACATTTTGTATTTTGATTTTGCATATCAGCAGTGCGTCCTACACATTTTGCCAGCAAATGCTTGTTTTTGTGTGACACTACCAGATTCATTCAACAACAATTTTGTATATTTATTAATATCCAATTCAATAGTGAAGTATTTTTGATCAATGTTGCAAATGCCTCTTTCTGCAGGATCACATCCAAACATTGTGCCTTCCTCCTTTCCTTTTTTTCTGAATTCCTTTTTGTTGGCTTTAGCACTTTGGGCACTTTACCATTGATAACCTGTGATAAATTGCATGTGCTTTCTGCCTTAAACATGGTAACTCTGACTTATTCACAATTGGCATATCTAATTTAATTAAAAGTCCTTAGCAATGTGGACTACATGTGCAAAAGGACTGTAAATTAAATGCTACTAGTGAGCATGCAGCACTGATTGTGCCACCCACTTAAGTAGCCGGTTAAACAAGTCTCAAGCCTGTCATTGCAGAGCCAGTGTGTGCAGTTTTACTTCTACTTGACTGCTACTGTGCTGGACTCCAACGTTGCTCTGCTGACCTATTCACTGCTGTCTTCTTGCCTTCTAGCGAGAAGTACTGGACCTGCATCTCTCGTACCCAGTACCAAAGTGAGTGACTCAAAGAGCTTGTCCGCTTGCCTCCTGTTTCTAGTCACAGGGACATCAAGACTTCCAACCATCCACCTGGACTCTACTCTTTGAGAATCATACCCCGCTAAGTGGGGCCAATACAGTCCTGGGCCCTTTGGTAGTTGGTATAAAGTGCTGCAACTGAAAGAAGCCATGCACTACAGTTGTAGCGCCACTTGTAACTAAGGCATCTCCTTCAACAACGACACATCACAGCTGCTTTGAGGAATTGATACAGCTATTCGCCGTCAATGTGACACAGTACCTACAGCTTTGACATACCTCTGATTTTCCACGGCTCCAATCACATGCATTGCCTGCATTTAAAGGATCAACAATGACACATTGCCTCCTTTACTCCAAACATTCAATCTTCATCAATGACACATATGAGGTACTTTGCAGCGGAGCAAGGTTGGTCAATGTATCCAACCCGCACGCCATTGGCCTGAACTTTTGGATTTGGTCCAATCTAGAGCTAACAAATAGCCCCGGTTTGGGCTTAATGATTTTCGCATAAACTAAACTCTATTTGCTAGCCATATGTGGTATCTTTTTTGTGTGGTGTTTTCATTGTTTTAATTTTTGAAGTGTTGGACACATACTTTACATAGTGCCTCTTAAATTAAGCCTGACTGCTCTGTGCTAAGCTACCAGAGGGTGAGAACAGGTTAAGTTAAGGTGTATACTTTACTTACCATGACTAGGGTTGTGGTTCCTGCTTGGAGAAGATGCCCACCTGTGTTGTTCAGCGATGAGGATAGGACTTGTGTTTGTGAACGGCCAGAGAGTGACTTGGTGTACACTACTGTGCCACTTCCAAGACCAGTGCAAGTTTTATATTCTCCTGTTTCTCTCAATTGGTAAGTTTTGTAAATTCTGCTTCTCCTTTCATACACTTGGGGCTCTCTTGTTATTGCGCCTGTGACAACTTGTCGGAATGAAAATACATTCCAATTGCCTTTCTGCTTATACTATGAGGGCGCTGAGGATGTTCTACAAAGAAAGGGGGTTGACCAAAAGGAAAGGGTCCACAAGTCTAGATCTACGGCTTGCCCTACATGCATCTGAAGTCACAGGCTGATATGGAGCACCCACAACAGATCAGGAAGTGAAGTAGTGTGGCTCACTGGTTAGAGGCGGCAGACCCGAGAGCAGAGGACGGCCCGGGACCAGGGTTCGATTCCCGGCGCGGCAGGATTCGGGACCAGGGTCAGCGGACTCGATAATTCTCTCGCCTCGGTGCCCACTCTGATCAGCGTTCACACTCGGCAACTCTGGGCATTAGCTTGCCTCATCTTCACTAACGGCCCCACCAGACCGCCGGGGATGCCTGGTCTCACCCTGGAGATACCCATTAAGGGACCATCTCTCAGGGAAGCCAGGAAGGGTTTCGCAGCGGTCAAAGCGCCTTGGGACCATATGGGTAAGTAGTGCGCTATATAAATGCCTATACATCAGGAGAGTGTCAACCCCAAGATGATGGGCCATTCAGAGCCTGATTCACTTCTGAACTCAGAAGAAGGACCCCAAGAGGGCAGTGGCCCTGAGAAGGGTATAGAGGAGAGGAAATATGACTAGGCAAAAGCTCCAAAAGGAAATGGGGATTCCAGAGAGAGTCCCTTGCTGGATCCAATGCAATAAGCAGTGTTACCCCCCAAACCCTGTCTCCTGAGGAGTTAAAGGGCATACAGGCTGAGAGGGACCTGAGGCTGTAGCTGGCCCAGCCGACTGCAGAGGAGAGAACAGCTGAGGCTGACAAAGTAAGTTCTCCTGGAATAGAGGGGTCCGAGGCTGACAGAGAGCTAGCCAGGGAGGACAAACTGGAGGCAGTTGAGGCTGAGAGAGCCTTGGAAGAAAGTCTGATCTTGCTGGCCCATGAACTGAGTGTCAAAGAGTTGGACCTGAAGGCTAAGCAGCTGGTAGATGAGAGAACATGAAAGGGGTGTTCCCAAATAGAACAGACCAAAGTTTAATAAATATAAACAGAATACCCACCAATTCACAAAAAGAGAAAATATATTCAAAAAAAGTTTTTAATTTTCATTTTGACAATCAACACGATTTTTTTTGGATAATAAATAAAGTGATTCAATTTGAATAATGCATAACATTTGGAAAAAATATACATAATCAGAAACATACAAAAACAGTCTAAAAACTAGGACACGCAAAAACACTTCAAAACGGACAGAAGAATAAATCCACTCACACATCAAAACATACCTATTATACAACCAAATTCATACTCAGACATTCACATCCATATCACTACACACAAGGACAAGAAAAGCGCCGACGCGCGTTTCGGACAAGTGCCAATAGAGGCTTCCTTCATCAGGGCGCACTTCAAATATTGTACAGACAAAAGGAGTAGATATTGTCTGTGACACGGTCCTGACAAGCGGTCCTATTAGCAGCAAGGCTGTGTGTGGGTATTAAACCCAATAATAACGAGGCCCCTTAAATATGTGGCTCAAAATCCAAGGGTTTCATCGGTCATGAATAGCGCATATTGGAATAGGTCCACAAGGGATCCAAATGTACGAGGGCACCAGGAATAAAAGCAGTACAATGAAATAAATTCCAAGTATCTCAAAACGAATATAAAGCAATGATGCAGTAAAGTTAGTAGCACCGGGGCCGCCAGTGAAAAACGACCTTAAAGCAACAGAATTGAGCCATCCATTGAGTGAGGTGAGATAAACACCAAAGATATCGTGATCTGGCACAGCTTCAAACCCGGGAAATAAGGGGCCTGAAAAGCGGCCCGGCAGAGCACGTAAGGATGAAGTCCAGGGTCGAGGGAAACGGGTGACTCCTTCACCTGCCTCTGATACGGTAGGTCGGTAGCTGGTAGAGTCTAGCATAAATGGTGGCAGAAATACTACAGTTTCTAGTGGTGAAGAAATTATCCACATAGCCATGAAATTGGTGTCTTACTCCAAGGAGGGGGATGACATATACAGGTGGGTTGAGTTATATGATGTGACTCTAGAAGCGCACAGGATACCTGAGGTGGATAGCGGGGATAGTATATGGAGGCATATTCCCAGAGTTAGTAGGGATGCCCTACTGGCCTTAGAAAAGGGGGGCCCGATGAGGTATGCCACCATGAGGGAGAAGCTTGCCAAGAGATAAGGATTTACCCCAGAAGAGTGCACAATTAGATTCAGGGGGAGTCACAAGGTATCTGACCAGTCCTGAGTGGATTTTGTGGGGTACTTCTGCAAGGCACTGGATGGTTGGGTATAGGGTAGTAAGGTAAACATTTTTGATGGGCTGTATAATTTGGTTGCCAGAAAGCACATGTTCATTCACTGTTTTCAGGAGCTATGCCAACACTTTGTTGATTGCACGTTCACTCACCCTAGGGAGCTTGCAAAGAAGGTAGACCATTGGGTGAGTACCACAGTGTCTGGGAAGACATTGGGGAGTGATCCTAAGGAGCGTGGCTCAGGTTCCCACCATCTGAGTGAGGAGGAGGTACCCAGTAGCCCAGACAGGTTACAGGGGTCCCAGGGCCCTTCTAAGAATAGGAGGGGAGGTTATGGTGGGCAGGGAACCAAGTTCCCTATTCCCAGCCACAGAGCTTGGATATTCCAACAGGAGACACAAGCAGGGAGACCTGGTCTGTACCGAGAGACCATTTCCTGTTGGGAGATCCTCAGTGTTAGCAAAGCTGGATGGGGTAGCTTCCTCAAGTGCCCTACCAGTTGCAATTTCTGAGGATACCACTTCACAGCAGAGAGTACACAGGCACAGATGGAGGGAAAGGAGATGAAAATAGCCCACAGTGGTAGTACCAGTGGGTCAGGAGTTGCCAGTTGTACGAAAGATAACCTCAAGACTAACTCAGGTGCAGCCACTTCTGTCCAGGGGGGCTCCATGCACTGTCACAGGGACAGAGGGTTTAGGTGGATAATGGTACTTTCCTGGAAATCCAGGCTTGACAGGCACATGTTCAGGCTAATGAAACAGACCCTGGGCCCAAGGACCAGTTTCAAGATACCACCCCTGAACTAGTGAGAGATAAAGTGGAAAAAGGGTAGAAGCAGCTGGGGTTACTGCCCCCACTTTGATATATTACAGAGGTTAAAGTGCCCTGGATGGCCTGGGGACTGGCTTTGAGCATTGACAGCTGCTCCTTCTATCTGTGCATTCTGTAGTCCACATAGAAAGAGGAAAATTACTTGAGGGACTGTTTTTGTAGAGGAAGGTATCCCATCCTGCAAAAAAACAATGTTCCTTGTAATGAAGGCACCTTTTCACCATGGTGCAAGAGTGCCTGCATGGGTTCTAGGCTGCCTAAAGTGTGCCAGCATTATTAGAGAGCATAAGTGCATCATATCCTAATTGGTATGGCACATTTTTGCTTTCCCCCTTTCACACAAGGCAACAAAGTGAGTTGCCTTGCTGCACTGTGTTGCATGAACATTTCTCAAAAGTGGCCCCTTCTGTCTGTGGCACATTGCAGCCAAGTATCGCTGCTACCTGTCCAGCTATAGCTTCTAGGTTTTTCCTGCTGGAGGTTCTTTCATTCTAAAAATGAGACTAAAGGCCTGATTCTGATCTCGCTGGGAAAAGCTTATGGCCGACTCGCGCCCGTAGAGTTTTCAGACCGACTCGTGCTCCTGGCGCCAAGCGACAGAGTACAATGCGCTACAGCGCTGATGGACTTGGGTCGCTCAGGGCCCCATTGAAGCCAATGGGAGCCTAGTGTACGTTGCGTACATAGGCTCCAATAGACAAAAAACACATGTCTCGGACAAGGACGTCCCCTGTAACGGGGATGCCTCGTTCCAGCCCCCACCGTGCATGCATTTGTAGGAAGGACCATTGGGACCCCCCAGTGAGTTGTAGGGCTTCGGTTGAAGGTGATGGTGCTACGGACCCCCAAATTTTGCTTCCTGGAGCTTTTTCAAGTCGGAGTGTCCGAGTTGATCCAGCTGCTCGACGCGCACATCATACTGGGTCAGGAATCGAACCCATTGCGCTGTGCCCATTGAAGAAGTCTGAGTCATCCGGACGGCGTCGCTGACGGGTACGAGTCGGTCGGAGCGTGAGGCTATCCTCGCATCGTACTTGCTTGCTCGTAAAGTGGTAGGAGTCATCCAGAATTTGCGCGTTCGAGATGGAGTCGCTCCTGACGGATCCAAATCAACCCCTAAGTCGTAGGGTAGAAATCTGGTCCAATTGGCTAGGTGTAAAATGAAACTGATCATCAAGATGACTTTAAGAGGGGCAAAATATTTATCTTGCTTCTGAGATCATTTTCATGCCACAGCCAGCGGCTTTGTCAGGATCTCGGCCAATGGGTATCAAATTTGAGTGGAACTCATTGGAGATAGCCTTCCACCTTGTCCCTCTGGAAGATTTCAACTTCCACTAAAAAAGGATTAAGTATCTGAGTCAGAGTTTTGGAAGAGAGAATACTCTATTTGCTATCATTTTTACAGATTTTAAACTAAACCATCTTTTTCCATAGGCTCAAAGTCCCATTAAACTTACCAACAGCCCTGACCCACATCCATTATCATATATTAGCCCTATATTTATGCCAGGAAGTTATTAACCTTTTAAAGTCTATGGAAGAACAGTAGACATCCACCGCAGTGTCTCTGTAGTTCAGAGGATGTCAACGCGACATCCACCATATTAAAGACATAAATGCTTCTGGTACATGATACAAAACATTTCAAGTCAGAGAATGAAGAGCTTTCCTTGTTGTCTTAAGCTTCTTGTTTTTTGTTTGTTGTGATGCCAAAACACACTGATTGCTGAGGCCTCAGTAATCCAGTATTTCTCCACCCGTGGGAGTGAAGTTGGGACATTTGCCCCTAATCTTCCATCAGGGTATATAAAGTTCACTAGGCATCAGAGCAAAAGCTATCTTCCAAAAAAAAGTGGGGCAGAAAGCCCACAAGACTCCAGGGAAAATGAACAAAAAAAAAGAGCGGGATAGCCAGACCAGGCATCAGAATGTTCCCCAACTTCAGAATGGACCAAACAGCCTGTCTGCCTCCTCAGGTGGCAATTGGCTTAGTTTATCAATGTTTCCCTGGAGATGCCCAGACATGGGTCCTGTGCTCACTATGCCACTGGAATCAAGCTAGCCTGACTGATAAGGGGTAATCCCCCGAAGCCAGTCCCAGGATGCTTGTTTCTGGTTTAGGGAGGACCTGGACTAGCAGTTCGGGCTGGACTGTTTCCATGGGGAGCAAGGTCATATGACACACACTTGACATTGTTACCCCCCATAAGCAACTTCCCTCTAAAATGATACTGATGCAAGGTTCCGTGGTACACAGCCAAATTGAAAAGCAACAAAACAAGTTACAAGAGACTAGAAAAAAATCAGAGAGCTTCTAAAACAAAAACAGACAAACAAACACATAAATCCGCACTTTGTGTCTACCATTGTAAAATAAGATCAGCTCGAAGGCATTTATTTATTTATTTATTTATTAAGCTTGTAGAGCGCGACAGCTACCCGCAAGGGTTTCCAGGCGCTAAAGGAGACTGTAAGCCAAAAAAGGCGAAAGGGATACCGACAAGTTGAGGGATTATTAGTTGAAGAGCCAGGTCTTAATAGCTCTACGGAAACGGACATAGCTGGTCTCTGAACGGATGTTAAGGGGAAGGGAATTCCAAAGTCTAGGGCCTAAAAAGGAGAAGGACCTGCCGCCCATTCTTGCAAGTCAGTATTTGGGCACACAAAAGAAGCCTTGCGATGAGGAACGGAGACAGCGTGCAGGTGTGTAGGTTTTAACATGAGATTGTAAATAACTAGGTGCACTACCAGTCTTTATTTTATGCATGTAACTCAAGGTTTTAAATTTGACTCGATTTTCCACTCTAAGCCAGTGAAGGTCGTGGAGGCGCCCCGTGATGTGATCAGTTCTGTGACTGCCGCATAGCAAGCGCGCAGCAGCATTTTGAACTAGTTGGAGATGTCTCGTTACTGCCTTGGTTGCCCCTAAATAAAGTACATTTCCATAATCCAACCGAGAAGTTATCAAGGCATTTATTACGGATTTCTGGGTGTCAGGGCGCAGCATTTCATTATCAACAAGCTAGGGCAAGCAGGCAATTCCTCAAAGGAACTATTTAAAATCCTAAATGACTTTGCAAAACCTCAAGCCTGCTCCTCAGTCATTCCTGCTTAACAATTGCTTTGTGACATTTTAGCCAGTCTCCTTCAAACCAATATCTACTGCAGTTTTCATTCTGTGGATAATTCACTAGATTACTGCCAAACCACTGAACCACCTCAAACAACTGCATCTGTAATATTGGGAAAATGTCAGCCATCAGACACTTTACCAGATGGTTAAAGCAAAATTTATATCTGCCTCTGAACTTTGTCTCCCTTATATCAATGTCACTCTTCTTGCACTAGTTATTACAGCCTTGTCAACCAGCGATTCGTCGCATGCTTGAGGAAATAGCCATGTGGATGTCTCACAGCTGTCTTCAATTAATTGGGGGAAAAACATAGATTCTTCTGTTTGGTAAATCTCAAATCTACTGTTCGAATGGTTGGTAGCCAGCCAAACTTAGTCATGCTCCCTGTACCCAGCAGAACAGCTAGGAATCGAGGTATTCTCCTGGACAATACTCTGTCCATGAAAGACCAGATAATTTCTGCTTGCAGCACCTGCTTTGGCATACTGTGCCTTCTTAGGAAAGTCTTTCAGTGGCTTCTTTTGAGTTCCCGGAAGACACTAATCCAGGCACTCATCATTAGCCACCTGGATTACGGCAATGTCCTGTTCCTTTCCATAAATGAATCCCTTGTAGCTGAAATGCAGGTTGTTCAAAGCACACCACATGCATGGTTAACAACCTTCCTCCACATACTCCTTCAGCCCCCACACTTAGAGCACTCCACTGGCTCCCCATTAAAAAGAGAACACTGTTTAAACTCCTTTGCTTCACTTACAAATCTATGTCAGGACTGGGTCCAAAATAGTGAACAAAAAAAAGGGACCTGACAGTGGAGCCTTCTGATTACCAGCACCTATCCTGTTTTAAACTCATTTGATATTATCCCCATTGTGTAGAATGGGAGCTGTGTGCACACTGTATAGTACCCAAATGTCACAGTACTTGTTCCTTCAGGGAAATTAACAATTTACAAAAAGGAAGCAAAGGTGCACCACTCAACAGAAATGTTATCAAAAGGAACAAATGCAATGTCCATATCCAAGAACAAAGAGAACTACATTTTTTTCTTTTTTTCTTTCTCTTTTATTGTTTCACTTTCATTTTCGATAAAACACAGAATATCTCCAGGACAAACTCACCCCATACCTCCCTGACAGGAATCTAAGATCAAAAAATCAACTTCAGCTACATCCTCGGTGCATTCTTACATACAAATATGGTGGCCAGGCATTTTCCTATCCCACCCCATACCACTAAAATAAGTTCCCTTTGTTTATTCATGCATGTCCTAGTTTTTCCAGTTTTAAAAAACATCTCAAAACATGGCTGTTCAAACTAGTTGCTCTCTTAACACCGTCTCATCTCCTGCATGTTAGAGTGCCGAGATGACCCTTTGGGGATGAGTCGTGCACTATACCAAAACCCAATTAACATAACATACCATATGTCTGGGTCCAAAGTGGAACGGCATGATGAACAATACAACAATGTATTTAGGCCCTGGTCTCTATACTGGGGGTGAATGTTTGAGCTTGTTCAGCATTCATCCCTCAATTGGTCTTTTTGCGTTTGTCACTGGAATACCCTGACATGGGTCCCATGCTCGCCATGCTACTGCAGTCAAGCTAGTCTGGCTGATAAGGTGTGATACTCCGAAAACAGTCCCAGGATGCTTGTTGACCTGGCCTGGCAGTTTGGGCTGGACTGTTCTGATGGGCAGCAGGGTCTAGACTGATTTGCATATGGCTGGGTCCAAAATGAAATGGCATTGTGAGCAAAAATGCAATAAATGTAGGCCCAGATCTCTGCACTAGAATTAAATGGTTGCAAAGTACAGCAGTCCATCCATCAATTATTCTTTTTGCATTGGTACTATTTTAAAGCAGGGGTCAGTGGGGAGATGTTTAGTTTTGTATCTTTCATTTGAAACAGAAGTCAAAGAAGATCAGGGATTTTTATGTGGAAGTGGCAAATCTGGAGGTACAACATATGTGGATGATACGAGTAGACTGCGGTGGCCAGGAGATAATTCAAATAATCATGATAATGAAAGTTATGATTAATAGTCACTATTCGAGATACCTGGCTTAGAAAATTCAGACTAATTAAACAGAGGCATACAAATATGGTGAGCTAGCTGGTAGACTGCTTGCCTTTTGTATTCATCCACAAGAGGAGGATAAGGGAATTGACACCATTGATGGAAGTGATAGGAACTTTGTGACTACCCCCAACATTATAATCAAAGTACTTGAGGTTTATTATAGATGACTATATCAGAAAGATAAGCACCCCTCATTACAGTAAATAGCGGATCTCCTAGAGCAGGTTAAAGATCATGTCTTGGATCCCGGGGAGGTCGAAGTATTAGACTCAGGTATAACTCAGGAGGAAGTTGGTAATGCCCTACAATCATTGGCCTCAGGTAAAGCTGCAGGTCCAGAGGGTAGATCTTTATAAGACATTTTAACCGAAGCTAGCTAAGGTTCTATTTGTAATGCTTCTTGAAGTCTAGTGGGATGGAATTCCACTGACTTCTTGAGGGGGTAATGATATTGTAGTTTGTAAGAAAAAAGGAAAACCTCCAAACAAACCAGGGTCTTACAGACCAATATCCCTGAATAAATTGGATGCAAAATTATATTCAAAGATTTTAGACACTTCCTCTGGGACATCATAGCCAAGCTAGTGTCACCTTGGCAGCTCAGATTCGTCCCAGGGCGCACACCAGCAGATCATGTTAGATGGGCTTTTACCACATTTAATATAGCGGGGACTATGAGCACCCCTTTGGACCCTCCACGATGCCGAGAAGGCATTCGATAGGATATATTGGGGGTATCTCTGGAGTATACTTAGTCATAAGGGTTTGAGCCTGGCCTCATGAAGGCCATAAAAGTGCTATACCACCTCCCTTTTCCTCAACTACAAATTATGGGCATGGAGTCGGATAGAATTTGGATCTCGTGTGGTACGAGGCTGGGATGCCCCTGCTCCCTATTCTTTTGCCCTTAATATTGACCTTCTAAGAAATACGTTGGCAAATAATCTGCTGATCAAGCCAATGAGTGTGACTGGTTTTGATACCAAGGTCCTGACACATGCGGATGCAAAACACCTGACCCCCAGACCTAAATGGGGGAAATAGAAAGAATGGTGCAATAGTTTGGTCTATTTTCAGGGTATCTCTTAAATAAAGAGAAAACACAGGTATTTGCACTACTAAGATCCAGCTGATGGACAGTCAAAGAGTGGACACTGCCACCTATTTAGGGATTAAAATTTCGGCAGATGTTAGTTCCATCTATAGATTGAATCTAAATCCAAGCTTAGGGAAAGCTAGCCAAAATTTGAAGTGGATCATCGGATTACACCTTTCTTTGGCTAGCCATTGCAATGTTCGGAAAATGACTTTTTTTAACCTAAAGTGTTATATATATTTTGAACCATATTCTTGTAGCTAGAAATGTGATGGCTCCAACATTTTGATGCCATGAGTACTAATTTATCTAGCTTTATGTAAGGGTGTGGTGGGCCTCAACGAATATGGTTCTTCTGAGATCCCATGGGGGGTGGGCAGTACCTAACTTTAAGCTATATTACTGGACACCACTTCTGCAGCATATGAGTTTTATTGTCAGGTAAGGGACTGCTGAATGGGGACTCCCTAGGTATCTATGAATTAGCATTGGGTACTACAACTAGGGGCTGATTCTTAAGATTCATCGAACCTAGTTACTACAAAAAAAGTTCAATTTAAAATCATGGGAGCAGCTTGGACGATTTGGAGTTGGGTTAAAAAAATTATGAGCATCAGAAAATATGAGAGTTATATTCTGCAATGATATTCCCCCATTTGTCCCCAATTTTTCCTTCAGTATTCCATGATGGGACCTGTAAGCTGTGGAAAAAAGCAGGGCTTACTAGGCTGAGGGACCTATATAGTCAGGAACATTTAGGCTCATTTTCTGATTTGCAGTAAGATTTTTGATCAATATGCTGGCAATATCTATGGACTGCTATGTCAAAAAGTGGGATCGGGGACCAATTCATCAATGCTGTCCGCATGATGTATGTTAATCCTGAAGCAGTGGTCACGATTAATGGGGAAACATCAGATACCATCAAAGTGACTAGAGGTATACTGTCCCTGCTCGCCTTTACTATTCGCGACATTTATAGACCCATTTATTTCAAGGTTAGAAACCAACCCATCTATACAACCAATGAAGAATACCAATGGTGAAACCTAGACCCTGGCATAAGCGGATGCTATCGCAATTGTCACAGCCAATCCAATTGAGGCAGTTATCTTAATGGAGGAAGAAGCAAAAAAATTCAGAGAGATCTCTGGGTATAAATTGAATCAAAATAAAACCCAGATTATAATCAATAACAAAATCAACTATTCTGATGAAAGGGTGCTGGTTAACGCACTATATCTTGGTGTTAATATCACTTCAAACTTAAACAATCTAGTGAACCTTAACTTGAATCCACTACTGAAACAGACAGAAAAAAGCTTAAAAGGATTGCATAACTTACATTTAACAATTATTGGAAGATGCAACCTTATCAAAATGTTATTTTTTCCTAAATTTTTGTACTTTTTTCCAACGATCTGTTTAAAATTTGACCTATCGATTTTTAAAGAAATATATAGTATTTTTTCTCATTTCATTTGGGGGTATGGAAGAACACGTAGAGCTCAAAGATTCATTACCTTACCAAAAGAAAGAGGCGGTCTGGCGCTATCTAATTTTAAAATGTATTGGTGGGCAACAGTCCTCAAATATAGTAGATTTTAATCTCCAAACAGGACTCTAACCCAGAGAGGTCAGTCCCAACTCCACAGGAACCTATCCTAGATAGAGAGGCAGGCGATCATTTGTGGAGACTAACCTACGATTGCCACTTTAAAAAAGTGTGCTTTAAAACCCTTAAAGGTATCTACATTGCCTGGAATCATATTCGAAAACTCTTGGGTATCGGTAGGTTTTCCTATTACACTTCCCAATATAGAAACATAAATCTCCCGGAGATTTTCACGGATACCTGTATGATGCGTTGGGTCAGATCAGGAATTTCACAAATTGGCTCACTTTATGATTCAACGGGCTTCCGTTCATTTGAATCTTTCAAAAATAAATTTGGTATAGAATCTCAAGACTTTTTTAACTATTTACAAATTAGGGATTTTATAATGAAAAATGGGGGTGGCAGCGTGGCCTTCGAGAAAAAAATTGGAGAAATATATAAGAACTTAGTTATAGCGCTTCCCGATGATTTAGATAAACATACCCATAATTGGCAGAACAAACTAGGAATTTTAAAGACCCTAGCACAAAAAGCACTCGAACTTTCAAATTCAGTATTAATGTCCACCAAATTGCAAGCCCAATTCTATAAGACTTTCTTTCAATTGTATTATACCCCCGATAGAATATCTAAATGGAGTACAGGTAAAGGTACACTATGCCCTCGATGTGCGATGTCGGAAGCTGATCTAATACATATGCTCGCCACATGTCATACTCTAAGCATCATCAGACGAGAAATTTCCACCTTTCTATCTGGAGTCTTGGAGACAAGAATTGAGATCACAACAGCGGAAATAATATTAGGGGTAGACAGTGATATCAGACCCGATACAATGCAGGGACTTCCCTTTATCTCAATGGCAGTATTTAGAATTTGCCTGACATCTGCCTGGCTAGATCCACATCCTCGAACATTTCAGCAATGGCGGGCATGTTTTTTAGCAACATATAGCCTGGAAATAGCCATTTATAGTCGGAAAGGTATGAACAAGAAAAGAAAAGGATTAGAAATATGGTATCCTCTTAAACAATGGATTGAAAGACTGGATGTGTAATGTCATTTAAGAAATGTTATTGGGTTTTCTTTTTCTCTGTTTCTTGTTTTCTTTATTTATTTTTCCGTTGTATGAAAAAATTATTTTGTTTGTGACATTAAGAGTATGTATGTATATAGCTCCCAAAGATGCCTCTATGGGGGGGGGGAGGGGGTGATCTTGGGGATGGGGGGGGGGTGGATGGATTAAAACTGTAAAAAATTGATAAATACAAAAAAAAAAGATTTTTGATTAATTAGCAAATTTTTTAAAAAATATCTACAGATTAGATATAGTTCAAACAAATTGGGAATTGATCGAGTCCCGTCACCCCCCTCCCCCCGGAATTAATTTTGTACCAGGGTACTAGGACTGGGCAGATTTATGCAATGCTAAATGAAATGGCGGTAGACACCTTGACTCCCAGGAAGTTAGATGGGTGGAATAGTTGGGGATAAGTGATGTATCTATTCTGGCTTCAAATGAGGTGGGGAGAAAAGTAATATTGACCGCAAGTCTGAAAGCTCAACATATGAAAATTATTTTTTATTCATATTATACACTGGCTAAATTGTTCACCTGGGGCAAAAGAGTAGATGACCAATGTTCCAGATGTCAAGAGAGGCCTGCTGACCTGGTACATTTATTTAAGAAGTGTGCTAAGCTACAGGCGCTCAAAAAGGGCACTGAAGAGGATAGCCACAGCTTTAAAAAAAGATTGTGAACCACCCACAGCAGTGGTTCTCTTGGTTGTTGAGCATGCACAAATTAGAAAAGCGTTTTTATAATTGTAATGGGAGGGGCGCTAGTTGGCTGGGAAGACAAATCTGGTCCCCTATGTAAGCGAGGATTAAAGATAGCTTCGGATAGAGTGATTGGCTAGCCACAGAATTATAGTTGAACTTCTTAGAAATAAAATATAATGAAGGCAGGTGGTATGATCAAAGTGAAACACAGTATATATTTATATTTATGAATTATGTTTTGGTAACTATGTAGAGGATTGGTGGCTAATCTGAAAAGCTTGATTTCTCTTGATTGATTGGAACGAATTTTTTATTGTAATTTTATGTTCCTTTTTGACAATATATAAAGAAAACGACTGTATAACTGCTGAAAGACATTATTATTTCAGAAAAAATGCCCTGTAATTTGATTGTACTAGTAACTATAATATAAGTAATTATATTTTCGCAAAAAAACTATGAACACCACAGAGGTTGCATACATTTAAAGGTAATTATGATCGTTCGCCTTTTTTGCAGGAGACGTGCATTGTGCATCACTCTGTGTGTGATTTTTAATTGTCTTCATCGCTAGGAATTCAGCAGTCAGAAACTATAATAGCCTTAGTGTAGACACGATATTGATCATGCTTCACAGAGTTTTCTTAAGAATGGCACAATTAGCTGCAATGTATTACCAAATGCCTAGCTTGGGTGCAGGTTCCTACTGTTATATATGAATACGTTGTTTAGCTGGCATGTACTTAGGGAAATATTAGGAGAACTTTAATCCTCAACAGAAAAATAAATACTTTTTTATTCCGCAGTTGTCATGGACTTCAAACTCAGGTATGTTAAGCTGTTATTGCTCCATTCATCACAGGAGCAGAGTGCACTCCCACACAATCAGTGAGGGTTTGTTTCTTGTATACATTATATGGAGGGGATTGGTCAAACGACAAAATTTTGTTCTGTACTTCGTCAATGTAATACAGCAATGTGTTCATTGTCAGTAAGACATGTCATTAAACAAAGCCTTACAAAACAATGCATTAGAAATATCCTGTTTCTCAGCTGCAAAATGCACTATACTAACATAGATAGGTCTTGGGAGAAATCTCAGTTTAAATGAGTTCACTTTATAGATCGTAGGTGCATTAAAACGAGTTCTTAGGTCAGGTCAGTGCTGAGCCAGCACGACCCATCCTGATATGTACCGGATCGATCCAGCACGGTTACAGTGCCAACAGCACATACGGCGTTTTTCTTCGCTCCTTAACAATGGAGTCTGAAAGCTACTCAGGGGATAGTGCCTATTCTCTTTGACGCGCTTTTCCGGTTCCAGGTGCTTGTGACCTTGCGATCCCTGTCAGTCTTCACTTTTAGGGGCCTATTTACAACAGAAAGGAGAAGCGTAGCATTAAGCAAGCATTGCGAATGCCACACTTCTCATTTCTGAAAATGCCGGGGTGCGCAGTATCCAGAAGAATGCAGTGCACCCCTGGGTTTCCCTTAGCACTGGCGCGGAGTTCTGCTGCCTACCACCAACGCAGGCCCCCTCGCACCATAGTGCAAGGGTGTCTGCAGTGGGGGAAGTGATTGTTTATGTGCAGGACGGTCTCCCTTCCTGCACATAAACAATCATTCATGGCGTTTTGAAACTTCAACGTGTGCTGCTGAATTCAAAGAAGTTGCAATACGTCTTTTTTTCGGGGGATTGATTATGTGCAGGAAGGGTCGTCTTCCTGCACATACACAATCAATGGTAATTTGCTGTTTCTATGTGTGCTGGACAAAGCAGCACTCATACCCCCACATGCATCATTGAGACATTTTGCACTTCTTAATTTGCGAAAAATAAGGAATCGCAAATTAAGAAGTGCAAAACGGTATGCATCATTATTTTCGGTATTCATTTGTGATTCGGTAAAAATCGCAATTTTTACCGAATCCCAAATAAATACCGAATTCTTAAGTTAATTTTCGCAATTCCCATTGATTCCTATGGGCCAAAAGGCCCATAGGAGTCAATGGGAAGGCATTAGCAAATTGCGAGTGGCACTTTGAAAATTTCATGGGTGCAGGGGGGGTCCAAAGGACCCCCCCATGCACCCCTGAAATGTATTTTTCGCATCATGTTTCACACACTCATGTCCTAAGGACATGTGTGTGTGAAACATGAATGTTGAAAAAAAAACATTTTCAGCATTTGAAACACTTTTTCCAAATTTACCGAGTGGTTCAACCACTCGGTAAATTTGGCACCCTAATTGCGAATTTACACTTTGAAAAGTAATGATGCATTGCTTTTAAGAAATCGCACATCTGCGACTTCTTAAAAGCACCCGCAATTTTAGAACTCGCAAAAATGTTACGAATTCTAAAATTGCTTCATGCATCCCAAAAAGCACTTTTGCATTCGCAAACGGCCGATTTTAAGGAATCGCACCGTTTGCGACTACAAAAATGCTTGATGCATGTGGGGAATAGAAACAGCAAAAATGAGGAGAAATAAAGCATTTGTCTTCGTTACGCCTGTTTTAGATCAGGTTGTCCCTAGTCTTAATGTTGGTGCTGCCTCCTATTTACGCTGCTCTTGTAAATAGGGGACAGCATCAAAATCAATGGGTGTTGTGGTGGAACGCTCATCACAACACCCATTGCTCTTCCCTTTCACGCCAAGCATAACGTGAAGGAGGGCCTTATGTACAAGGCAACGTTAAGCCACGTTAAGTGGCTTAAGACTACCTTGCAAATAAGGTGAGTCCCCTATCGCCACCACAACTTCACTAAAAGGGGCGTTATGGTGGAGATAGTGGCTTATAAATATGCCCCTTAGTGTTTCTAAGCCTTCAGTCTTCTGATTGTTTGACTTTTTCATTATCCACTTAAAGAGAGGCAAACCTTCTCCGTCTTCCAGGATTCCAGGATCTCTTCAATGTTTTTCCCTTTATCAGGCATATTCTGCTGAATGTAAGATGAAGAGGCACCATTAATGGCTGTTTTGATGAATGAAAGCTGAGGCCCTAGTCTCTTCTTAGACAATGACTGAATCAAGGATGGGCCCTTGCATAGATTACCAAGTGGGTATTGTAGAAAGACCTCAAAGTCAGCTTTTAGGCCATGTGCAGACAGGAAAGCACTTCGAGGAGAGGTGATATGCGTTCTTGTGGATGTAGACATACTTGTTGTCTTATTTAAGTGTTTTGGATTTTCAATAGTCTTCAGAGTTATAAGGGTGAGGTCTTCGGTCGTTCTGCATTGACAGGCAAGACAATACAATTAAGGTGATCATAGTCTGGTGCATATAGGTGGGAACATAGAGTAAACATTGATTGAGGTTTGAATGAAACCGAAAGAACATTTTGTAAATCTGCATGATTGGAGGATAAGCAATAGGAGGGAATCCATGAATAATATGAGGTTTCATGAATCCAATAATGTTGCTAGTAGTGTAATGAGTTTGCGGGACAAAATGATAATCGTCTGCTAACCAAAGTTTAGGATCTGTATTTTCAATTAGGTAAGTCTTAGAAGGTACCATTTGCCATTCATTTAAAGGCAGCTGGTAGTCGTAAGATGTTTAGGGCCTTCAGGTTGAACATATTTAAAATGATCTAAGTTTCACTAGAGTAAACATAACATGTTATTTTGAAGGACTTACGGCCACATGCATCAATCTAGGATTTTGCATTTCCTAAATAGCGAAAATTAAGGAATCGCTATTTAGGAAATGCAAAATCCTATGCATCAAGAAATCCTAAAAGTTTTTAGGATTTCTTAATTTTCGGAAATTGCGATTCCTTAATTGCGATTCGCAATTAAGGAATGGCATTACATTGATTCCTATGGGCATAGAGGCCCATAGGAATCAATGCCGTTTTGCATTTTTTTTTTGCACTCGCAATTTGTTGATGCATTGTTGATGAAATGTATTTTAAAGTGCAAGTTTCAAACACACATGTCCTAAGGACATGTGTGTCTGTAACATGCAAGTTTAAAAAATGCATTTTTTTGCTTATTTAAAATTTTTCGCAATTTAACACGAGGATCAACCTCGTGTTAATTTGCACTTCCAATTTCAAAATTCGCAATTTTAAAAAAAATGATGCATTGCATTTAAGGAATCGCACAAATGCGATTCCTTAATTGCATTTGCATTTTTAAGAAATGCAAAAAATAGCGAATTTTGACAATCTGTTTCATGCATCCCAAAAACGTCTTTAGGAAGTGCAAACGGCCGAATTTACCGATTTGCACCGTTTGCACTTCCTAAATAGGTTGATGCATGTGGGGGTTAGTGATGTCCAGTGTAGGGCTAAGGAAGGGTTTCCAGAGGAGTGGTGAGATGATCAAGCCTTGAGCAATGGTGGTGCTAGATGCAGGTGATGAAAACAGATGCTGTTAGGTGATACTCAATGCATCTGAGTGGTAGGCTAATGTGCAGTCAAGGAGTGCTCTTTTGATGACATTTTCCTCTACCTTCACGAAAAGGAGGTGATGAAGTATTGTATATTGGGGATACCCAGATAGCAAAAGAGCAGATGATATGCTTTTCCCAAGAACAACTGAGTTTGTTTATCTTAGGTCATCCAGCAAGTTTAAGATCTAAGCAAACTGCACTCTTCTGACACATTTTTGTCAGAGCAAGCCATTTGATATTAGTTTATAGTAGTTGTTTGTCCCCTCCCTGTCTGTTATGCCAGACTCAAATGAACTGTAAATAATGGAATCTGATGCAACCCAGAATAATTACCATAAGCTGAGAATAATTCATTCATCTCAACAATCATTTCAATGCTTTTTTATAAAATGGGACCTAATGTACTCCAAAATGGTGAATACATGTACACGTTCATTCATTATTCAATGTGTTTCTGGTATTCATATCTATTTTTAAGAATGTTTGTCGTGTAAATTACAAGCCTTTAAAGCAGGTTTTGATATAAGTCCGAATGTTTTCATCTGTCACAAGGCATGCCAAATATTAAATCATTCCCAAGCAGAAATCTGTACAATGGATATTAAGCATTCTTATCACTCACATACATGAGGTTTTCTTTTGAGTGGCTTCTATGAATTTGGCAGTCAGTCCCAGCAGGCAAAATAGTTCAGACCCGAGGAATAACAAAGTATTATTAAGAATGTTGTATTGTGGGTTCCATTGATCTCCTAGCAAAACTCCTGGCAAACAATGTTTACAATGAGTTACTCATACATTAAGACACTTAGACATAGTTTTTCAAAACCTGATGTTTTCAAGGGTATTGAGACCTCTTTTCTGATGGACATTTTAAACTTCATAAATAATCAGTCATTGCCTTCAGTTCCCGTTGCTGACTATTCTGTTTATCAAAACAAAAGTACACATCAAAAGATTTCTTTAAACATTTTTCTGACCTATTAACATTTTCAGATATAATAATGGTGCCTGGCAAAATGTTATAATGTATGCAGTCGGATTGTACCGTGTATACTGGTGGCAGAAACAAACCTACTGTCAGGAATAGAATCACAGAAGCCAAGTATAATAAAAGAATATGGGCTCCACTGCGGAGTGGTGAGATGTTAACTCAATTTAATACGGATATTAAAAAAAACTCCAATTATCTTAAACATCTAGCTGTGTATAATCAAACCACTGGAGCTTCTGAAGCTTCAAAGTGTAAAAAACATCTGTAAGGTCCATCCCACAGCTGTTTCTTATTGAAAGAGCATCTTCCAAATACATCAATTATATTCAGAGTATCTGGAGCTGCTTGTAAACCCAGAAGCATCAAAGTTTTAAATCATTAGAAGAAACGAGTCCCTAAAGCCAGCATTTATATTGAGAGACTACATCATCTGCTAGGTAATGCCAGAGGGGAAACCTTCTTGGTGGTCTATTTCCAAATCCAATGGCATCAAACCAATCAGCTAAAGACGATTAACCTAAGAGGAGCTTACCTTAAAACTGTATGTGTCTCAGCCATGTTTACAAAGGGAGGTACGTGTTGCTGCCTGTCGAGTTTGGCTTCTTAGTTTGGCTATTAACATGATTGGCTTGCTAGGTCAGTGGACGATGCTGAAGCCTTCGAAGGAAAATACTCTGTAGGGCAATGAAAGAAGTAAAACGCTGTCATGAGCGTAAATGCTGTTATGAGGGTATGATGGGCAGTGGGACTGTGCCAAGGCACTAATGTAGGAAATATGCCAATTGAAGATCCTCTTAACATTTGTGACTTTTATCTGGATGCTCAGTGTCTGTCCTAGGAGGTAGACTAAGGAGTGGCAATGAATACTGACTGCAGAAAATGGGTTTCAACACATGAACGCCTCAAATTACCCCTCTAGGACTGAAGTTTTGTCATTTGATAAGGCGGGGTGGAGGGGGAGTCAAAGTCCGAGTGCACCCCAGTAGAATAAGAGACCTGTAGGATATGGTAAGGAAAACAGATGTCATTCTAACAATATATGTGCCAATCAGAAAAATGAGCTGTCTTAAGTCAGGTCATGCGTGAATTCATGATCAGTGCTTGGCAACCGCCACATGCTGCCTATGGTTTTGGCAAAATGCATTGGGTATTAGCTGGAGGACCGGGACAGAGGCAATGCCTTGCATCTAATCACTGTAAGGTAGTTTCCCATTATTTATAGCCTTTCGTCCAACCAGACATTTCTACAATAATTGCATTTGAGTGGAGAGGGAATTTTTGTGCATTAAATGTCCCTTATAAGCTGATTTGGGCAACCAAGGTCAGGAGCAATTGGGGATATCTTTGTGAGGTGCATTTGAAAGGCTTCCCCTCTTTGGCAGGACACACAAAATAGCATATTAGCACACAGCACAGGAGTAACATAAGAACTAGTGATATGAGGAGGAGCTCAAGTGATAGGTTCATGTCCATGACTGAGAGTCGGCTCCATATCTGAGGACTCGAAAGTGGACAAGCGACATCTGTAGCAGGGAGGACAGAAACAGATGCAATACAAGCAAACAACACCTCAATCAGAAATGTGCACTATAACACCATGTGGGGGTGTCATTCATGCAGTAACGACAAGTCTCCTCTTGACGAATGGCACAACCAGGGGCTAGAGCAGCTTTAATTTAAACACCTCCTCCTAAAGGCTTTCTCCCATTTTGGATGCACTGTCATGATTTGCAGAAAAGGTTCCTGTCCTTTTGTTAACTTGGCTTCTGAACTCAAAGAATATGACTCATCTAGGGGACTGTGCTGTTCAGGCACTGCATAATGAAAGAAGTTGCAATACAGTGCTACATATTTCAGTGAGTGGGCATTCTGCACCATTCAGTGATAGTTTCACAGAGGGAGAGAGAGAGAGAGAGCAAAAGCGAAAATGCAAGTGCAGCTGGAGCAGTTTCCTTGTGGTGCATTTATTTATCCTATTGTGATGCTTCAGAGGGCTAAATTACACAATATTGAACAATTAACTATTATGATTCAGAAATAAGGTTGACAAAATATCAACAACAAAAATAGTGACTTTTGAAACAAGCTTCGAAAAACCAATAACATCAACTAAAAAAATATTGACTATTATAATCCTGTTCAAACAGAAATACGAGTTACAAAAGTATTGAATGTAAACATATTGATAATACTAAAAACAATGGATAATGACCAACATGCTGAGGCTAGCTCATCCGCTGTTAAATACACGGATCTGTCCTCGTTAAGATCAAAGGGGGGCTTACCTTGATTGTTTGATTCATGTTTCACCAAGAGTTTAACTTACAGCTCCCCAGTATGCCTTTAGCCTTAGACACTCAATAAACAAATGTCTTTCATCAGTTCCATGTTACTTGCATCTCTTACAGCTTGGAAAAACGTGCAAACTTGGCTAGTCTCCGGCACATCCAGTTTACCCAATGGAGAGTAAAGAAATGGTTTCACTTTATGGGAGCAGACTGAATAAAGTAACAAGAGATATCTGTGAAAGGTCTTCTGGTGCGAGCTCGGGTAAATCTGGACTCCACCCTCAAAATAGCTCAGTCAGATGTGGTTCCTCAGCTTTGATGATTTCCCATTAACAAAACGCATACTTCTTCTGTAGCCTAACCTTATTTATTAAGACGTCGTCATGCTCCATACCATGTTTGTCTGTCCACTTTTGCGCTGACCACCATTAATTCAGTTGTAGGTATTTGAATTTTGAGATTTTCCCTTTTGGTGCTGCACAGTATCCTTCCAGTTAGCCAACATCTTTCCTTTTCTAAAGTCTCCCCAGATTTTAAAGCCTGCTTTATTCATAGCTAATTTAAATAAGGTAAAATAACACAGAAATGTAAAAATAAACTATGGATCAATCTCATTTTAAAGTAAAATAATTAACAAATATGTTGGACCTGGCCATCTCTGCAGGGTCACCTTAAACTTTCTGCCTTCCTTCTCCTTGTTTTTGCAGACTTGGTTTTTGTTGACATTCAGACTGTACACTTTATTGCTGCTAACCAGTACTAAAGTGTTTGTTCTCACTCCCATAAACATAGTTTGATTGGCACACACCTAATTGCAATATGTCATTTATCTATAAGTCCCTTGTAGAGTGGTATACCATACAGCCAAGGCCTGTAAATTAAATGCTACAATAGGGCAGTGTGCCCTATAAGGTGCGTGCATACGCGTGCACCAAAGTCATCCGGAGCAAGTAGTGTCCCAAATTTAGTGCACACACACCACATCCTGCTAGACTGGTTGGGCCTCCACTTTTAAAACGTGAGCAGCACGAAAAACTGTCGGCTCGCATTCACCAGCAAGTGGCTCTGGCACTTGCTCCATTTCTTTTTGTAATAGTGCACAGCTGTGGGGCAGATTGTGGACCTATGTCTAAGCCAATCAAGATTTTCCTTTAGCGGGTGGATCAGCAGATCCCCCGAGGGTCATCCACGGAGGATCAACATCCCTATATACAAATTATGTTGTGTGTTAACATCTCCACAACTACTGTACAGATTTACATCAAATCACAAACATCTTGATCTGCAGAACAAATCCTACCTTTCTGCCAAGTTTTGTTTAGTTCCATCCAGTGACGTGGGCTGAAGTTGTATTCAAAACTCCTATGGGAATTAGCATGAGAAAAACGCATTTTGGGTACCTCCCTTTCTCTCAGCTGCCACTTGACGGGCTACTCAGAAAGTTTCCAGACACCAGCTTAGGTGAGTGTTGAATTTGTGGAGAACATTTCATGAAGATTCGCCACATGGCATCAAAATATAGTCAATCATAAACAACAAAAGAGTATCTTAAAATTTAAAATACATTGAGCTAGAAAGGAGAGCCGGTAGGACAGCCGTCCACCAAACACACTATCAATGCCCCATGCAGAGATTGTTAACTGTGTCATAGAGAAAGGAGAGAAGTTATAAAGAGGAGAAAAAGAACCCTCAGGCGTCCACTGGGAAGAGGTGGGAGCCGATTATCTCATCGGGTTCCTCTAGTTAGTATTTGTTAAGATACAACAATCCAAACCAAAAAAGTGCAAGATTAAAATGAGTATAGATCACTCCCTCAACCAACGTTTTTAATAAAGGGGTGATTCGAACTCAATTAAAATCAGTGTGTACAGTCGGACAATTAAGAGTTGAGCAAATTTGAACTCTCCGTCCTAAAAATCGGTCGACATGTTTCAGCTATCTGGTCTTATTAAACCCAGCATTCCTCAGGACCAGTAATCTAAGAAACTCACCCAGCGCAGCAGTACACCCCCTAAAGTGCCTACTCACGGTGGATGGATGATCAAATGAAACGCATTTTTACCCACTTGTGTTCCATGTAATGGTAAAAGACTTTTGTGTGTTACCTCTTTTCTGAGGTTTATGGTATTCGGCTAGATTTCCAATTTCATCCCAAATCAGATGAAGGGCAACCCTTTTCTTTAGGATTGTTTTAAGACTGAATATCTCCCCTTGAGTCCGTGGTGGAGGAATTCTTCACGTCAGCATCATCAAGCTGACGGCTCCCCGCGTTGTCACCTAAGGTTGACTCATCCACGGCTCGAAATATAGTCAACAATTTTTTTTTTAATAGAAATTAGGTCCTAATTATAACTACCTACTGATGACCGCCAGTACGTATCATATAAATATACATACATAGATTCATATTACCTACTGGCGGTCGCCAGTAGGTATATATAGTTAGGATTTTTTCTCTATGGGTTTTTTGAAAATTCTATGTCTAATAACTTTGGCGTTTGTGGACGGAATCGGCTGAAATTTTCAGGAAAATGGCACATTTTGTTTCTGAGCAGCCCTTGAAAATTTGGGGGGGGTTCGTCCAGTGGGGGCCGAGAAAAAAGGGGGGTCCCAAAACGTGTTTTTAACATTGAGTTTTCCATAGGGCGGTTGGCCTCACTTTTAGCCCGAACGGCTGAATGGATTTGCACGAAACTTGGCAAAATTGTAGGGACTGGTAGCCCGATGTGCCTTTTGTAGGTCTCAATATATGTGCTCCAGTGGATTTTGAGAAATTAACGTTTAAAAAAAGATATATATCTGTAACAGCGGACCGGTTAGCGCTCTGGTTCGCGGACTTTTCGCGCAACGGAGCTTTGTGAAGCGAAGCTGATTGGTTCTCCGGCGTCTGTCAACATTCCAAACAGTCCGTAGCGGCCGCCATCTTGTCTCTCGGTAGGATCGAGAGACAAGAGGAGGTCAAAACAAAGGGGGAAATAACTATAAGGGGGCATAGTAGATCCTCGCTGACCCCCTAGGTTTGATGTGGAGGTTTTAAAAGGGCCCCGCGGGGCAAAAAAAAAACAAAATAATAATAATCGAACGGCTGAATGGATTTGCACGAAACTTGGCAAAATATTAGGGACTGGTAGCCCGATGTGCCTTTGCTAGGTCTCAATATATGTGCTCCAGTGGATTTTGAGAAATTAACGTTGAAAAAAAGATATATATCTGTAACAGCGCTCCGCTTCGCGTACTTTTCGCGTTACGGAGCTTTGCGAAGCTGATTGGTTCTCCGGCGTCTGTCAACATTCCAAACAGTCCGTAGCGGCCGCCATCTTGTCCCTCGGTAGGATTGAGAGACAAGAGGAGGCCAAAGCGAAGGGGGAAATGACCATAAGGGGGCATAGTAGATCCTTCCTGACCTCTTAGGTTTGATGTACCATTTTGCCAAGTTTGGTGTAATTCCGTTCAGCCATTCAGGCTGTAGACGTATGTAAATGTCCTATGGAAAATTGCATGGGGAAAACACATTTGAAAGTGTTGAAATTTAGAACCAATTAAAATGTTACTTTGGTTTTGTATTTGTGTGTGATGAAAGTTAATTGGTTATGTATATATGTCAAATGAGAGGAAACCACAGCCATTTTGTGATACTACTGTCTGAGGTACATTTGTGAGGAATTTTTGGTGGTGAATTTCTGGTGTTTGATTTACACAGTACTAACACTTCTGCTACTTTTAAAAAGGTGAGTTGTTAATTTGTAAGGGGAACTATGTTGTACACTTGAAGATAATTTGAAAAATGTTTTCTGTTATTTATTTGCAGTCCTTCTGTTATACTAAATACTTGATAAAGTTAGTTTTATATTATGTATTACTAAAAACGATAAATGAAAGTGATTATTTTTTTCTGCAATTTACAGCAAGCAATTTCAAAATAAAATGGCTCACAATGAAGAGACCGTGGCAATTTCTTTTGAATTGTCCACTACATTGATTGAAATTGAGAGCACCAATAATGAAATATTGTCACAAGGAGGACATGACTTGTATGATTCCATTAGATTGATTGAAATGGACAGCACCAAGAATGAAATATTGTCACAAGGAGATGACTTGAATGATTCCACTACATTGATTGAAATTGAGAGCACCAATAATGAAATATTGTCACAAGGAGGAGATGGCTTGTATGATTCCATTAGATTGATTGAAATGGACAGCACCAATAATGAAATATTGTCACAAGGAGGAGATGACTTGAATGATTCCACTACATTGATTGAAATTGAGAGCACCAATAATGAAATATTGTCACGAGGAGATGACTTGAATGATTCCACTACATTGATTGAAATGGACAGCACCAATAATGAAATATTGTCAGAAGGAGGAGATGACTTGAATGATTTTTTTGATCAATCTCTTGATGGCGAATTTATCGAGTGTTTGGAGACCATAGAGTTACAAGAATCATCATTGCAGACTTTTAATGAGGAGATTCCAGATGAGATGATTGAAGAGGAAATTACTGATGAGGACATGTTACTAGTTGTTTCAAATTTAGAAAATTCTGAAGAATAAATTTATATTTAGAAATCAAAAATTGTTTGAGACATTATTTATTTTTATTTTTAATTTATGAGGTTGTAGCGAAGTGATTGTAGTATAAAATGAGACTTATAGTATAGAGTGCAACATTTTTATGTTACATGGTAAGTTTACTCATATTTACTTCCCTTCTGCCACTATATTATCTCCAATGTGTATTTGACATGTCTTCTTCATCTCCGGCCTCCTTTCTCTCACTGTGTGTCTCCGATGCATCTTATCGCTGGTATTTTGTGTAATTACAGAAGAGAGTAAAATAAAATAGTTCGGAACGTGAAAAGGGGGCAAAGTAGAGTACTCCTCACCCCCTAGGCCTTTTTAGGCGGTCCCAAAAGGATCAGTTTCTGCTTTCCTGAGAGATTATGGTATGAGTTCCATATACCACAATAACTTGCATTACAACATGCAAGATATCTATCTCCTATTACCAACTTTTGGAGATATTCGCGCTAAGCGCGAATATCTCCAAAAAGTAACACCTGCCCTGAGCAGTTCTTAGCCATGTTATCCAATGGGAGGTGGATAACATGGCTAAGAGTATTAGCTCGGTAATGCATGAATATCGCTGAGTTTTTAGCGATATTCATGCATTGCGGCCGTTTATTATCGCATTTGCGATAAACCTTGATAATAGTAAGGTTTATCTTCGATAATTTCTGACGATGCTTAGTGGTAAAAAATTGGTTGGTAAGCATCGTTAGCGATAAATATCGCTTAACTTTGGTAATATGCCCCAACGTCTGTTAACGTTCGATTCGAAGGAAATGAGGAAGTGTTGAAAAACATTGTCTGCGCCATCTTGCCTTTTTTGAAATGCCACACTTTTGTCGTGCACGGCAGCCATTTTAGATGTCTTGACCAGACCCACTCTCTGCACGCTGTCGATTCGTAGCATGGCTCCTCACCCTCGTAAGCATCTCCCCCAGGCACTGGTCACCACCGCTCTCTGTCTTATGCATGGGCAATAAACCTTCCCCCATCTGCGCTGCTCTTCCCTGAGAATCACACTCTGTGCCCGCCCGACACCTCCCTTTCGCCCTATTCACTACCGCACCCTCTGACACTCCTCTTCCTCTGTGTCCGAATGTCCAGGCCGGTCCTAGGCTATCAGCTAGCCCTGCAGATGTAGTTTATGGCCCCAGCTGTAAAGAATCACCCCTCTTCAAAGGAGTTATAGTAGATCAAGGCCCACACCCGATGTGATCCGTCACAGCACACGCGTTCCTACTATCTGAAAACCATCCTGTATTGTGATTGGGGAGGGGACCGAGCCTGAAGCGGAAGATTCCAGGAATGACTCTTTGTACATCAAAGTTTTTACAATTATGTGTCACATTAAAAATATATAGCACTCCAACAAAGTAGTAGGAATATAAAACTTTAATAACATATAAATATATACAACAAAACAAAAACAGTAAAAACATTTAAACAACGAAGAGACCGTGGCATTTTCTTTTTAATTATCCAATAGATTTATTGAAATTGACAGCACCAATAATGAAATATTCTTGTCAGTAGCGGTCTGTTGTGCGAATAGTTCCAAGGCAGCAGAACGCGCTGAAATCTAGATGGCACGAAAGTGATGTCTAGTAAGTTGCCGCCCAGCAAAAAACGGCGTGGGGCGCCGCGGGGGTGAGTGAGTCCAGTAGGCACCACAGCTATTCTTACCGGCATTGCAGAATTACTGCTGGGGACAATGCCTGTGCTGTAGCAGGGTCACAGCAGAAACAAAAAGGATTCTGTTGAAGATGTTGTTGGTTTTCAATTTGAAAACAGTTCTGGTGTCAACTGCTATGCTAATGTAGTGGTTAATGTTTTGTTTTCTCTAGAAAATGTAAAAGAGGGGGAGGCAGTCCAAAGTTCCGTTAAAAGGGCAAAGGAAAGGATCGGTGGTTTGAACTATCAGTCAAAAAGGGGAGGGGGTGCAATAATTTTTCCTACCGGGTCACACTGTGCTTTCACCGGAAGTAAGGTCTGCAGGATTGTAGTAATTCAAAGTGAGGCTGGCGCCAGCATGGGAGCGCCGACGTCCCGCGGATACAGTTTCGTCACTCCACGGGCGATCATGGCAGTCATTCCCCATCGGGGGTCGGAGACTCCCGCGGCTCCTCTAGAATCTTCAAGGTCGTGGAGGACTACGGTGGTGGAGTCAACCAGTGACCGGGCCATTTCTTTATGTTGGGCCCGCTCTTGCCAGGTCGACCGCCATTTTGAGAGTTCGGCAGCTACTGGCGATCGCGGGGTCACATGAGCGGACGGGCTCCACCCTGCCGGGCGAGACGTTGCAGCATGGCCACAGTGGAAGAACCGTTATCTAGGTCGTTCCGAAACTGTGCAGCACTGTAGTTGTTAGGATGCCACCGCCTGGAGCGCTGAGGGTGCAGCTGGGAAGCCTCCACCTGGGGAGGCGGGAGAGGCCTGTTCGCACCGTCTCTCCCTCCCAGTGCACCCCACGGCGTCTCGCTTGAGATTTGTTATGGCCGGACCAGGCGATGAGGACGAGGGGGGGGTCGGAGGCATGTGCAAGACATCCCCCTCCAGTGTTGTCGCAGCCATTATAAAAGAAAGAAGTGTCCCGTCCGTCTTCGGGCCGGGCTTCCGGTGGATGTCGGCCGGACGCCCCTGGCTCTGGCCCCATGAACGGGTTTCTTGGTTTATCGGCTGCAGCCGGATCCCGTCGGCCTCGGCCCCCCGATCGTTGGTGGTCGGACCGGAAGAGCATGTGGCGGGACTACCTGCAACTCTCAAGGGCCACCGCGGCCGGACTGGGAGAGAGAGGGGAGGGTCGAGGAGACATTCCCCCCCCCTGCAACTGTTCAGCGTTGTAAAGGCAATCCCCTGGCCGGGTCCCGCTGGTCTCGGCCTCTCCTCCGGCTACACCCTACGTTAGGATCTCCTGGCCGAGGCGTGGCAGCAGGACCTGCCTTATATGGGCTGCTCCCGGCTGGGCGTAGCCGGAACCCTGCCCCACCTTGGAAGTTTCCAGAGTGGGGGTGGATGTTCTACTGACTTGCATTTTCCCTAGTCTATCGATTTTTTTGGCGTGGCAGGCGGTGGGACAGCGAGGGGTGATTTGGTTTCTCTTACTGTTTTTCTGGTCTCTCACCACTGGCATATTTTAACGTTTTCTTGTTTCTAGGACATTAATAGGTTTTATCATTACGTTATGTTATCGTTTCTTTGTTCGTTGTTTAATAAAAGTTCATGTTCATCAGTGGCCTACTGATTTTCGTTTTCCTATTTTTTTCTTTCCAGGTTGTTTCATGGTAAAGTTTCTGTTAACAGGATACAGTGATCACTTCGTTATTATTGCATATGTCCTTTTCACTAGGGGTGCTCTCTGGTCGGGCCAGATGACGTATCTCTAGTAAATGGTCCGGGTGAAAAAGGTGCATCAATCAGTGGGGAGTAGATAGGCATGACAGATTACAACGGGGGAGAACGGTCCGCATTACGTACCCTTTCACTACTTGCAAAGATTTTCCTACGTTTATTTGCAAACAGGGAATACCTCCAAAAAGAACTAATTCCCAAACAGTCAATGTTCGGACAATCAATCAATCAATGAGGAATGAAATAGGTACGACGTGTTAAAGGCTTGCGTTACCTACCCTTCACTATCTGCAAAGGGAGATAGAATATTCCTATTCTTCCTCGTTTGCAGGTAGAGAAGATCGTTAAGAGAATTAACTTCGAACAATTCAATGCTCGATTGAAACAATCAACAAGGGGTACTGTGAACACAAATGAACGCCGCTTATATACATACGCATTGCTATTTTCAACAGGTTGTTCCTAATGTTTCTATTTTAGCGAGGTCAAAAGAGATCCCATTAGTGGCCTACTGATTTTGCTCGATTCCTTTTGTTTTTTTACACGATTTTTCGCTATCTGCAAAGACTAAACAGAGTATTGCGACTCTGTGCTTGTTTGTAAATAGAGAATGAACCAAAGAGAACAATCAATCAAATGGAGAGAGAAGCAGGCACGACGGATTACAAAGGGGGAAAGGGCTGCGTTAACTACCCTTCACTATCTGCAAAGAGAGAGTACTCCTAATAGAAATGAGGGGTGGGGGGCAGCAATCAAAGCAGATCAGTGTGCATAAACACGAAAAAAAAAATTCTTACCACGTACTTGACATTCGACAGCTTATGATATTTGCTATTAAAAAACCATTGAAATTCACTGAAAAAACCATAGGTTATAGACCATATATAGTTAGGAATTAGCATTTACAAAACCTTGAAAATTCACTGAAAAAACCATAGGTTATAGACCATATATAGTTAGGAATTAGCATTTAAAAAACCTTATTTTACTCACACAAAACCATTGAAATTCCATATATAGTTAGTTGCACTAACTATATATTGCGCACCCGCAATCCACTGCTGATGATGTCACATATTACATCATTCATGACATGGTCAGTGACATCACTGATGACATCACTGATGACATCTCAAATGACATCACTGATGACATCTCACTTGACATCAATGATCACATCACTGATGATATCATTCATGTGACAATACAATGCATCTCCTCACATTTTAATATAACCTCTGTTTCACCCAGTGTTAAAAACAGAGTATAATTTTTGAAACCATTGACACACCAATACTAGTTACTACATACGTACTCACTGATTCCTACGTCTACACACACATTCACTCATTCACCCATACAATCATTCATACATACAATCACTCATGTTTACAACACAATCATATGCACTCATACACCTATACAGACACTCACACTCTGCCACTCATCCATGGAGTTACTCACACACCTAGTCAGTCCTGTAAAGAATCAATCACACTTCCATTTTCTACTCTATACAGTTAAACATAGAGCACCTTACGTTTTCAACCATATACTAACACATACTTACTCTCTTATACAATCATTGATACAAGTACACATTGATCTGTACAGAGTCACACACCTCCCATCCAGCCACACACACACTCAGTCTCCCATGCAAATACTTGGGCAATCAATCAATAACCCATATAGTTACTCATATAGCTACTGATCAACACATGCAGCAGTTTACAGAACAACAGACATAATGATGCACAAATTAAGACAGTTTAGTCACTAACCCATGCACTCAGTGAGACACATTTAATCACTCACTCATACATTCAGTCATGCACCTACTAAATCCTTCGTCCAGACACTTATACATCCACTCATTCTTCAATATGTAAGACATATTTTAACTTTACAGAAACATAGTCACTGGATGTTGTCATCAGTGATGTCATCAGTGATGTCATTTGAGATGTCATCAGTGATGTCATCAGTGATGTCACTGACCATGTCATGAATGATGTAATATGTGACATCATCAGCAGTGGATTGCGGGTGCGCAATATATAGTTAGTGCAACTAACTATATATGGAATTTCAATGGTTTTGTGTGAGTAAAATAAGGTTTTTTAAATGCTAATTCCTAACTATATATGGTCTATAACCTATGGTTTTTTCAGTGAATTTTCAAGGTTTTGTAAATGCTAATTCCTAACTATATATGGTCTATAACCTATGGTTTTTTCAGTGAATATATATATATATATATATATATATATATATATATATATATATAGATAGATATATATATATATCCACCAAAGTCGCCTCGCTGAGAAACGATAGGGAACAACAGCGGCCCGATTCTGGCCAAACAGCTGTCCTCTCGTGGCCGCAGTGAATCTAGATCCTTCAATCCCTCGAAACACACACGCTATGCCACTAGGATCTGGACTCATCAGGACGTGTTCCCTTAACGGGCAGTGGCCACACGTAAACATCTACCAAAGTCGCCTCGTTGAGAAACAACAGGAAACAACAACGGCCTTAGCTCAGGCAGGTTTATTGAATACTTGGCATTACGCGTTTCAGCTACTGCCTTCCTCAGATGCCAAACAGTTATTACTGGCGCTTTGCTGCAGTTCCCAATTTGAATGCTGTGTGCATCTCTCCGATTGCAGGAACCAGATGGTCCTTGGAAACTACAAGTCCGAGCATCCACTTACATCGGATGCTGAAAATAGCTGCCAGCTGTCAGTCTGTTTTTCTGAGACCCCGTAATCCAGTCTTCTGCAGCCTCCAATGCGGACAGGTTTAGGAGGCGCAGTGTCAATGCAGAGCGGCTCACCATGAAGTCATGGCTCGATTCCGGCCAAACAGCTGTCCTCTCGTGGCCGCAGTGAATCCAGATCATTCGATCCCTCGAAACACACACGCTATGCCACTAGGATCTGGACTCATCAGGACAGGTTTCTTCAACGTGTTGTGGCCGCACGTAAACATCCACCAAAGTCGCCTCAATGAGAAATAACAGGGAACAACAACGGCCTTAGCTCAGGTAGGTTTATTGAATCCTTGGCATGACGCCTTTCAGCTACTGCCTTCCTCAGATGCCAAACAATTATTACTGGCGCTTTACTGCAGTTCCCAATTTGAATGCTGTGTGCATCTCTCCGATTGGTGGAACTAGATGGTCCATAGAAACTACAAGTCCTAGCATCCACTTACATCGGATGCTGAAAATAGCTGCCAGTTACCGGAGTCTGTTTTTCTGAGACCCCGTAATCCCACCTTTGCCTGACCAAAGTCTTCTGCAGCCTCCGATGCGGACAGGTTTAGGAGGCGCAGTGTCAATGCAGAGCGGCTCACCATGAAGTCATGGCTCGATTCTGGCCAAACAGCTGTCCTCTCGTGGCCGCAGTGAATCCAGATCATTCGATCCCTTGAAACACACACACTATGCCACTAGGATCTGGACTCATCATGACGGGTTCCCTTAACGTGTAGTGGCCGCACGTAAACATCCATCAAAGTCGCCTCACTGAGAAATAACAGGGAACAACAACAGCCTTAACTCGGGTAGGTTTATTGAATCCTTGGCATAACACCTTTCAGCTACTGCCTTCCTCAGATGCCAAACAATTATTACTGGCACTTTGGTGCAGTTCCCAATTTGAATGCTGTGTGCATCTCTCTGATTAGAGGAACCAGATGGTCCATGGAAACTACAAGTCCAGCATCCACTTACATCGGATGCTGAAAATAGCTGCCTGTCACCAGAGTCTGTTTTTCTGAGACCCCGTAATCCCACCTTTGCCTGACCAACATCTTCTGCAGCCTCCGATGCGGACAGGTTTAGGAGGCGCAGTGTCAATGCAGAGCGGCTCACCATGAAATCATGGCCTGATTCTGGCCAAACAGCTGTCCTCTCGTGGCCGCAGTGAATTCAGATCATTCGATCCCTCGAAACACACACGTTATGCCACTAGTATCTAGACTAATCAGGACGGGTTCCCTTAACGTGCAGTGGCCGCACGTAAACATCCATCAAAGTCGCCTCGCTGAGAAACAACAGGGAACAACAACGGCCTTAGCTCAGGTGGGTTTAATGAATCCTTGGCATGACGCGTTTCAGCTACTGCCTTCCTCAGATGCCAAACAATTATTACTGGCGCTTTTCTGCAGTTCCCAATTTGAGTGCAGTGGCAGCACGTAAACATCCACCAAAGTCGCCTAGCTGAGAAACAACAGATTAAGAGAGTAATACAGGCTTTCACACAGTTTAGTCACTAACCCCTACATTCACTAAGACACATTGCAATCACTCACTTATACAATAAATAACCATATAATAAACCTTGGCATCGATATATCTGAAAAATATTTAAACTTTACAGAAACACACGTTCACTGGATGATGTCATCAGTGATGTCATTTGAGATGTCTTCAGTGATGACACTGACCATGTCATGAGTGATGTAATATGTGACATCATCAGCTGTGCATTGCGGGCGCGAGTTATAGTTAGCTTAACTAACTATAACAGACAAATTCCTCAGGTTTTCTATGAATCAAATGTCCAACTAACTATAACGTCCCTGAAACCTATGGGTTTTTCAGTGAATTTCTAAGGTTTTTTAAAATACTAATTCCTATGGTTTTTTCTGTGAATTTCTGAGGTTTTTTAAATGCTAATTTCTAAGTATACCGTCCCTGAAACCTATGGTTTTTTCAGTGAATTTCTAAAGTTTTTTAAATACTAATTTCTAACTATAACGTCCCTGAAACCTATGGTTTTTTCAGTGAATTTCAAAGGTTTTTTAAATATCTAACTACTATTGTGTATTTGTCATTAGTACTGTTTTTTCTAACTTTTTAAATACATAAAATAAACTGCAAAAGTGCTATGTAACGTAATACATTTCACAAGTTACAATGAGTTTTAAATAATACAAAACATTTTAACATTCAGATAATAGTTTTTCTCCCTTTTTTGCTGTCATCAGCTACTACTTTACTTCACTATTCACAGTGATGTCAGTGTAGTTTCATCATAAACAGCAGGGAAAAAATCAATCAACTAGATTGCTAAATAAAAACACATCCCTAATTCTCTCAAATATAATGCATAATCAACACAAATAACACATCCAATACTACTTCAAATGCTCAAATCTTACCTTTACTTCGTAGTTTCTGTGCAGATTCTCCCAATACACCAGATAATGTATCAAATATTTTGCATTGAAAGCATCCAGGATGAATTCCTCATAGATCTTTACACCTTCCCATGAAGCGGAATGGTGTATCTAAAATCTTTGATTCAGAAATATCAAGTATGAGTTGGGTAATTCATAAGGCAATCTCGGTTTCATTTCCAACTGTGTTGAAGTGTGTATCGTTATGTTGAAGTACTTCATACAGACATAGCTGTGCCAGATGTCGACTCCTTTTTGGATAGTATGTGTCTAACATTTTAGTTTTAAGAATCTCTGTACTGTCTGGCTCATTAGCTGCTAATTGTTCAATTTCTTCCAATGATTTCATCACTCTATTTCGTTTGCAGGCAAGACCTAAACTTACCCAAATGATTCCCCGTGACTTTGAATATAAACTTGAAGAGCACAACCGGTCTGAACATTCATAGAATCCATTTTCTTGGTGGGAAAGCATTTTCAAAGTAAAGCTGTAAAAATTTTTACTAAGACTATTCTCTTTTGCGATTTTATCCCACATTTATTTCATCTCTGCTTTTTCTGATTTTGTTATGTACGATGTAACATAACGTGCAACAGCAATTAAGTTATCTGCAACATACTGGATGTCCATGTTCGCATTCCACATTTTTAAAATGACTGGATTGTAGTCATTGATGTACTTTGACACTTCTGTTCTTTTTAAGTTGTAGGTATTCTTTGGAGATTTCCGAGTTATTGTGTGCCTTACAGAAGAAAACAAATACGTACTCTTCCTTTACAAATGACTGGACTGGGGAAAAAAAACGACATTTGGTGCAAAATTTTCCTTTAGACTTGTATTTTCTTCTGCAATATTTTCCACATTGGTGACTTTGGAAACGTAAAACTTGCTGTCTTAAGCTTCTATCTCCTTCTTTTCTTGGAATCTCAGATGTCACATACTGTTCGATGAAAGACAATACTGCTTCATCAGCATCATTTTCAAATTTAGGTGCATCCTTGATCCATAGTAGCATATGTATATGAGGTGTACCTCTTGCTTGATACTCCTTTCTCCAAAAGAAATCAGTAACTTCTCCAAGAGGTGGGTTCTTTTTATTGCAGATAAAAAAACAACATAGCTTGAACCCTATGATTAAAATATCTGCACACATTTACAGGATCCAATGAACATAGTTCTCCAGGAGTCTTTAGTTCAACATTTTTTATATTGAAATTCACTTCTCTCAGAAACTCAAGCAAATCTTCCCATGCATACTCTGCACAGCTAAGTGTGACAAACCATGTTGGTGTACCTACCTTCCGTAAAATACACTTGAGTTCTCCATGACGACGATACCAATACTCATTTTTTCCACGTTGACATGCCATCAAATTGTGCTTCTAAATTTTTCATCTGTTTCTTCAACTTTCTCCAAAAATTATTTCACAGAAAGAAGTGATTGATGAACTCCAGTTTTAAGTATGTTGTTCACTGCATACGAGTGAGAAGACAGATCACTTTCAAACAAAAGGTAAAAATATGTATGGAATGCACTGTCGATATCTAGGATCTTCAGAATATAATCTTGTTGACCGATATTCTGAAGCTGGAATCCGTACAGGTTGGTCATCATATCGTCCACCTTCTCCAGTTGGAAACAGCTGTGGAAAACAACCAGCTTCCAAGCTTTTCTCCCATACACTCATTGGAGTTCCCTGTGCTTTTTTCATTTGAAATAACTCAATGCTACTTCCTATCACTTCTTTTGAATGCAAAGGACATATCGTATAATGTTCGTAAAGCTCTTCAGTCCTTGACTTGTCCATTTTCTCTATTTGATCACTTGAAATTTCCGATTCATCTTCTAAACTTATTATCTGTTTATCCATTTGAAATTTCCGATTCATCTTCTAAACTTATTACCTGTTTATCCACATTTATATTTTTGTAATAAATATTGTTCTCTATAAGATACAAGGTAGCCTTTTCAACTTTATTAACAGCCACAAATTCTTGCCATATTTTCCGACTCTTTGTTGGCACACCATTTACTAAAATAAATACTGCCTCATTTTCCTCTTTCTCTCAAGCAATAGTTTGCATATTTTTCTTAAAATCCAAAGGTAAGTACACCACTATTCCTTTCAGCTCTCCTTGAAAGTCTGTTGGTTGCAGTTTACCTGTTTTAGGCTCCATCCGAATTATAGTTTGAAAAGGATGAACAGATTGCATTAGAACCAACTCATATGTATTCAATTTGGCCAGTTCCTCTGGTATAGATACTAATTCTAAGTTTGTATGTACTGCTCTAGCAGGCGTTTTATTCTCTTCTAATTTGCTGTAACAATATTTACATATACGTTGATCACTACCTAACTCAAATTGACCTTCAACAAACGAGTAAGTTACAAATTCTTCCCACTTAACAGTGTTCTCCTTTTCACTTTTCAAATACAAATCAACATTCCTACGTTGTCTTTTATAATGAGTATGTTGACAACAAACACAAGCATAGTTTGGTATTTCAGAGCACACTACATTAAACTTTCCAATTTATTCTTCAAACTCATCAGTGCTAATCACTTTCTCATCTCCTCCAACATCTGTAATTGTCAAAGTTTCACTATCTATGAACTGCTCTTCTGAACCAAAATATCGCATTTCAATAGCATCACACTTTTTTTGAACCTTTGATAAAGAACCATATAAAAGACTTGTATTCAGTTCACTTAAACATAATGCAGGACTTTTTACATAGTACAGTTTCCTTAAAAACTTCTGCATTTCTGAATGGTGTACTGCTAACATCCTCAAATGATAAAAAACACTTTTACAAATTTTTCTTGAAAGACAAGCCAGAGAATGCCCATACTTTTCAGTATATTTTCATACATTACATGGATCAAGGGGCAGATGTATCAAAGCAATATTTAGCCGCAAATGCTGCAATACGCAAAAAAGCAGCGTTTGCGACTAAAAATTAGCAAAACTGTATGTATGATGGAAATCGCATTACAAATTTAAGGAATCGCAATATTTACGATTCCTTATTTTTGCGTAAACATTTAAGGAATCGGAGATTGCAATTCCTTAAATGCTATGCATCAAGCATTCAATTTTTGCGATGTCTCCTTAAAAAATCGCAAATTACCACCAACTTCAAGTTGGTGGTAATTTGCGATTTCTTTCACAAATGCTCTTTTTGGCATTTGTGAAGGTGCCATATGGTGCACATACATGCCCTTAGGGCATGTATGTGCGCTATATGCGCACACATGTAACTTTCAGGGGTACGTCAAGGTGTCCTTATGACACCCTTGCACCCTTGAAATTATTCTCAATTTGCGATTCTCAAATTGCGAATACCATCTCCCTTTATAAAAACAGTAATTTGAAAGTGCATCCATCCAGGACATATGGACTAGATCTCCCATAAGCACAATGTGTGTTTTTATAAAGGGAGATGGTAGACGTCGTGCACTTTACTGCTGGCCCCTGATGAGGAAAATAAATTTCCGAAACCCATACCAACAAACGCTTTGGGGAAGGCGCACGCAGGCTCGAGTGCAACCCGCTACTTGGACAACCCCATGGAGCTGTAATATATATATATATATATATATATATATATATATATATATATATTATATGCATACATGGTAGTAAAGGAAAAAAAAAAATAGATGTCCGTTTTATTCTTAATTAGCCCCCGGGTGGCCAAATACCAGGTGCAATTTTTTTCCATAATGGGGGCTTGTAAAGCCTCCTGAGACCCGGGGAAAGCCTATCCCCCGGGGTTTTACTTTGAAGTATGTGGGGGGCTCACGGCCACCCTCCCCACAGCCTCGGGGACCGGCACCCCCTCGAGACTTTTTTAAAATATTTTTTTTAAAGCTCCCCCTCCGTCTCCCCCCGTACACGTCCCAGGACCACCACCTTCCTGGGGCAGTGATATGTAAAATTACCTTCCAGCCTCGGGGACCTGCACTCCCCGGGGCTTTTTAATATTGGGAGGGGGTCACGCGGCCCAGTCCTGGAGCCCTTGATGGCCCTGGAGACTACCCACCTCCCAGGGCCGGCTCTTGCAGTGTCTCGTGGTGCCTATATTTCTATGATAGTATGTAAATCTTTCCCTTTTTTTTGTGCACCAGTTGTACTCTCTACGCATGTGCAGGCTCGTTTCCAAGCCCACGTTTCTTTCCTTTTCTTCAAGTTTCCCAGGCAAACCTCTCCTCGTTTCAGGTATTAAATTTGCCGCTTTCTTTTTCCAGACCGTGTGTGTCATCCTCTGCTATACTTTTGTAATATATTAATAATTATATTCTATCTATATTTATTTGAAACGTATTGCCGAGGCGCCAAACGTTGATTACATACTCCGTCCACCGCCATTTTAGTAGTTTTCCTCCGTTATTTTTATTATACCTGTTACTTTAATTTTACCCTCCGCCTATCTTCTCTGTGATCGATGAGATTTCCTGCGTCAGACACCACTGTGTTTGTCTTTGGCCTCTGATGTTATCAGACTTGGTGACATGCATACCTAAAAACTAATTTGAAGCACGTAAGCCACAGCCATTACAACACGTGTCCGTCTCCACAAAGCCATTATCATGCTTATGGCTTTATCATGCGTGCTAAATGTATGCTAGTTGTAAAAGTATGCATGATAAAGGCATGCGTAGTAATGCGATATGCGTGCTAATGAATTCGTGGTGACAATCAGGTGTGGTTATGACCGCGTTGTAATGGCTGTTTTCCCAGAACACTGCAGGAACCGGGTCTGGGTGTGGCGGACTCCAGGGCATCAGGCGGTGAGCCACGCAGTCTCCCTCACACTATATAGAAATCTCCAGGAGGTGGTCGTTTTCGTGGTTTGAGGGGCGTCATTGAGGCCCATATAGTTAATTTTGTAGGGGGTAGGTTTGCACACGAAAATGTCGCAAGAGGTTTGTAAATGTGGTACACGTTGTTTTACTTTGATTTCCTTTCTATGTTGTAGTCCATCCAGAGAAAATATAAGTTATTGTACAGCCAGTACTTTTCCACCCTACTGTCAAACATCTTACTATAGTATTTCAAATTATAAATATTTTTGTTGTGGACCGTCCCCCCCCCCAAAAAAAAAAAAACAAGTATATAGTTTTTTTATTAACTTTTATTAAAACAACAATAACTGTAAACTTAACTTACAGATAATGTAATAAACAACTAGGAAAATAACTTTAATAAAACAGTATTATAAACAAATTGTGATGTGGACTCCAAAAGACGTTGGGTAGGTAATCTGCAAAACAAAAAAGAAAAAAAGGGTTTAAAGTTATGTAGATGTAACTAAATAAGGTGAAGCATTACTAGTGAAGGTAACATTACGATTGTACGTGTGTAGTGTGCGTAGTACATTTCACTTCTGTTATAGTCTCGCGTTCAAGTGGTGTCTATATGATAGTGCCTACTGCGTTAGTGACCCAAAAGTGGCACAACGGGATTGTAAATCCCCCAACTTATTTCTAATGCATTGCAATGGAGGCATTGTATATCTAGGCCGCTGTGCTTACCTAGTATAAACACTGCGGCCAAACACTGCAGCCACTGGAGTTCACAACTTCAATACAACTCTGCTTCTACACGTCAAAGTAGACAGCAGTGTCTATAACTTTAAAAGAGAAAGAGAAATTATGTCACAGAGAGTGATAGAGAGAAAGAGAGAGAGAGAAAACAACATTAAAACTGTCTCGCAGAGTCTGGAGTTGAGATTTTTTCTTGAAAAGTTTGACGCAGATTTGCAAGCTGCTTGCGTCACTTTTCCCATGTTGAAAGTGACACAAAAGTGGCGCAATAAGCTTGTAGATCTGTTTCTCAGACTGTTGTAACCTATCTGTTGTCACTGCTCGGAGGTAATTATCCATTTCTACACAGTGAAGCTGCTGCACAGCACCCAGTCTCTCTTTTCACAAATAATTTGTTGTTGTTTCGGAAACAAAATTCTTTGTCCACCTAGTGCTATTGGCGTGATTGAAAGAGGGTATTCTACGTGTCGAAGAAGCCTTCAGTGTAATCAAGAGAGTTCACCACTTCAACTCAGACTGGAGATAGCAGCTTCCAAAACTTTACAAAAAGAAAGAGAAAGGATGTGAGAGAGTAGGAAAGAGAAAGAGAGAAAAAAGGACATTAAAACGTGGGAGAGACACACACGACTGGGAAGGGGGCCTGAAGCCAGAGGCGCAACCACAGTCAAAAATATCGGGGGAGAAGGGAAAAAAATTCGGAGGGGTCTTAACTTCAAGGAAAAAGAAGAGTGGAACTGCAGGGGTTGTGAGGGGGGGACATCAAAGCCTCATTAACAAGCAAAATGTCTTTAAAAGACCTGTGAAGTACTCGGGTGCGACTGTTTGTTTGCCCAGGAAGCTATCTCATCCTAGCTGAAGCCCCGTTAGTCCAACGTGTGCTTTGCGTGTCTGCTGCATACTACACATTCTCTCCTTTCACAGATAACTTGTCGATCTTTCGGAAACAAGCTTTTTGCGCTCGTTGTGCCATTGCTGTCGTCCTTGTTACATAATCCATCGTGAAGCTCTACATCTAAAAGATATTAAAAAAAAGATGTTATGATTGGTAATTGTTACCATATTAATTTGGAGTTAGATAACATTGCGCTTTTATACACGTTCCTTTTCACATTTCTACGAACTGCTTGTATTGGTAATATTCCAGACATTTCAGCGATTATAAAAACATTCCTGCTATTGGGAAAAAAATGTATATTTGTAAATTAATACACTATATAGGAGTGGATCTTCATCCGCTCAGTGCTTTGGGCACCACTAACTCAGTGACCAAAGAGGCCACGCATGTAGTAGCGGGCCCCCTTGTACGGTACTTTGGGAACAACTCTAAAATGGCGTACATGATGTGCGCTCCGTCTTTTTTATACATAGGGTCACGTGTGTAGTGACGGATGCGTTGAATGGGTGTGCTGTGGGTGTATACCAGCCATGAGGTAGTGTGTGTGTCGATCTGTCAACTAGACCTGCAACTAAGAAATTACTACAATGGAAATCTGGGCCTTATACTGTTGATGTGTTTTCCTGTAGCGTAAGAGTTGCTTGTACTAACGTATTCAGTATTAATTTACCATCTTCCCTCGGGGCTTTTAACCCCTTCCATGCTAGGCGGATTCTGCTCCCGTGCTGAAGATTTCAGTGCGGGTGCGGTCATGGCGGCCCCCAGCCGTCATCAGCACACGAGCACTGTAGTGCATGACGGCTGGGGGCCGTCATCAGTATGCAAGGGGTTAAATGTTGGGTATGGGGCCGTGCGGCTCCGGGACACTGCAGGAGCTGGCCGTGTGGAGTGGCAGTCTCTAGAACCTTTGAGGGCTCCGGGCATAGGGTCACGCACTCTACTTCATACAATACACTAAAAAAGAAGACAAAGTGATGAGAGATGATTTGTGACGTGTTTAAGTTGAGAGCCTGGGTAATCATTAAATGGGGTCTGGCAGTGAAGTGCGTACTTTTTTTGGAACAAGCCTTTTGGGGTCTTGCGAAAGCAAGACATCTTTAATAATTCCCTCTCGGTTCGTGTACATGCCAACATATCTGATTAACTTGTATGTTAAAAACAAAAACTTTTTACACCTGTTTTTGATTGGTCGTGAAGGATTATAAGAAAACCAATTAGCGACCAATCACTTTCTTTCCGCAGATTTTGAAAAAAATGTGATTGGCTGTTGTCTACTTACGTCTATGTTCTTCATGCTCATTTTGATTGCCTTTCTTTTTTTTCTATGTGACGTTACAGTACAGTTACCATGTATGTAGCCTATTTTGTGATGCATTTGCCTACCACACGCTGCCCTAGTCATTGGCGGTAACTGGCTCCTCCCACGGTCCCCAACGCTATATTTGAGTATTTCATCTCTGCACTTGACCATGGTCCTCCAACAGAAAATGGCCCAGATTTCCATTGTAGTGATTTCTTAGTTCCATCTTTAGTTGTCAGATTGGCACACACACTCCCTCATGGCTGGTGTACACCCACACCACAGCCATCCAGTACATACGTCACTACACATGTGACTCTATCTACAAAACAGATGGAGCGTACAATGCCCTCACGGTCCCGCCGTCTCTTCGTGACCGTTAGGTTCCAATAGAGCATGCGCAAATTAAATGAAAAACCTTAGGGGTACACGGACTGATGGTGGGCGTGGTGAGGCGTATTGTGTGCATGCGCACCATTAATACACATGCGCTGAGTGAAAAGGGTACACAGGTCAATGGGGTACACTCCTCTGTAGAACACCGGCATTGCTTTTACACATGGGGAGATGCTAAGTTGCATGTTTGGATTTTGAAAGTGAGAACAGATTTCACTGTTGTGTCTTTCAAAGTTCAAACTAAGTTTGCTATGGGAGGGCGGGAGCCGCATGACTTTTCATAGCAAACAGGAGTATCCCGGGGGTAGGCACCCCGGGACACTGCAGGAACCGGCTCTGGGCATGGAGGTAAATGTAAATGTATTTGACTTATATAGCGAACGTATCACCCGAAGGTCTCAAGGCGCTTGCTTAGGGAACCCGTCCTGGTATTCCCCTGTGAGATACCCCGGCAGGGTATCCACAAGATGAAAGTCAGGCATCCCGCCGCGAGGGGCCGTAGAGGAGATTAAGCAAGCTATTGCCCAGAATCGCAGAGTGTGACCCCGTGAGTCGAGTAGGCACCGGAGCGAGAATTGTCGAGTCCGTGGAATTTTTTGAGCCCGAGACCCGCTGAGGCGGGGAATCGAACCCTGGTCCACGGCCGATATCAGCTTCCGGGTCTGCCGCCTCTAACCACTGAGCCACGCTTCTCCACTGGTCTCCAGGGGCTCTCGAGGGCACCAGGCGGAGGGCCACCGAGCCCGTGTCACACAATACAAAAATCTCCAGGGGGTGGTTATTCCCACGGTTTGAGGTGCACACACTTTTAATTTTTTAGAGGGGGGGGCATGGATGCGCAAGTGGCACAAGGGGGTTGTAAATGTGGTACAGAGGTTTTTTTACTTTGCTTTCCTGATCCAGGGTAAATATAAGTTTTTGTACAGCAGGTACCTTTCTGCCTGTTACCATAGTAACAGATCATGGAACACTTGCGTGAGCACAGAGGTTAGAAGTTCATCACAATATGTTGCTAATTGAAATAGTTACTGTGCTGGAGATTTATATTTTTTTCATACGAACCGTTAGTCAGTGGAAAAGTTTTGTTAGGGATTCCTTCCTGTTCGGGGAGTATTAGGGTAACATGCTCCAAGTGGGACTTTACGAAGCTTAATGTTCATTGGCTGTGAAGTATTAAAAGTAGAAGGCTTGGCTGTCATTCCTTGCTCGTCTGTGGAAAACATGGATATTTTATTGGCTAAAGTGTTCCGAGCACAAATTTGCTCCTTATTGGGTGGGAATGGTACAGTGTTGTCAGTGATATTGTGATGCATTTTCCAAAAGAGTATGGGGAAAGAAAGAAGTAGAGGGCAGGTTAGGAACACTATTAACTCTGTACAGTGCCCATAAGGTGGTGGAGAGGGATTATGAGGGAAACAATTTTTTTATATGTTTCAAGGGCCATTTAAACAATTGTCGTGTGATGTATAAATTACGGCGGAAAAATGACAGTGTTTTGAGCTGGTTTTTTGTAGGTGACATACTTCTTAGGAGTACTATTTACTTATAATGTGGTGTTTACTTTCCTGATGGGGAGGTGTGGTTGTGCAGCAAAAAAATCAGTCTAGGTTTGAAACAGTTTTTATAAAGCAAATACAAATAAACTTTCTTTAGAAACTGTTGCTGTATATATGAAATGGGTGACAATTAAAAATGGAATTTCATAAAATATCAGTTAAGCGTGGCTATATACATCTTTTTTGTGCTACAGTTTGTAAAAGTGTTTCCCCCACATTCTTGATAATGTAAGAGGGCTTCAGTTACTTTTAGATATAGTAGAATAGAAGTGCTACAACAAACACTCCCGCACTACATTATCTCAGATCAAGAACACAAGTAAAAAACTGTTAAATACATTTATTTCATATTACATTGAAATGCATGCATTATTATTTTTCAAATTTGTATTCTGTACAATTCAAGAACGTGCTGTCGTAGTGCTTAGAGGTTGCAGACTGTTCCGCTAATAAATCACATACTCACTAAAGAATATATAGGATGGCACTCTTATAATATAAAGTACAGGTCCTATATATTCTTTAGGGAGAAGGTGAATAGGAACCACAAATAAGAATAGAAATTAGAAAATAACATTCAGAAATGTAGGGTTTATTAAATATTTGAAGTAACAAAGTATGCATGATAGCTATATTTTTGTGTTCTACTATATCGTAAAATATCTGATCAAGTAATTTTTAATATTTGAAAGATATATTATAGATGGCGCTGAAAAATCTCTCATTCCTCTTCTGTAGCAATAGGACAATCTATTATAATATTACGATTGATACCACTGTTACAGTAAAAAGAAAAGGAAAATAAAGTTATGTATTTAACAGAACATCCACAATGAAATACTTTTGAGCGGTAATTATTTACTGAACTTCTTTTCTGCGGGAGGTGAAAAAGTTTGATCTTCGTGGTGACGGGTCATAAACTCCTCTGAGATCATGACGGTGAGAATATTAATATGTATATATTCTCACTGCACATGATCACAAGGGGAAAATAGATTGAAAACCTCAAGCCGGTTACGTTGCTTACTTATTGTTACTCTTTGTGACGACGGATCGTGAACTCCACTAGGATCACCAAGACTGTTAGTGTTATAATATACATATTAACAGTATGTGATCGTTAGGGGAAAACACATAAACAAGTGGAAGATGGTGACGTTGATTGTAAATGTTTAGGGTTTGCGTCGACGGGTCACTAACACCTCTCAAGCGAAGTACATTGTCAATATTATAATATAAAAAGTCACTATATATAAGGTGAAAGGAGCCAGAAAAGGAGCAATGTTTGTTATAATCTATCTGTTTCTGAAAACAAGCTGCTGATATTACAGAGAAAAAGCTAAAAACATGCAATAACATTTTTTTCTAGATATAAATGTTTAAATATTGACAAATAGCCGCAAATTATAACTAAGTACTATGACTATGCCATATTGAAACAACTTACAACTCTGGAATATGTTTGTTGACGCAAAAAGAGAATCCGTGATGTCATCATTGATGTCATTTGAGATGTCATCAGTGATGTCACTGGCTATGTCATGAGTGATGTAATATGTGATGTCATCAGCAGTGCATTGCGGGCGCGCGTGTTATAGTTAGCTAAACTAACTATAACGGGGGAATTTCAATGGTTTTGTATGAGTGAAATGTCCAGCTAACTATAACATGTGTGAAACCTATGTTTTTTTCTGTGAATATATATATATATATATATATATATTACCTACTGGCGGTCGCCAGTAGGTATATATAGTTAGGATTTTTTCCCTATGGGATTTTTGAAAATTCTATGTCTAATAACTTTGGCGTTTGTGGACGGAATTGGCTGAAATTTTCAGGAAAATGGAACATTTTGTTTCTGAGCAGCCCCTGGAAATTTGGGGGGGGGGGGTTCATCAAGGGGGGGCCGAGAAAAAAGGGGGGTCCCAAAACGTGTTTTTAACATTGAGTTTTCCATAGGGCGGTTGGCCTCACTTTTAGCCCGAACGGCTGAATGGATTTGCACGAAACTTGGCAAAATTGTAGGGACTGGTAGCCCAATGTGCCTTTGCTAGGTCTCAATATATGTGCTTCAGTGGATTTTGAGAAATTAATGTTCAAAAAAAGATATATATCTGTAACAGCGGACCGGGCAGCGCTCCGGTTCGCGGACTTTACGCGTACCGGAACTTCGCGTAGCGAAGCTGATTGGCTCTCCGGTGTCTGTCAACATTCTAAACAGTCCGGAGCGGCCGCCATCTTGTCTCTCGGTAGGATTGAGAGACAAGAGGAGGCCAAAACAAAGGGGGAAATGACCATAAGGGGGCATAGTAGATCCTCCCTGACCCCCTAGGTTTAATGTGGAGGCTTTAAAAGGGCCCCGCGGGGCAACAAAAAAAAAAAAAAAATCGTTTTTTTGCGTGGGTAGCGCCCGGTTCGCGAACCGGGAAGCGTTCTGGGCAGCGTACTATAATGAAAAATGAATGATAGACTTTTCAAATACTGTATGTTAATTGATTGTTGGTTTTGTTGATTATTTTTTAAGCAATTATTTATTATTGTGATTGTGTTTCAAAATTTAATAACATTTCTAACATTTAACTAGTTTATGAATTACATATAAAAATGATTAAAGACTCAAACAATTTTTTAATATTACATACAATTTTATTTTTCAGATTGTTTTTCAAAATTTAATAGAACGTCTAGCATTTGACTGTCCAATATGTCCTCTTGTTGAGTGAACATAAGTTCCCACATTTGACCGTCATCATAATGGAGTAAATGATCGACAGATTCTACACATTGAAGTAATTCATAGTCCCGTGACTCATCCATGAATTCTAAGTCATCAATGGGTTCCATAACTTGTTCATTGTTGCTGTCCAGAACAATTTCGAAGGAAACATTCTGCTCACCTTCCATTTTATTGCTGTAATTTGCATAAAAAATAAATATATCAGTAGAGATAGGGCACTGTTGGGTTTAAGTTCAGACAGGTACTTGTGAGTTTATAACAGAGAAGTAATCTATGGGCACTGTATGGTTTCAGGCGTGAAGTAGTACTATTAAAAAGTGCCTGTGAAGAAGCCTAAGTAAATTCATAATTATACCACAGAAACCTAAATCAATCCATAATTATAATAAAGAAGCCTTTCTCAATGTCTAACTTTTACAGAGGGATAGTATATAACTATCTGAAAATGTTTTCAAATTTATAAAATAATATCTCACCTTCTAAAAACAAGTTTAAGTTGTGAGTGAAAATGATCTTGTAATGTAGTTCAGGAAGTAGTAGTCAAAATGGCTGTGTTTCTCTCTCTTTCTTTATATATATTCAGGTACATTACCAATCAAATGTCAGGTAAAAAAAGTAGAAAATGAAAGTAACATTTTAATTGGTTGTCAATTCCAACACTTCAGATGTGTTTTGAGAAGTAATTTACCTCAGGGTATTTAGAGAGGTCTACAGGCTAAATGGCTAAATGGAATTCCAATCAAATTTGTGAAAATGGTAGGGATTGGTATGTAGTATGAGCTAATCTACATTTTGTGAAATTGTCTCCAGTGGCTTTTCTGTAAACTACTTTCCCACCTTTTTTGATGGTGTGCTTCCCAGGGAGCGACCCGGTACGCGAACTGTTGAGCGCCCCGGTTCGCGAACCTTAAGCGTTACGGGAGTCCACCATTTTGTGTTTCGGTCGAATTAAGATACAAGATGGAGGGCAAATAATGTTCAGAATGGGTAGAAGGGGGCACGGTAGACTTATTTTGACCCCCTAGGTTTTCTGAGGGTGGCTGAGGAGGCTTATATGTGCGAAAAAAAAAAATGTTTTAAAATTTCGCGAGGTTAGCTCCCGGTTCGCGTACCGGGTAGCGCCCCAGGGAGCGTACTTTGTTGAAAATTAGTGAAAAATGTTACAGTAAAATAATAATTGTGAGTGATCAGATGTAGGGTAGCTCTGAGAAGAGCTTTTGGGTTTATGGTACATTTAGGTACTTATAAGTAGGTACCAATGCACAGTCTTAAATTCAGAATGAAAATTCTGTTGCCCTCATCTGAGAAGTGAACTCCATCTCCTCTGTAGATATCTTGCATGTAGTAACGCAAGTTATTGTTGTACATGGAGCCCATTCCATGGTCTCTCATGTAAGCTGAAACAGATTTGTTTACATGCTTCCTCGACTTCTCAATTTGTGGACAAAATTGGTTTGACCACCTCCATTTCTGTCTTTGGCATATATTTGAATATACCAAGGCAGTTTGAGGAAAAAGTGCCATCAATTGCTCAAAGGTGTCCTTTAAAAGCATTTCCAGACCTACCCCAGTCAAAGTGCCCAAATCATTACCTCCACAGTGCACAATTAACAGGTCAGGTTTTGGCAAATGCATAAAGGTTTTCACCAATGGTATCAATTGGTGACATTTTAATCCTCTGTGGCCAAACCACTTAATTTCCACATCTTGTAAATTGAGGTTAGGTAAATTTCTGTTCTTAGCATACCTGTGAGCCCAGTGGATATAACTATGTCCAACAATCCAGACAGAAAACATGGTGAGAGAAGGTTCTGCTGCAGTCAGATGAAGTGTGGCAATGAAATGGCAGTTGAAAAAATGAGAGTTTAAAATGAAAAAAACTGTGGAGTTTCTGTGTTAATGAAGCAGTAACAGTGATTGGTGGATTTTGATTGCTGAAAACAGAAAGTTAGGGTGCATGGATGAGTTCTTTGAAAGATGTATTTTGAATGGTCAATAAAAAATCATTAAATGAAAGATTGCAGTGGATACGCAGGTGCACTGAGAGTTCAGAGTTCAATTGCAACATTGTTGTGTGAACTTGCAAACACCAGAGGTCTTCCAAGAGGTGGTTGCCATGCAAAAAAGGCAAAGAGGGCAGAGGGGGGAAGGGTTTTCATTTGAAAAAAAGTGAGGGAAGAGTTTTGATTGGGTGACATGAGAGATATGTGTGAAGAATTACAGCATTTCTGTGCTTTTGATAGCTGCAGACTCTGGAGTGCATACCTTTTGCTCTGCTGAAGACAAATTGGTGTGTTTCTGAGACTGTTTTCAAACTCAAAGTATTTGCTAAGGTGAGAAAATATTTCTTTAATTTAGATAGAGAATAGTGTGCTTTAAGGAGAAAATTATGAAGAAAGTTGTGTTTTTCAAATGTTGCTTTGTCTCAAGTGTTTTACAAATAGATTTTGTTTCTTTGAGAAAATGTAATTGGAGAAAATGTGAAGTATTAGTACTGACAGGCTGCATAGGAGCTGTGGAGTCTTTTCAAATTATGACTTGAAAATCGTTTTTGAGGAAAATGAATGGTTATAATATTTCTGACAAGGACATAATGGTGTATGCTTCTTTATAATGCAATTGACTGTCTCTGATGTTATTTTTCCCATTTTAATGTAAGACCTTTCTCTGTGGCGCAAATTGCTTGTAAATATGCTCCCACCTGTGCATGGCAAATTTAGATTTTGAATGTTTGTGTTACATAGCCATGTTAAAAGTGATACAAACATGCTGCAAAGGCAATCAAAAAACGCTTTTATGTGTCTTAAGGACATTTTAAGTCATTTTCCCATGTGCAGTGTTTTGAAATTATGATTTGAAAATCGTTTTTGGGGAAAAGGAATTGTTTTTAAATTTATGACAAGGACATAATGGTGTATGCTTCTTTATAAGGCAATTGACTGTCTCTGATGTTATTTTTCCCATTTTAATGTAAGACCTTTCTCTGTGGCGCAAATTGCTTGTAAATATGCTCCCACCTGTGCATGGCAAATTTAGATTTTGAATGTTTGTGTTACATAGCCATGTTAAAAGTGATACAAACATGCTGCAAAGGCAATCAAAAAACGCTTTTATGTGTCTTAAGGACATTTTAAGTCATTTTCCCATGTGCAGTGTTTTGAAATTATGATTTGAAAATCGTTTTTGGGGAAAAGGAATTGTTTTTAAATTTATGACAAGGACATAATGGTGTATGCTTCTTTATAAGGCAATTGACTGTCTCTGATGTTATTTTTCCCATTTTAATGTAAGACCTTTCTCTGTGGCGCAAATTGCTTGTAAATATGCTCCCACCTGTGCATGGCAAATTTAGATTTTGAATGTTTGTGTTACATAGCCATGTTAAAAGTGACCCAACCATGCTGGAAAGGCAATCAAAAAACACTTTCATGTGTCTTAAGGACATTTTAAGTCATTTCCTCATGTGCAGTGTTTTCAAATTATGATTTGAAAATCGTTTTTGGGGAAAAGGAATGGTTTGTAAATTTATGACAAGGATATAATGGTGTATGTTTCTTTATAAGGCATTTCAGTGTCTCTGATGTCATTTTTCCCATATTACATTAAAAGACCTTTCTCCGTGGGGCACATTCCTTGTAAATATGGTCACACTTGTGCATGGTAAATTTAGATTTTGACTGTTTGAGTTACATAACCATGTTAAAAGTGACCCAAAAAAATTGCAAAGGCATACAAAAAACACTTTCATGTGTCTTAAGGACATTTTAAGTCATTTCCCTGTGGGCAGTGTTTTCAAATTATGACTTGAAAATCGTTTTTGAGGTAAAGGAATGTTGTTAAAATTTATGTGCGCCATATGCCCCCAAATTTCTTTTTCAGGGGTGCAGCAGGGTGTTCTTGAGACACCCCTGCACCTTTGGAAAAATTCCTAATTTGCGATGAGCTAATTGCTAATCGCAAATTGCACCTTCATTCCTATGGGCATCCTGGCCCATGAAAATGAATGGGTAATTTGCAATTAGCAATTTGCTCATCGCAAATTAGGAATGGTAAAGAATCGCTATTTATTCCTTAAAATTCCCTATTTTGGAAATGCTAAATAGTTTGATGATACATATGGCGGTTGATCTCTAACAAGATAAGAAGCTTAGGGATACATTTATGATGACTGGCGCAATGAAGTGGACATCACTTACTTCATTGGTAGAGCTTTACATGTATTATCTCCTCTGTATTCTTCATCAAGCGTAACTTTAATCTGCAATCCTGAGTAGGCCTCACCTTAAACAAACCTCTGGATAGGCCACACCTTATCGTCATCATGAATTAATCATTTAAAATGCTAGGGACAGATTTATGATAGGTGTATGCCTCTTTGGCGCAACTTACAAAACACTGCCCACGGGGAAATGACTTAAAATGTCCTTAAGACACATGAGAGTGTTTTTTTAAAGCCTTTGCAATTTTTTTGGGTCACTTTTAACATGGCTATGTGACTCAAACAGTCAAAATATAAATTCACCATGCACAGGTGGGAGCATATTTACAAGGAATGTGCTCCATGGGGAAAGGTCTTATAATGTAATATGGGAAAAATGACATCAGAGACAGTGAAATGCCTTATAAAGAAGCATACACCATTATGTCCTTGTCATAAATTTACAAACCATTCCTTTTCCCTAAAAACGATTTTCAAATCAAAATTTGAAAACACTGCACATGTGGAAATGACTTAAAATGTCCTTAATTCAAAATTTGCTATTCCTTATTTTGCGATTGCACTGAAGGATTTGCAAATTTTGCGATTCCTTAAATGCAATGTATCAAACAAAAAATATGTAAAAAATGACATTAAGGATTTGGAAACTACCACCAACTTCTAGTTGGTGGTAATTTGCGAATTCTTTTCAAAAAGCTTTTTTTCCAAAAAACAAAAGGTGCCATATGACGCTAATACATGCCCTTAGGGCATGTATGTGCGCCATATGCCCCCAAATTTATTTTTCAGGGGTGCAGCAGGGTGTTCTTGAGACACCCCTGCACCCTTGAAAAAATTCCTAATTTGCGATGAGCTAATTGCTAATCGCAAATTGCACCTTCATTCCTATGAGCCTCCTAGCCCATGGAAATGAATGGGTAATTTGCAATTAGCAATTTGCTCATTGCAAATTAGGAATGGTAAAGAATTGCTATTTATTCCTTAAAATTCGCTATTTAGGAAATGCAAAATAGTTTGATGATACATATGGCGGTTCATCTGTAACAAGATAAGAAGCTTAGGGATACATTTATGATGACTGGCGCAATAAAGTGGACATTACTTACTTCATTGGTAGGCCTTTACATGTATTATCTCCTATGTATTCTTCATCAAGCGTAACTTTAATCTGCAATCCTGAGTGGGCCTCCCCTTAAACAAACCTCTGGATAGGCCACACCTTATCGACATCCTGGATTAATCATTTAAAATGCTAGGGACAGATTTATGATAGGTGTATGCCTCTTTTGCGCCACTGTGCGTCACTTTTATGATGCAGCGGCGGTGCAAAAGATTTGCTATGAGGCGACAAAATTACAAATTGATGCATTTAGGCAGATGTGTCATGGTGTAAAAAAAACGTGCCACATGAAACCGATGCAGCAGTGATGCAAAAGATGCACCATGTTGCAAGACAGGCCTCACTTGGGGCCATATGTATCAAGCTAATTAGCATTCGCAAAGATCAAAATTCTGCGAATTTCGGCCTTTGCGAATGCTAATTAGACAAATGGTATGTATCAAACAAGTTTGATGCAAAATAAGGAATAGCAAAATTTGCTATTCCTTATTTTGCGATTGCACTGAAGGATTTGCAAATTTTGCGATTCCTTAAATGCAATGTATCAAACAAAAAATATGTAAGAAATGACATTAAGGATTTGGAAACTACCACCAACTTCTAGTTGGTGGTAATTTGCGAATTCTTTTCAAAAAGCTTTTTTTCCAAAAAACAAAAGGTGCCATATGACGCCAATATATGCCCTTAGGGCATGTATGTGCGCCATATGCCCCCAAATTCCTTTTTCAGGGGTGCAGCAGGGTGTTCTTGAGACACCCCTGCACCCTTGGAAAAATTCCTAATTTGCGATGAGCTAATTGCTAATCGCAAATTGCACCTTCATTCCTATGAGCCTCCTAGCCCATGGAAATGAATGGGTAATTTGCAATTAGCAATTTGCTCATTGCAAATTAGGAATGGTAAAGAATCGCTATTTATTCCTTAAAATTCGCTATTTAGGAAATGCAAAATAGTTTGATGATACATATGGCGGTTCATCTGTAACAAGATAAGAAGCTTAGGGATAGATTTATGATGACTGGCGCATCACCAGGGATGTGCCAGTCATCCTGCGCTGCTGTTCCGCCACCCATGGTGTGCTGCATTTACAATGCGGCGCAGCATGGGGCAAAAATGGCACAGATGCGTGACGTATCTGTGCTGTAAAGGTGGCGCATTGCTGGAGTTGTATTGCAAGTGCGATGCAGCTCCAGCAAGGCTCAGGGGTGCTCCATCTCTACAATGCTGCGTCAAGACCTATGCCTGCTTCAAGCAGGCGCAGGGTTTTGACGCAGCTTTCTCCTATCTGATTGTAAATGCGGCACACCATGGGTGGCAGAGCAGCGGTGCACGTTAACTGGTGCATGCCTGGGGATGTGCCATTTAACATAAATCTGCCCCTTTACATTTAAGTATGTGCAGGGGACACAGAGTCGGTGAGGCTTATCCAAGGTTAAGAAGAGATGAGTCCTGTTCACTGAAAAATTAGACATAGGCTTCACCTGCTCAGCATCGCTGGACATGGCTAAATAATAGCTGCAAAATGTTACTCTTGTTAAACAATTTTACTATTATAATCTCCGAGATTTGTCTCTTACTCTGCAACATCTCATTGTTGTTATCTTTCTTTAAAGATAAAGACAACATCAACATGAGCGACAATCTGCAATCAGTTGATTTTGACCTCATCATTGAACTTGTAATTGAAACATCAGTGGATGTTGATCCCTTGGATGATTTAAATCCTGAGGATGAAGAAGAACGTGATGAGGATGCAGATTTGTCCGAATTATATGACATAGGGTGGGAAGCTGACCTGCTTGATCCTATGGAACTATAAACATTTATTTTTAAAATTTATAATAAATAAAAAGTAAAAATGTAAACCGTTTAATTTAAAAATAAAGACACCTTCAAAAACAGGTTATGTGTAGTGTCTTCAATAAAATATTAAAATATGCTCATAAAATTAGATCAGATTCACATATAAGATAGCACAGGTAACATGAATATAAATTCCATTTCTTTTCTGCTATTTCTGTATTCTAAAATTGCCATGCACTAAAAAATCTTATATGTAAAAATGTAAAGTAGTGTTTTAAGTTTTTGATTACTGTTATTGATGTACTGTTGGGTAATAGTGGTTAATAACATTTTTTAATATATTTTACCACAGATTCAACTGCAGATCATTTCAATATTTCACCATGCCAACGAAAGAAAGACTGAGAAAGGCTGCAAAACGTCAAAGACAGCAGGTGATTGAAAAAAAGCAGCAGTCCTCTAACAAAAAGATTTGTCAAGTCAACAAGAAAGCACCGGGTAAGAGTACAAAAACATTCATAAGAAATATTTGTCGTAAAAAAAATATTACTACAGAAAATGTTTCAGTCCAGAAAAAGAGAAGCAATTCAAATGGAAAGGAAAGGCCAATCAAAAATGTTACTGCTAGAGCAAGAGATAACTCTGTGCATGATAGTAGAAGGAAACAACAGTTTAGGGACATTCGTAAACGAATGTTCCGCAACAGGATAATTGGCAATTTGTTAAAAAATATTAAGAAAGTCAACAGAAAGTGGTTTTTTATAAGAGAAAAAAAAAAGTTGAGAAAGTTATTGATCAGGCATTTGAAATTAAACGTAAGTTATTTATTTTGATAATCAATAGAATTAGGAAGCTAAACAAGGCAATTTATGATTTCAAAAGAAATAGTAGATGGAAGAGAATAGTTAATCGTAGTAATTTTTGTGAAGTTTTTTCTGGAGAATGGATGCATAGTTCAAGCTGTGAGGCATTTTTTAATGAGGAGAGTTATTTCCAGGATAATGATTTGGTGCATGCAGTTGACACCAGTGGTCGTGCTTATGAAGTGAAAGATGGTTGTCCAGTTGAAAAAGAAAAACTTGTGACAACAGAGGCAGAAGAGGTGTTAGGTAATGAGGTTTTAGGAAGACGTGCTAAGGGTCCTGTGTACACCTGGAAGTGTAGTAGTATTTGCAGTGTGCGACAGGATTCCATCAATTTGCTTTGTGATTTTGTACGGTCATTTAATAAGAAAAGTTTGAAGCAGAAAATAAGGTTGTTGCAAGAATTAGATCCTTGCAGAGTGAGAGAAGTGACAGGTTTGCATGGTCATTCACTGGCTTGTCTTTCCAGGAGAGTATGCCAGAGTGTTTTTCATCATTTCAGGATGCTAGCAGTGCATCATAATAAAGTGAGGAAATTAGTTAGAATGTTGTATTAGGCTAAGAGTCCAGCAATTATGCTTAAAAAATTATGTGCTGCTCTTTTGCATGGTTCTGAAATAGATGTGAAGAATATATGTGAAGAAATTGAGTTTTGTTACTTTGGAAGTAAAGAGGAGAATGTTGAAATTGACCAAGAAGAAGCGGGTAATGTGGAAGATAGTGTACAGGTTTCCAGTACAGATAATTTCCAGAGGGAAATTGCCACGTTTCAGGTCAAATCAAGTGAGAGGCCAAATTTCACTTGTGTGTGTTGTCGACGCACTTATTATAAGAATCAGACTAAGTTAGTGGATTTATATCCAAAAAGTGAAAGGGAAAATAATAGTGAATGGAAGGATTTCGCAACATACTTGATGGTAGAAAATTGTTTTGATTTGGGATTGGATCAACGTGTGTGTACTTATTGTTGTTGCAAATTAAATCAAAACCAGATGCCTGCTAGAGCAGTTCATAATAATCTGGAATTGGTTGAGATTCCTTCTGAATTGAAGGATTTAAATACTTATGAATCTATTTTGATTCAAAGTATCCATCCCTTTCAGGCTATTGTAAGAATGGAGCCAAAGACAGGGAAATTGCCTCCATCAGATTTACAGAGAGGATTAAAGGGAAGAGTTGTTTATTTGCCTCTAGATTTGAAGAAAAACATTAACACAATTGGAGTAGAAAAAGTGGAAGAGGAACCTCTGGTTATCTTAGTTAATGGGGTTCCGACAAAGAATAAGAAAATATGGCAAGATTTAGTAGATGTTAGGAAAATTAAAAAGGCAACATTGTATTTGAAAAAAAATAATAAATACTATAAGAATGTATATGTTGCAGAAGAGGAAGTAAGTGAGGAAGAGGATAGCGATTTGTGTGCTGGTCAAATTGAGAAAGTAGAAACTTCTACTAGTGAAGAAATATATGAACATTATAGTGTTCATCCTTTGCATTCCAAGGAAGTCATGGGGAATGCTATTGAGTTGTTTCAAATGAAACAAGCCAAAGGGAGTCCCATTAGTGTTTGGGAGGAAAGTTTGGAAGCTCGGTGTTTCCCACAGCTTTTTCCAACAGGTCAGGGAGGAAGATATGATGAGCGACCTCATCAAATTCCTGCTTCTGAATACCGGACTTTGCGATTGTATGCAGGAGATGCTAGGTTTCGACAATGCATTCCTTATTTGTTTCATCTCCTGTTTGAAAGCGATCTGTCTGGACTGTCATATGCAGTGAACCACATCTTGAAAAGTGGTATACACATGCAAAACATCTCGGCAAGTGACTTTATGGATAAAGTCAATGTCCAAGACAGTATTTTGGATTCTCACCTGATTAATCTCATGGCGTGTCAGCGTGGTACTAATGAGTACTGGTACCGTCGTCATGGTGATTTAAAATGTATGCTGAGGAACTTAGGTACTCCCACATGGTTCCTCACTCTGAGCTGTGCCGAGTATGGCTGGGAAGACTTACTTGAATTTCTACGAGAGGCAAATGCTAACGTAGAAAACATCGAATTCAAGACACCCGGAGAACTGTGCTCTTTGGATCCAGTCAATGTATGTAGGTACTTCAATCATAGATTTGAAGCTATGATGTCTTTCATCATGAATAAGAAGAATCCACCTCTTGGAGAGGTGTTGGATTTCTTCTGGAGAAAGGAGTACCAAGCAAGAGGTGCTCCTCATATACATATGTTGCTGTGGATCAAGGATGCACCTAAATTTGGAACGGATCCAGAAGACTCAGTGATGAGTTTTATACAACAGTATTCTACGTGTGCTGTTCCAAACGCAAAGGAGAAGAAAAGCCTAAGAGAAAAAGTTCTGCGTTTCCAAAGCCATCGATGTGGAAAGTACTGTCGTCGTAAATTCCGAAACAAGGACAAGTTCTACACCAAATGTCGTTTCGGCTTTCCACGACCGGTGATTTCTAAAGGAAGAGTAAACAGTTTGATGTCTTCGCTGCGACATAATGTGATGAGGAAATCACCTAAAAACACATACAATTTGAAGAGGAACGAAGAGTCCAAGTACATCAATGACTACAACCCGGTGATTTTGTCCATGTGGAATGCTAACATGGATATACAGTTTGTGGCTGATAACTGTATGGCTGTGGCTCGGTATGTGACGTCTTACATCACCAAAAAAGAGAAGACAGAATTGAAGGATATGTGGGAGGACATTTCCCATGAAAAGAGCCTCAGCAAGAAGTTGTACAGTTTCAGTCTGAAGATGTTGTCGCATCGAGAAATCGGAGCGTACGAATGTTCTGACCGGTTGTCTTCAGCAAGTCTCTATGCCAAGTCCAGGAGTATCATTTGGGCGAGTCTTGGTCTTGCTGCAACGTGTAATCGAGTTCTCAAACCTGTGCGGGAAATTGAGTATTTGGCGGAAAAGGAGCCAAACAGTACCGACATTTTGAAGACCAACATGTTGGATACATATTATCCAAATCGAAGCATTCACCTCGAGAATGTTTGTCTGTATGAGGTTCTTCAAAATTACATATTCAAGAGGAACATCAAAGAAGATACTGAGAAAGGAGTGTATGCTGTAATAGGAAGTGAGGGATGTCTGGTCAAGCAAAGAAAATGCCACTTGGTAAACCATCGAAAATTGAGTGGCGAATCTCCTGAAAAAAAGGAGTTTTTCTATTTAGCACTTTTGCAACTTTTCAAGCCTTGGCGTGCAGAAGAGGAACTGCTTGGAGATTTTCTCTGTTACGAAGACTCTTTCAATGCCGCCAAGGAGACCATAGAATGTCCTGCTTTTCCCAAATATGTACAAATGTTGAATGCGGAAATTGAGCAGGAAGCAATGATTGCAGCCGAGATTGCCAGAGACAGTTCTCAGGACAGTCAGAGTTCTGCTTCATTGAGTCAGGATCCACTAGGAGGACCTGTTCTCGAAAATGAAGCTGCCACTGCTATGAATGAAATGGAAAGAGCCATGGCACATGCTCAGGAGGATGCGGTTAACTTAGAAGAGTTGGAAAGACAACTCAACGTTGAGCAGAGGAAAATATATGACGAAGTTACCATGCAAATTGATCATGGATTAAGTCATGACAAGAAAGAGTGCTCATGTACGTCGTTGAAGCCTGTCCGACTGTACGTGAGTGGAGAAGCGGGAACTGGAAAAAGTTTCCTCATTAAAGCAATTTCATGCTATTTGCAGGAAAGGACAGAGTCATCGCTGTCTTGTGTTGTCACCGCTCCAACTGGACTGGCAGCACATAACATTAAAGGGATTACTTTACATCGTTTACTGATGCTGCCAGTGGAGCATGACAACAAATTACAATATCACAAGCTATCTGGAGATGCTTGTTTTGAAGTTTCAAGAATCTTGAGGAAAATGAAACTTCTTATCATTGACGAAGTAAGCATGGTTTCCAATGTCATGCTTGCCTTTGTGCATTTGAGAATGCAAGAAGTTCTCAAAACAGAGTATGATGTGTTATTTGGTGGCAAACACATCATTGTTTTCGGAGATCTTCTGCAGCTGACACCAGTGAAAGGGCAACCTGTGTTCAAAATGCTCACGCATGAAGATACCAGGAAGTGCCTAGGCAGCATTGGCAACGTCAATATATGGTTAAACTTCAATTATGCTGAACTGCATGAAAATATGCGTCAGGCGAAGGATGAAGTTTACAAGACTATTCTACAAGATGTTAGAATTGGAAAAGTGACCGAGCATGGGAAAGAAGCTTTACATGCACGATTGCTGTCAAATTTATATCCAGAACAAGATGTTGTGCATGAGAATATTTTTCAGAAAATTACTGAGAAGAAATCTGGAATATGTTTGATGCCAACTCTTGCAGAATGTGCCAAATTCAACAACAAAATGTTGCATTTAGAAAAGCAAGAGATTGTGAAACTGGAAGCTATTGACAGAGTAGAGGATATGGGATCAACAATTATTTTGTCTGAGAATCTGAAAACAAAATTGGATTCATTAGAGAAGAGTATATCTAAAACTGCAGGTTTTGAAAAGACTCTGAATGTGTGCTTGAACTGCCGTATAATTTTAAGAAGGAATTTACATGTTGAAAGAGGTCTGGTAAATGGATCAATGGGTAATGTTGTTGATTTTGTAAAATACAGAAATAGAGATGGAATTGAATTTTTAAAAATTAAATTTGATGGCATTGAGGAAGTACAGCTAATTGGTCGTTGTTCTGCTAGATTTTTGCTTGTAAAAGACTTATATGTTCGCCGTAAGCCTGTTTGCTTGGCATATGCGGTGACAATCCATAAATCGCAAGGTTTAAGTGTAGACAGTGCATTGGTGAATATTGGCAGTTCTGTGTTCAAGGAGGGTATGGCATATGTGGCATTGTCACGAGTTAGAACTTTATCGGGATTGTACTTGATTGAGTGTGATGTCACAAGCATTTGTGCGGATCTAGATTGTGTTAAGGAATACAATAGGTTAAGAAGAGAGTATGCGCCACATTTGCCTCAATATCCTTTGTTTGAGAAACGTGTGGTAGGCCGGAAACGAAGAAATGTGACCAATACTGGTGAGGTTGTAGCAAAAAGACGAAAAGTCGATGAACCTGAAATTATAAGCAGAAACAAAAAGGATTCTGTTGAAGATGTTGTTGGTTTTCAATTTGAAAACAGTTCTGGTGTCAACTGCTATGCTAATGTAGTGGTTAATGTTTTGTTTTCTCTAGAAAATGTAAAAGAAGAGATTGTGGTCAATTCTGATCAAAGATTTTGCAGTTTGTTAAATTCTGTGTTAGAGAAATGTAGCACTGATAGAACAAACATAGAAAGTGTGTCTGAAATTCGAAATCTGTTAGACAGATGTTCAGGCCAAACACAATTCTCTCAAAATATTCAGCAAGATTGTCAGGAGTTTTTAATGTATATGCTTGATGTATTGCATGCTGAAGGTGTAGATGTAGATCAGCTGTTTGGGCTTTCTTATCAATGGCAGCATGACTGCGAGAACTGTATGGTATCAAGTACTACTAGTGTAGACTCAGAAAGATTTATATATTTAACTTTGCCAGACAGTAAATCAGTCTCCTTTAATAAGCTAGTAAAAGCAGCTGATCACAACATGGAGTGTAGCCAATGTAAATCTGAAATGATGTCCACATTATTTATACGAACATATGGCCAGTATGTCATTTTAATGTTCCAACGATGTAGGCCTGATGGAACAAAATTGACAACTTTAATTAAAAATTTTGTGGCTTCGCAGTTGTCAATATCAGGAAGGACTTTTGTAACTGCAGCAATTATATATCATGACGGTCCTTCAATAACATCAGGACATTACACAGCTTATTTAAAGTCTAGAAATGGCTGGTCATTTTGCAATGATTCTGTTTTAATTTTCAAAAAAAAATTGCCGTATGACCTTAAAAACTCTTACCTGGTGTTTTTAAAACCAAAATTTTAGGGAAAGAATCTTGGGATGTGCCCTGTGGAATTTCAAGAAGTTCTAATGGCTCCTACACGATTTGGCCTTGAGGATAAGTGTAGTTCAGAGACATAACTTCTAACCATAAGACTGGACGTCATGGAGAAATAAGTGCACTTTGAATGAGTTCAGAAAAACTATTTCTTTTTATAAGCTAATTGAAGCAGCCAATCAAAACATAGAGTAGAGGGAATGTAAGTCTGCAATGCTGTCTACTGTTTTACATTGCTTTGTGATTAAAAGTGATGTAGAGAATTAAATAATTGTAGTAGTCATAGAGGTAGTGTAAGTCTGCTTCATAGTAAGCAGTATCAGTGTCATAGGAAATGTAGAACATGACTGAGCAAGAAGGGGAAGATATTACTATTCCAGGATTGTGAAAATGATCTTCAACATTTTAATTCTGAAAGTTGCAGAAATGCCAAATGACGGGATTGGCTTACAAGAAATCCAAGAGTTATAAATGGCTCTGACAAGATTTGGCCTTGTGGAAACTTGTGGTAGAGAGCAAGAAGTCATTTATTGCATGTAACGTGTTTTTAAAAACGATGGAGGTTTTCTTTCAGAAAGTGGCGGGCTGAAAGTAATAACAGCACAACAGAGTGTAAGCTGTTCATAGGACATCCTTTGACGTCATGGAAAGTAAGTTAACTTTAAGGAGTTCTGAATTCTGATTTGTTATGTTGTATGGGTTTTTTAAACACAATCATTTTGATTGTGGTTTTTTTTTCCCCGCTGTTATATGATGAATACCTTCAAGTCACTGTTTTTAGTGAATTTTGATACATTCTGAGAACAGCAAAAATAAACCATTTAACATGTATAATTAATTCTGTACTGTTTGCATTTATGATGTATATGTAGAACTGTGTAGGAGGCATGGAGAAGGTGAGGCTTCTGTAAGTGTCAAAGTTGTTGCATGCAGTGCTGCACTTCTGCGTACTCTTTCATATGCTGGACTACATCTGCACAATGAGATACCTAAGCAAAGGAAACACAAGTGATGTGATTGTGAAATGAGCAAAAGAAATTGCACGTATTTCAATTACATCACCTGTGTTTCCTATCATTACGAATCACATTGTGCAGATCAAGTTTAGGTCTGTCCAGGGAAACAGAGGAGGTTTGGCCTTTGTTCAAGAGTGCAGTGGACATGACTCACTTCATTGGTAGGCCTGCAAATGTATTATCTTCTCTGTACTCTTCAACAACTCTAAATTTCATCTGCAACCCTGAGTAGGCCTCACCTCAAACAAACCTCTGGATAGGACACATCTTATTGGCATCCTGAAGCAATCATTTAAAATTTTAGTGTCTTGCGACACTTTTCTGAGACAACAGCAATGCAAAAGATGCACCATGTTTTAAGATAGGCCTCACTTCATCTGCATCAAGATACTGTTAGTTTAAAATGTATATCTTTAGGACTGTGTAGGGGGCCTGGAGAAGCAGAAGCTTCTGTAAGTGTCAAAGTTGTTGAAAAACTGTTTGTCCTTCAATCTTTTCCCTTGTATTTTGTAATTTTTAAATACATGTTTTAATATTTTTCAAATGTTTGTTCTCTCTTTCACAGATTGAAAGTATAAAAACAAAAAGTGAGTAATTTAACGACAATTATAAGGTAAATGTTTTGTACTCTTTTCGTTAAATTTCTATCACATTTAACTTCTATTAGTTCCACTGCTTCATTTCTTTAACCCTCAGTTTCCTGCCTTTGCTACTTCCCTCATTCTTTTCTCTATTACCTACTTACTCAACTCCTTCCACTCTTTTTCTCAGTCCCTCTCTTCTCATAGTTCCTCACTCTTGTTCACTCACTCCGTCTCTATTACTCTTAGTGTCTTTGACTGATCACTCTATCACTACTTGTTCATAATGCTTTCTCTGTGTAGTTGAAGCACACTAAGGGGCATATTATGAACACAGCCAATAAAATTATTGCTGTTTTTATTGGCAGAAAACTGGTGCAAAAGTGGTTTTAGCGGCAGTTTTCTGCCGCAAAAGCGGCCTTAGCGACACATTTCTGCCAATAAAAGCTGCAAAACTTTTATTGCCTATGTTGATGATATGGCTCTATGTTACTTACATTTCTTTGCTGTTTCAATTAATCTTTTTCTGTTATTTTTTGTTTTCTGTTTTCTATTTTTTCTCTCTGTTATTCCCCATGTTTTAATCTTATTTTGAACATTCACTCACATTCTCCAAGAAACTCTTCTTTGTTAATGTTATACTCTCTTTTTTTTTCTTTCAATTCCTTATCTATTTTGTTTTTCACAATTATACCCTCTTCCGTCTTTTCTTCGGTAAATAGATCTATTAAACAGTATCTCTTCTTTACTCCCTATAGCTGTCTTTCTTTTAACATCACTCTCTGTTTACTTTCCTTATACTTACTCTTTTTTTAAATTTTTTTTATTTTTTTGTTAGCTCCCGGTCCGCGTACCGGGAAGCTAACCGGGAAGCGAACCAAAAGAAATAGAGCTTGCCAGAGTGCTAAACATTCTAGCAATTTTTTTTGAAAGGGGAGGTAGTTCTGAAAAGAACTTTTTTTTTTATATTTTTGTTGTTTTATATTTTTTTTTATTTTTTGAACATTTTTTGTTTTTTTGTATTTTTTGAACGATTTTATATTTTTTGGGTTTTTTGGGGGGGGAAACAACAAAAAACAGGCATTGAAAAGGGCTCAACAGGAGCAAGAAAAAAATTACTGGGGGCGGTTAGGGCAATTATGATGTTCATAAGCCAGGTTGATGGCATTTATACTCATATTACCACATGCTATCAACGCACCACAGTGCATACAAGTATGTTTCATGTAGCCAAAATTCTCTTGGATGTTTGGCACAGTTTCCCGTGCCTCTGCTGGTGTCAATGATATTGACGATCTTGACCTGGCCACAGGAGTTGATGTTGGATTTTCTTCCATATCCCGTATTTCCGCCGGGCTGTAATTCAGTGGATGCCACCTGGTCATGTGCCTATGCATGGTATAGTTCCCATAACTATACTTCTTATCAGTCCCTCTTGATAATTTTTCTTTGCAGATGAGGCAGGTGACATACCTCGCATTCACTTTCTTTTGCCCTGGAGGGATTGAATAAAACTGCCAGATGAAACTGGCTTTCCTATGGGAAACCCGGGGCACCTCTTCCAAGAACTTTGGTTCTTCTCTCTCCTCTTCCTCTATTTCTTCCTCTTCCTCCTCTGTGTTGGTCATGACCTGGGGAGGTGGTCCTCTCTTCCCATGAGGAGGTGGAGGTGGTGGTGGGGGTGCACCAGCTGAAGCAACTACTGAAGCCATTTCTCAAGTATTAATAAAGGTCTTCCTCTCACAATGATGAAAGTCAGAGTGAGGAAAGAAGGAGGGGTTTTCATCATTTGGGAAAAACAATAGTTCTCAACCAATGAAAAGTGTTATTTTTAGGTCACCTGACCTAGCCTTACATGATTATGAAACCAAAAGTGAAATGAACCAATGAAAAGTGTTATTAACCAGTCACATGACCTGTTATGCTTACGTTACGCGCTCCGCGCCGCGCCCCGGATAGCTTCCGGGTCGCTGCGCTTTGCGCCTCGGTCCGCGCCCCGGGGCACTTCCGGGTGCGCTAACGCGGTACGTCACAAGACGCATTACGCGGCAACGCGATACGTCGCGCTTTCGCGACGCGCCGCGGATCTCTTCCGGGGAGCTGCGTTTCGCGCCTCGGTCCGCGCCCCGGGGCACTTCCGGGTGCGCTAACGCGGTACGTCACAAGACGCATTACGCAGCAACGGGATACATCGCGCTTTCGCGACGCGACGCGGATCGCTTCCGGGGAGCTGCGTTTCGCGCCTCGGTCCGCGCCCCGGGGCACTTCCGGGTGCGCTAACGCGGTACGTCATAAGACGCATTACGCGGCAACGCGATACGTCGCGCTTTCGCGCCGCGCCGCGGATCGCTTCCGGGGAGCTGCGTTTCGCGCCTCGGTCCGCGCCCCGGGGCACTTCCGGGTGCGCTAACGCGGCGCGTCATAAGACGCATTACGCGACAACGTGATACGTCACGCTTCCGCGACGCGTCACGATGTTGATTTCTAACGCGGCAGTTGCGCAAAGGGAACGTTTACCGGTTCGCGGACCGGGTCGCGGCATCAAATTGAGCTAACGGAAAGCTTCCCGGTTCGCGGACCGGGAGCGAAACAAAAAAAATATTTAAAAAAAAATTATTAATAAACATATAAAATATATTTTGGGATTTAAAGAAGAATACATTTTACAGCTATAGATATTAGCTTTTAAAAAACCAATGAAATTCACTGAAAAAACCATAGGTTATAGACCATATATAGTTAGGAATTAGCATTTACAAAACCTTGAAAATTCACAGAAAAAACCATAGGTTATAGACCATATATAGTTAGGAATTAGCATTTAAAAAACCTTATTTTACTCACACAAAACCATTGAAATTCCATATATAGTTAGTTGTACTAACTATATATCGCGCACCCGCAATCCACTGCTGATCATGTCACATATTACATCATTCATGACATGGTCAGTGACATCACTGATGACATCACTGATGACATCTCAAATGACATCACTGATGACATCACTGATGACATCTCAAATGACATCACTGATGACATCACTGATGACAACATCCAGTGACTGTATTTTCCTGTAAAGTTAAAATATGTCTTACATATTGAAGAATGAGTGGATGTATAAGTGTCTGGATGAAGGATTTAGTAGGGGCATGACTGACTGTATGAGTGAGTGATTAAATGTGTCTCACTGAGTGCATGGGTTAGTGACTAAACTGTCTTAATTTGTGCATCATTATGTCTGTTGTTCTGTAAACTGCTGCATGTGTTGATCAGTCGCTATATGAGTAACTATATGGGTTATTGATTGGTTGCCCAAGTATTTGTATGGGAGACTGAGTGTGTGTGTGGGTGGCTGGGAGGTGTATGACTCTGTGCATAGATGTGTGAGCAGTTGATTCACTAGATGTATGGGTTCAAAAGTGCATGTGGAAACAGCTGTATGGGCGGTTGACTGTGTGCATCAGTGTATTGGTGAGTGAATGGATATCTCAGTGCTACATGTCAAAGTAAGTACATATGTAAAACACAGTACATGTGAGACTTGACATATATAAATAACTGTCCATAAGAGCCAGTGAATGTGTGAGTGGCTGTATGCATCATTGTGAACTTGTATCCAGGATTGTATAAGAGAGTAATTATGTTTTAGTATATGTTTGAATAAGTAAGGTGTGTATAACTGTATAGTTGAGAAAATGGAGGTGTGATTGATTGTTTGCATGACTGACTAGGTGTGTGTGTAACTTCATGGATGAGTGACAATCTGTGAGTCTGTGTTTACACTGAGTGTATCTAAGGTTATATTAGAGTATGAAGAGGTTCATTGTATTATCACATGAATGATGTCATCAGTGATGTGATCAGTAATGTCAAATGAGATGTCATCAGTGATGTCATCAGTGATGTCATTTGAGATGTCATCAGTGATGTCATCAGTGATGTCATTTGAGATGTCATCAGTGATGTCATCAGTGATGTCACTGACCATGTCATGAATGATGTAATATGTGACATGATCAGCAGTGGATTGCGGGTGCGCGATATATAGTTAGTACAACTAACTATATATGGAATTTCAATGGTTTTGTGTGAGTAAAATAAGGTTTTTTAAATGCTAATTCCTAACTATATATGGTCTATAACCTATGGTTTTCTCTGTGAATATATATATATATATATATGTAGCAATTCTCCTCTCGCAGACTCTTTTCCTACTGCGCAAATATGGAATAAGGACCACAAAATCGGTGTATCTTAGATTTTATTCAGCTCCACACACAACTCCACCAGCATGATGTTTACCTCCTTCTGTGCTAGCGTGTCATGTGATCAAGATCCTTAGGGATTAAGGATCTTGATCACATGACGCGCTAGCACAGAAGGAGGTACCATTAAATACCATTTTTTTATGTTCTTAAAGTTCCATGTTCCCAGTTCCATTTACAAAGAAATAGAAAAAATGCTTAGCAGTAGATGAATTTATAATTCATGTTTACATACATCATTTGATCAGATAAATATCAGAATAAATATCATAAAACCATAAATTGTTGTTAAAATCAAGCATTTTAAAATCAAACATAAATATAGTACTGTAAAAACTAGATTTGTAAAAGCAGTTGTAAAATCTCATAATGATATATAAGATCAAAACATTGCTTTTTTACAGAATGTTGGACAGCATCCAGGTTTAAATACCTTTAGTCTACTGGATTCCACAGAGAAACAAAGTGCTAGTAACATACAGTACTAAAGAATGTACTAGTCTGGTTTGTAAACAGTTTAACTGGGAATATAATGTTGATGAAAACTGCAAGATAAATAAAGTGCCAAGTGTAATAAAACAAACACTTCTAATGTGTAACCATAAAACAAGTACCTAAAACTATGTGTGCACTTAAAAAAAGACTGGAAGCGGCGATGAAAAATTCTAGACACATAATGTTCTATAGGGTTTTTTTTATAATGACTAATGGTTCAGTGTAATATTGGTTCCAGTTTCAATTAGCATCCTACTACTGATGGACTGTCTAGTTTTATTCTAAAGACAGGTATATAAATATTCTGTTTCATTAAGCCCCCCCGGATGCTTTGTGTCGAGTTTGATAACGTATTTTGTTTCCAATTGCCTAAGGGCTTTGACTTGGTCATCTCCCCTCTTTCTAATAGGGATGCTGTCAATTATGAAATACTTCAGCAAAGTGGGTGACTGCATCATGGCTATCTTCAAAATGACGGGCTACTGGAAATGCCTGATCACGGTTCTCGATTGCCCTTATGTGCTGAAGTACCCTCTTCTGTCCCTGTAGTATGGTACTACCTACATATCTGGGCCCAGAGGGGCACTCCAGCACATAGATAGCATGATACGTTTTATATGACAAGGCCTAGGTGATAGGGATTTCTATTGGATTAAATGGCATCTTGAAGGCAGTGTAGTTATTGCCATGTTGGCATGCCTTGCAAGATTTACATTTATAGAAACCCTTACGTTGCCTAAGCCAAGTGCCTTTGATTGGACCCTCTAAATCATTTCTCACTAAAGTGTCCCTCATGGAGGGTGCCCTGCTAAATGTTATGGCAGCTTTATTGGGGAGTAGATGACCAATGAACGGATCACCCAAGACAATAGGCCAATTTTTATTGATCAGGTTTTTGACGGTTCTACCCTGTTTGCTGAACCCAAAGATGAACCTGAATGTGTCTTCTTCTCCTGTATCAGATCGATTGGGTCTAACTTTATTGCTAACGTGGGTTTGCCTGCATAGTTCATTGCTTTTTCGGATGGCAGTGTCAATGCAGCTTGGTGAATATCCCTGTGCCAAGAATCTATTCCTGCTTGCTGTTTGCGCCTGTCTCAAATCTTCTTAGAAGAAAGTATTTTTAAGTTTTAGCTTTCGGATGCTTTTAAATAAATCCATCCTTGTAACCACATAATTAAAGGAACTCTCGGGGCAGTATGATAAACCAAGAGCTAAAAGCTGTTTTCCTGCCTCATTAAGAATGACACCAGTTAGATTAATGTTGGTTTGGCTGCTGGATATTTGCGCTTCATTAATTGTCTCCAGTTGCGCCTTGGTTGTCTGTACTGTTGCGTTTTTTTCTGTTGTACGTCGCTGCTCGGTTTGCCTTCTCTCCCTTCGTTTGATGGTTGAGTTTCTACTTGTCTGTTCCTGTTTCTTGGGCGCAGGGTGTTCCTGTGCTGGAGGCATAAAAAATCTACCTCATCTGCCAAAGAGATATTCGCTGGTACTTGCTTCATTGCCTGGGATTGGGCCTCCAACTCAGTTTCACTTTCCCGACCAGAGCTTAGGTCTGAATTGGATACTGCCTCTGATAATCTTTCAGGTTCTACTTGACCAGTTGAGGGCCGCTGTAATGTACTGCCATACTTGGATATTTTTAGTTTGTCATACTTCTTGGCAAATGTGAATACGCGGCCGCATTCTTAATCCATGCGGTCACGGTGTACTTTATATGCCTTTCTTTCCCTTATTTTCTCTTCATCTTTTTTTAAATGCTTCATCACTTCTTCTTTTAATTTTTTGAGATCATCGTGCTGCCCCATTGTATTTAATTCAGCATTAAGGTCGTCTATTTCAGTTAGGATTTTGGCACAGTCTGTTTCTGCATATTTGACTAGAATAATCATAAGTTTTCTGGAAGATTCTAAATGTATTTCTGCCCATTCTTTCATCATTAATTTATCTGTTTTTTTTATAGCTGGGGGCTAGTAGGATAAGTAGTCCACATGGGACTCTCCCCACATCAAGATACCGCTGGAGGAAAAATCAATGGTTAGAGGGACGTTATAGTTACTCTGAATTTTCACTAGTACAAAACCACAGATATTCAGCTGTTTCAGTTAGATGAAGTATGTGGATGAGCTCCTGCAGCGATCGTCCTGGGGCCAGGTCCTTTAACGAGGAGTTCAAGCCATAACTGGCAGTGTTACATCTGGATATAATGAGTACTAAATGCAGCGGAAGGAGGGAAAAATGCAATTTTACAACTTGTGCATCAATATGAGAAATATCAGAAAGACTGCCTCTTTCCTGTGATCAAGGCGTAGGTGCCAAAACATGAAGGGTTATGTGAGGCATTGTGCTGGTTTTCCCCAATTAAAGGACTGCTGCTCCGGAATTGGGCCTCTGTTTGTTCTGTTCACATGCCGTGATTGGCGGACCCCTCCGTGTCCGCTATTTGAGAGGACGCCCTGAAGGATTGAAGACTCCTTGAACGGAGAATCATGTGTGGATTCAAATTAGAAGTACGACCCACACAATGCTGTTTCCCCACTGTGGTAATGCTAATGAAGTGAAATGAAATGGCGGTGATGGAAAGGCTTTGGTGGGGATAATCTCCTGCAGCGATCGTTCCGGGGCCAGGTCCTCTGACGAGGAGGTCAAGCCATAACTGCACCCTGCTGGCAAATATCATTTGAAACTTGAATATGTTCCATCTGGATTTAATGAGTACTAAATGCAGCGGAAAGAGGGAAACATGCAATTTTTACAACTTGTGCATCAATATGAGAACTATCAGAAAGAATGCCATTACTTACCTCAGAGCTTTCCAACGTGTGTGCCGCGACACCGTACTGTGTCGCCTCCACTCTGTGGGTGTGTCGAGTGACAATGACCCCCCCTCGTGTGTGGCAGCCGGGGCTCAGACAGCTCCTGGGCACACACACAGCCGCATCCGAGCACTTCACAGGTCATTAAAAGACCGTGTGCATGTTAAAGAGGCTTTGTTGATATTTCGGCCCTTCTAAGAGCCCCTGCAGTGCCTGTGTTATGTTGTATATTCCTTTAATATGCATTCTCTTTATACCGCGAGATAGAATGTAGAGTGTAGAGTGTACTTGTGTTCTAAGGTTCTAGTCAGTTGTAGGCTGACCTGCTGAGGAGAAGACATCGTTTCCTTGGCCCTCACCTGTAGTCACTTTTACTGGAAATAAATATAAACTTTACAACCTACCACGTCTGGATTACCTTACTACAAATTGGCGACGAGGGAAACTGGCGTTTACAGCGTTCTCACAAGACTGAAAATTTTAAAAGAATATATATATTCGAAGGAAATTCTCATTTAGAGAGAAAGGAATAGGAAGAAAAGCGGACCGGAGCAAAAAAGCCGAACAAAAGCCTTCTGTGAGTTACAATAATTTTTTTACTACCACCGCTTGCTGACTGCGTTACTTACATAGCGCGACCTTAGTTTAGTCAAGGCCTCTGCGAACAGCCGTTGGTGGTCATCCTACTGGCATTGTTCAACTGCGCTCGCCATTCCACTGCGTGCGCTGATTCCAGAGGAGCCCGCACGTCATTCACCAGCGCGTCCTCTACCAGGAACTGACATCAGACGCGGGTCACGCAGCATGACCCCAACGTGGCGGCCATTTTAGCTCGTTGTGTTTACTACTCAAATTTAGATCGGCACTTCGAGGAGAAGTTGTGACAGATCGTGAGGAGGCCACGTTTCAAAAAAAAAAAAAAGAAGAAGAAGGCAGAATCTACAGGGGTACTTTCCGGACATTACAGTAGGTAATTTCGAATAAAAAAATAAAACAAAATAAAATATATGTATATTTAGATATAGTGACATCATACAGGTGAGAAGGTCGAGTGAAAGTTGTATTTTACCTTCTGGTGCATGGAAGAAGGTGATTCCGTGGTTACTACTGTTAATAAGGACACGAATATGGCACAACAAAATTTTTCCATTAGTCCTCCTGAACCATTTTGGGTCAAAGGTAAGTATAAAATGGTTAGAATGGAAAGAGTATTTTATCAACTATTTGGAAGCTGTAGATGAAACGAAAAAAATGAAACCTGAACAGAAAAAGAGACTACTTCTACATTCCCTAGGACCCATAGGTTTAAAAACATTTTCGAGAATGAGTAAAACTGATGATTCTGATCTCGATGAATTTGAGAATGCCATCAAAAACATGGATAAATACTTTGCTCCCAAAGTATGTATCGGGGTCATAAGACACACATTTTTTCAAAGGAGGCAAACCAAAGAGGAAACTGTAGATGAGTGGATGGATGATCTAAAAAAACTTGCCATTGATTGTAAATTTGATAATTTACATGATGACTTCATACGTGATCAACTTGTGATGCATAACAACAACTCAGGTTTGCAAGATCGTCTTTGGGTCAATGGAGATGCACCTCTTGACGATGTGGTAGCTATCATGAGAAAATCTGAAATGTCAGGAAGGTGTGCCACCGTGGTGAAAGAAACCGAAAAAGATGTGTCCAAGACGTCGGGAACTGTTTGTAAGATTCAGGTCCCCAATAGGAATTTTCGTCAACAGCAACAACAACAAGGGAGATGGACTGGTCAGCCTACAAGAGTTCAAAACAGGAACACGGAAGATAGGAGATGCTATAGATGTGACAGTAAAGAGCATCTAGCATTTAGTAGACTATGTCCAGCGTTAAAGAAAAAATGTGGTATTTGTGGACTTTTAGGTCACTTTAGTAAGATGTGTCGCAGACGCAGTAACGTGAAATATGTGTATGAAGATGAGGGGGAGAGTATGGAAGAGGTAGATGGTGAGGATGAATGTTGCATAAAGAGTATTCGTGGGAACTATGTGATTAATATTTCAGAGGATTCCCTTAAAGGAAAACCTATTTGTGAGATATCTCTTGGTGGAGTGGTGATAAGTGTGTATGCAGATTCTGGGTCCCCATATACAATTATAAATGAAGAGGTTTGGAGAAAGAAGTTTGTAAAGAAGATTGGTGAGCAATTATACCCATCAGATGTTTGCCCAATCAGTTTTACGGGGAACAGAATTGGAATGATTGGCTTTAGGTGGCTTACATTTCTATTTAAGGGCAGATCCACAAGAGCGAAATTATATGTGGCAAAGGTGGGACCATCAGTATTAGGATGGTTCGACCAGAAGAAATTGCACATCATCTTAGATCCTAACTCTAAAGATAAAGTTTTAATTTTGGATGACTGTAGTAGAATGGAAGAAACACTCTCTGAAAAATTTCCTAAAGTGTTTAGTAAGGAGCTAGGTGCCCTGAAGGGATTTGAACATAGAATAATTTTAAAAGCTGACGCACAACCCAAGGTTCACAAAGTAAGACCGATACCAATACTGATAAGGGAGGAAGTTAAAAAGGAGATTCAGGGATTACTTGCCAAGGGTATTATAGAAGAGATTGAAACATCGGAATGGATTTCGCCGATTGTGGTTGCCCGGAAACCCAACGGAAAAATTCGTTTGTGCATCGATTTGCGCCATTTGAACAACAATATTGTGATCGAAAAATTTCCCCTTCCTAGAATCAATGAGATGGTATCTTCCCTTAAGGGTGCTACATGGTTCTCCACGGTTGATCTCTCTGCCGCTTACCACCAGGCAATGTTAGATCCCGACTCTAAGAACCTAACGGCGTTCATTACACCGTTTGGTTGTTACCAGTTCAGGCGCATGCCTTTTGGTTTGGCCTCAGCCGCTGCTGTTTTTCAGCGGTTGATGCACAAACTCTTTGGGGACATGGAGAACATCTCATTTTTTCAGGATGATATCCTGGTTGCAGCAAAAGACAAAGAGTGCCATGATTCAAAACTCCAACAGGTTTTGGAAACCTTACAGTCAGCTGGTCTGACTGTGGAGTTATCCAAATGCAAGTTCAGTCAAAGGAGTGTTGCATATTTGGGACACATCATTAGTGAGGAAGGAGTTGAACCTAAACCAACTTTAGTTGAAAATATTGTTAAGTTCTCTGCTCCTGCTTCCAAAGATGAGGTGAAAGCATTTCTTGGCATGGCTGAGTACTGTGCCAAGTTTATAAGAAATTTTGCTGCGAAGGTTTACAATTTGCGAGCACTGTTGAAAAAGAACACTAGGTTTGTTTGGAGTGAGTTGTGTGAAGAAGAGTTTAAATTGATCAAGAATGAACTACAAAATGTGAGTGCACTTGCCAGTTTTGACCCCAATATTGACTGTGTGTTAACCACTGACGCAAGTGACAAAGGTTTAGGTGCCGTGTTGTCACAACTTGATGAGGAGGGTAAGGAGAGGATCATTTTATTTGCTTCTAGGGCCCTTTCTCCTGCGGAGAGTAGGTATCCCATTATCGAAAGAGAAGCCCTTGCATGTGCATGGGCATTAGAACATTTTCGAGCATTTGTTTGGGGCAAGCCTGTGACCATTCGTACAGATCACAAACCTTTGATCCGTATATTGTCGTGTGAAGGCATCTCTGGTGCATCTGCGAGATTAGCCAGGTTGTCTATGCGGATGAAGGAGTACATTTATAAAATGGTTTACCTACCTGGGAGGGATAACTGTATTGCTGATTGTCTATCGAGACTTCCACCTCCTCTCGAAGTATGTGAAGATGACCCTTGGAGTGAGTATTGTGTGGCTTTAGTGCATGACTGTGGTGAGCCTGCTATAAGTAAAACTGAATGGTTGGCTGAACAAGACAAAGATATTGTGTTAAAAAATGTTTTAGAATACATCTGCAAGGGCTGGCCCAAAAAGAAGAGTATTCCTGGATTGGATGTTTTTTGGCAAATCCGTATGGAATTGTCCTCGGAAAATGACTTACTTTTTAGGGGTGATAGAATTGTTCCACCCGTATCCTTGAGGAAGAAAATTTTGCAACTTTGTCATGAGGGACATTTTGGTATTATGAGAACCAAGTCTATCGTCAAGGGAATGTTTTGGTGGCCAGGAATTGACGGTGAAACTGAGGTTTTTGTTAAGAAATGTGTAGTTTGTGGGTCTGCTGACAAGACTCTTAAAACGTTCAAGCCCAGGATGAGTGATGGTTTAATTCCTGACTTCCCTTGGGACACTGTCGCAGTCGACATAATTGGACCCATTGGGGATTCTAAAGAATATGGATTAGTTGCCATTGACCTCTTTTCCAAATGGCCTATTGTAAAAATTGTAGACAGAGTGGACACTCTGACGGTGCTTAGTTTTTTAGATAAAATATTCATGATGGAGGGTTTGCCAGCTTGTGTACTATCTGATAATGGTGTCCAATTTACGTCCAAACAGGCTAAGGAATACTTTGACAGGTGTGGTATCAAACATAGGACTACCGCACTGTACAACCCTAGTGGGAACGGCACCGTCGAAAGGTTTAACAGAGTAATTAAGGGGGTCATTCAGGCTTCAGTACATAGTAAGCTCGACTGGAAAGTACAAGTTCAGAAAGCAGTTTGGTCATACAGGGTCACTGTACAAAACAGCACTGGCACTTCCCCGTTCACCATGATGAGAGGCAGAACAGCAAGATGTAAATTTAACCCTGCATGGCTTTTTGATGGGAAAATAGTTTCTTGGTCTCCTGTTGAGGTCAAAAGTAATTTGCTGTCCAGTCACGACAAGAGCAAGGAGTTTTATGACTCTCATCACAACACCAGAGATGTCTTTGTCAAGGTTGGAGATTGGGTAAGAGTTAAGAAGCCTTTCAAAGTACCAAAGGGGGAAAGTCGCTTTGAACCTCCATGTAAAGTTGCGGAGGTTTTGAGGAATTCGGTGAGATTAGATGATGGAAGAGTATGGAATCTTAAGAACATTGCTTTAAATCCTGATCAGCATTATATTGAGATTCTTCCAAATTCCGATGTCAATAATTTTGATTGGGTGGAGGACCATTTTGAGAATAGTCAGGTTCAGTCTCAACTCGGTAATGATTTTGTATCTGTGGATAGGCCAATGCGACCAAAGCTTCCTCTGCATATTGAGGGGGGAGTGGGTGAGGGTTGCAGTCATGATTTCCTGTCTAACACCAATGCATCTACCTCCACGAGTCTGGGCATATCTGGTACTCAAGATAAGGTCAGTGTTTTGCCTGACAAAAGAACAAGAGTTGCCCCCAGATGGCTCAAGGATTTCACTGTATAACATGTTGTTCATGTGTAGAATTTTGCTGTTTGGCTTTGTGTTTCTTTCTTTTTTTTGTTTTTGTTTTTCCTTTATTTTTCCCTTCCAGGTTCTACATCTTTTCCTTTCATTGTGTGGGAGGGGGGATGTGTTATGTTGTATATTCCTTTAATATGCATTCTCTTTATACCGCGAGATAGAATGTAGAGTGTAGAGTGTACTTGTGTTCTAAGGTTCTAGTCAGTTGTAGGCTGACCTGCTGAGGAGAAGACATCGTTTCCTTGGCCCTCACCTGTAGTCACTTTTACTGGAAATAAATATAAACTTTACAACCTACCACGTCTGGATTACCTTACTACAGCCACTCTACCTACTGCTTAAAGTTCTGACCACCCCCCCCGAAAAATTTTCTTAGGGCCCCCCCTCCCCCCCGAAATGTGCCTCTAGTTGCGCCTCTGTGCTGGGGGGTGTCTGCTGCTGTTATTATGCTCTGTAGCGCCTCCCTCCACCCTGGGCCCAGCAGGCACACATCTCTCCTGCCAAGCACCAGCCTTAGCCAGGGGCACCGGCTGCTGCAAACATGATTCCTGCTCCTTGACCTTGTCGGACACCTGACAGTGGCAGCTTCCAAGCAGTTTCAGAAGGAGTCTCTGCTTTGCGCACTGGTTCAAGGCGCTGCATCTTATTACTTAAAAAACTCAGGCGTTAGCAGAGAGGTGGGGACTCTGTCCAGCCTCAGGTCCATGGGCTTTTTATTTTATGACCTCCGCATTTATTTATAAACATTACATAATTGTATTTGTCGAAATTATTTCTCAATAGTTACATTTAATAATTATATCACAACCAACGGCTCCTTGTAATGCACAAACAGCAGAGGCAATGCTTTTCCAGGGGCGGCTCACGCAAGAAGTTCCTGAGAGAAGGGTAACGGCGAAAGGGTGCCAGAGATATGGGGGGGGCAGAGATAGAGGGAGTGATAGAGAGGGAGAGAGCGAGCGAGAGAGAGGGGAGAGACAGAGAGAGAGAGAGAGATATACTGAAGGATGGAGAGAGAGGACGAGAGACATACCGAGGGAGAGAAACACAGAGAGAGGGAGAGGGAGAGAAACTGAAGGATGGAGAGAGAGAGATAAAGAGAGAGGAGGGATAGAGAGGGGGAGAGAGAGAGAGGGAGAGAGACTGAAGGAAGGAGACAGGGAGAGATAGGAAGAGAGAGAGAGGGGGAGAGAGGGAGAGGAGGCAGAGGGAGAAGAGGGAGAGGAAGAGGAGTGAGAGGGAGACAGAGAGGGAGAGGAGGGAGAGGGAGAGGAGCGAGAGAGGGAGAGGAGGGAGAGGAAGAGGAGGGAGAGAGGGAGAGGAGCGAGGGAGGGTGAGGAGGGTGAGGGAGGGAGAGAGAGGGAGAGGAGGGAGAGGGAGAGGAGGGAGAGGAGGGAGAGGAAGAGGAGTGAGAGTGAGGGAGAGCGAGAGAGAAGCGAGAGGAGGGAGGAAGAAGGAGAGGAGGTAGAGGGAGAGGAGTGAGACGGAGAGGACGGAGAGAGAGGGAGAGGAAGTGGAGGGAGAGAGGGAGAGGAAGAGGAGGGAGAGAGGGAGAGGAGGGACAGAGAGGGAGAGGAGACAGAGGGAGAGGAGGGAGAGGAAGAGGAGTGAGAGGGAGACGGGGAGGGAGAGGAGGGAGAGGGGGAGGGTGAGAGAGGGAGAGGAGGGAGAGGGAGAGGAGGGAGAGGGAGAGGAGGGGGAGAGATGGAGAGGAAGGAGAGAGAGGGAGAGGAGGGAGAGGAGCGAGAGAGGGAGAGGAGGGAGAGGGAGACAGAGAGGAGAGAGAAGGAGAGGAGGGAGAGGAGGGAGACCGAGGGAAAGGAGGGAGAGGAAGAGGAGTGCGAGGGAGATGGGGAGGGAGAGGAGGGAGAGGGGGAGGGGGAGAGAGGGAGAGGAGGGAGAGGGAGAGGAGGGAGAGGGAGAGGAGGGAGAGGGAGAGGAGGGGGAGAGATGGAGAGGAGGGAGAGAGAGGGAGAGGAGGGAGAGGAGCGAGAGAGGGAGAGGAGGGAGAGGGAGACAGAGAGGAGAGAGAAGGAGAGGAGGGAGAGGAGGGAGACCGAGGGAAAGGAGGGAGAGGAAGAGGAGTGCGAGGGAGATGGGGAGGGAGAGGAGGGAGAGGGGGAGGGGGAGAGAGGGAGAGGAGGGAGAGGGAGAGGAGGGAGAGGGAGAGGAGGGAGAGGGAGAGGAGGGGGAGAGATGGAGAGGAGGGAGAGAGAGGGAGAGGAGGGAGAGGAGCGAGAGAGGGAGAGGAGGGAGAGTGAGACAGAGAGGAGAGAGAAGGAGAGGAGGGAGAGGAGGGAGACCGAGAGGAGGGAGAGGAGGGAGTGAGAGGAAGAGGAGGGAGAGAGGGAGAGAGGGAAAGGAGGGAGAGAGAGGGAGAGGAGGGAGATGGAGAGGAGTCAGAGGGAGAGGAGGGAGAGGAGACAGAGGGAGAGGAGACAGAGCGAGAGGAGGGAGAGGAAGAGGAGTGAGAGGGAGACGGAGACAGAGAGGAGGGAGAGAGAGGGAGAGGAGGGAGAGGAGGGAGAGGAGTGAGACAGAGAGGAGGGAGAGGATGGAGAGGAAGAGAAGGGAGAGGAGGGAGAGGAAGATGAGGGAGAGAGGGAGAGGAGGGAGAGAGGGAGAGGAGGGAGAGGAGTGAGAGGGAGACGGAGAGAAGAGAGAGGGAGAGGAGGGAGAGGGAGAGGGGGGAGAGGGAGAGGAGGGAGAGGGAGAGGAGGGAGAGGAGGGAGAGGAGGGAGAGGAGGGGCAGGAGACAGAGGGAGAGGAGGGAGAGGAAGAGGAGGGAGAGGAGACAGAGGGAGAGGAGGGAGAGGAAGAGGAGTGAGAGGAAGACAGAGAGGAGGGAGAGGGAGGGAGAGGAAAGAGAGGGAGAGGAATAGGAGGGAGAGAGGGAGAGGGAGAGGAGAGAGAGAGAGGGAGAGGAGAGAGATATGGGAGAGGGAGAGATGGGAGAGGGAGAGATGGGAGAGGTAGAGGTGGGAGAGAGATGGATAGCAAGGCACGGTGAAGTAAGGATGATGTGCCTTTTGGCACGCTGCGCTGAGAAAAGCAGTCTAACCTGAGTTTAATGCACAGATTTTTGTATAACTCATATTCAGTGGAAGAGTCGATCTGGGAGAAAAGATAGCGGCCGGTCTGTGAGCCCCGTCGGGAGCTCAGTACCGTCCTACGCTGAAATGACCTAATATTCGGCGAAAAGAACAGCTGGAATAGCAGGAATCATGCGGAGAGATTTATTCAAGTGACTGCACGCCACAGGAGTCACAAATTTTCGACAGAAGTCCTCTTGATTTCCTTTTCACCCCATAGCGAACAAATGTCTGCCTGAATCAGGAATAACTCACCCGGAGCACACCAAACCACTCGGAGCCTCCCTATCCGCCCTCCGCCACCTCTCCCTAACAACAAGCACCACCCTGAAAATCACGCACAAGGGAAATTAAATGAAAAGGGAATGCCAAAAGTAACGTTGGACATACCTGGAGTCCCCGTCCCCGTCTTTCATTGGAAACAACAGGCGCTGGGTTCCGTGCATCGGGCGCTTGCCGGTCGGTGAGAGGCGGCCTCTGAGGCAAACAGGAACTGCCGGAGGGCCGCACAAAGAGTCTCTGTCTTCTTCCGGGGCAAAGGAGGTGGTGACAGCATACACAGCGGGAAGAGCGGAAGGTATACACCAGGATCAGGATCCGAACCCTTTTTGGATTCGAAAAAGTGCAAAGCGGACTTGTGGGGTTGGAACGAAAGATTGGGGACAGTGAAGGAGCCCTTTCGAATTTTTCAAACAGCGGACACGGAGAAGAAAAACTCCTGGGACCCTAAAGATCGGTACATGAACCGGGTAAGCCGGGGACAAAGTCGGGAGGTGAAAGTGGAGGAGGAGGAGGGAGGAGTAAGGGCCGAAGACGAAGGGGAGAAAGTTGAACGGCAACAACAACAAAATAGCCGCTTTAGAACTGATCTCTGCGAAAAGGAGGGGGAGATAGTAGCTGGGGGGTCAGAAAAACCGGAGGAGTCATGTCAGAGTTTAAGGGAAGATCCATATACTGTTTAAGAAATAGGCAGTTCTTTAAGACAAACCAGCCTCCAGTCTTCAAACATCCTGTTCCACCCCTGAGCACTAAAAGAAAATCTAAGTAACCTCCTAAAGTACAAGCAAAGGCAGGAAATCACTAAAAAAAACGGGGGGTATAGTAGATGTGCGGGAGGGGCCAGACAGTGCGAGGATTAAAATAACTCCCTCGTTAAGATCCTTCTTTAAATTACAAGAGCAAGGCCAGGAAAAGAAGTGGGATCAGGATTTACAGTCAAAATCAAAAATACCTGGTCCCGAGCAGAAGAGGTTGGGAGACCCCCCTATTTCATCGCATACTCTTCCCAGATCCCTAACTGGCCTGGCTATGTCAGATTTAACCACTCAAGCCCATTGCCTAGACCAAACCAAGACTCCAACCCCTTTTGTAGTCCAAACTCCAAGTCAGACGAGAACCTCCACTGACATACTCCTAGAGAAAATGATGGAAGAAATCAAGTCGAGATTCGAGATTTCGGAAGGAAACCAAAGCAGGAGGCATGCGAACTTCTAGATACAAAACTAAATGCCTTAGGAGAAAGAGTAACAGCTGTAGAGGCAGAAGTAGTCTCACTAAGTAGAAGAGTGGAGTCTAATCAGAGAGAGATTAGAACGTTGAGAGAAACAGACAAAATTATCACCGACAAGCTGGAAACGTTGGAAGTAATCTTAGGGTCCTAAATGTACCGGAAGGTAGGGAAGGTACAGACATTAAGAAATTAATCGTCTCACTTTTAGAGGAATTCTTCCTATGGAGCAAAGACCTCGGACTAGAAGACGACATACAGAGGGTACACATAGACCCATTTGGAAAAAGCAAGGAAAGGAAAAATCCAAGGAAAATCTTGATCAATTTTCGAACATACTCTCTCAAGGAAAGACTCCAACGTGAAGCTTTGAAAACTGGATCATACAATAAAGACGACTGGTCCTTCAGGATACGCTCTGATATATCAAAAGCAACACAAGATAGGCAGTGGGAGTTGGGGCAGATGATGCCTGAGTTGAAAGCGCTTGGTGCTACAGTCCAGATGAAATTCCCGGCTTCCCTACGGATTATGTGGAGGAATAAAATGCACAATATCAGAGACCCTAAGGAAGTCGAATCTTTCGACGCAAAAATAATCTTTACGGAATAATTGCCGGAAAACTGGACCAGAGTATTCTTAGTTTAAAATAAATTAAGGCACAGAGCTCAAAGAGGGGTATTAACAAAGCCTAGAGAAGAAAAAGGGAGGTTTCTCCAGGGAAGGGGGGGACTTTTAAATTTTCTTTTTTTTAACTTGTACACTACGAAATAAAAGGGAAAAAAAGAAAAAATCATGCACTGGAGATGGGAGCAAGCTAGGGAAAAAAGTAGAAAAAATGTCCTCAGCAACAATCAGAAAAAAGAGAAGGGGTACTCGGAGGCCCACAAAAAAATATATAGAAAAAAATGAAAAAAGATAAAACTCATGTGAAAATAACCTCCTGGAATGTTAATGGTTTAAGAATCAAGAGTAGGAGAAGGAGAATATTAGAATACTTAAAAACAGCAGATAGTGAAATTATAATCCTCCTGGAAACACATCTGCTAAAAAAAGAGTGAGAAGACATCGTGAAAAATTTACATTGAGTAGACTCGTACATCTGCACTGACCAGGAGTGTGTTGTTAAGGGCGTTGCCATCCTTTTTAAAAAGTCTCTGAATGCGAAAGTGGAATCGATAGAAACCGATCCAAAGGGGAGATGGGCACTGGCCAAAGTGAGGATCTGTAATAATGTCCTAACTGTGGCAGGCTTTTATGGTCCAAACATGGATGACCCGATCCCGTTACAAACCATGTATTCACAATTACTCTCTGTTTCGTCACCCATCATTCTCAGAGGAGACTTCAATATTATACTCGACCCAAAATTGGACCACCTTCCCAGCAGAAGACAAACAACTCTGCCAAAAATGAGAGACTGGTTGGGGATGTACAAAAGGGATTTGTGCTTAGTGGACATTTGGAAAGAAAAGGGTGATAAACAAAACAACTTCACTTTCAAAAATAAAAAAACTTGGAATTCAATCAAGAATAGACTACTTTCTTTTAGATCAAGGGCTACTCGAAAAAACTGAAAAAGTAGAACATATTCCTGCCCATCTCTCAGATCACTCGGTGGTCCTGATCACCTTGAAACTGAAGGCCAGTATGGAAGGCACAAGATGGACCTTGGATCGTACAATTCTCCTAGACCCCCAGATCGCTGAGCAGCTCAAAGTACAGACGGAGTATTTCTTTGAGGATAATAAGGATGGCACCTTAATACAGACAACCTGGGACGCATACAAAGTGGTGATTAGGGGAAATATCCTTAGCCTAGCGGCTCATAAATCAAAGGGAATAAAACAATCGATCCAAACATTGGAAGACAGGATCAAAAATCTGGACCTACAAATAGCTGCAGCGACATCTCCTTCTCATAAAGAGCAACTGGAGGTGGATAGACTGAGTCAAAAATATAGTATAGTAGAAATCTTGGAAAACAAAGTTAGAGAAAAATGGGAAGCCAGCAAACTCGCCCATTATGAATATGGGGAGGGCTGCGGCAAGATGCTTGCTTGTAAACTCAAAACAGATCAAGCCAGGAACAAAGTTGCTTGTATTGACCCTCGAAATCCAGCCGAGAATGGATCAGAAGAAGCTATAATAAAACAAGAATTTCTCGCTTTTTTCTCAGATCTGTATAAGGAAGATTGTAAACGCGAAATTGGAGAAATAAATAATTTTTAGACCCCATAAATCTTCCAACCTTAACACCAGAATTGAGAGAGGAACTAAACGCAGAAATTTAAATCCAGGAAGTAGAAGAAGTATTAAAAAACCTCAAGAAAGGCAAAGCAGCTGGTCCGGATGCTCTGCCAAACGAATTGTACACAAAACTAAGAGAGTCATTGCTTTCCCCCTTAACAACTCTGCTGAATAAAATCTTCCTGGAAAAATGTGACCTCCCAGATTCCTGGAACAAAGCTACAATCTCCATCCTTCTAAAACAAAGTAAAAGCCCCAAAAAATGTGAATCATATCGCCCAATCTCTATCCTGAACTGTGATTATCAGATCTTCACACAGATTATGGCTAAGAGATTGGGGAAAATAGCAGGGATACTAATAAATAACAATCAGAAGGGATTTATACCCAGAAAACAATTACAAGATATAACACAAGAACTGTTTGCCACCAAAGAAAAACTTTCACTATCAATAATTACTATCGACGCTGCTAAAGCGTTCGATAGAGTTAACTGCGTATATCTGAGTGAAGTCCTGAAAAAATTCAACCTGGGGACAAATATCTTGAATATGGTGGCAAAAATCTATACTACCCCTAGAACACAAATCTTAATTAATGGCAACCTCACTACAAATATCCAGATAAAGAGAGGAACAAGGCAGGGATGTCCCTACTCCCCTTTGCTTTTCAATTTCTATATTGAACCAATGGCAGAGCGTCTTAGAAAAGATCCATCAATATCCCCCTTCTCCTTCCAAGACTGGTCTAAGAAGATAGCCCTTTATGCAGACGATCTGATGATCTTCACAGACAACCTAAGCAGATCCCTAACAACAATAGAAGAGACCCTGACCAGTTTCGGAAGTTTCTCCGGCTACCAAATTAATCAAGACAAGATGGAAACAATGAGCTGGAACGACAACTCTATTAGTCCCTATAATAAGGATAAAATCAGTTATCTTGGTATCGATCTAGATAAAGTAACACATATCAATATTCAAAGAATTGAAAAGGAAGTTAAAAGTTACTGAAAGTGTGGGGAGGACTACCTCTGACTCTACTAGGCAAATCCAACATAATACAAATGTCAATTATACCGACATTTTCTTTTGCCTTTAGTGCCATTCCTCTGGAATTTAAAAGAGAAACAATAAAAAAAATCCAGGGTGAAATCTCAAGTTTTATCTGGTCTTTAAAAAACCCTAGAATCGCCTGGAGCAAGCTAAGAAGGAAAAAAGACCAGGGGGGAATTGCTAGTCCCGACCTCTATGAGTACTGTGGAGCATTCCAATTTAAATCAAGCAGGAAGCTGCTAAATATATTCGAAAACTATCCGCCATATCTCCAAAGAATGACCAATAAAACCAGCCATTTCTTATACAAATTTGGACACCCCAAATAAAAAAGAAAATTAAACTTAAGATGTTGAAGTCAGCGGCCAAATCTTGGTTTGGAATAAGATGTACATTAAACATCCCCTACTATAGTGACTTGGCCCCTATATGGGACTCTCCTGGCACTCCGGAGTGTCTAAAGGACAAACTAGCACTCCCGATAAAATTAGTAGGAATAACAAACTGGGGACATCTTATGTCTCAGAATAACCTACTGGATTGGGAGACCCTGTCTCAAACAACTAATGCCTCTGTAGCTAAATTCAAATACTACCAGCTATCCAGCTGGGCTAAATCCTTAAAAGAAGTCAGAGCGGGAAACTTAACTTTGGAAAAAGAAATGCTGAAAAAGGATGCTACTCGCAAAGAAATCTCGTATTGGTATTGGGCCTTGATCCTGGCAGGGGAAGAAGAATGCCAGATACCGGAGAGAGTATGGGGGAAAGATCTGCCGACGCTGGAGTTAAACAACCAATGACGAGTATCTATGAGTAAATGATGGACAATCGTAACATCAGCTGCCCTAAAGAGAAACCATTTGTTCACATCTCGTAGAGTTTACTGGACCCCGAAAAAGCTGTCAAAATGTACTGGGGCGACAGTGAAGGCCTGCCCAAAATGCGGACTGGAAAAGGCCGATGACCTCCCCATGTTTCGGCAGTGCCCCCTTCTTGACGGCTTCTGGAATGATGTGGGTAAGACACTAGATGGGGTACTAGGAAGACATCTAAATGTAAGTATGGATTTAAATATTTTTGGGGTAATGAGTCCAAGTGTTCCAGAAAGATAGAGAGATCTGTGTGAAATGGGTGAGTCCGGTCCCCCCGATACACAGTGAGTGGCTGATTTCAATATTAAGAATATACAAACTAGACAAAAGAAAAGCACCTAGTAAAAAACTTAAATTCTGGGAGATCTGGGAAAACTATCAGCTAGGATCAAGCTAAATTGTTTTGGAGGATAATTTATATGTGTATTGTCTCAATGGTTGTCCGGAATAGATCCATCTCTGCAATAGTCCAATGATCATGTGTGAGCAATGGAAAGTCAGGAGAAGGCCTGCATGAAAAGCCAGAATGGCTAGCTCCCCCCCAAGCGGTAAATCCTTCAATAAAGTAATGGAAAGAAGGGGACCCTCCTTTCTTCTAAACAACACAGGGGTACTGTCTAGAGTCACACGTTTTGCTATATGACAGTGAAGGTAAAGAATTAAAGAAAGAATGGGGCCCGACGACTCCTTACTAATAATATTGCACTAATGAGGACAAATAAAAAATAAATAAATAAATAAATAACTCATATTCAGCAAGGCATCAGGTGGACTTTGTGCATGGTTGGAAGGATTGGCAGTGCGTGCACCCCCCCCTTTTTGTGCTGTAAATCAATGGGGCATGTGTCAATGTGTGCATGGTTATATTCTTGTTTCATGCACACACCTAACCTTGCTTACACCCAGTTTTGCTAGTCACTGTCTTTGTTAGAACCTTCCTGCTTTCTCAAATTTGCTTGAAACTGCACCATTGGCCCACTATTTTTTCAAAATCTTCTTGCAGGAGTACCCCACAGAACCCCCTGTAGGAGGTTCGGCTCGCTCACTGTGCTCGCTCGCATTACCATCTCACAAGATGAACATTGTCGAAAAGGTGTGTCACCATCGTGGAAAGTCTGGAAAGCTGTGACTTACCTGATGTTTCTGCTGCATTGTGGGAGATGTAGGCCGAACAGTCACGTGAGTCATGACCATCCTTAAAACCACACGCACGTATGCACTTTGTGGACTGCCTCTTTTCCGTGATCAAGGCGCAGGTGCCGAAACATGTAGGGTTATTAGAGGCATTGTGCTGGTTTTCCTCGATTAAAGGACTGCTGCTCCGGAGTCGGGCTTCTGTTTGTTCGGTTCACATGCCATGATTGGCGGGCCCCTCCGTGTCTGCTGTTTGAAAGGCCGCCCTGAAGTATGACCCACACAATGATGTTTCCCCACTGTGGTAATGCTATAATGAAGTGAAATGAAATGGCGGTGATGGAAAGGCTTCGGTGGGGATGAGCTCCTGCAGCGATCGTTCCGGGGCCAGGTCCTTTGACGAGGAGGTCAAGCCACAACTGCACCCTGCTGGCAAATATCATTTGAAAGGTGACTGTGTTCCATCTGGATTTAATGAGTACTAAATGCAGCTGAAAGAGGGAAACATGCAATTTTTACAACTTGTGCATCAATATGAGAACTATCAGAAAGAATGCCATCACTTACCTGATGTTTCTACTGCATTGTGGGAGACGTAGGCTGAGCAGTGACGTGAGTCACGACCATCCTTAAAACCACACGCACGTATGCACTCTGTGAACTGCCTCTTTCCAGTGATCAAGGCGCAGGTGCTGAAACATGTAGGGTTATGAGAAGCATTGTGCTGGTTTTCCCCGATTAAAGGACTGCTGCTCCCGAATTGGGCCATTGTTCTGTTCACATGCCGTTATAGGTGGGCCCCTCCATGTCCGCTGTTTGAGAGGCCGCCCTGAAGGGTTAAAGACCCTTTCAGAGGAGAATTGTGTGTGTGTGTGTATATATAACATGCCGGCTGGTATACATGTGTAATTCACACTGACGAAGGTAGAAGACCGAAACGCGTCTGTGTAGACCCCCTGCACAATAAAAATTTGCCTGGGTGAGAAGAACTCCTCGAGTGCTGTCTTATTTTCTCCGTAATGAAGGGAAATTGGAGCGTGATATATATTACCTACTGGCGGTCGCCAGTAGGTATATATAGTTAGGATTTTTTCTCTATGGGATTTTTGAAAATTCTATGTCTAATAACTTTTGCGTTTGTGGACGGAATTGGCTGAAATTTTCAGGAAAATGGAACATTTTGTGTCTGAGCAGCCCCTGAAAATGTGGGGGGTGTTCGTCAAGGGGGGGCCGAGAAAAAAGGGGGGTCCCAAAACGCGTTTTTCCAATGTTAATTTCCATAGGGCGGTTGGCCTCACTTTTAGCCCGAACGGCTGAATGGATTTGCACGAAACTTGGCAAAATTGTAGGGACTGTTAGCCCGATGTGCCTTTGCTAGGTCTCAATATATGTGCTCCAGTGGATTTTGAGAAATTAACGTTCAAAAAAAGATATATATCTGTGACAGCGTCCCGGGTAGCGCTCCGTTTCGCGTACTTGACGCGTAACGGAACTTCGCGAAGCGAAGCTGATTGGCTCTCCGGTGTCTGTCAACATTCTAAACAGTCCGGATTGGCCGCCATCTTGTCTCTCGGTAGGATCGAGAGGCCAAAACAAAGGGGGAAATGACCATAAGGGGGCCTAGTAGATCCTCCCTGACCCCCTAGGTTTGATGTGGAGGCTTTAAAAGGGCCCCGCGTGGGGTGCGCCCGGTACGCATAACGGAAAGCGGACTGGGGAGCGTACTACAAGGAAACAAGAATGATTGACTTTTAACTTATTGTATGTTTATAGACTTTTTTTTTTTTTGCTGAGTGACGTCTCGGCCTATCTCCACGGGATGCAGTCCCTACCATCTCGGCGTTTAAGCCCAGTGGGACCGGTAGTGTGGGGGAGATAACGTCTGTTAACGTTCGATTCGAAGGAAATCAGGAAGTGTTGATAAACATTGTCTGCGCCATCTTGCCTTTTTTCAAATGCCACACTTTTGTCGTGCACGGCAGCCATTTTAGATGCCTTGACCAGAACCACTCTCTGCACGCTGTCGATCCTTAGCATGGCTCCCCACCCTCGCAAGCATCTCCCCCAGGCACTGGTCACCCCCGCTCTCTGTCTTATGCATGGGCAATAAACCTCCCCCCATCTGCGCTGCTCTTCCTTGAGAATCACACCCTGGGCCCGCCCGACACCTCCCTTTCGCCCTATTCACTACCGCACCCTCTGACACTCCTCTTCCTCTGTGTCCGATTGTCCAGGCCGGTCCCAGGCTATCACCTAGCCCTGCAGATGTAGTTTATGGCCCCAGCTGTAAAGAATCACCCCTCTTCAAAGGAGTTACAGTAGATCAAGGCCCCCACCCGATGAGATCCGTCACACCACACGCGTTCCTACTATCTGAAAACCATCCTGTATTGTGATTGGGGAGGGGACCGAGCCTGAAGCGGAAGATTCCAGGGATGCCTCTTTGTACATCAAAGTTTTTACAATTATGTGTCACATTAAACATATATAGCACTCCCACAAAGTAGTAGGATTATAAAACTTTAATAACGTATAAATATATACAACGCAACAAAAACAGTAAATACATTTAAAAAAATTTTGGAAAAAAAGAAGCAACAATGGTCAGTAGCTGTGTTTTGTGCGAATAGTCCCAAGGCAGCACAACGTGCTGAGTTCTGGACGGCACCCAGGTGATGTTACCTGGGTGCCGCACTGGTTTTTGGTATCCTACAATGCAGCTCCGAAAAACGGCGTGGGGCGTCCCGGGGGGTGCGGGGGGAGGCCTCGTCAGTAGCGGTCTGTTGTGCGAATAGTCCCAAGGCAGTAGAATGCGCTGAGATGTGGATGGCACCCAGGTGATATCCAGTAAGTTGCCGCACTGGTTTTGGTATCCTACAATGCTGCTCCGAATAACGGCGTGGGGCGCCCCGGGGGGGGGGGGGGGTGAGGCGGCGTGAACGGGCCTCCCCAGGTGGAGGCTCGTCTGCTGTAGTGGGGCGCCCCTTTACCGTTTCAGTTGCCATTCCGCCCGCTTTTGGTACACTGTGCAAAAATCCGCCATTCAGCTGAGTTGCGCCCACTCTTGCGGTGCAGCGATAGGCAGCTGCCACAGGACTCTCAAAATGGCGGCAGGCTCTTTCCTTTTTGGGCCTGGTCCACTGAAATGGCCCTGGGACACCTTGGAACTCGGACGCTTGTCTGCTAGGTCTTGGACCCCGTACTCGAAAGCGTCCCCTCAGCCTTGAAGATTCTACAAAAGTCTTGGGGGCCCCCGACTCCTGCAGGCTTCCGGTGGGGAGCGGCTGCCAGGATTGCTCACGGAATGACCACGACGGAGCCACGAGATGGTGGTGCTTTCATGCTGACGCCAGCTTCAGTCTGAAACATCCAGAAACAAGGTGGGGCTTTCATCGTTTGGGAAAAAAAATGTTTTAATCCAATGAAAACTGTTATTTTTAGGTCATATGATCAAGCCTTCCATCATTAGGAAACCAAAAGTAAAATGAACCAATGAAAAGTTTTATAAACAAGTCACATGACCTGTTATGCGGCATAGGGCTATAAAAAGCGTAGAAAATCTGTTGGCACGTGAGGCGGCGTCAGTAGAGGACCGATGTGCGAATAGGCCGAAGGCAGCACAACGCGCCAAGATCCGGATGGCACCGAGGTGGTGTCCAGCAAGTTGCTGCACTGGTGTGGCCATCCTACAATGCTGCGCCGAAAGTCGGCGTGGGGCGACCCGTTGGCCTGTGAGTTCGCGTCAGTCAGTGGGGGCTGTTTGAGGATCTGACTGCATTGGAAAGCAATGTGATGCTGTGCGTCGCCCCCAAGATGGAGGTTCCTCGGCTGCAGTGGGGCACCCCTTGGTGTTTCACTCGCTATGCAGCTGAGTTGCGTGCACACTTGCGGCGAATAGGCCGAAGGCAGCACAACGCGCCGAGATCTGGATGGCACCGAGGTGGTGTCCAGCAAGTTGCCGCACTGGTGTGGCCATCCTACAATGCTGCGCCGAAAGTCGGCGTGGGGCGCCCTGTTGGCCTGTGAGTTCGCGTCAGTCAGTGGGGGCTGTTTGAGGATCTGACTGCATTGGAAAGCAATGTGATGCTGTGCGTCGCCCCCAAGATGGAGGTTCCTCGGCTGCAGTGGGGCGCCCCTTGGTGTTTCACTCGATATGCAGCTGAGTTGCGTGCGCACTTGCAGCGAATAGGCCGAAGGCAGCACAACACGCCGAGATCTGGATGGCACCGAGGTGGTGTCCAGCAAGTTGCCGCACTGGTGTGGCCATCCTACAATGCTGCGCCGAAAGTCGGCGTGGGGTGCCCCGTTGGCCTGTGAGGTGGCGTCAGTAGCGGACCGATGTGTGAATAGGCCGGAACCAGCACAAGGCGCTAAGATCCGGATGGCACAGAGGTGGTGTCATAGTTGAGAGTTCTGAGCAGCGCTTGTAACACTGTCTGAAGCTTATTTGCACCTGCTGCAGCTTCACTATTGCCCTGGTGTGGCCTAAGATCGCCCATGACATAGGCGGCCGCCTCTCGGGGTCCGGCGGAACTTTTTTCCTTTTCCTTTGTGCATCTTGTCCCACAATCCGTTTGAACTGAAGACACGACCAGGTCCCTGAATGTGTGCAGGGGGACGCTATTGATTGAATCAAAATGGCGGCTTCACACAAAGCTGACTCAAGCGTTGCTGCTGATGCTATACAGACAAAAACTGGTTTTCAGTTTGTACATTCTTCAGGATTTTTCCATCCAAGGCTGGTTGAGAGTTTGTAGAACAATGGCTTCAGATTTTCAACATACTACTCTTCAACATTCTTCCTAAATGTAACAATGTGAGACTCACTAGGAGAATGGTGTAGTGAGGGCCACAAACGGCTGTTTATCTTTCCTTTCAAAATGCTGCCAACAATATTTTCTGAATGGAAGACACCACAAGGCGCTGAGATTCGGTTGGCACCGAGGTGGTGTCCAGCAAGTTGCCGCACTGGTGTGGCCATCCTACAATGCTGCGCCGAAAGTCGGCGTGGGGTGCCCGAAGGGGGGGGGGGGAGGCGGCGCAAACGAGCCTCTCCCGCTTCTCCATGTGGAGGCACTTCATCTGCAGTGGGGCGCCGAGATCCGGATGGCACCGAGGTGGTGTCTAGCAAGTTGCCGCACTGGTGTGGCCATCCTACAATGCTGCGCCGAAAGATGGCGTGGGGTGCCCGAAGGGGGGGGAGGCGGCGCAAACGAGCCTCTCCCGCCTCTCCAGGTTGAGGCACTTCATCTGCAGTGGAACGCCGTCTAGCTGAGTTTCGCCCGCTCTTGCTGCTACAGCGACAGGCGGCTGCAACAGGACTCTCAAAATGGCGGCCTGTTCTATGGATTTGGGCCTGGTCCACTAAAATGGCCCTGGGACACCTTAGAACTCGGACGCTCGAATTTTTTTTCCTTTCCTCTACATGAAAAAAGGTAAATGCCCGGTACGTTACCTGCCTCATCTGCCACGATGTACTCTCCAGAGGAACCGAAAAAAAATATAGTTATGGTAATTATACCATGCATCGTCATATGGAGAGGTGGCACCGATTAATTATAGTGCTGCACAAAAGAGAGATTTGGAGGACAACCCCCGACCTGCCAGTACATTCACCAAAGAAGTGGTACTGACAGCATCAGAGGCAAGGGAAAGGGTCCCAAATATTCAGAAGAACTTTGGAAAGATTAAAATGACATGTTTAGATTGTGGCAAATTAATTTCATGTGGACAGATGAGTGTTACTCTAATAAATACAGCATATGAACATCATCATAGTCGATGGTTGGTGGAGACATTTTGACTATATCCTGGACCTGCCCGTCCTCGCCCAAAATGGCGCCGGAATAAATGGGACTCGTAACTCCTTGTTGTGTACTGGTTGCACAACCTTGATATCACGAGATACGTATGCAGTTTTGAAGCACATGGCGGGCGGGGACGTGAATTGATTGAATATTTCGACATCCCTATTGATATTAAGTTCTGATGTGTTATTGATTACTGTACTATTGAAAGTTCGAATTAACGTCACCCATGGTACTTGCCCGCAAATGTATATCTAGATAATTTTTTTGTAACTGGCCCTGTCGTATTTTAATTATAAAATGTACGTCCACTGATTCCGCAACTGTTAGACACCTTAGTTCTTGCAACCTAATGGCACGCCCGTTACGTTCCTCTACAGTGTAAATGTCTCCTCATCATATACGATTACAGTTTGCTCCGTGGCCGGCCCACGTGGTTATAGGCCCGTATTTGTATACTGACATTTTCACAATAAAGGTTTTTAAAAGAAAACATGGTAGTAGTATTTACATTGGTAAAGTTTTTAATAATAGTCACTGTTTTCGAATCAGTAAAAGGCAAGTGAAATAAAGCAGTCCAATTACATGAAGGGTAAAAGGTATAATACGCAGGAACGCAGTAAAGATAAATGGTCAAGGGCTGTTGTGTTTTCTACTCCTGCAACATAGAGTGATCGATAAGAATCTGATATTCAGGCGTATCGGCGACTAAGACAGCAGGCCGAGCCTCTTTTGCTCAACGGCTCCGTCATGGGACGAAGAAACGCCCTTTTTGTCGAAAAAGGAATATATTTTACTTGCAGGACAGTTGTAAATTTTCCGGGAAAGTACATTAGCCTGGAACATTATAACATATATGTTTAAGAAAAAATAATGTTCGAAAGTAATAAAAAGTGTAATTTTTAGGTCATATGACCAAGCCTTTCATCATTAGAATAAGAAAAGTAAAATGAACCAATGAAAAGTTTTATTAACAAGTCACATGACCTGTTATGCTTACGTTACGCGCTGCGCGCCGCGCCACGGATCGCTTCCGGGAAGCTGCGCTTCGCGCATCGGAGCACTTCTGGATGCGCTAACGCGGCGCATCATATGACGCATTACGCGACAACGCAGGTCCAGAATATAGTCAAAATGTCTCCACCAACCAGCGGTCGGAACACAACCCCTTTCAGCAGGCTAAATAGTTCTGTTAAATGACAACAGAAGGGACAGGCAACAAGAACCATCAGTCAAAGAGGGGAGGGCAAGTTCTTCTCTACTGGGTCACGTTGGGGCGCTACCGGAACTGATCGAATTGGTAGTCTACAGTGTTTCTGGATGTTTCAGACTGAAGCTGGCGTCAGCATGAGAGCACCACCATCTCGTAGCTCCGTTGTGGCCATTCCACGAGCAATCATGGCAGCCGCTCCCCACCAGAAGCCTGCGGGAGTCGGGGGCCCCCAAGACTTTTGTAGAATCTTCAAGGCTGAGGGGACGCTTTCGAGAATGGAGCCCAAGCCCTAGCAGACAAGCGTCCGAGTTCCAAGGTGTCGCAGGGCCATTTTAGTGGACCACGCCCAAATCTGAAGAGCCGGCCGCCATTTTGACAGTCCTGTGGCAGCCGCCTATCGCTGCACCGCAAGAGCGGGAGCAACTCAACTACATGGTGAGCGAGACGCTGTAGTCGCAAGAGCGGGCGGTAAACAGCTGAATAGCCGAAGAGGCACAGTGGAGCAAAAGCGGGCGGAATGGCAACTGAAACGGTAAAGGGGCGCCCCACTACAGCGTGTCTTTAGGTCAAACGGATTGTGGGACAAGGTCAAGAATGGAAGAGTCACCAAAAGGCAAAAAGTTCCGCTTGACCCCGGGAGCCGGCCACCTATGTCGGGGGCGATCTCAGGCCACACCAGGGCAACACGACTTGGGGAGGGGGCCGGAGCCAAGCGCCCCCTCCGAGTCCGCGCCATCACACCGTCCCTCGGGGGCCTCCGTCAAGCGGTTCAGGGAGGCACCGCATCACATTGTTTTCAAATGCAGTCACGTCCTCAAACAGCCTCCACTTACATTGAGAATAGTGAAGCTGTAGCAGGTGCAAATAAGCTTCAGACAGTGTAACAAGCACTCCTCAAAACTTTGAACTTTCAGAGTGCATGAGTTTCATGCTCGATCGATTGAGCTACCCGGATCGGGCAACAAAAAGTATAAAATAGTTATGTAAATAGTTATTTAATAAAATGTTTTACCCTGTTACTTTGCTGGTGTGTTGTATATTTTGTAATATTTGCATAGAGTTTATCGTTATTTTGGGCGGGGTGGGTGGCGGAGCCGAGCTGTCTTGCAGCCATCATGGTGTGGAGCTCAGTTCATCTCAGTAGTTTCGTATTTCTCATGAGGGGTTTTTCCTAATGTTTCTATTTTAGCAAGGTGAAAAAGAGATCCCATTAGTGGCCTACTGATTTTGCTCGATCCCTTTTGTTTTTTTACACGATTTTTCACTATCTGCAAAGACTAAACAGAGTATTGCGACTCTGTGCTTGTTTGTAAATAGAGAATGAACCAAAGAGAACCAATTCTAAAACAGTAAATGCTTGGATAACAATCAATCAAATGGAGAGAGAAGCAGGCACGACGGATTACAACGGGGGCAAAGGCCTGCGTTAACTACCCTTCAATATCTGCAAAGAGAGAGTACTCCTAATAGAAATGAGGGGGGGCAGCATTCAAAGCAGATCAGTGTGCATAAACACGAAAATGTTTTTACTTACCACGTACTTGACATTCGACAGCTTATGATATTTGCTATTAAAAAAACCTTGAAATTCACTGAAAAAACCATAGGTTAGAGACCATATATAGTTAGGAATTAGCATTTAAAAAACCTTGAAAATTCACTGAAAAAACCATAGGTTATAGACCATATATAGTTAGGAATTAGCATTTAAAAAACCTTATTTTACTCACACAAAACCATTGAAATTCCATATATAGTTAGTTGCACTAACTATATATCGCGCACCCGCAATCCACTGCTGATGATGTCACATATTACATCATTCATGACATGGTCAGTGACATCACTGATGACATCACTGATGACATCTCAAATGACATCACTGATGACATCACTGATGACATCTCAAATGACATCACTGATGACATCACTGATAACATCATCCAGTGACTGTGTGTTTCTGTAAAGTTTAAATATGTTTGATATATTGAAGAATGAGTGGATGTATAAGTGTCTGGATGAAGGATTTAGTAGGTGCGTGACTGACTGTATGAGTGAGTGAATAAATGTGTCGTACTAAATGCATGGGTTAGTGACTAAACTGTCTGAATGTGTGCATCAGTATGTCTGTTGTGATGTAAACTGCTGCATGTGTTGATCATTAGCTACACGAGAGGCTATATGTGTTATTGATTGGTTGCCCAAGTATTTGTATGGGAGATTGAGTTTGTGTGGGGGTGGCTGGGAGGTGTGTGACTCTGTGCATAGATGTGTGAGCAGTTGATTCACTAGGTGTATGAGTTCAAGAGTGCATGTGGAAAAAGCTACATGGGCGGTTGACTGTGTGCATGAGTGTATTGATGAGTGAATGGATATCTCAATGCTACATGTCATAGTAAGTACATATGTAAAACAGTACATGTGAGAGTTGGCATATATAAATAACTGTGCATGAGAGCCAGTGAATGTGTGAGTGGCTGTATGGATCATTGTGAACTTGCATCAGGGATTGTAGAAGAGAGTAAATATGTGTTAGTATATGTTTGAATAAGTAAGGTGTGTATAATTATATAGTTGAGGAAATGGAGGTGAGATTGTTTCTTTGCATGACTGACTAGGTGTGTGAGTGACTCCATGGATGAGTGACAGTGTGTGAGTGTCTGTATACACTGAGTGTATCTAAGGTTATATTAGAGTCTGAAGAGGTTTATCGTATTAGCACAAGAATGATGTCAAATGAGATGTCATCAGTGATGTCATCAGTGATGTCATTTGAGATGTCATCAGTGATGTCATCAGTGATGTCACTGACCATGTCATGAATGATGTAATATGTGACATCATCAGCAGTGGATTGCGGGTGTCATCAGTGATGTCATTTGAGATGTCATCAGTGATATATATATATATTACCTACTGGCGGTCGCCAGTAGGTAGTTATAGTTAGGACCTAGTTTCCATAGGAAATTGTCAACATTCTATTTGGATTAAATTTTGCCCTGGTGGATGAATCTTTGCGAATTTCTCAAAGAAGATGGCTCGGTCCGCAGCGCTCCTTCCCTGAAAATTTGGGGGGGATTGGTGAAGTGGGGGCTGAGATAAATGTAGAGTCCGGCTCGCAGATTACGCTTTTTGTGGAATGGTGTAAATCCGTTCAGTAGTTGTTGAGAAAATTAAAGTTAAAGTCAATTATATATCTATAAGCGCGGACGGGTGCGCGCACTCGAGCGGCTGCGCGCGAGCGGAATTTTTTTTTGCTGCGTGACGTCTGTTAACGTTCGATTCGAAGGAAATCAGGAAGTGTTGACCCCCATTTTGTCACTGCGAGTAAATATATTGTCATTTCAAAGCGTTGGAACATGGAAAGGGGAGAAGGTAGAGATTGTTTTGCTGTGTAGGTTTTCTCAGGGTGTGCAGTAAGGTCCTTAAAGGCGAAAATATATATATTTTTTTTTCGAAAAAGTTGCGGGGTGCGCGCACTCGGGCGCGCACACCTATTTACAAAAGTGTGAAAATGGAGATAAATCAGAAGTTTGAGTGCTTTGATATAAGGTGGCTCTGAAAAGAGCCCTTGTGTTAATTGAGTTGTTTCTGCATTTATAAGTAAGTACCGATGCAGAGTCTGATATAATATTGTTGGCAGCATTTTGAAAGGAAAGACTGGGGCCCATTTTCTGGTTAACAGGCGACCAGGCCAACTTTTCACGCCAGGCCCATTCCTGCAAAGTCGACCGCCATTTTTAGGAGATCTGCAACCACCGGCAGTCACTGGGTTGCAGGAGCAGATGGACTCAAGCCTGTCGGGCGAAGCATCGTTGCACCGCCACAGTGGACGAGACCCTGCTGGGTGAGTGGAGCGTCGCTGTACCGCAACAGTGGGCGAGTCCTTTGCTGGGCTCGTGGAGCGTCCCTATACCGCCACAGTATGCGAACCCTTTGCTGGGCTCGTGGAGCGTCCCTATATCGCCACAGTGGACGAACCCTTTGCCGGGTGCGTGGATCGTTGGGGGTGCAGCTGAGGGGCCTCCACCTGGGGAGGCGGGAGAGGCTCGTCCGCGCCACCTCTCCCTCCCAGTGCACCCCACGGCGTCTTGCTGACATTTGTTATGGCCGGACCAGGCGATGAAGAGAGGGGGGGGGTCGGAGGCATATGCAAGACATTCCCCCCTTGTGGCCTGCAAGGCGCCGAAAAAAGAAGAGGATGGGAAGACAACTACATCTCGGGTAGGGCCCCCCCCCTGCTAAGTCCCCTGCTAAGTCTTTGCAATGTGGGGTGCCACAGGGGTCGGCATTGAGTCCGACCCTGTTTAATATCTACGTGGCCCCCCTTGCAAGACTAGTAAAATCTCAGGGGATGGAGGTAGTGTCATATGCTGACGACACGCAGATTATGGTGTCCCTGACCCACTCTGTGAATGTCACCGCGTCCAGCTTTAGGTCCTGCATGCAACTTGTTGCAGAGTGGATGATTTTCAACTCCCTAAAGCTGAATGGTGACAAAACGGAGGTCCTGGTCTTTGGCAATGACCAGGGCTTGTGGTCAGGTGAGTGGTGGCCTCCTTCTTTAGGTATTTGCCCCACTCCTACACAATCCGCTAGGAATCTTGGCGTCATCTTTGACACCAGGCTCTCCATGGAACTTCTGGTCAATAGGACGGTGGCCACCTGTTGGGGTGTCATCAGGACTTTGAAAAGAATCGTTTACTATCTTTCCCCACAGGCTCGTAAGCAGGTTGTGATCGCTCTTGTTGGCTCAAGGCTTGACTATTGTAACTCACTCTATGCCGGGGCCAACAAGGGCCTTTTGCAGCGTCTGCAGGTTGTGCAGAATGCAGCAGCGCGATTTGTCCTGGCCCTGCCGTGGCTGTCCTCTGCGACCCTGGCAAGGAAGAATCTCCACTGGCTTCCTATCCCCTCCAGAGTTTCGTTTAAACTTCTCTGCCTGACCTACAGTGCCCTGATGGCAGGCCCGGCTGATGCTCTGGGATCCCTGCTTACTAGGTATGTCCCGAACAGATGTTTGCGCTCTCTAGAGCTAAACCAACTGGTAGTCCCACGAGCTAGGAAGGCTAGATGGGGGAGCAAGGCCTTCTCCATTCTGGCTCCCCAATTATGGAACTCACTTCCCCTGGAGATCAAATCACAGCCTTCACTGGATCCTTTTCAGGATAGCTTTGAAAACTTGGTGTTTCATTAAAGCCTATCAGTAAGCTCCTGTAACTGGTTGCCGTCAGCTAATTTTTGAGTTAGGCGCCTTGACGCCCATTGGGCATAGTTGCGCGTAGACAAATCCCACCTCATTAATTAATTCATTCATTCTCTGGCCGATGGCGGCCGGCCGCTCTATGCCACCGCCCCAGGAACGGATCCCTTGGTTCATCCTGGGGACAGGCCTTGGCGCGTGGTGTCGCCTCCGGACTATTCACGCAATGGTTCTCCACCCCAGGCCGTTGCCGACGGCTTTTGTAGACTTTCTGACGCTCAAAAACCCTACTAGAAAGCAGCCCAAAAGTAGCCCAACATTGCTACTTTGGGAAAGGAGGGACAGGGACAGCGTCAAGTAGACGGCGAAATGCATTGTGGGTTTGTTGCTGTGGCCGTTTGTCATGTAAATAGTTGTTTTAATATATTTTTGTTCAAGAATAAAAACGTTTTAACCTGTTATTTTGCTGTCGTGTGGTATATTTCTAATATTTGTCGCTCTGATGTCGTTTCCCCTCCCAAATGTAACATGTGATTGTAATTTACAGCCGGACATTCCGACAGGACATTAGAGCAAAAGGGGGGGGGTCAGATCTGAAGTTGGGCAGGCGATAAGATCACGTTTTGCTATGTGGGGCTATCTATGTTCGTGATGGGGCCTAAAAGGGGGCAAGATGGCGGGGCCACTGTGCCGTGACTTTCGCTTTAACTCCAACAGTGGTGAGGGTGAACACAAATGAACGCCGCTTATGTACATATACATTTTCATTTTCTACACCACATGAAACCTGCGTCAGGTTTCATATAGGCGTTTTGTTGCAGGTGGGCATTCATTTGCATGAAAGCCCTGTAAAACTAACACAGTGAAATTTAGAAGATTTCACTGAGTCAGCTTTATAGCATTCCTGAATCAAATCCTTACGCCTGTTTGAAACAGGCATAAGGAGTGATGCACCATGCAATGTGTGGCTTGCTCCTGTGCATTGGAGTAGACATGTCGTGCTTACGACGTGATTCCTGCAATGTGCTGCTTTTGCGGCACAGGTGCGTGACGCATCTGTGTTGTTTTTGCTCAATGGTGCTCCATATTGTAAATGCGGCACACCATGGGTGGCAGAGCAGCGGTGCACATTAACTGGTGCATCTCTGGGGATGCGCCAGTTAACATAAATCTGACCCTTTACATTTAAGTATGAGCAGGGGACACAGAGTTGGTGAGGCTTATCCAAGGTTAAAAAGAGATGAGTCCTGTTCATAGGACTCACCTCCTCAGCATCGCTGGACATGGCTAAATAATAGCTGCAAAATGTTACTCTTGTTAAAAAAAAATACTATTATAGTCTCTGAGATTTGTCTCTTACTCTGCAACATCTCATTGTTGTTCTCTTTCTTTAAAGATAACGACAACATTAACCATGAGTGATAATAAGCAATCCGTTGATCTCGATCTTATCGTTGAACTTGTCATTGAAACGTCAGTGGAAGTGGATCCCTTAGATGAATTAAATCCTGAGGATGATGAAGAACATGATGAGGATGCCGATTTGTCAGAATTGTATGACATAGGGTGGGAAGCTGACGTGCTTCAGCATATGGAACTATAAACATTTATTTTTAAAATGTACTGGAAATAAAAAGTGAAAATGTAAACCGTTTCATTTAAAATTAAACATAACTTGAAAAACAGGTTATGTGTAGTGTTTTTAATAAAATAGTCAAATATGCTCATAAAAATATTTCTAAACCAATGAAAAGCTTTATTAACAAGTCATATGACCTGTTATGCTTACGTTACGCGCTCCGCGCCGTGCCCCGGATTGTTGGTCATTCAAACTGAGGCTGGCGTCAGCATGAGAGCGCCAACGTCTTGTGGCTACGCCATTCAGAAAATATTGTTGGCAGCATTTTGAAAGGAAAGATCTGCAACCACCGGCAGTCACTGGGTTGCAAGAGCTGATGGACTCAAGCCTGTCGGGCGAAGCATCGTTGCACCGCCACAGTGGACGAGTCCTTTGCCGGGTGCATGGAGCGTTGCTGCACCGCAAGAGTGGACGAGTCCTTTGACGGGTGCGTGGAGCGTGGCTGCACCGCAAGAGTGGACAAGTCCTTTGACGGGTGCGTGGAGCGTTGGGGGTGCAGCTGAGGGGCCTCCACGTGGGGAGGCGGGAGAGGCTCGTCCGCGCCGCCTCTCCCTCCCAGTGCACCCCACGGCGTCTTGCTGACATTTGTTATGGCCGGACCAGGCGATGAAGAGAGGGGGGGGTCGGAGGCATATGCAAGACATCCCCCCCTCGTGGCCTGCAAGGCGCCGAAAGAGGAAGAGAATGGGACCACAACTACATCTCGGGTCGGGCCCATGCCTTCTCCGGCCGATGGCGGCCGGCTGCTCTTTGCCACAGCCCCAGGAACGGATCCCTTGGTTCATCCTGGGGACAGGCCTTGGCGCGTGGTGTCGCCTCCGGACTATTCGCGTAATGGTTCTCCATAGTTGTTTTAATATATTTTTGTTCAAGAATAAAAACGTTTTAACCTGTTATTTTGCTGTCGTGTGGTATATTTCTAATATTTGTCGCTCTGATGTCGTTTCCCCTCCCAAATGTAACATGTGATTGTAATCTACAGCCGGACATTCCGACAGGACATGAGAGCAAAAGGGGGGGGTCAGATCTGAAGTTGGGCAGGCGATAAGATCACGTTTTGCTATGTGGGGCTATCTATGTTCGTGATGGGGCCTAAAAGGGGGCAAGATGGCGTCGAGCTTGGTTTCTCTCACTAGTTTCATATTTCTCATGAGGGGTTGTTCCTAATGTTTCTATTTTAGCAAGGTCAAAAAGAGATCCTATCAGTGGCCTACTGATTTTGTTCGATTCCTTTTGTTTTCTCTAACGATTTTTAAGTTAAAGTTTGCTAGTACGATACAGCGGCTAGTCCGCATTTTATATATATGTCTTTTTTATTAGGGGTGTCCTCCGGTGGAGTCGGACGATCTACCTCTAATAAACGGTAAGTGTTCCTCTGAAGGAATGCGTCTTGAAAGTGGCTGACTGTAATGTATGATATTTCACTCAGTGACTTTCAGGCCCATGCTGTTTCAAAACTGTGCATGTGTTTGAAGCAGGCGTAGGTATTGACGCAGCATAGAAACTACTAGGAACCAATTGGAAGTGTTGTTTTCAAGTCACATGACTTCACATGCGCGTCTCAGGACGTGTACACGGTGATAGTATCTGGTCACGTACGCCATTTGGAAGTAGCGGTCTAATTCAGGGAAGTTTCAAAACGTGAAAAGGAGTAAATCTAAACACATCCGGATTGAATATATCTTCTGAGTAGTATAAGTTCTATGATGGGTCTATGAAGAAATTTAATAAGTTACAATCGCGAAGTTTTCCCGAAATATATAGGCGGGTGCGCGCACACGGTCGCGCACGATCGAAAGCCAAAAAAGGGGAGATAAACGCCCTTTATAATATGCTCCTGGAGCTGTTTTTGGTACAATGAGTTAGTTCTGAAAAGAACTTTTTTTTTTTTTTTTTAAACAACTGTTATGTTGTTTTTTAAATGAAATGAAGAAATTTATCTTTTCTCGGGGCATTTATGACTCTCAATTTTTAGTTTAGTAAGAATGAGGCTCTGCTCTCCGTACAGAAGAATTTCTCCACACTCGTTGCATTTCGTGTGCACCTTTGCAAGATATGGTCTCAAGTCCATCACAGCACTCGATGGAGATACAGGTCGTCCACCAGAAGATGTGCTGGCCACCTCTGATGGTAATAGCATGGCCAGGGCTCTTGTCGATGCCTTTGCAAATTCAACAGGGTGCACTTGTTTGACATGCCGCACCATGGTATGTATGGAAAAGGAATATTTTTTTCTTGGATTTCCTCCTGAGAGAACCTTATTGCATATCGTGCAGGTAACTTTTGGCGCATTAACTTTCTTTTGTTCTTCAGGATAAGTGAAAAATTGCCAAATAAAAGATTCCTTTTTTCTTTTTAAAGGTAGTCGCTCATTTTCTTCAGATTCGGAAGATGAATGCGGGGCGGCAGCCATTTCAGCAAAGTCTTCCGAAGGGTGTTGAACGTTGTTCTCTTTTGAGAGTAGAAAAGATAGTGAGAGAAGTGGGTGGAGTACTCCGTGTAAATTGCAGAATAGAAACTACTAAGAACCAATTGGAAGTGTTGTTTTCAAGTCACATGACTTCACATGCGCGTCTCAGGACGTGTACGCGGTGATAGTATCTAGTCACGTACGCCATTTGGAAGTAGCGGTCTAATTCAACGAAGTTTCAAAACGTGAAAAGGAGTAAATTCAAACATATTCGGATTTAATATATCTTCTGAGTAGTATAAGTTCTATGATGGGTCTATGAAGAAATTTAATAAGTTACAATCGCGAAGTTTTCCCGAAATATATAGGCGGGTGCGCGCACACGGTCGCGCACGATCGAAAGCCAAAAAAGGGGAGATAAACGCCCTTTATAATATGCTCCTGGAGCTGTTTTTGGTACAATGAGTTAGTTCTGAAAAGAACTTTTTTTTTTTTTTTTTAAACAACTGTTATGTTGTTTTTTAAATGAAATGAAGAAATTTATCTTTTCTCGGGGCATTTATGACTCTCAATTTTTAGTTTAGTAAGAATGAGGCTCTGCTCTCCGTACAGAAGAATTTCTCCACACTCGTTGCATTTCGTGTGCACCTTTGCAAGATATGGTCTCAAGTCCATCACAGCACTCGATGGAGATACAGGTCGTCCACCAGAAGATGTGCTGGCCACCTCTGATGGTAATAGCATGGCCAGGGCTCTTGTCGATGCCTTTGCAAATTCAACAGGGTGCACTTGTTTGACATGCCGCACCATGGTATGTATGGAAAAGGAATATTTTTTTCTTGGATTTCCTCCTGAGAGAACCTTATTGCATATCGTGCAGGTAACTTTTGGCGCATTAACTTTCTTTTGTTCTTCAGGATAAGTGAAAAATTGCCAAATAAAAGATTCCTTTTTTCTTTTTAAAGGTAGTCGCTCATTTTCTTCAGATTCGGAAGATGAATGCGGGGCGGCAGCCATTTCAGCAAAGTCTTCCGAAGGGTGTTGAACGTTGTTCTCTTTTGAGAGTAGAAAAGATAGTGAGAGAAGTGGGTGGAGTACTCCGTGTAAATTGCAGAATAGAAACTACTAAGAACCAATTGGAAGTGTTGTTTTCAAGTCACATGACTTCACATGCGCGTCTCAGGACGTGTACGCGGTGATAGTATCTAGTCACGTACGCCATTTGGAAGTAGCGGTCTAATTCAACGAAGTTTCAAAACGTGAAAAGGAGTAAATTCAAACATATTCGGATTTAATATATCTTTTGAGCTCGATTCAAGCATACAATTGTTAAAGTATAAAACCTTTTATATTTTTTTTTTTAAAACATGGTGTGTACATTCGGTAACACACGAAAGTTTAAAAAGACATTCGGCTCCATTTAATGAAAATTTTCATAATATTAAAAAAGAAGCCTAGGTTTAGTCTCTTTGACGTATTATAAGTTCTTTGATGGGTCTATGAAGAAATTCAATAAGTTCAGATTGCAAAGTTTTCACGAAATATATAGGCGGGTGCACGCAGTCGGTCGCGCACGAAAGCTTGGAAATGCGCTATCCATTTTATTGAGAACTGTTGCCGAGAGTGCGCACACCGGGTCGCGCACGAAAGTTTAGAAAGGCTATTTTTATTTACAGACAAATTTTAATGCGTTCAAAAAAAGGCAAGGTACAGACTTTCTAATTCTGTATCGTTTTACAAGGAGTCTCTATGCAACTTGAACAGTGAAGAAAACGGCTTGTTTCCGAAAAAAATATTGCCAGAACTTTATTGACAATAGTATAGGTTGTATACACGAGATAGTTAGGAATTAGCATTTTAAAAACCAATGAAATTCACTGAAAAAACCATAGGTTTTACACACTTTATAGTTAGGAACTAGCATTTACAAAACCTATTAAATTCACTGAAAAAAACATAGGTTTGACACCAGTTATAGTTAGCTGGAAATGTTATTGATATAAAACCAATGAAATTCCACGTTATAGTTAGTTGGACTCACTATAACTTGCGCGTGTAATGCACTGCTGATGACGTCACATATTACATCACTCATGCCATCACTGATGACACCATCCTTGTGACACAGTGACAGACCTCCTTTCACTGTAATCTAACCCTTGAAACGCATATTCAAAAATAGAAACTAAAATGTTCAAAAAAATGGAGATACCCATACCAGTTACAACAACCAATTCAATAATTCCACCATCTATATACACATGCACTAATTCACCAACAGTTCTATATATTCACTCATACATATATTCAGTAATCATATGTAGTGATACACCTACACATCCTGTTACACACCGAAAGTCATCCAAAAATTATTCACACACATACTCACACATGCAAATAAACTATTGAACATCCATTTATTTGCATAAACAGCTATACACACACTATCACTTTACTTCTAAGGAAACTTACACATACTTACTCTCTTAAAAAATCACTTATAGAAACACATACTAATTTAAAGAGGAACTCTTATAATCCCTCACTCTCACATATAGTCACGTATATACATCAATATTCACATATACTACATTAATTCATATGTAGTTACTGATAAAGACACTAAAAAGACAGTCATTCACTCACTAACACAGACATATGCACACTAATCCACCCATACAGTCTTGCACATATGCTGTCTTCAAAACACATACAAACAGAGACTCAGTCATTCTTGCATCTATGCACTAAGTAATACCCCCACCAAACCATGCAAACACTCATACTGATACTAAGAAAAACATCTAATAACCTATATACATACACATGTACCTACTCATCATCCCATGCAGCCACTTATACACAAAGTGAAACACTAATACATATATTTAAATATTTAAGCATTACTCAGTAATATATGTATTCACTAAGATATTCAATAATATATACACATATAACACATATTTATTTTTCAGAAAGACACACATTCACTGGATGGTGTCATCAGTGATGTCATGAGTGATGTAATATGTGACGTCATCAGCAGTGCATTACACGCGCAAGTTATAGTGAGTCCAACTAACTATAACGTGGAATTTCATTGGTTTTATATCAATAAAATTTCCAGCTAACTATAACTGGTGTCAAACCTATGGTTTTTTCAGTGAATTTCATAGGTTTTGTAAATGCTAGTTCCTAACTATAACGTGTGTAAAACCTATGTTTTTTTCAGTGAATATATATATATATATATATATATATATATATATATATATATATATTACCTACTGGCGGTCGCCAGTAGGTATATATAGTTAGGATTTTTTCTCTATGGGATTTTTGAAAATTCTATGTCTAATAACTTTGGCGTTTGTGGATGGAATTGGCTGAAATTTTCAGGAAAATGGCACATTTCGTTTCTCAGCAGCCCTTGAAAATTTGGGGGGGGTTCGTCAAGGGGGGGCCGAGAAAAAAGGGGGGTCCCAAAACGTGTTTTTAACATTGAGTTTTCCATAGGGCGGTTGGCCTCACTTTTAGCCCGAACGGCTGAATTGATTTGCACGAAACTTGGCAAAATTGTAGGGACTGGTAGCCCGATGTGCCTTTGCTAGGTCTCAATATATGTGCTCCAGTGGATTTTGAGAAATTAACGTTCAAAAAAAGATATATATCTGTAACAGCGGACCGGGCAGCGCTCCGGTTCGCGGACTTTTCGCGGTACTGAGCTTTGTGAAGCGAAGCTGATTGGTTCTCCGGCGTCTGTGAACATTCCAAACAGTCCGTAGCGCCCGCCATCTTGTCTCTCGGTAGGATCGAGAGACAAGAGGAGGCCAAAGCGAAGGGGCAAATGACCATAAGGGGGCATAGTAGATCCTCGCTGACCCCCTAGGTTTGATGTGGAGGTTTTAAAAGGGTCCCGCGGGGCAAAAAAAAATAATAATAATAATAATCGAACGGCTGAATGGATTTGCACGAAACTTGGTAAAATATTAGGGACTGGTAGCCCGATGTGCCTTTGCTAGGTCTCAATATATGTGCTCCAGTGGATTTTGAGAAATTAACGTTCAAAAAAAGATATATATCTGTAACAGCGCTCCGCTTCGCGTAACGGAGGTTTGCGAAGCTGATTGGTTCTCCGGCGTCTGTAAACATTGCAAACAGTCCGTAGCGGCCGCCATCTTGTCTCTCGGTAGGATCGAGAGACAAGAGGAGGCCAAAGCGAAGGGGCAAATGACCATAAGGGGGCATAGTAGATCCTCCTTGACCTCTTAGGTTTGATGTGGAGGTTTTAAAAGGGCCCCGCGGGGCAAAAAAATAATAATAATAATAATCGAACGGCTGAATGGATTTGCACGAAACTTGGCAAAATTGTAGGGACTGGTAGCTCGATGTGCCTTTGCTAGGTCTCAATATATGTGCTTCAGTGGATTTTGAGAAATTAACGTTCAAAAACAGGATATATATCTGTAACAGCGCTCCGCTTCGCGGAGATAAAATTATATCTGTATTACCTAGCTGTTGCTAACACCAGTTAGCGACGGCTAGTAGGAGATAGCGACCATCTTGGGCCCCACTTTGCATGTGAGTGATATTTATCACTAATGACATGCAAAGTGGGCATGCCAAGATGTTAGCGACTGGAAACAGTCGCTAACATCGCTATCTCCTATTATCAACTTTTGGAAATATTCGCGATAAGCGCGAATATCTCCAAAAGCTAGCACCTGCCCTGAGCAGTTCTTAGCCATGTTATCCAATGGGAGGTGGATAACATGGCTAAGAGCATTAGCTCGGTAATGCATGAATATCGCTGAGTTTTCAGCGATATTAATGCATTGCGGTCGTTTTTTATCGTATTTGCGATAAACCTTGATAATAGCAAGGTTTATCTGCGATAATTTCTGACGATGCTTAGCGGTAAAAAAATCGTTGCTAAGCATCGTTAGGGATAAATATCGCTTAACTTTGGTAATATGCCCCAACGTCTGTTAACGTTCGATTCGAAGGAAATCAGGAAGTGTTGAAAAACATTGTCTGCGCCATCTTGTCTTTTTTCAAATGCCACACTTTTGTCGTGCACGGCAGTCATTTTAGATGCCTTGACCAGACCCACTCTGTGCACGCTGTCGATCCTTAGCATGGCTCCCCACCCTCGCAAGCATCTCCCCCAGGCAGTGGTCACCCCCGCTCTCTGTCTTATGCATGGGTAATAAACCTCCCCCATCTGCGCTGCTCTTCCCTGAGAATCACACCCTGTGCCCGCCCGACACCTCCCTTTCGCCCTATTCACTACCGCACCCTCTGACACTCCTTTTCCTCTGTGTCCGATTGTCCAGGCCGGTCCTAGGGTATCAGCTAGCCCTGCAGATGTAGTTTATGGCCCCAGCTGTAAAGAATCACCCCTCTTCAAATGAGTTATAGTAGATCAAGGCCCACACTCGATGAGATCCGTCACAGCAGACGCGTTCCTATTATCTGAAAACCATCCTGTATTGTGATTGGGGAGGGGACCGAGCCTGAAGCGGAAGATTCCAGGGATGACTCTTTGTACATCAAAGTTTTTACAATTATGTGTCACATTAAAAATATATAGCACTCCGACAAAGTAGTAAGATTATAAAACTTTAATAACTTATAAATATATACAAGAAAACAAAAACAGTAATTACATATAAACATTTTTAGGGAAACACAACGAAGTAGCGGTCGGCTGTGCGAATAGTCCCAACGCAGCACAACGTCCAGATTTCTGGCGTGGGGCGTCGCGGGGGGTGGGTCATCAGTAGCAAACTGTTGTGCGAATAGTTCCAAGGCAGCAGAACGATGGCACCAAGGTGATGTCCAGTAAGTTGCCGCACTGGTTTTGGTATCCTACAATGCTGCTCCGAATAACGGCGTGGGGCGCCCCGGGGGAGGCGGCGTGAACGGGCCTCTCCAGGTGGAGTCTCATCTGTTGTAGTGGGGCGCCCCTTTACCGTTTCAGTTGCCATTCCGTCCGTTTTTGGTCCACTGTGTCAAAAGCCGCAATTCAGCTGAGTTGCGCCCACTCTTGCGGTGCAGCGATAGGCGGCTGTCACAGGACTCTCAAAATGGCGGCAGGCTGTTTCCTTTTTGGGCCTGGTCCACTGAAATGGCCCTGGGACACCTTGGAAATCGGACGCTTGTCTGCTAGGTCTTGGACCCCATTCTCGAAAGCGTCCCCTCCGCCTTGAGGATTCATCAAAAGTTTTGGGGGCCCCCGACTCCTGTAGGCTTCTGGTGGGGAGCGGCTGCCATGATTGCTCGCGGAATGACCACGACGGAGCTACGAGATGGTGGTGCTCTCATGCTGACGCCAGCTTCAGTCTGAAACATCCAGAAACAAGGTGGGGCTTTCATCGTTTGGGAAAAAAAAAAAAGTTTTCATCCAATGAAAAGTGTTGTTTTTAGGTCATATGATCAAGCCTTCCATCATTAGGAAACCAAAAGTAAAATGAACCAATGAAAAGTTTTATAAACAAGTCACATGACCTGTTATGCGGCATAGGGTATAAAATGCGGAGAAAATACGTTGGCACGTGAGGCGGCGTCAGTAGCGGACCGATGTGCGAATAGGCCGAAGGCAACACAACGCGCCAAGATCCGGATGGCACCGAGGTGGTGCCCAGCAAGTTGCAGCCCTGGTGTGGCCATCCTACAATGCTGAAAGTCGGCGTGGGGCGCCCCGTTGGCCTGTGAGTTTGCGTCAGTAGCGGACCGATGTGCGAATAGGCCGAAGGCAGCACAACGCGCCAAGATCCGGATGGCACCGAGGTGGTGTCTAGTAAGTTGCCGCACTGGTGTGGCCATCCTACAATGTTGAAAGTCGGCGTGGGGCGCCCCGTTGGCCTGTGAGATGGTGTCAGTTGCGGACCGATGTGCGAATGGGGCCAAAGGCAGCGCAACAATATTTTCTGTATGGAAGATACCACTAGGCGTTGAGATGCCAAGATCCGGATGGCACCGAGGTGATGTCTAGCAAGTTGCTGTACTGGTGTGGTCATCCTACAATGCTGAAACTCGGCGTGGGGCGCCCCATTAGCCTGTGAGATGGCGTCAGTAGCGGACCGATGTGTGAATAGGCCGGAACCAGCACAAGGCGCCAAGATCCGGATGTCACCGTGGTGGTTTCATAGTTGAGAGGCACTTCATCTGCAGTGGGGCGCCGAGATCCGGATGGCACCGAGGTGATGTCTAGCAAGTTGCTGTACTGGTGTGGTCATCCTACAATGCTGAAACTCGGCGTGGGGTGCCCCATTAGTCTGTGAGATGGCGTCAGTAGCGGACCGATGTGCGAATAGGCCGAAGGCAGCACAACGCGCCAAGATCCGGATGTCACCGTGGTGGTTTCATAGTTGAGAGGCACTTCATCTGCAGTGGGGCGCCGAGATCCGGATGGCACCGAGGTGATGTCTAGCAAGTTGCTGTACTGGTGTGGTCATCCTACAATGCTGAAACTCGGCGTGGGGCGCCCCATTAGCCTGTGAGATGGCGTCAGTAGCGGACCGATGTGCGAATAGGCCGAAGGCAGCACAACGCGCCAAGATCCGGATGTCACCGTGGTGGTTTCATAGTTGAGAGGCACTTCATCTGCAGTGGGGCGCCGAGATCCGGATGGCACCGAGGTGATGTCTAGCAAGTTGCTGTACTGGTGTGGTCATCCTACAATGCTGAAACTCGGCGTGGGGCGCCCCATTAGCCTGTGAGATGGCGTCAGTAGCGGACCGATGTGCGAATGGGGCCAAAGGCAGCGCAACAATGTTTTCTGAATAGAAGACACCACAAGGCGCTGAGATTCGGTTACCACCGAGGTGATGTGTAGCAAGTTGCCGCACTGGTGTGGCCATCCTACAATACTGCTCCGAATAACGGCGTGGGGTGCCCGAAGGGGGGGGGGCGGCGTGAACGGGCCTTCCTAGGTGGAGGCTCGTCTGCTGTAGTGGGGCGCCCCTTTACCGTTTCAGTTGCCATTCAGCTGAGTTTCGGCTGCTCTTGATGCTACAGCGACAGGCGGCTGCAACAGGACTCTCAAAATGGCGGCCTGTTCTTTGGATTTGGGCCTGGTCCACTAAAATGGCCCTGGGACACCTTAGAACTCGGACGCTCGATTTTTTTTTCCTTTCCTGTACATGCAAAAAAAGGTAAATGCCCGGTACGTTACACGCTTCATCTGCCACGATGAACTCTCCAGAGGAACCGAAAAAAAATATAGTTATGGTAACTATACCATGCATCGTCATATGGAGAGGTGGCACCAATTAATTATAGTGCTGCATAAAAGAGAGATTTGGAGGAGAACCCCTGACCTGCTAGTACATTCATCAAAGAAGTGCCACTGACAGCATCAGAGGCAAGGGAAACGGTCCCAAATATTTAGAAGAACTTTGGAAAGATTAAAATGACATGTTTAGATTGTGGCAAATTAATTTCATGTGGACAGATGAGTGTTACTCTAATAAATACAGCATATGAACATCATCATAGTCGATGGTTGGTAGAGACATTTTGACTATATCCTGGACCTGCCCGTCCTCGCCCAAAATGGCGCCGGAATAAATGGGACTCGTAACTCCTTGTTGTGTACTGGTTGCAGAACCTTGAAATCACGAGATACGTATGCAGTTTTGAAGCACATGGCGAGCGGGGACGAGAATTGATTGAATATTTCGACATCCCTATTGATATTAAGTTCTGATGTGTTATTGATTACTGTACTATTGAAAGTTCGAATTAACGTCACCCATGGTACTTGCCCGCAAATGTATATCTAGATAATTTTATTGTAACTGGCCCTGTCGTATTTTAATTATAAAATGTACGTCCACCGATTCCGTAACTGTTAGACACCTTAGTTCTTGCAACCTAATGGCCCGCCCGTTACGTTCCTCTACAGTGTAAATGTCTACTCATCATATACGATTACAGTTTGCTCCGTGGCCGGCCCACGTGGTTATAGGCTCGTATTTGTATAATGACATTTTCACAATAAAGGTTTTTAAAAGAAAACATGGTAGTAGTATATACATTGGTAAAGTTTTTAATAATAGTCACTGTTTTAGAATCATTAAAAGGCAAGTGAAATAAAGCAGACCAATTACATGAAGGGTAAAAGGTATAATACGAAGGAACGCAGTAAAGATAAATGGTCAAGGGCTGTTGTGTTTTCTATTCCTGCAACATAAAGTGATCGATAAGAATCTCATATTCAGGCGTATCGGCGACTAAGACAGCAGGTCGACCCTCTTTTGCTCAACGGCTCCGTCATGGGACGAAGAAACGCTCTTTTTCTCGAAAAAAGAATATATTTTACTTGCAGGACAGTTGTAAATTTTCCGGGAAAGTACATTAGCCTGGAACATTATAACATATATTTAAGAAAAAATAATGTTCGGAAGTAATAAAAAGCGTAATTTTTAGGTCATATGACCAAGCCTTTCATCATTAGAATAAGAAAAGTAAAATGAACCAATGAAAAGTTTTATTAACAAGTCACATGACTTGTTATGCTTACGTTACGCGCTGCGCGCCCCGGATGACTTCCGGATGCGCTAACGCGGCGCGTCATATGACGCATTACGCGACAACGCAGGTCCAGAATATAGTCAAAATGTCTCCACCAACCAGCGGTCGGAACACAACCCCTTTCAGCAGGCTAAATAGTTCTGTTAAATGACAACAGAAGGGACAGGCAACAAGAACCATTAGTCAAAGAGGGGAGGGCTAGTTCTTCTCTACCGGGTTACATTGGGGCGCTACCGGAACTGATCGAATTGGTAGTCTACAGTGTTTCTGGATGTTTCAGACTGAAGCTGGGGTTAGCATGAGAGCAGCACCATTTCGTAGCTCCGTCGTGGCCATTCCGCAACCAATCATGGCAGCCGCTCTTTATCGTTATTTTGGGCGGGGTGGGTGGCGGAGCCGAGCTGTTTTGCAGCCATCATTGTGTGGAGTTCAGTTCATTTTACTAGTTTTGTATTTGTCATGAGGGGTTGTTCCTAATGTTTCTATTTTAGCGAGGTCAAAAAGAGATCCCATTAGTGGCCTACTGATTTTGATCGATTCCTTTTCTTATTTTTTTTACACGATTTTTCGTTATCTGCAAAGACTAAACAGAGTATTGCGACTCTGTGTTTGTTTGTAAATAGAGAATGAACCAAAGAGAACCAATTCTAAAACAGTAAATACTTGGATAACAATCAATCAAATGGAGAGAGAAGCAGGCACGACGTATTACAACGGGGGCAAAGGCCTGCGTTAACTACCCTTCACTATGTGCAAAGAGAGAGTACTCCTAATAGAAATGAGGGGGGGCACCATTCAAAGCAGATCAGTGTGCATAAACACGAAAATGTTTTCACTTACCACGTACTTGACATTCGACAGCTTATGATATTTGCTATTAAAAAACCATTGAAATTCACTGAAAAAACCATAGGTTATAGACCATATATAGTTAGGAATTAGCATTTACAAAACCTTGAAAATTCACTGAAAAAACCATAGGTTATAGACCATATATAGTTAGGAATTAGCATTTAAAAAACCTTATTTTACTCACACAAAACCATTGAAATTCCATATATAGTTAGTTGCACTAACTATATATCGCGCACCCGCAATCCACTGCTGATGATGTCACATATTACATCATTCATGACATGGTCAGTGACATCACTGATGACATCACTGATGACATCTCAAATGACATCACTGATGACATCACTGATGACAACATCCAGTGACTGTATGTTTCTGTAAAGTTAAAATGTGTCTTACATATTGAAGAATGAGTGGAAGTATAAGTGTCTGGACAAAGGATTTAGTAGGTGCATGACTGAATGTATGAGTGAGTGATTAAATGTGTCTCACTGAGTGCATGGGTTAGTGACTAAAGTGTCTTAATTTGTGCATCATTATGTCTGTTGTTCTGTAAACTGCTGCATGTGTTGATCAGTAGCTATATGATTAACTATATGGGTTACTGATTGATTGTCCAAGTATTTGTATGGGAGACTGAGTGTGTGTGTGGCTGGCTGGGAGGTGTGTGACTCTGTGCAGATCAATGTGTACTTATATCAATGATTGTATAACAAGGTAAGTATGTGTTAGTATATGTTTGAAAATGTAAGGTGCTCTATGTTTAACGCATTGGAGCGGAGGGGCCGCATTGAGAGATATTTTATGGACAGTCTGACAGACTTTCAGCTGCCTTCTCACCCACAAGGGTAATACATTGAGGAGTACTACGAAGGTGATGGCGGCACCCACTGGGGTTAAACTGTGAGGAACTACGAGGACCAACAGGCTTTGCAGCACACGCCCACCAGGGCGGGTCTTCTAACACTTGTCAGCTGTTCCTCAGCTTTGACTGCCACTGCCTTCCCTGCAGCCCGTGAGCAAGGACACCATGTGTTTGAAACGCGTTGGGCATTTTATGTTGGAGAAGCTGACTGCTATTCTGCCGCACTGAAATCTTCAATAAAAGGCAATTCAACTCTCCGTGGTGGCATCTTCATGTGGGGCAACCTTCGTGTGTTTGATGTTAGCGGCTTTGCTCGGCCGCGAAGATGCCCGCTGCGTGCAATGCAGATCCTGCGTTTGGTACTACCGAACGCATTGGAGCGGAGGGGCCGCATTGAGAGATATTTTATGGACAGTCTGACAGACTTTCAGCTGCCTTCTCACCCACAAGGGTAATACATTGAGGAGTACTACGAAGGTGATGGCGGCACCCACTGGGGTTAAACTGTGAGGAACTACGAGGACCAACAGGCTTTGCAGCACACGCCCACCAGGGCGGGTCTTCTAACACTTGTCAGCTGTTCCTCAGCTTTGACTGCCACTGCCTTCCCTGCAGCCCGTGAGCAAAGACATCATGTGTTTGAAACGCATTGGGCATTTTATGTTGGAGAAGCTGACTGCTATTCTGCCGCACTGAAATCTTCAATAAAAGGCAATTCAACTCTCCGTGGTGGCATCTTCATGTGGGGCAACCTTCGTGTGTTTGATGTTAGCGGCTTTGCTCGGCCGCGAAGATGCCCGCTGCGTGCAATGCAGATCCTGCGTTTGGTACTACCGAACGCATTGGAGCGGAGGGGCCGCATTGAGAGATATTTTATGGACAGTCTGACAGACTTTCAGCTGCCTTCTCACCCACAAGGGTAATACATTGAGGAGTACTACGAAGGTGATGGCGGCACCCACTGGGGTTAAACTGTGAGGAACTACGAGGACCAACAGGCTTTGCAGCACACGCCCACCAGGGCGGGTCTTCTAACACTTGTCAGCTGTTCCTCAGCTTTGACTGCCACTGCCTTCCCTGCAGCCCGTGAGCAAGGACACCATGTGTTTGAAACGCGTTGGGCATTTTATGTTGGAGAAGCTGACTGCTATTCTGCCGCACTGAAATCTTCAATAAAAGGCAATTCAACTCTCCGTGGTGGCATCTTCATGTGGGGCAACCTTCGTGTGTTTGATATATATATATATATATATATATATATATAACCTACTGGCGGTCGCCAGTAGGTATATATAGTTAGGATTTTTTCCTATGGGATTTTTCAAAATTCTATGTTGAATAACTTTGGCGTTGATGGACGGAATTGGCTGAAATTTTCCTGAAAATGGCACATTTACTCTCCGGTCCTTCCGTGAATGTTTGGGGGGGATTCGTCAAGCGGGGGCCGAGATAAAAGGGGGGTCCCAAAACGTGTTTTCCCCATGCAATTTTCCACAGGGCGGTTGGACTCACTTTTAGCCCGAACGGCTGAATGAATTTCCACCAAACTTGGCAAAATTGTAGGGACTGGTACCCCGATGTGCCTTTGCTATGTCTCAAGATATATGCTCCAGTGGTTTTTACGAAAATTAACTTTGAAAAAATATATATTGGGCTACATTGGGCTATATATATGTTAGAGCCCAAATGTAGCCCAATGTAGCCCAATGTAGCCCAATGTAGCCAAAAGAGGGCCACCAGAGACTTAAAATATACTGTGCAACTTTTTTATGTTACATAGTAATTTTGCTCATAGTTACTTCCTATCTCCCACTATATTATCTCCAATGTGTATTTAACATCTCTTTATCATCTCCTGCCTCCATGTTGTTTATGCTTTCCTGACAGACTATGGTATGAATTCCATATACCACAATAACTTCTGTAACAACATGCAAGATATCTACAAAGGAGACGGGTTTTAGTAGGGAAAATGAATGCTTGTGAATAGGATCTGTGCTCGGTTCATAAAATATTAATTAAAAAACGATTTTAGGGCAAATTAATGGCTTTCAGTAGTTAAAATGAATGCTTGTACATAGGACCTGTGTTCTGTTCCTAAAATGATAATTGAAAAACGATTTTAGTGCAAATCAATGGGTTTCAGTAGTGAAAATTGACAGATTCTTTAACATTCACATGACCCGACGCGCTTACGCTACTACGCTAACAGTCTTACTTATGACAAAAGTATGGCACACCTGAAGTCATCTTGATTGGAATAAAGTGGTAACACTTAATACATTCAATTTGAAAAGGAACAAAATGAGGGGTTTCATTTTGCCATAGAAATTTTATATATATATATATATATATATATATATATATATATATATATATATATATGTTACCTACTGGCGGTCGCCAGTAGGTATATATAGTTAGGATTTTTTCCTATGGGATTTTTCAAAATTCTATGTTGAATAACTTTGGCGTTGATGGACGGAATTGGCTGAAATTTTCCTGAAAATGGCACATTTACTCTCCGGTCCTTCCGTGAAAGTTTGGGGGGGATTCGTCAAGCGGGGGCCGAGATAAAAGGGGGGTCCCAAAACGTGTTTTCCCCATGCAATTTTCCACAGGGCGGTTGGACTCACTTTTAGCCCGAACGGCTGAATGAATTTCCACCAAACTTGGCAAAATTGTAGGGACTGGTACCCCGATGTGCCTTTGCTATGTCTCAAGATATATGCTCCAGCGGTTTTTACGAAAATTAACTTTGAAAAAATATATATTGGGCTATATATATGTTAGAGCCCAAATGTAGCCCAATGTAGCCCAATGTAGCCCAATGTAGCCCAAAGAGGGCCACCAGAGACTTAAAATATACTGTGCAACTTTTTTATGTTACATAGTAATTTTGCTCATAGTTACTTCCTATCTCCCACTATATTATCTCCAATGTGTATTTAACATCTCTTTATCATCTCCTGCCTCCATGTTGTTTATGCTTTCCTGACAGACTATGGTATGAATTCCATATACCACAATAACTTCTGTAACAACATGCAAGATATCTACAAAGGAGACGGGTCTTAGTAGGGAAAATGAATGCTTGTGAATAGGATCTGTGCTCGGTTCATAAAATATTAATTAAAAAACGATTTTAGGGCAAATTAATGGCTTTCAGTAGTGAAAATGAATGCTTGTACATAGGACCTGTGTTCTGTTCCTAAAATGATAATTGAAAAACGATTTTAGTGCAAATCAATGGGTTTCAGTAGTGAAAATTGACAGATTCTTTAACATTCACATGACCCGACGCGCTTACGCTACTACGCTAACAGTCTTACTTATGACAAAAGTGTGGCACACCTGAAGTCATCTTGATTGGAATAAAGTGGTAACACTTAATACATTTAATTTGAAAAGGAACAAAATGAGGGGTTTCATTTTGCCATAGAAATTTTATATATATATATATATATATATATATATATATATATATATATATATATATATATATATATATATGTTACCTACTGGCGGTCGCCAGTAGGTATATATAGTTAGGATTTTTTCCTATGGGATTTTTCAAAATTCTATGTTGAATAACTTTGGCGTTGATGGACGGAATTGGCTGAAATTTTCCTGCAAATTGCACATTTACTCTCCGGTCCTTTCCTGAAAGTTTGGGGGGGATTCTTCAAGCGGGGGCCGAGATAAAAGGGGGGGTCCTAAAACGTGTTTTCCCCATGCAATTTTCCATAGGGCGGTTGGACTCACTTTTAGCCCGAACGGCTGAATGAATTTCCACCAAACTTGGCAAAATTGTAGGGACTGTTAGCCCAATGTGCCTTTGCTAGGTCTCAAAATATGTGGTCCAGTGGATTTTGAGAAATTAAGGTTCAAAAAAATATATATATCTGTGACAGCGCTCCGGTGCGCGCACCGGAGCGCGTTACGGAACTTCGCGAAGAGAAGCGGATTGGCTCTCCGGTGTCTGACAACATTCCAAACAGTTCGGAGTGGCCGCCATCTTGTGTCTCGGTAGGATAGAGACACAAGAGGTGGAAAAAACAAAGTGCGAAATGACCAAAAGGGGGCAGGGTAGATCCCCCCTGACCCCCTAGGTTTGCGGGAGTTGCGCTTCCCGGTGCGCGCACCGGGAAGCTTACCGGCAGCGTAGCGGGAGTCCACCATCTTGTGTTTTGGTCGAATTTAGACAGAAGATGGAGGATAAACAATGTTGGGAATGGGCTAAAGGGGGCACGGTAGACATATCATGACCCCCTAGTTTATCTGAGGGTGTATTTTTTTAGGGAAGAAACAAAAAACTGTGAATTAGCAGTGGCTCAACAGGAGCAAAAAAAAATAAAAAAAGCTACTGCTTTCTTTTCTTGCTGCAGTGGTGGTTGTCTACAGCATCATTAATAAGGGAAATACTTAGTTGCCCGTAGCAGATGGTCTTTCCACAATAAATGCAGACCATCTTTAATCCACCAAATTTATTTTGTATGTTTGGCACCATTTGGCGCCCTTCTGGTGCTGCATTCGTAATTTCACCTGTGGAGGTGCTGGCCTGAGGATCTCTGTTCTTTTGAATCATGTCCCGTAAATCAGCCTGTGCCAAATTGTTAGGATGCCACCTCTCCATGTGGCGGATCATTGTATAATTCCCGAAGAAATACTTTTTGTTGGGGTTGCCCCTGGAGAGGACTTTGTCACAAATTAAACAGGTGACATGTGGGGCTCTCATTTTTTTTGCCCTTCAGGGATGGAGAAGTACTCCCATATAAAATGCACTTTTACATGCCTTTTCCTAGGTTCTTCCGGCAAGAATCTCCTACGCTGTTCCTCCTCATCATCTTCTTCCTCCACTTCTTCAACTCCTGGAAGGATCTGGGGTGGTGGACCTTCCTTTCTGGGTGGTGGTGGTGGTGGTGGGGGTACACCAGCTGCAGCTACTACTGAAGCCATTTCTCTGCTCACAAATAGCTCTTGCTCTCTCAAAGAAGAAAGTAAGAATGAGGAAAAAAGGAGGGGGCTTTCATCATTTGGAGAAAAAAAAGTTGAGAACCAATGAAAAGTGTTATTTTCAGGTCACATGTCCCGGCGCGCTTACGTTACGCGCTCCGGCACGCTTACGTTACGCGCTCCGGGTCGCGCCACGGAGCGCTTCCGGGTGCGTTTACTCAGCGCGCCGAAAGAACGCATCACGCGGTTACGCGATACGTCACGCTTACGCGGCGCGTCACGATGTTGTTTTCGTTCGCGGCAATTGCGCTGACGGGGCGCTTACCGTAACGCGCACCGGGGCGCTGAACAGAGTTGCGCTTACCGATGCACTGCCCGGTGCGCGTAACAGGAGCGCTCCGGGGCAAAAATGTTTAAAAAAAGAAAATAAAATTAAACATAAAAAAAATTGTATTAAATAAATATAAAATACATTATTCATTTTAATGAAGTATCTATTTTACAGCTATTGATATTTGCTATTAAAAAACCATTGAAATTCACAGAAAAAACCATAGGTTTGAGACCATATATAGTTAGGTATTTGCATTTACAAAACCTTGAAAATTCAATGAAAAAACCATAGGTTTGAGACCATATATAGTTAGGTGAATATTTTAATCATACAAAACCAATGAAATTCCATATATAGTTAGTTGCACTAACTATATATTTCGCGCACCCGCATTCCACTGTTGATGATGTCACATATTACATCATTCATGACATGGTCAGTGACATCACTGATGACATCACTGATGACATCTCAAATGACATCACTGATGACATCACTGATGACATCTCATTTGACATCATTGATCACATCACTGATGACATCATTCTTGTGCTAATACGATGAACCTCTTCAGACTCTAATATAACCTTAGATACACTCAGTGTATACAGACACTCACACACTGTCACTCATCCATGGAGTTACTCACACACCTAGTCAGTCATGCAAAGAAACAATCTCACCTCCATTTCCTCAACTATATAATTTTACACACCTTACTTATTCAAACATATACTAACACATATTTACTCTCTTCTACAATCCCTGATGCAAGTTCACAATGATCCATACAGCCACTCACACATTCACTGGCTCTCATGCACAGTTATTTATATATGCCAACTCTCACATGTACTGTTTTACATATGTACTTACTATGACATGTAGCATTCAGATATCCATTCACTCATCAATACACTCATGCACACAGTCAACTGCCCATGTAGCTGTTTCCACATGCACTCTTGAACTCATACACCTAGTGAATCAACTGCTCACACATCTATGCACAGAGTCACACACCTCCCAGCCACCCCCACACACACTCAATCTCCCATACAAATACTTGAGCAACCGATCAATAACACATATAGCCTCTTGTATAGCTAATGATCAACACATGCAGAAGTTTACACCACAACAGACATACTGATGCACACATTCAGACAGTTTAGTCACTAACCCATGCATTTAGTAAGACACATTTATTCACTCACTCATACAGACAATCACGCACCTACTAAATCCTTCATCCAGACACTTATACATCCACTCATTCTTCAATATGTAAAACATATTTAAACTTTACAGAAACACACAGTCACTGGATGATGTCATCAGTGATGTCATCAGTGATGCCATTTGAGATGTCATCAGTGATGTCATCAGTGATGTCACTGACCATGTCATGAATGATGTAATATGTGACATCGTCAGCAGTGGATTGCGGGTGCGCGAAATATATAGTTAGTGCAACTAACTATATATGGAATTTCATTGGTTTTGGATGATTAAAATATTCACCTAACTATATATGGTCTCAAACCTATGGTTTTTTCATTGAATAAATATAAAAATATATATATATATATATATACATTCACTGAAAAAAACATAGGTTTCAGGAGTTATATAGTTAGGAATTAACTTTTAAAAAACCTTTGAAATTCACTCAAAAAACTATAAGTTTTAGTGGTGTTATAGTTAGCTGGACATTTTACTCATACAAAACCATTGAAATTGCTCCTATATAGTTAGTTGTACTAACTATATTTAGCTCACCCGCAATCCACTGCTGATGATGTCACATATTAGATCATTCATGACATGGTCAGTGACATCACTGATGACATCTCAAATGACATCACTGATGACATCACTGATGACATCATCCAGTGAATGTGGTTTGCTTCGTTATTTAAATATGCATTATATATATAGCAATTTGCATTGAAGAATAAGTGGATATATATAAATATATATTTGGATGGAGGATTTAGTAGCAGTGTAATTGACTGTTTACTTGACCAATTTATAATGTCTCACTAAATATAGTGGATAGTGACTAAACTGTGTGAATATTTGTATCACTTTGTCAGTTGTTGTGTAAACTGATTCTACAATTGGTTACTAGCTATGTGAAAGTCTATATTAGTTATTGATTAGTTAACTGAGTATTTGTATGGGAGTGTGAAAGTGTGTGTGGTTCGGTGGGGGGTGTGTGACTGTCCAAAGATGTGTGAATAGTTGATTCAGTAGATATATGAAGTTAAAACTACATGTTCTAACAGTTGTTTGGGTGAGTGAATATCTTTATGGGTGTGGTGATGAGCAAATATATTTCTCAATGGTACAGGTCCAACAAACTAGAAAAATAAAAGGCAGTGTATGTGTCAGTTGTTGTATATAAATAAGTATACATAAGACACAATGTATGTGTGAGTGACCGTATGGATAACTGTATACTTGTAATATTGATTTTATAATTCACTAAGTATGACTTACTATCTAAATGAATAGAAGAAGTGGTGTTTGTATAAGTGTTTGCTAAGTAAATATGTAAGTATGATCCATTTTTTGCATAAGTGAGTAGGATGACTTCATATGTGAATAGGATGCGTGCTGTTGTTTAATGTCGATATAGATGTATAAGTATTTTTGATAGTGTTCTATTGTTCTTTGACAACATGTATGAGTGAATCCATAGGTAAGTGAGTAGATGTGTGTATACATATATGAATCACTGAGTGGATTTTTAGATACTTGTATTGCTGTGATAATGGATTTAAATATGATACTCTGTATTTTACAAAGAGTGATGAAAAATTGTAATAGTGTATGAAAAGGTGTATCTGATTGTCACGTGGATGATGTCATCAGTGATATTATCAGTGATGTCATTTGAGATGTCATCAGTGATGTCACTGACTATGTCATGAATGATGTAATATGTGACATCATCAGCAGTGGATTGCGGGTGCGCGAAATATAGTTAGTACAACTAACTATATAGGAGCAATTTCAATGGTTTTGTATGAGTAAAATGTCCAGCTAACAATACCACCACTAAAACTTAAAGTTTTTAGAGTGAATTTCAAAGGTTTTTTAAAAGCTAATTCCTAACTATGTAACTCCTGAAACCTATGGTTTTTTCAGTGAATTTCAAAGGTTTTTTAAATGCTAATTCCTAACTATATAAGGCCTGAAACCTATGGTTTTTTCAGTGAATTTGCAAGGTTTTTTAAATGCTAATTCCTAACTATATAAGGCCTGAAACCTATGGTTTTTTCAGTGAATTTCCAAGGTTTTTTAAATGCTAATTCCTAACTATAGAAGGCCTGAAACCTATGGTTTTTTCAGTGAATTTGCAAGGTTTTTTTAAATGCTAATTCCTAACTATATAAGGCCTGAAACCTATGGTTTTTTCAGTGAATTTCAAAGGTTTTTTAAATGCTAATTCCTAACTATATAAGGCCTGAAACCTATGTTTTTTTCAGTGAATTCGCAAGGTTTTTTAAATGCTAATTCCTAACTATATAAGGCCTGAAACCTATGGTTTTTTCATTGAATTCGCAAGGTGTTTTTAAATGCTAATTCTATTAGCGGATAACGTTTTTATATATCAAAACGTTTTTTAAATCTCAAATGCCTGCTTTGCTAACAGAGTTTTTAAGCACAGGCTCTTTTGTCTCTGGTGGCCATCTTGGGAGACTGCATATCAGAATTTTTTTAATGAAATATAAGAGGATTTGAGAAGTTACTCAAAATGTGCCCTAATTTTTCTTTCTTCAGCACTAATCATAATTTCTATGGCAAAATGAACCCCCTCATTTTGTTCCTTTGCAAATTAAATGTTTTAAGTGTTAACACTTTATTCCAATCAAATGATTTCAGGTGTGCCATACTGTTGTAATAAGTAAGTCTGTTAGCGCTCTAGTTGTTCTTTAGAACACTCTGGGACATTCTGTCATTGGGCTATAGTTGGGCTACATCTGGCTGATATTTGGGCTACATTTGTTTTTTTTGTCTCTGGTGGCCATCTTTGGGCTACATTGGGCTACATTTGGGCTCTAACATATATATAGCCCAATGTAGCCCAATATATATTTTTTCAAAGTTAATTTTCGTAAAAACCACTGGAGCACATATCTTGAGACATAGCAAAGGCACATCGGGCTTCCAGTCCCTACAATTTTGCCAAGTTTGGTGGAAAACCATTCAGCCGTTCGGGCTAAAAGTGAGTCCAACCGCCCTATGGAAATTAACATGGGGAAAACACGTTTTGGGGCCCCCCTTTTATCTCGGCCCCCGCTTGACGAATCCCCACAAACTTTCAGGGAAGGACCGGAGCGCCGCGAGGCAAAGTTAAGGAAAATTTCAGGAAGATTCCTCTAACGCAAACAATTGAAAACTTTTCTATTCCATCCAGTCTAATTCCTCCTCCTTCTGTTGTTATCTGGTCGGTCCTGGTATTTTCAGCGCTTGGACGCCCCCGGGCAACAATTCGCGCTTTATAAATCAACATCCAAAGTTATTCCCAATAGAATGTTTCGATTTCCCTATGGAAAACAATCCTAACTATATATACCTACTGGCTATCGCCAGTAGGTAATATACACACACACATATACACCCTGTGACATACCCATTGACTGAATATATCGTAACATTTGATACTTTATTAAACATTTTTGAAAATGTTTATTGTATAGCATTCAGGATTTCGAATTTGAATCATGTGATTGAAATGTCAGTGGTAATTCATGCATATGAAATGGTTGAAGTATGGTGTTAACATATTAACAAGCTGGAGGAATGCTTCTGCATTTCAATTCGCTTTAAATGTTGCATTTTGGACTGGCAGAAGCAGCACATGATTTGCCTCACATTCTGTGTGAAAACAGCTTTTAACTGTAAAAAGTTTTTAACAAGTAAAATTCAAGTAGTGAAGCTGTAATCATGCGTTTCACTTTCGGGAAGGATTTTTTTAGAACTAAGAAAAACGTTGTCAAAATCCCCAGACATCGCTCACTTCTGAGGCACAGAGAGGTAGAAGAAACAAGCAAAAAAAGGCGCTGATGAGGGCAGCCGCCTATCCTACATCATTATAATTCAGCTGTTGTTTCTGCAACTCTTTTCTTAAACCTTGGACATTGTCATTTGAACTGATAATACTAAATGTTTTAAGCAAGATTCTATTTGAATTCAGGCTATTATTATACATAGCACTTCATTTATAGTTGATACTGATGCAGATTGGTTAGAACAGCTCATATTTACACTTGATAATTTGTGTTGTGATGAATTATTGAACTGGTATCCTTCAACTGTATTCACTGGTTTATAGGTAGTCGCATACAGTTATAATAATGATAGATGCAACACACTGCATTCTGTATTTGAGGTGAGCTGGCTTCTTTAAGATAACACTCTACATGTTGGGGTCTTTTTGAGAACACAAACAAATGAAACTACAGGTACCGAAATGTTTGCTCATCAACACACACACACAAACATTTAATGGGTTTTGGATAATAAAACAACGAAAAAACTAACTCTGATGTTTTTACAAGGTCAATTTGAGGAAATCACAGCCTGAACTGTGTTCTTTTTTTAAAATAGACTACCATTTTGACATTTCTGTCACTCTCTAAATAACTGGTGTCTAGAAAATTGGCATTCTTACCATTCTGAATGTCTGTCACCATAAGTGCCTGCCATTACTTAATTACTACTCAGGTGAAGAGTGGCTGTGTTTTCACTTCAAGACATATGAGCATATATTCCTTCGTACACCAACGACAGCTATGAAAAATGATTAAAAACTAAAAGTGCCAGCATAGACATTTGTGCTGGTGCTGCTCCTATTGATTAATTTGTCACTGGAATTCAATTAATAAAATCTGTCGACGTTTGTACTGTGTGGAACTAATATTATACTGTTATTTGTGCTGCAAAGTTTACAAGTACAGCTCTTAGCAAGCAAGGCCATGTGATACCAGTGCTCATGTGCGTTCCATTCATCGTAGTTTAAGAGCCCTTGGCTTTACATGAGATGAGAGGACTAGTAGAGTTTGTTATCAGTCATCATTATGAAAAAGGACATAACTCGGAAGCTGCTCTATGACACATTAAGTACAAAATGATTGTGCTACAAAACTATCAGGACAAATTCGCCAATAACAAAAACATCACATTTCGAAAACATTTAAAGAAAGATCAAAAGTATTGACATTCTAGACATTAGAAAACAAACAATGTCATTAATAAACATATCAATTACTATAATATCGTAATAAGTAAAAATAAGCCTTAAGCACAAAAATAACACAACAACATAGGATAAAAATACATTATAATAAACACATGTAAGAAACACAGCACACAAATTAAACGTTCATTAGTGTTACCCTGTATGCTAATACCCAAGAAGTAACACCTAACTGCAACTGCAATCAAATATTTTCAAAAACTGAACGGTTAACAAATAGGAAAATGTAATGCAGACAGCACTTTTGGTTCTCCAGGTCCCAAGTGGCACATCGCTGTGCCAAACCTCACAGATGCTGAGGGAGGAGCCACAACACTGTGCTACACAGCGCTGATCTGAACCCTGCTGTACAGAACTCACACAGCAATTTTAGGACTCCAGGTCCCGGGATGCACTTTGCTGGGCCAAGTATGACAGATGATGGGGTAGATCTATGAACTTGTGCTACAAAATATCGACCTTAACCCTGCTGCTCGGGTTCCACACAATATTTTGGGAACTTCAGGACCAAGGAGGCATTTTGCTGGACCAAGCCTTGCAGGTGGTGGGTGGTGAAGTGGGGTGAGGGGGAGTCACAAATATGTGATAATGAACGATGACCTGAACTTCACAGCACAGGACGCACGCACCACATTGGATGTTCCAGGTACCAGGAAGCACTTTGCTGGATCAGGACTTGCAGCTGGAGTAGGAGGAGCTATGAAAATGCCAAGGGAAGGGAGCAACAGGAGACACACAATGCTTTTGGGAATACAGGTCAAAAGAAGGAATTTGCTGAGCCAAGCCTCACAGCTGTGTAGGACGATCCATACGCTCTCCTTCCAAAGTGCTGACCTTAACCCCGCTGTGGAGAACACACATGCACTTTGGGAACTTCCGGTCCTAGGAGGCTCTTTGCTAGGCTCTTTGCTAGGCCAAGCCAAGACTTTCAGCTTGCAGTGCAGTAGCCACAAACATGTGCTACAAAGCACTGACCTGAACCCTGCAGTGTGGAACGCACAGAGCACTTTGAGGCCTAAAGGTCCCAGGAGGCACTTTGCTAGACTAGGTCTCACAGCTGGTGGTGGAGGAGCCACAAGCCTGTGTTGCATAATACTTACCTATATCTCGCAGCGTGGGCAGAGCGTGGGTCGTGCCCTGGCAAAGCCCAGTCCAAACAGGAGCTAATTTTCACCTGTCATCACTGGAAGAGGCTGAGCCGGGAACATTTTTGGCTTTTGTTGCTGAGACTTTCTCTCCCTCTCAAAATCAATCTAAACCAGAGGAGCTAACCCATGCTCCCCCTCCATGCCCCCACATGTTGGCCCTCATACTGACTTTTTATTGTCACTGTAGCGATCTCAAATTACTGACTGATATTTTCTGATAGGCGGAATATGTACACAAAATGTAAGGCAGCAATCTTTTCAGGGGACAACAGAGTCACATAAAATGAGCTCCAAAACCACCTGGGCACTCCACATTAAAAGACATAGATATGTTGATAGAGGAGATGGAATCACTGCTAAATACTGATAAGGCATCTGGATCATGTCCCATTACATCTCCTACTATAGTTGCGACATATTCATGAAAAACCCTGAAAGCACACTTGAACTTCTGGGAATAGTTCAAAATCCAAGTGTACTGTTCCTTGATTTTGGTCCACCAGAAAGTCATCCAGCTTTCTTTTCCACCACGCCTGCATGTTTGTTGGTTGAGCCAAAAATCATCCATACAAAGATTTGCTGTTTTTGCTCATGGCTCTCTGACACTACTCACAGACATGGATACCAACTTGAAGCGGGCGATGGGTCAAAACACCTTACTCTAAATAGATATGGGCAAGATGGTAGCCCCCCAAGTTGTAGTGAAGAGTCTCCAGTCTGATGTCATTGAGCTGAAAACTATGGTAGCAGTATTAACATGTACAGTCAACAAGCTCCTGAATACCGTGAGAACAGGCCTTTCACCCCGGCGCACCAAAGGGGAGAATCCTTGTTTCCCAAAAAGGAAGCCATTCTTTAATCATGGAGTAGGGAACAGGCAGAATCTTGGGCCAAGGAGAATCACGGTTGCAAAAATAAAGACGAGAGAAACTCACGCTGTTGGGTCATAAATCTGGGCAAGAACAATGGGGCTGACATGGGGCATTGCCTTGACCAGATTCTTATGATACCAAACATGGAGGCAAAGGGCTGGTAAATTACAGAGAAGGCGTTCCATAAGCAGAACAGACCACCTTGGAATGAGGTTCTGGACCAACTTGAGATGAACAGACCTTTTCATTTTTTTGATAATAAAGGTCATCAAAATCAGCCCCTAACTTAGTGAGGATGAAGACTCTATGAATAACAGATGCATTCACTGGATAAGATCTGTCATTCAGTGATCTCCTCCGACATCCGGGAGATTAGGCATTAGTCCCAAGCCTTCTTCTCTCACAAATCAATATGATTACATAGAACTCGGGATAGAAAGTGGAAAGCTAGTTAATGGGTCAATAGGGCTCGATATACGTACAAGTCCTACTACAAATTCTTTAATCCAATTTCAACGTAATGGTCCACTGGGCCCTCTACTTCCCATTGTGCCCACTGACCTACGCAATACACACAATACCGCACCTATTGCACTGGACTCCAGACTAACACAAGCGGATTGATTGCATGGGACATGCATAGTAAATACGTGCATGCCCAGTCCCATTACACTAGGAACCCGAATAGGCTTCCTCTTGCAGACTTGGAAACTGAACATCAGACCATGGACAGTACACAAAGTGTGGGAAAATGACACACTGTAGCAGATTTGGTCATTTGACAAATACTTAGACAACTATCATTTTATCATGGGATGTAGAGTGAATCAAAGCAAGCCTAGTTGACGCCGATTGGGGCAGCTTTATAGATTTTCACGACATATGTCCATTTTAGGAGTCATGCTGCAATAGACTGGTACTTATATAGGGTTATACCAAACACTGCATCTCAGCCCAATCCAAGGAAGTGGGTCGTCCATATAGTGGGCTACTCCTCTGGATAGCATTTTTCTAAACTGCTCAATTAGGTAGCTAACCATCACATGCTTCAATATTTTAGGTGTCACTGTACCTTTCATAAACGTGAGGTGGAGGTAAATCTGAAATGGTAAAACAGTTTGAGCGCTACATGGAAATGTACACAGACCATTGATCTACTTTTGTTGCAAGCAATGTTAACATCACTTTACACCACTTTTGAACTCCTTGATGGAAAAAAAAGATTTATATCATGGCTAACTGCAGCCAAAGCAGCTGGAGTGCTATGGACAACTTTGTACAACCCCAAGCCTGATATAAGCACTTTGCTAAGTAACATGAACACATTGAAGGAGATAACTGTGAGACAGTCCCTTTAGAACAGAGTCCCCTCTTTCAGAATGTACCACCTTTTGAAATGGAGTATAAGGAGACATTGCATGTCATTAAAAGTGTTTTTCCAGGCAACGTACAAGGCCCAAAAAGGGTACTTATTTTTTGAATTATCAAAAAGGATAGGCAATGCCACCATAGCAGGCCCTTCCAAGTCCCATACTTAGAGTAGTGCAGAAATAATTCCAATTTCTAAAAAAATGTCCATGGTAAATCCTGAGCTACAACACACCCATAAGTTTAAGAGACAAACTTCTCACAAATATTGTGTTGGTAAGTTCTAGATAAGTTACCGTCTTGTAGTGAGGTGAATAGTATACTGTTGCCGGCTTTAACAACACACGAGTACCACTGACCAGGTGTAAGAAATGTGAATATTGGTTGAGGGAGGTGGAAGCCCAACATAGGCGACAACCACTATCTTAGCAGGTCATCTACGAAAGCAGTAAAGCTTAACTTAGAGGCAATGTGTAAATTAACAGTATTAAAGAGAAAAAAAATAACACATGGAAAATCCCAAGCTTATTTAAAAAAATGGAGTACATTTTAATAAATAAATTGATACCAGAATGACAAAATTCCAATCAGTAAAACTGGAGACATTCAAATTTTTGGTAACAGGAGTGCTAAAAAGCATAAAGTAACATTTGTGGTCATCTGGACGTGCTGGACCTTGGGAAAGTGTAAAGTTCAGGCTGACTGTGATGGAGCATGGAATGGACACAGGGACCAGGTTAGTCCTGCTCAAAAAGTTACCTACTCAAAGAGTCCAGTTCACCGTGGACGAGGCCACAAAGAGCAAGGAGAGCATTCCAAATGGTCGTTGCTGTAGCTTGAAGAACAAGCCTGGTGTCTTGTATAGTCGCTGCTGTAGCGATAAGATCCAGCCGGGCATTGTGGATGGTAATAGCTGGAGCTTTGTATTGCAGGCTCCACAGGATGTCATTGCTTTTGCACGAAGCACAGATCTTGCTTTGCTTGTTCTCGCTGGCAGCCCCTATAGCGCAAAGTGTCCGGTCCAAAGGAGATTCAAGATGGCAGATGGCATTGGCGGCATAGTCTGAACACAAACTAGCCTGTTCATGGTCATGAACAACCCAAAACCTTAGGATTCTCTTTTTATTGAAGAGGAGTACACTCCAATGCCAGCCAACAGTCAAGGATCTGGGAAGCACGTCTTGGGTATGAGGGACTCACTCTAGCAAAGGCTTGCAGTGCTCAGACAGGTCTAGCTGCAGGTCCAGGCATGCCCAGTGCAGAGGTGCAGCTGAGCAGTTACAGGGCAGACTCTAGAGCTTGTGTCTCTATATCTCAGAAGTTGAGGTAAGCCAACTGACGTTTGGAGTCACTCAAGAAGCCAGGGATGAAGGGAGCATGTCCAGTCTTCCCTTTGAGAGTTCAGGAAACACCTTAAGCAGCAGGACAGTCCTCTAGGGGGCAATGCAGGCCTCGAGCAGCAGGCCAATACTCTGGGAAACAAGGCAGTTTTGCCTCTTGTAATGCCTGCAGGTATAGAAGTATAAATAAGAGTGGCTTTGGAAGTCTGATATTTAAAACTGGCCCCAGCCTTTGAAGTGGGGGATTTCCTATACTACCCCCACATCTGGTTCTGGAAAATGTTCCTGTCTTTTGTCAAGTCTCCAAGAAATCTGGTGTGACAAAAGGCTAATGTCATGTTCCTTTGTGAGGGCTGGAGACAAAGCCCTTTGAAATGCAAGTGGGGCTGGTTACTGCTCTGCCACAACCATTAATTTACCATTGTCCCACTCTCAATAGGAATAATTTCACCTTAACGCTAAACTATTCACAGTCATGTGACCAAGGGCGATGACAGAGGGCATAAATGGTTAGTACAAAAAAATGGCAACTCTTTTTTTTTCTTTTTAAATATGTTTATTGATTGTCATCAAATATAGAAACATCAAGAAGCATGACTGGTGTTGCAGTAGAAGCCATACAGGAACAAACCCCCTCCCCGCTCCCACCCACCCCCAAGACTGAGACAGATATAGTACAACTCGATGGGAAACGTACATTTGGTATAAGTACATCATACAATGATAACAAACTACCTCAAGGACCCAGAAGCAGGCATGTAGCAAAGTCATAATTAATCCACCAACAAAGCAGACGGACAGAAAGATATATCCACCATGAAACAACGCTGAGGGCAGTCAGTAAGCCCGGACAGGGTGCCTCCACAGACCTATACCTATAGGATCAGTCTGAGTCTGGACAAGCAAGCAGATATGCTGTTAGTGGGGGCCAGAAGTCCTTTGGACGCGAAGTTTCAGGAAGTTGCTCCTCATAAGTTTGTAACTTTACAATACAGCAGATCGTGAAGCCAATTCTTTTTTGTCGGAGACACTTTCACCCCCCCCAACATTGCACCACAGCTCTCTTCGCAAAGAGGGTAGACAGTGCAACTATACGTCTATTGAAGGGTTTTAAACATTTTACATATCCTAGCAAGCAGAGTTCAGAGGAGCAGGGTACTGGTTCCTGGATGACATCCGTCAGCATCTTTGTCACTTCCTCCCAGAATGCAGCCACATGCCCACATTGCCATGCCACGTGCATGAAATTCGCATCTGCCACCCCACACCGCACACAATTAGCATTCTCTTGTAAACCATATTTAAAGAGCTGCATCGGGGTATAATATAGCTGGTACAGAAACTTAAAGTGTAATATTCTCAAATTGCAATTAGCTGTCAGATGGCCAGTGAGAGTACAGGATGCACTCCACATAACTGGGGGTGAGGGCTTCTCCCAGCATTACCTGCCATTTCACAAAAGAGGGGTACTCCTGCTCTTCCCGTTCGTACAGCAATGCGTTATAGAGTTTTGTGATTAGTTCCTGATGTTCTGCACTCGCCAACATTACCTGCAAAGCCCTTAGGGTAGTAGGTTTAGCCGGGTAGTCCGGGTACGCAGTCCTGATGGCCTGTCATACTCGCACGTATGTAAACCCAAACATAAAACCCCTATTCGCACCTTTTTGCACCTCACGAAGGGATTTGAAGCAGCCCTTCTCATACAGATCCCCAATCCGTGTAATTCCTACCTTGGCCAATTCTTTCAGGCGCAGCAGATATATCTGGATGGGAGGCCAGGGGAAACAGCGAGACATATAGATACGTTAGTTGAGCTCTTTCTGCGAGCTTCCGCCAGGTCCAAGCAGTACAATGTACAGGGTTGATCTCAGTTCGGGCCCCACCTGTGCCACCCGATAGTGTAGCCGCCTGCACCACCATCGGGAGCACCGCATCTGCCTCTATAGCTACATGGGGTTCGAAACGGTGCGGGAAGTGCCAATAGTGTGTGAACTGGGCGTGAGCGGAGAGTTAATACAGTCTAAAATCCGGAGCCTCAAAGCCCCCCAGCTCAAACGGCTGCACCAGAAGATCCCACTTACACCTGGACCTCTTCCCGCCCCTTACGAACATCTTTATCACGGACTGGAGAGTTTTGAAAAGAGCCATGTTAAATTTGATCAGGATATTAATAAAGAAATATAATAATTTGGGGAGAAAGGTCATTTTCACAACTGCAATTCTATCTGCCAGCAAAAGGGGCAGATGGGCCCATCTCTCAGCTCTTTCAGTGATGCATGTGATTGCCCGCCCATAGTTCTCCGAAAGCACTACTTCCAGATCCCTATGGATCCAGACCCCTAGATATTTCACAGGGTCGGACGTCCAAGTCAATAGGAATTCTAACTCAATCTCCTTTGTGTGCGCCGAAGGGGGAAGACCACCGACTTCAACCAGTTTATCCCCAGTCCCGAAAAGCATTCAAACTTGATGTACTCCCTAAGCCGCCCAGGCAGGTACACCCCAGGGTTGCGTACATATATCAACATGTCATCCACGTATAATGATACTACTAGCGGTCTCTGACGAAATCGCAATGCAGCCGCTCCATGCAATTGCCGAAGCTTGCAGACAAGAGGTTCAAGGGCGAGGGAGAATAGCATAGGTGACAGTGGGCATCCCTGTCGCGTACCGCCCCTTATCGGGATCTGTGTAGACACCCAGCCACTCACACACACCCTGGCAACTGGCTCATCATATAGCACCCTGATCCATTTTAAAAAGAAAGGAGGAAAGCCCATCTGAAGCAAGACTGTGAACATGTAAGGCCATTGGAGAGAATCGAAAGCTTTCGCTGCATCTAGCAGCACAGCAACTGCTTGGAAATCAGGGTCAAAATAATGTAGAGTGGTGAAAATAGTTCGGAGATTGAGTGTAGTGGATCGCGCCGTGACAAATCCAGACTGGTCAGGTAGGACCAGTAAGGAAACTAACGGCTGCATCAGAGTTGCAATAATTTTTGCCAGGATTTTTGCATCGATATTTTTTATTGAGAGTGGCCTGTACAATTCACAGTTAGTCGGAGATTTGTCAGGTTTTAGAAGGGTCACTAATAAGGCCTCGCTAAGTGATGGTGGCAGCTTCCCTGTTTCATAAGCCTCAGCGAATACTTCCAAGAGCCGCGGAGCCAACTCTGATGCGTAGGCCTTATAAAATTCGCTAGGCAGGCCATCCAATCCTGCTCCCTTGCAGGTGGGCAGGGACATGATAGCCAACTTAACGTCCTCCTCATCAAACGGCAGTACCAGATATTCACGGTGCGCGTTGGAGGGCCAACCCAAGGCCACATCATCTAAGTATGTGCCAATCTCTTCAGGTGCCAGATCATGCTTGGCAGCAATAGCTGGGTATGGAACTGCACAAATGTGTCACTGATTTCAGAGTTGGATCAATGGGCTACCCCGTCTGAGTCTATCAATTCCGCAATATGTTCCTGGGCCCTCGATGCAGCTAATTTCTGCCCTAGGGATCGACTCGGACGCCCCCGTACCCCATATTAACGAGCTGTCTTCCGGGGAGCACAGTGTAGCAATTCCTGGTCCACCATCTCATTGTGTTCCGTTACTAGTGTTCATATAGCTGCCAGTGTTACCGGAGAGGGGCTGATCTCGTACTCTCGTTCGCGTGCAGAGATTTCGGAAGCCAGCCTTTTAATGCGGTGCCGGATATCCCGCAACACTCCCGCTTGGGCCCCAATGCACACCCCTCTGATAGTAACCTTAACGGCTCCCCAAAGCACCCCCGCGCTATCAACAGTGCCCTCATTTTCCCCCAAAAAATTCCCTATCGCCTCAGTGACCGTCTGTTTAAAAACTGGATCTGCTAATTCCGTTGGCTGTAGGCGCCTCGAGTAAGGCGGACGTTCGCATGTGGGGACCTGCAGGTCCACAGTTACTGAAGAGTGATCCAACAGTGTACATGCTTCATGCTTTACCCGCGTCACCCGCGAACAAGCAAACTCAGAGAGTAGCCAGAAGTCTATTCGGGATCAAGACCCATGAACTATGGATATAAATGTACTCTCCCGACTCCCAGGATGACGGCACCTCCATGCGTCATATAGGTTTCCTGCGTCACATATTTCCCGGAGTGCCTCAGATGTCTTTCTAGGGCGCGCCTCACCACTAGCTGTTTTATCTAATGATGAATCCAGGCATGCATTAAAATCTCCACCCCAGATGAGCGTGCAGGGGGAAATTCAGAAATTCCACGCCATATATCAGAATAGAAGGAAGGGTCATCCGCATTCGGGCCGTACACATTCACTAGTAGGACACTCATGCCACCAAAGCAGCCATGCAGAAGCGCCATACGTCCCTGCTCATCTGTCTCCTCTCGAATCACTGTAAACTGACCCTTTTTTAATAAGCACTAATACCCCTCTGGTATAAGAGGAATAGGAGGAAGCAACTTTAATGCTCGCCCAGCGTGTTCCTAACTTTCCAACCGATTCCACAGTAAGGTGGGTCTTCTGAAACAGGGCCACTTGCACCCCCCTACGATCTAAATAGGCAAATACAGACCTAATCTTCTTAGGGGAGTTAAGCCCCCGTACTTTCCAGGTGCGGAATTGAACAATATTATTCATGGTCAGTGGTAGACATTAATGAACTAAGCTGCCACGCTACAAGATCACACACTCCAGGCCAAATAGATACCAATACAGTATTTTGAAGAAGCAACCAATGAATAAAAACCATAGTACGTTACCATCTCAATATTTCCTCCCCTGCAAAGAAAAACCCCAGTCACCCATTCCCACATCCCCCGCCCACTTCAGCACCCCAACTCGCCAAAGCCATCCCATCCCTTAACACCCCTACCCCAACCAAGGACAAAGAGCAAAGAGCAAATACGGGGTACACCCATTAGGGGGCGTCGAGAACTACTGTCCTCCTATCTGATAGGAGGTGGCCAGTAGTGCCAATAGTCCAGTAATGAATTAGGGTGATCCCAGACGGTATGATGGAGTACAGTGCCTGTAGAGAGAAAAACTACCCATTAATAGCAGTAGGCAGCATAGATAGGCATCCAATCAAACCAGCGCACCCAGATAATACCGAACATTGCAAGCTACATTTAGCCAATAGTGCCACTGTTCACTTCAGTCCTCAGTCTCAGAGATTGTTTGGGATTCGCGCTGTCTCTTCTTCAACTGCTTAGTGTGCTCCATGGCAGCCTTAGGTGTGGTAAAAATTTTGTAAGCATCATCAGACCCTATTCTCAGACAGGCTGGGTATAACATTGCATATGGGACCCCTTCCGTTTGTAGAAAGTTTTTTACAGTGCAAAACTCCTTGTGGGCCACCTGCATGGCCACAGTGAGATCTGGGAAAAAGGTTAGGGTGTTCCCTTGATGGTCAATAGTCCCCTTCTCCCTGGCCATGCACAGAATAGAGTCCCTGTCCTTGTAATTGAGCACCCTAGCAATGACTGGACATGACGGCGCACCCGGCACCGGCTTTAGAGCAAGGGAGCGATGAGCACGCTCGATAATGAACATAGGCGATACGTGAGTGGTTCCAAAGATCTCAGTGATCAACTGTTCAATGAAGGACTCCATTTTCCCCACATTAGTGGACTCAGGCAGGCCGAGAATGCGAATTTTATACCTCTGGGAATGGGCTTCCGAATCCACATTTTCTGCTTGAATAAGGGAGAGGACCTTCTCCATATTCAGGGTCTTCCCTGCAACATCACTTAGGCCATCTTCAGCGGCGGACACCCGCTGCTCCATCTCTCCCATACGAGCATTTTGTTTTTCTAGCTGGGAGGGCATTTGGTCTAGGCGGTGCCTTCTATGGACTGGAGGCTCCGCTGCATTGCAATTAGCGTGGTTTCCAAAGTGGATTGTTCCGGTACCGGGGCATCAGCCTCTGAATCCGGGGCTGCTCTCTGGGGGGGTTTAGGTGTATTGCGTGTCTCCAACGTGAGCCGTGACTGTGACTTGTCATTCCGGTCCATGGTGTCACCAAATAGGAGCACTCTCCCACACAGGAAGAGGCTACACCCCCTATACAATGAGCAGGAGGATCAACCAGGCCCAGTCCTTTGCAGCAACAGGATCCAAGTCACCACACCGCCACTAGCAGCGAGAAGCACAAGCTGACAGTACACAGTGCAGGCAGACCATCCAAATCTCAAAGTTAATGCACCGCCTCACACACTGTAGTATTGTATTAATGTTATAGTAAGTTTCCCTTTAAGCGAGTTGTATTCCTTTAAAATGTATGTTCCACATTTCATATGACTCATGATGTTTCCACTAGTCAGTTTCTGTAGTCAGCTGTTGTGTATTGACGTGCCCTTCTACTACGGAATAAATCTACTGATTAAATCTACTGGATACATAATTTATTGATACTACAACTGGCGACGATTGGGAATTCAAAGAATCAACAAGAAAAAGAAGAATTTGGAAGTTTGTTTGAATTTTTCTATGTTTCTCGTCATTTTCAAATTAGAATTTTGAAAGAAAACAATACATGGAAGAGCACGGATGAGCTGCATTTATCGGATATCCTTCAGCTGTGTTTATCGTGAGTAAATCGAGTGATTTTACCAACTTTTACCGATTTTCTTACCGTGTGTTTTCATTCAAAGTTACTCTCCATTATTGCGCGCTCCTCCGAACTGTGTTCTTCACGGAGCGCGAGCGCCTGGTTATCTAGTCACTCCTCACGTCCACCACACTCAAGACGAGCAATTGGTCAATAAACGTCACGTTGCTAAGTGACAGTTCTAACAAATAAGAACCGGCGCACGAACACCCACGTATGAGGTCATGTACGTTGTACACGTACGTGCATACCTCCATCTTTAATCCAATTTCACAGCCGATTTTACTTTCAACGAGTATTCTTCATATTTAAGTGTTTGGGCACGCCGATACATCGTTTTTCTTCAATTTTGCCACAGCGCTATGCAGTTTTTGTTCACAACTCATCCAGCACTGTAAGTTCAAATTTTTATAAATTTTTCTTTGATTAAAATATTTTATTTTATTATATACTTCAAACAACATGAGTAATGATAATTCTACAGGAGACTCTGCTTCTACAAATACTAATTCAAACAGTTCAATTCCTTCTTCATGTATTAACATTAATATAAGCACTCCTAAAGAGTTATTGACATCTCCAGGAGATCCAATTATTAAATGGTCTGAATGGAAGGATTATTTCCTCAATAATATCGCTACGTTAGAAGATAATGTTGGAATCTTGACACCTGAACGCAAAATGAGAATGCTCTTACATAGTTTGGGTCCCGAAGGATTAAGAGTCTTCAATCAAATGCAGAAACCTGAAAGATCTGGTGACATAGACATTTTCACTGCGGCTCTTTCTGACTTAACAAAACATTACTCCCCCACTGTGTGCATTGGTGTCACAAGACGAGCGTTTTTTAAGAGGAAACAATTAGAAAATGTATCCGTTGAAGAGTATGTATCACAACAAAAAATACTAGCCATGCATTGCAAATTCAGGATATTGCATGATGATCTAATTCGCGACCAAGTTGTTGTATGTTCTAGAAACAAAAGCATTCAAGATAGACTCTGGATTGAAGGTGAGTCCAGTCTCAAGGATGTAATTACATTATTGAAAGAGGCTGAACTTTCAGACAGGAGTTCCAAAGCTCTATCGGAACAGTCTGAATCTACTATTGCTTCTACTTCTATTGTTAGCAAAATTTCTTCCAACAAAAATAATAAAGACACTTTTAAAAAGAAAGACAACAAAGGTTTTCAAACTAATAAATATTTCAAGAAAGGGTCTTCTAATCGGAAACCAAATTTTCGACAAACCTTCAACGTGAACGAGTCTTCGTCTTTTGCTTGTTATCGTTGTGGAGATAAGAATCACAACGCAGGATTTAATAAGTGTCCTGCTAGATCTGTGAAATGTTCCAATTGTGGTGTATTAGGACATTATGCTAAAGTCTGCAACAGGAGTTCTTCTCAACGACCTAAAGTGTCTTGCATTAATGACACTGAATCTTCTGATTATGACTCTGACTTTAATAATTCCTCACTTCATGATTCTGAAAAACTTCAATGCAATATAGTTTTGTGTGTAGATGAGAATGCAAAAAACAAACCTTTGTGTATTGTTAAATTTGGAGGAATTCCAGTACAAGTTGAGGCAGATTCAGGCTCACCTTTCACGATCGTTAACAAAGATGTTTGGGATAATGAATTAGTTAGTGGTTTAGGTCCTCATCTTGAGTCTACTGACGTATCACCTGACAGCTTTACCGGCAACAAAATTGAAATGTTGGGCTTTCGATCTTTAATATTTGAATTTAAAGGTCGTACCGCTTTTTGTAAATTGTATATTGCTGTTTATGGCCCTTCTGTTCTCGGTTGGAAAGATCAGAAATCGTTACACATTATTCTTGATCCCAACAGCCCTGAACAAGTTCTAGTTACAGGTGAAAGTGTAGACACAAAAAAGTGGGTCTTAAAGGAATTTCCTGAGGTGTTTTCAGGTAAGATTGGAAAATGTAAAGGCTTTTCTCATCTCATCAAACTAAAATGTAATGCTATACCTAAAATACACAAAGTTCGTAATATTCCTTTGATAGTGAAGGATCAAGTCAAAAAAGAGCTATTGAAATTACAAGATAATGGCATTATTCAACCTATCGAATCTGCTGAGTGGATTTCTCCATTGGTTGTCGTGAGACGTACCAATAGGAAAATTTGTTTGTGCGTTGATCTCCGCAATTTGAATAAAAATATAATTGTTGATCAGTATCCTTTACCCAGGATTGATGAAATGTTATCATTAACCCGTGGTGCTAAATATTTTTCTACACTAGATTTATCATCAGAGTACCACCAAATCTCTTTGCATCATTCCTGCAGAGATTTGACAGCATTTTGCACTCTTTTTGGTTGTTTTCGTTTTCGCAGAATGCCGTTCGGTTTGGCTTCTGCCGCCGCGGTATTTCAGAGACTTATGACACAACTTTTTGGAGATATGCAAGGTGTTATCTTTTTTCAAGATAATATACTCATCACGGGTAAGAACTCTTTTCAACATGATTCTAGATTGAGAAATGTTCTATGTACTCTTAAAGAAAGATGTCTCACTGCTGAGATTTCAAAATGCAAATTTTCTGAAAACAAAGTAATATACTTAGGTCATGAAATAGGAGATCAGGGCATTAGACCAAAAACTAAACTAATAAGGGCCATTTTGGATGCTCCTTCTCCCAAATCCAAGGATGATTTGAGGTCATTCTTGGGTTTGGCTGAATTTTACTCTAAATTTGTTTCTAATTTTTCTGAAAAAACTTATCACATGAGAAGTTTGCTTAAGAACAAAGTTCCGTTTATATGGTCTCAAGAATGTCAACAAGCCTTTGATGTGATTAAAAAAGCTGTTTGTTATGCTCCTAATCTTCAAGGTTTTGACCCAGTTGCTTCCACATATATAACTACAGATACCAGTTCCAAAGGGTTAGGTGCTGTTTTGAGTCAGGATTCTGAGTGTAATCAAGAAGTAGTGATTGCGTTTGCTTCCAGATCTTTGACGCCCACGGAAGAAAAATACTCCGTAATTGAGAGGGAAACATTAGCTGTTGTTTGGGGGCTCGAACACTTTAGGAAATTTGTTTGGGGTACATTTTTCTACGTTAGATCTGATCACAAGCCACTTACAAAGTTACTTACTACTGAAGGTCTTTTAAGAGCTACTGCAAGAATAGCTAGACTATCAATGCGTTTACAAGATTTCTTATTTGAAGTCAGATATGTCCCAGGGGCTAAAAATGTAATTGCTGATTTCTTAAGTAGATTTTCCTTACCCATTCTTGAAGCTGATAGAAATTCTTGGAATGATTTTTCCGTAGCTAGTGTTGTTTCGTATGAAAAGGTATTTGATGGGGGGCGTGGCTAAGGCGCTGAGGAAGATGGCCGCAATACCGGAGAGCTCCGTCGTGACGTGAGGTGACGGGAGCTTCACCGGGTGACTTCTCTCTTCTTCGCCTACCGGACCAGCGCTAAAGTGCGTAGGAAGGTGCGTGGCGCATGTCCATGTGTCCGCCAGCTCGCGAACAGCTTTAATTACCGGCATTTCTCCGCCTGCAGTTCCTGACGGCTCACTCGCCCTGCGCCCGCCATTTTACGAGATGTTCCGCATTTCTGAGGTGACTTCCTGCTATTCCTAGAGATGCTGCATTTTTTAGTATTCTGCATTGCGTTTTGGACATTGGCTACTGTTCTTTGCATATTCCTCAGCTTTTGACCTCTCATGCTGACTTAATAGCATGATTAGTTCTCTCCTCAAAGTCCTGCCGCCATTTTGTTTTTGATGTTTTCCTCACTGGGCTCTCGCAGAATTATTATGCTTCTCATGGCCTCTTCCTGTTTCCTGTAGCCCTTCGTTTTGCTCCCTGCTGCTGTCATTTAGATCCAGACGTCCTTGCTGAGTTGCTGCTGAGTTTTCAAGACATTTTATTGATATTTCTCCTCACTTTCGCGGCTGCTTGTGCTGGGCTCTCCTTTTTCACGTAGTGCATTTTTCAACTGAATCTTCACTACAATGGCTACGTCCCGTTCAAACCGTAATGCTCCTCTTCAGCAACGCTCTGTCTCTCATGCACCTTTGGCGGATAATAACCCTTTCAATGTGTTGCAGGACTCATTTGATGATTCACACTCTGATTCTGCTAGCGTCAAAGGCTCTACTACTCCTAAGTCGCGCTCCACAAAGCCATTTTCCAAGGCTGTCTCTCCATCTTCGAATCTCAACTCAGGAAAGAGGTCTAAGGCTAATCCTCCTTCTCCTACAAATATGTCCAACGCAATTTCTATGGAACTTCTTTTGGAAGAGATTCGAGCCCTTCGGCCATACATGTCAGAGATCAACTCCCGCCTCCAGAGTCTTGAGGATAATTGGTCTCACACACAGCACAGAGTGGTGGATATTGAAGATTCCCTGGCTTCAGCTCAAACGGTCATTGTCCAGGTTCCTACTATGCAGAAGGAGATTGCTTCTCTCAAGCAACAGGTTGAGAATTTGGAAAATAGAAATAGGCGCAATAACCTCCGTATTTATGGCCTTGCCGAAAATCTTGAGGGGTCCACTCCAATTTCATTTTTTCAATCTTTTCTTCCCACTCTTCTCAATTTTCCACCTTCGCCTCCTTTAAATATTCAACGTGCTCACCGTCTAGGTCCAGTATCTCATTCAGCAAATGTCTCCACTTCGGTAAAACCTAGAGGTGTTATACTGTACTTTCTAGAATATACTGACCTCCTTCGAGTTCTTCATGCTGCCAGACAAAAAGGAAAAATTTCACACAATGGATCTAACTTGTTCTTTGCTCAGGACTATGCTAAAGCTACTGCAGACCGTCGTAAACGATTTTTGGACATGAGACCTGCTTTACGGGCCCTCAATGCCCGCTACGGACTCTTTCATCCTTGCATTTTTAGGGTCACTTATAATAACAAGACGACATCTTATGAAGATCCTGTTCGCTTGCAGCAGTTCCTGGATTCCTGTCATGCCGAAACGATGGACATCCTGCAACCATGATGATTTCTGTTGCCTTTCTTGGTTTTTCTTGTGATGTTCCCTCTCTTTCCCAATGTTGGTTGTTATGTGCAATTGTTATGTAGCTAATATGTTTTCTCTCTTATTTTGTTTCTCATATGTGTTATTTTTTCTCTCCCCTATTCCTTTAGTTGCTGGTCATGTGGTCCTTACCATTTGTTCTCCGTTCATTCCTCCTCACTTGCCCGGTGGTTCCTCCCCTTGCCGCGTCTCCGTGGAGTCTTCGGTTCATTGTGCTCCCTTCCTTTATGGCTCCTCCATCCCCAGTTCTCTTGTATTTGTACGGTATATGTTTTATTATCACATTGATTCTTGTTTTTCTATTCTTTTTGTACTCGCTTTTTCCTCTTTTTCCTCTCTTTCTCCTCTTTCTCCTCTCTTCTCCTCTTTTCTTCTCTTCATTTTCTTCTTTCTTATGTCTTCATATATGGCGTCTTCCCTTTTCTCTTTTCTCAGCTTTCAGCAGTTCCTTGCATTTCTTCTCTCTTTTCTTCCTTTGCTGTATTGTTAATTTTATGCATGGTTATTTATATATTTCGAATGTTTTTTAATCTTTTCAATGTCAATTAATATTATCTCATGGAATGTTAAAGGTTTGGGGTCTCCTATCAAGAGACAACGTGTTCTTTCTCACTTAGCTCATCTGAAAGCAGATATAGTATTGTTGCAGGAAATACATGTCAAAGATGTTGAAGTTTCTAAACTTAGACGTAATTGGGTGGGTCATGTCTTTGCTTCTCCGGGGACTGGAAAACGTAATGGGGTCGCTATTTTGACTCATAAACGTTTGAATGTTCAACTTGTTCAACAGGATAATGATACGGAGGGCAGATGGGTTGTTACATCCTTACTGGTCAACAAAATTCCTCTCACCATTTTTAATGTATATGCCCCTACCATTCCTGATAAGTTGTTTTGGCCACAAATCCTCTCCTCCACCATGCAATATACTGATGATTATTTTATTTTTGGTGGGGATTGTAACACGATTATGGATCCTTTCCTGGATCGTAGATCTCACTCCCGATTCTCCCCGTCTCCAATTCATACTCAATTCACCTCCTTTATTGACCAACGATCCCTAGTTGATTCATGGCGACTTTGTAACCCTACCCTCCAAGAATACACGTATTTTTCTCCAGGCCATTCTTCCCAATCCCGAATAGATTATCTTTTTATCTCCAAAGCTCTTTCTCAACTCATTACTCACTCAGATATAGGTTCCATTTTAATCTCCGACCATGCCCCAGTCTCCCTTCAGCTTGATTTACTTCCTCCTAATAAGGGGACTAAGCGATGGAGATTCAACAATTCCCTACTCCTCGACACTACATTCTCTACATCCTACCTTCAATTTGCCTCTCTTTTCTTTAAAGAGAATGAATCCCCTCAGACCTCCCCCCAACTAGTATGGGACACATTTAAGGCTGCATCTAGAGATTTCATCATTTCTTATGTTGCCAAGAAGAGGCGTCTACGCACCCAGTCTATCTCTACGCTTACCGCTCGTATTAAACATTTAGAACAAGTTTATTACTCCTCTAAATCTCAATTTGACCTTAATAATCTTGTTTCCGCCAAATTATCCTTCAATAAGCTGTCCACCGAATCTGCGAATTTAATTTTACTTAAATCCTGTGCTAAGTACTATTCCTCTCAGAATAAAGCTGGTAATATGTTGGCGCATTATCTTAAAGTTAAGAAAGAACGCACCAAAATTGAATCGATTGTCTCTTCCACAAACACTATTCTTCATAAGGATGAAGATATATTGGGTGAATTTTCTAATTTTTATCAGAATCTTTACACTCCTGAATCTCCTCCTGTCCCCTCCGTCATTGATCATTACTTATCTTCTATTCCTTCTCCTTCTGTTTCTGATGTAGATTTCTCCTCTCTAGACAAAGACATTACGTCTGTAGATATTTTAGAAGCCATTCGTGTCCTTAAAAGGGGGAAAGCTCCAGGTCCAGATGGCTTTTCTATTGAATTTTATTCTCATTTCTCTGCTTTTCTTGTTCCTAAGCTATTTCAATTATTTTCTTTCTTTATTTCTTCCCAAAAGTCTACAGGTTCTTTTCAGGAAGCACTGATTTGCCTTCTCCCCAAGGATAATAAAGATCATACTTTTTGTAAAAATTATAGACCTATTTCTTTGATTAATCTTGATTATAAAATTTTTGCAAAAATTTTAGCTTTACGTTTAGACAAAATATTACCTCAGCTTATTGGTAAGGAACAGTGTGGATTTATCAAAGGTCGACATCTGTCAGATAACACACGTTTATTTTTTGATGTCCTTACTAAATCACATGCTTCCCCTCAATCTTTGGCTGCTATAGCTTTAGATGCTGAAAAGGCTTTTGATAGAGTTAACTGGCCCTTCCTTTTGTCCTCTCTTAAATGGTTTGGTTTTGGGTCGCAGTTTCTTTCTTACGTCTCGTTGTTATATTCTTTTCCTAGATCTTTTATTTTTGCTAATGGCCTTGTTTCCTCTATTTCGTGGAGTTCGTCAAGGCTGTCCTCTTTCACCCCTTCTTTTTATTCTTGCTTTAGAACCTTTCCTGACAAAAATCCGACTCAATGCCAAGATTTCGGGCTTCCCGTATGGGGATAAACAAATAAAGTTGTCCGCCTATGCTGATGACATTCTTCTCTTTATTTCTAATCCTCAAGTTTCTGTCCCGGTGTTCCTATCTGAAGTCTCTGATTTTGCAGCCGTCTCAGGGTATAAACTAAATGTTGATAAATGCAAGATACTTCCCCTTAACAAATTCTGTTTTCATGCGGATTTTTTGATATCTTCTTTTCACTGGAATCCCTCTAAGATTAAATATTTAGGCCTTTGGTTCGCTCCATCCATTAAAGAAACAGTGGCTCTTAATATTAAACATTTACATACCACTCTCACTGATTCTACGTCACGATGGCATCCGCTATTTTTATCTTGGTGGGGCAGATTAGACTCAATTAAAATGATGCTGGTCCCTATTATTTTATTTTTTCTTTCTAATCTTCCTGTTAATATTCCAAAATCTTGTTTTAAAACTATTTATTCCATTTTATCCCGTTTTTTATGGCAAAATAAAAGAGCTCGAATGTCGTTTTCTAAACTTCGCCGCCCCAAACATTTGGGAGGTGTTAACTTTCCCGATTTTTCCTCTTACCATACTTCCTTTTTTCTTTCTCATTCAGTTTCTTTGCTGTCTCCTACTTTACTAGATGATACTTCTCTTCCCTTGTGGGTTGATGTTGAATCTTCCCTCTTTCATCCCTTTTCGTTTAAAGAGTTTATTTCCTTACCCCGTATCCCAAAACAGCTGTCTCTACCTACTCTTACGATCTCCAGGAAACTTTTCATTCCAGTGTATCAGACCGCCCTTGATAGCCATTCGCGTTTTTTACAGTCTCCTCTTTGGTATAATCCTCTTATTAAAAGATCAAAAATAGGACTCTTTTCTGGAAGGCATGGTATGATCACGGGCTTTTTTGGGTACATCAAGTTTTTCAACATGGTGCTTGTATTTCTTTCCCTACTCTTCAACATCGTTTCTCTCTTCCTCCTTCCTTCCTCTCTAAATTCAATCTTTTGACTAATGCGGTTCAACTGGGTTATGACTCCCTTCCCTCCTCTACTTCTTCTTCTTCCTCTTCTTCTCCTCTTACACTCTCTTTTCTCTTATCCTCATCTTCCGCTTCGCAGATTTATAAAAAATTACATGAATCCTCCCCTACCCGAGATAAATCGACCGTCGAACTAGCATGGGAATCAGACTTAGGTGAAACGTTCTCTACCTCCTTGTGGCAAGACATATGGAATAAAATACGGAAATCCTCTAGAGCAGCCAACACTACCCAAACTTTATTTTTTCTATATAATCGTCTTATGCTCACCCCTGCACGATTACATAAAGTGAATTCCTCTATTCCCTCTACATGCTGGTCTTGTATTGAAGCAAGATCGGATCTCAAACACATGCTTTTCCTCTGCCCCCTTGTTCGTGCATTTTGGTCCAAGGTTTGGAAACAAATTAATAATATTTTCTCCACTAATTTTCCTTTTTCCTATACAAATGTTTTCCTGGGTAGCCTTTCTGACATATGGTCCTCCTCTCCCTTCAACACTTCTATTATTGATCTCCTTCTAGCAATAGCCTTCCAGCAAATTACCAAAGCGTGGAAAGATACCTCATCCATATCATATCAGGCTTGGTGGTATGGTGTTTATTTTAACCATAGATTGGATAGAGCTTATGTTTATCCTATTACGATTGCTATCAAACGTGATTTATTGTGGTTACCTATCACCTCTTTCTTAGACTCCTCAGCTGCATCTTCTACACTTCATTCCCCTCGTACTGAGGAAGTGCCCAAACCCCCTTGAAATGTTTTTTGCTTACTTTTTTAATACGTTCTCAACTCGTTTCCTTATTTACTATAGTTCAAATGGTTATGCTTACTTTATAGTGATATGCCTTGAATACTGCAATTGTATTTTCTTTGCTGACTTTTTGCCTTTTTCTCTTTTTTCCTTCCTCTTCTCCCTTCCTGTCTTTCTTTCCCTCTCCCCCTTTCTCTCTCTTTCTTTCCACTTTCCCTTATAAAATTAACTAGCTTGTTTGAGTTGTTTCATATTACAGTTGTTATTCCTTGAACGAGTTGCATTCTTATACCCAATAAAATTGTCTTTAAACTAAAAAAAAGGTATTTGATTCTATTTCTTCTGAACAATGGCTTGCAGCTGATTCAAGTGATAGTATTTTGAATATGGTCAAATCCAAAGTTGTAAATGGTTGGAATGACTTTTCTAAAAAGAAGTTAGACGATTCTCTAAGAGGTTTTTGGGAAGTCAGAGACGAACTTTCTATTTCAGATAAATTTCTCGTCAGAGGTGATAAAATCATTCCTCCAGAATCCTTAAGAGATAGAATTATACAATTGTCTCACGAAGGTCATCCTGGAATATCAAGAACTAAGTCTAGAGTAAGAGATCAGTATTGGTGGCCAGGAATGGATTGTAAAATTGAGAAACTTGTGAGAACGTGTGTCAATTGTGAGATTTCGGATAAATCAAAAAAACTTTTAATCCACCTTTGGGTGAAGTGACTTCTCCAAATCTTCCTTGTGAGGATTTAGCTATGGATATTATGTGTCCTATCAATTGGTTTGATCAAACAGTGCAATTTATTATTGTATTGGTGGATTTATTTTCTAGATGGTTTGAGTTAAAAGTAGTCAGCAAAACCACCACTGCAAACATAATTGCATTTTTAGAAAGTGTTTTTGTTCAAGAAGGTTGTCCTTCATCTATTCTCACAGACAATGGTGCACAATTTAAGTCCAAAGAAATGCAATGTTTTTTTTTGTCAAAGGGGATTAAACATAAGTTATCTCCACTATATCATCCTTCTTGCAATGGAGTTGTGGAGAGACTTAACAGAATTATTAAGAGTACTTTACAGTTATGCATCAAGTCCAGACTTGAATGGAACAGTGAATTGTTGAAAATGTTATGGGCCTATCGTGTGACACCTCATCCATCTTTAGGTATGAGTCCATTTTCACTTATGAGGTGTAGGAAACCATTATCTAAAACCAATCCTAGTTGGATGAAGAAGAATGATATGTGTTTTTATGATATTAATGAAGTCAAATCTAATCTTACCTTATCACAGAATAAAAATAAGATTTATCATGATAGAAAACATGGTTCCAAACCAGTTAAATTACAAGTTGGACACTGGGTTTCTATAAAAAAAATCCAAGATTCGTCTGTAAAGGTCAAAGTAAGTTTAGCTCTCCAAAGAAAATTGTTAAGACCCATCAGAATTCAGTTACCTTAGATAATGGTGAAAAATGGCATCTCAGTCGTTTAGCGTTATCACAACCATTAGTAACTAGTAATCCAAGGGTTTCAGCTTCTGTAGAAAAACCTTTTGGACATTTTTGGTGTTTTGACGACCATAAACATGATAAAGGGAATGTGGATAACTATGAAACTCACTTTGATGAAGTTTTACCATCTACATCATCAGATTTGGGTATAAGTAAGAAGAAGAATAACACCAACAAACGTAATGAAATGATTGTTGTTAATAATCAGAAATCTTCATTTGGAAGAACAGTGAAGAAACCTATAAAATATAAAGAATTTATTGTATACAAGTAAAGTTAAAAATATTTTTTTTTTAAATAATTTTTTTGAAAAAGGGACGATATGTTGTTGTTGTTGTTGTATCTTCTTTATTCGGTAAAATTGATCACCATAAAAGAGTACATTTTACACAATAAAATGTAGTATTGTATTAATGTTATAGTAAGTTTCCCTTTAAGCGAGTTGTATTCCTTTAAAATGTATGTTCCACATTCCATATGACTCATGATGTTTCCACTAGTCAGTTTCTGTAGTCAGCTGTTGTGTATTGACGTGCCCTTCTACTACGGAATAAATCTACTGATTAAATCTACTGGATACATAATTTATTGATACTACACACACCAGCAGTGAGTATGGAAACAGATGCGTAAATCTTAGCAGCACATCAAATCTTCTATATTGTGGCAGGGCACTCACTAGCAGTAGCAGGCCTCAGAGCGCCAACTAGCGTCTCCAATTCCCACAGGCCCAGGGAAGTTAGTACACAGTCTGTGAGGCAAGGAAGCAGGAGGCGATATTGCACGGCCAGGAAATCACAGCACACTGACTTACTCTCCCCCTACTGCCTCAGGACCCCACCCGGGAGCTGTCAAACCATAGTAGAGAACCTCAGAAGGACGTGTAGGCCACAGGGACCAAGGAGCGCAGGTCGTAATGCACAGGTGAAAAATCTCCCCACTTAGCTTGCCAGCCCTCGGCATGTCTCGGGCTGCTGGGCAGTTTCTCAGTGTCGGGTATCGTTGCAGGCAGCTCCAGGGGGCCAACGCCAATAGAGCGGGCAGCAATGCAAACAGTTTATGGAGGCCGCCGGGCCCGAGGGCTACAAGCCGTGGCCCGATCTGGATTCACCCCCGCAGCCACCCACGAGCCCTGGCACCCAGCAGCGGAGCCCGGGCCATAGAGAGCCTCAGGACTGCCCGCCTCCACGGACACAGGCCCAGCGCACCCACGTCCCCACTCACCACCACCGGCACCAGAGCTCCGGGCGCCGCCGTCTACCGGGGCCTTTCTCTCCGCCGCTCGCACACGCTGATGGCCTCACGCCGCTCCTTAGCGCCGAGAGTTAGGAGCCGTCCATAGTTCGTCACCGCGTCCCCAGAGCCGCAGCCCAAGCACCCAACAGTAAGGTGCCAGCAGAGTCGCAGGCACCGATTGTGCCGCCGCTGACTTGATGTATGGTCAGGAGGCCGCCAGAATCATAGCCTCGTGGGCGCCGCCATTTCACACTCAGGAACGGTTCTTCCAGTTTTTGGGTGTCCAGAAGCAAATATGCACCACAACGAGCCCAGAAATCAAAATGGGGCCCCTTCTTCCATCCGATACACCACCCGGGGCTCCAGATTGTAAGGATTAAAGGAATTGGGCTAGGCCGGGAAGAGCCTCACTCGAGTACGGCCATCTTGCCGTGCGCCCTCTAAGCGCCCCGTATTCTAATTTTATAATGGGGCATTTTCAGAATTGTAACTTCATTGCAATTCATTTGTAATTCATCTCTCCTTATTCTTCTAATCAAAGGTTATCACTTGTAATAAGGTTACCTCATGTTAGTCAGGGGGAGAAATAGGCCTTGCAGGAGTAAAAAACATCTTTAGGCCTTTAGGTACAAACCTGTGGTAATTTATGTTTATTTTAAAGAAAGGTTTAGACCTGTCAACAGGTTTATTTTGCCAGGTCAAACTAGTAGTTTAAAACTGCACCAAAGGCTGCAGTGGCATGCCTGAAGCATATTTTTACATGCTACTTTAATGGGAGGCATAATGAGTGCTGTTGGCATACTAGTGGCATTCATTTATAAGCGCTGAGTATCTGTAGTAGAATAGTACCATTAACTAGGAACTTACTGGCATAAAATTTAATATTCCAATTAGATGTGAACCAATTTTATCATGTTTTAGGGAGAGAGCACAAGCACTTTACCACTAGTTAGCAGGGAAGAGGTTCACAGAGTAAATGCCAATAATAATGGGTTCAGCAACAGAAGGCAAACGTCTGGAGAGACCCTAAAAAAAGGGCTGGGTCCAACACTGGGGACTCAGATTTCACACCATCTATTAGATAACCATGTTGCTAAATAAGGGTCATTTATAAGTTACTTTCATAAACCTAAATTCCTTGTACGATCCAAGCAATAAACTTTGGTTTGTTCTGGGGCAATTAGGAGTGTCAACTTTTCGAGGGGCAATTATCCTGAGTGGCAGCAATCTTGCAAGCGTCTATGTCTTTGAGTACTTAGGAGTAACTTTTCTAGCAAACATATCCTGGTGCCATGCAAATTAACAAGAGCAGCGTAAAACTCCAACAGAATACTTCAGGAATCTTTAGGGTATCTAAAACATTGTCAAGTAAGTTGCTGACCCCTTAAATCCAGGTTTACAACATAAAAGCCCTCAGAGGAGCAACATATGGGACTGAACATTTGGGATATTTACAGGTAAATACCAACACACTGAGAGAAAACAACTTTCTGATCCTTGCGCTACAGGCCCCCACAGCGCTTTATTGCTACCACTCTGTTTGGACGTGGGAATAAAATACCTTGACCGTGAACAACCAGCCAGCCAATGCATATCCATATCTCCAGTTCCCCTAATTTCTTTCTCATTTGGTGTCATTTTGTTCTTTACATTATTGTATAATTTTATAAATTGCAGTGGGCTTTTTATTTTGATGTGTTTTCAACATGTTGACTGTTTTGGTACTTCCAAATGCTTTACATTCTTAAGTTGAGCCTGTCTGCAGCCAGAGGTTGACCTCAGGTTCAAATGACTTAAATCATTTCTGAAGCTAGCAGGAATAACACTGTTATTACTTGCAGTAGACAAACTTCCCCTAGCTAATAATCCACTGTGTTTTACTGCACTGCTTTTAAATACTTTTAATTTCCTTGTAGCACTTATTGCTGGGAGGTGCCACTCCCTTAATAAAGCTTTTGTATTTGTTTTCCTTGTTGCACCTCGGTGTAGTACCTCGGTGCTGGAGTTGCCTAGCTCCACTCCCCATATTTTACCTGCTCCATCACCCTCTCTGCCTCTGATTTCATCTGATACTGAGTGCAGGGCATGGCCAGTCGTCTCGCTTCACACCCCGCTGCCTCGAATTGGCTTGTTCTGGCCACGCCCCTGGAGGCGGTCTATTTCTTGATGCCCGTGGCCCAGACTTGCAGCTGACGTATGCAGAGGGCTTACCGCTGGTGCCAAAGGCAAGCCCATCTGCACCCATCCGCATCCAGTCGGGGCCAGAGGCCAGGGCCCAGAACCCCTGCCAGTTTCGACTAAAGGAGCTAACGCCGCCTACCTTGGAAGCCTGCCGCCACACCCGGTCAGTTGAGACAGACCAGCTGCTATGTACCCATTGCTCATTCATCTAGACTCTGACGAAGGAATCCTCTGTAATAAAGCACAAATTTAAGTTCTTACTCAACAACTGCAGGTCGCTTTTTCAAACATAAATATGAAATCTATGAATGCCATGTTGACAAACAACCCAATGCCTTGTTTCTTTATGAAACTTGGCTGAATGAGTCCTCAGCCCCAGAGATCTTAGAAGCCCTTCCCCAAGATCATGGCATTCTAAGGTACATCCGCCCTATTAAGTGCGGCAGAGGGATAGCTATTATTAACACACTCTCTCTAAAATGCACTATTAAAACTGCTAACATTGATAACTGTGGAGTTATCTTCTTCACCATTGCTGCTGTTGGCAATTATGAGCTAACAGGTTTCCTGATCTATTGGCCCCCTCGCTTGGTGGCCAATTTTATTACAAGCCTCGTGAACACTGTATTTCAACGAGCGTAGCACCACAATAACCTGATTATTTTAGGTGATCTCAATTTACACTACGATTCGAGTACGAAAGTTGTAGCGCAGTCCATATGTCAGGAACTATCCTCCTTGAGGTTAAATCTCAAAACCAATCTCCCCACACATTAATTGGGTCATCTATTAGACCCTATCTTCCCCAACTGTTCTGAGATCGTAGTTTAATCCCCAATGGCAGTTCCTTGGTCGGACCACCATTTGGTGGTTTTTCCCAACCCTTGGCCAGACCCCCTCCTCCTGCCAGGACCTGTCTGAATGTCACACGCAGGAAATGGTCTAAGTTTAACGCAGAAAGTTTCACTCAAATTCTCCTGCTTAATCATTGCAATTTGGAGCTGATATCAACTCTGCCAATTCGACAGTTGAAAAGGATATCTTAGGAGCAATGGGTACAACCACCCCTTAGACAACCTACATTTTTCAGAGGCCGACCAATTCAGCGCCTTGATTCAACAACGACCTGATGATACCCAAAAAATCTTGTAAGCGCCTGGAGCGCCAATGGAAAAAGGATTATTCTGTATGAGTGAAAAATTTAGCATGCTCTTGTCAGAAAAAACTTGTGCAACTTACTACACAGACAGAATTGCGCAAGCTTACAACTCCTCCAAAGAACTTTTCTCTACCTTTAAATCCTTATCCTCACTAGAGCGTTACTGTGGCCCCCGCTCCCAGCTCTCGGGAGTCCTGCAACAAGATTGTTGACTTCTTTGCTACGAAAGTAGCAACAATCTATGACTCCTTTCCACCTGATGCTTGCAATGATACTTGCTCCAACTTTTACACTAATACCCCGATTGAGGGTAGTACCCTCTTGGAGTTTAAATCTCTGATGCGGAAAGACCTTAAAGGTCTGGCCTTGAGCATTAAATGGGGCTGCCCAGTGGACCCAGCCTTGCTTAAAGTCTTAAGGAAAGGTCTTAATTATCCTGCCTTATGTACAACAACTTCTCGGTCTCTCCTTCCGCTGTGGCGAAGTCCCTCTGAAATGGAAACAGGCTATTGTTCTTCCATTAAAGAAAAAAGCCTTTAGTTTGTTAGAAAATCTCCGCCCTATTTCGCTCTTGCCTTATTTTTCCAAAATTGCAGAGAAAGTGGTGAATTCTCAAATGGTCGCCCACATCAATTGAAATAACTTATTTCAGCATTCGCAATCAGGTTTTTGTGCCTCCCACTCCACGGAATCAGCGTTGCTTTTCACAACTGAGACATTGCATAAGTACATGGATGATAATAAGACTGCTGCTCTGGTCCTATTGGACATTAGCACAGCCTTTGATACCTGTGGGATGGAAGGCTCAGCCTTAAGATGGCTGAACTCTTTTCTTCATGATCGCAATTTCCAAGTTGCGCAGGACCCTCATTTTTCCAAAAAAATCTCACTTTTAATCACTTGGCCAACTGCTGTTTTCTACCATACAGGAAAGCTCCCTGCTACTGCAGATGAGGGAAACAAGAGACATTGTGCACAGATTAAGCCTGTATTGCTAATAATGCTACCAATATTAACTAACTTTTTATTTTGAGCTTCTTTCTGCACTACTGCCATTTTCAACTGTGGCATTCTGAACTTCGGCCCTTTTCAATCATTATAAACAGCTGGTGTTACTGTTATCACATGTAATTGTACATAGCTTACCACACTTAGAAGGATGGAAGCAGCCTTGCCAGGATGCAAACTTCTGACCTCAAGTTGGTTCCACCTTTGGGTTGCATCTTTGAACAACAAGCTTTGAATCCACTTAGTTATAATGATTAATATTAGAAAGTGGAATATTATGAATGGTGAATAATAACACTTCTTGTCAGAGAGAATGCTCAAAGTCAATACATTATCCTGACCTTAACAATCTGGTAGCTCTCACACACACAGCAGAACTTAGGGAAATTAGTAAAATATGTATGCAGTACAAAAGCAGTAATAAAGTCAAAACACCAAACATTCAAAATTCCAAACTGAATTAGTAAAATAGAGAACGCCTTAATATAATGATGCCAAAATGAGACAAATCCATTAAGAGAATCAGATATATGAAGTTTTAAATGTGTAAGTAGAAATACTGCTGAAAATCACACAGTGGCATTGATAGTCTATGGAAGTGGTAAACCGGGACGTAGGTATGATTTGAGGCAGACCACGATAGAGCCCTTGTTGATTGGTGCTCGTGAAAAGTATCAAAGTTTCTAAGAGCCTGATTTAGATTTTGGCAGACAGGCTATACATCACTGTTTTGATGGAGTAAGCCATGCACCGAGATATAAATCCGGCCCTAAGTTACCCTTCATAAAGTCACTTTTTTTCAGAAAAGCATCAACATTTCTTCTAAGTCCAAATGCAGAAAGTAACACTGTCACTTTTTTTCGAAAAGTATTAACCCCCTCCGTGCTCAGCTCGTCATGATGCACGGTGGTTGTGTGCTCATGACGAGCTGAGCTCGTCATGACCACACCCATTCCTATTACTGTCCAGCACAGGAGAGGAATATCAATAGCAGCCATGAGATTAAAATGTATTTTAAGTTCCAACGAGAAAAGACTTTGTCACTTTTTGAGTAGAAAAATCTTCCCTGAGTGGGCCACCAGTGAATTTGTAGACCCTGCCAAGGAACCGAAGTCCAAATACACAAAGCAGGTTGGTCCAGCTGGAGCTCCAGAACTTTGAAGAGGAGCTGAAAGCCTTAAGTGGAATGAGGCTGAAATTCAACTCAGTGGAACTGCCAGTCGGATGCTTTCTCACATGGGTTTTGTAGGACCTCTGCAGGGACAAATTTTAAAAGTACCCATACTTTCTTCTGGTGCACAAACTATCATAGGCGAACATTTGTAAGACCCCAAGGACTTTTGGGGAAAGGACTTACATGCCAAGAACAAAGTTTGTCTAGGTCACATTGCCACTAGTCAGTAGGGCACTTCAGGGGAAAGACCTTGTTGTGTCCCTCTACCTAAACACAAGGTCAGCCACATGACTCCAGTGTCCACATATTTGCCCTGTGTATGAAGAGCAAGTCCCTTCCTTCATGGATACTCTAGCGAACAAGATCTTTGCAGATATCAGAGCACTTTACAGACGAAAGGAACAACGTGTGAGTAAATAGTAATTGGGGTGGGGAAGGTACATGTGGGAGCATAGTCAGCCAGATACATCAATAATGATACAAGTACAAATAATTGATAGCGTAAACACTCAGGCAGGTCATCAACACGAGTCATACAAAAATGCAAAAAAGATCAGTAAAACTGAATGGTACAACGTCTGTAAATATCATCCCCAGTAATAATTCAAGTGTATTTAGCCATGAGGATAGCTTATACTTCTTTCTTAAAAAGTATGGTAGAGGAGATGAGCCTGATTTCAGGGGGGAGTGAGTTCCAGATCCTGGGTGCCATTCCAGAGAAGGAGCGTTTATACGTTTTTTCCTTGCAGAATCTTTGGGGCTTTAGCAGGAGATTGTTTGTGCCTCTAGTGATTCTAGAGCCTCCGGAAATCGACAGCTTTTGGGCGAGGTATCCGGGTGAGCTCAGGTGGGCAGCCTTGTGCGTGATGCAGGCGATTTTCAGATGAATTCTGGCTTCAAAAGGTAGCCAGTTCAGGGCTCTCAGGTCAGGGGAAATGTGTGAGTGTTTCCTTGATCCGGTGATGAGTCTCGCTGCAGCGTTTAGAGAAGCTCTTATGGGTGCCGTGGTAGTTAGGGGGAGACCGCAGAGGGCGATGCTGCCGTAATCTATTCGAGGGATGACTAGAGCTTGTACCGCAGTTTGGAAATCTTTGGCAGGAAGGAAGGGTTTGAGTTTCCTTAAGGTATTGATCTGGTAGTTCGCCCCTTTAGTTGCTTTGTTGATGTGTTCCTGCATGTTGAGGTTGGTGTCAAGTGTTATGCCTAGAGATTTTGCTGAGTCTACAATGGTGGGATGAACATTGAGTGCGGTTAAGTGTTTAAGCCAGATTTGAGTGGTAGTGATCTTCGCAGGAGGTGAGATCAAGAGGAACTCTGTTTTAAGAGCATTGAGCTTGAGATGATTAGCGGCCAACCATGATTGGGTGCTTCTGATCGTTGAATTCAAGAGCATAATGTCTTTGGGTGATTGTACTTTGAGATAAAGTTGGGTGTCATCGGCATACATGTGGAATTGAACATTGGATGCTTGTAGCAAGGTGGTGAGAGGTTCCATAACTAGGTTAAACAAAGTTGGGGATAGGGAGGATCCTTGTGGGACGCCTAGCGATACCGGTATTGGAGAAGACATCAAGTTGTTACTCTTGACTTTCTGCGTTCTGTTGTGTAGAAAGGACGTGAACCACTTGAGCACAGTTCCAGATATACCCATTCTTGTGTTTAATAGATCGAGTAGGTTCTCGTGTTTGACGGTGTCGAATGCAGAGGAGAGATCCAGAAGGATAAGGAGGCAGGTATCGTTTTGATCTAGGATTTGGAGGGCGTCGTCAATTATGTGTATCATAGCAGTTTCTGTACTGTGGTCCGCTCTGAAGTCTGATTGATGAGTGTTGAGTAGATCAAACTGATTAATGTGATTAGTCAATTGGGTTTGTGCGCATTTTTCCAGTAATTTGGCAAGAGTCGGAATATTGGTAATTGGGCGGTAATTATTTAGATCAGAGGGGTCGGCTGTAGGTTTCTTTAGTAGAGGTGTGACGTGTCCAACTTTGAGGGAGTCGGGAATGGTCCCTTGTTGAAGAGAGCTGTTGATGATTTTAGTCCAAAGTGGGAGGAGCGACGGGGTAAGGTCTTTGACAGCGTTGGCAGGAAGGGGGTCCGAGAGGTGATTGGCTGGTTTCACAGTGCTGAGCAGTCTACCAATTTCTTCTTCCGAGTAGGTGGCAAAGGATGACCATGTAGCATTGTTTTTTGGTTCAGCGGGTGCTGTGCAGAGGGGTTTGGGGTAGAGACTTACGTCAATGAGGAGATCGTTCTTTATGCTGTCTGTTTTTTGGATAAAGAAAGAAGCGAAGTCTTCACAGGAGGGTGCTTCGCCCAGAGTACAGAGTGGTTGGGGTGGTTCCTTGGATTGTGTTCTGATTAGCTCAAACAGCTTTCTCGGACGATTTTTGGCTTGGTCAAGCTGACGGCTGAAGAAATCTGATTTTGTGCGTTTTATTTTCCTGAAGTAGGCATTTCTCTTTTTCTTCAGCGTTTTTAAGTGCAGTGCGGAGGGAGCTGATCTCCAGGTGTGCTCTGCCATTCGCATGGCCCGTCTATCGTCATTGAGACTCCCGTTGTACCAAGGATTGGACATTTTTGTGGATGCTCTTTTTAGCTGCATAGGTGCAGCTTCATTAACTAAAGAGGTCATAGCGTTGAGATAGTGATCCGTCAAGGCTTGGACATCCGCAACGCCAGTGGGAGGGAGTAATATAATTCAGCTGTTGGGTGGTAGAGAGTTTGGGTTGAGTTTTTTCAAGTCTCTTTTCCAGACTTTGGGCTTGAAGGATTGAACCGGGTTAAATTTGACTTTTTCGTTGATGAAGAACGTGACAATGTGATGATCTGACCAGTCACAGGGTTTGATAGATTCGAGTTGGATAGAGTCTTCTTTGGAGATGATAAGGTCGATGATAGAGCCTTTCTCGTGGGTCGGGCTGTTGCATATTTGGGTGAGGTCAAGGGCGTCGAGGAAGATTTTAAGACTATTTACCACCGCGTCATTATGATCGTTCCAGTGGAGGTTGAAGTCACCAAGGTATATTTGTGTGAGTTGTCGCCCCGAATTGGTGGTGATCAAATCCATAATTTGTTGCGCGACGGTAAAGTTGTCCCCTGGTGGATGGTAAATGCCGTGGAGAGAGCATATCGGTTTGCCCTCACTGATAATATCAAGGCAAATGTATTCACAGGAGGTTGGGGAGCGTAGGGAGGGAGAGGTTACTTTCATGACAGAGAGGTTACTCCTGTGTATACATGCGATTCCCCCACCTTTTTGACCAACCCTATCTAATCTGGTGATGTGGTAGTTGGGGGGAACCAGTATGTCCAATATGGGTGTAGAAGATTCAGTTAGCCAGGTTTCAGTCATGAAGATGAGGTCGATGTCCAGTGATAAGATGAGATCAGCGATTGCAGAGGAATGCCTAGAGGCCGATCTGCAGTTGAGGAGGGTGCATTTGAGACGGGGTGTGTCGAGGGTGGAAGGGGGTTCGAGAGAGAGGGGGACTTTTCTCAGGTTACTAAGGATAGAGATTCTGTTGTTTTGCGTGGGGGGTCTAAGGGGATTTGGATGAATCGTTGGAATGGCGCGGAGGGTGGAGGGTATGTTGTTAAGGGAAGCTGGGTCGTAGGAGCGGAGGAGGGTGACTGTGTCGAGGTCCGATAGTGTGTTGCGGGTGCGATGGGGGCGGTTTTCCTGATTGCAAACAGGGATGGAGATCCAGTGCGGGGGGCGTTGAGTGCGAGAGTCAGCCGCCCGAGTGGAGGTCCTGTTAGGAAGGGTGGTGCTGGTGAAGGCGGGTGAGGGGTGTCTGGGATGTGTTCAGAGTAATTGTTTGATGATGTGAATGTCTTGTTTGAGCTTGAGGAGGGTGGTGGGTGAGGAGTGACTGGAATGCAAGCAGAGTAGTTGTTTGATGATGTGAATGTCTTCTTTGAGCTGGAGGAGGAAGGCCATAACGTAGTCTAGTGTGGGATTTGTGTTGGTGGTGGGTATTGGAGGGTTGGGGGAGGATGACATAGTATGGAGGAGGGTATTGGTGGTAGGTGGATAGTGCATAGTGGAGGATGGGCGTATGTTAGTTGTGATGGGGGCGCATGTAGGGTAATGGGGGGTGAGAATCGGGGGGGAGTGTGATTGTATGTGCTTCTTTTTTGCGGAGGCGGAGTTGAATTGATAGTGGCGTACTCAGTGTGGTTAGTTAATGTGTGGAAGTGAGGGCTTCGTGTGGGGGGGGATAAAGGGTGGGGATTGTCTGTGTGCGTGTCGGTCTGGTGCTGAACTCGGTTAGGCGGATTGTGGGTGGAAGCTGTGTTGTCATGGGTGAAAAGAATGGGAAGGTGGGCTGGTGAAAGGGGGCAGGGGGTACGGTTGGTGTATGGGCTCCTTGCTCTTTGTTGTGTGCCAGAGGCGCGGAGATACTCCTTCGGGAGTCGAGTCCTAGCGCGGTATAAGTCTGAAATAATAAGTCTGAAATATGGGTGACAGATCTATGTCTGTGATTGAGGGGTGTGAGGTATCCACCGTAGGTGGGTGTATGACTAAGGTGCTGATGGTAGAGGAGAGGTGCGTGTCCTTTTGGGGCTGAGGTATGCTAGAGGCGTAGTAGTTGGGGGTTGTGGTGTCAGGGGAGAGAGGAATGGGAGTTGTATGAATGGAGGTCAGGGTGTTGGTGGGACGGGAGGGGGTGCGGCTGGTGTATGTCGGGGAGAGATCTAAGTCTGTGATTGAGGAGTTGGCATGAATGGAGGTCAGTGTGTTGGTGGGACGGGAGGGGGTGCGGCTGGTGTATGTCGGGGAGAGATCTAAGTCTGTGATTGAGGAGTGTGAAGTGGTTGCAGTAGGTGGGTGGATGACGACGGTGCCGGTGGTGGAGGAGAGGTGCGTGTCGTTTAGGAACTGAGCTGGGTCAGCATCGTTATAGTTGGGGGCTGTGAAGTCAAGGGTTATCGGACTGAGTGGGGTCCGCGGATTGGAAAGGTGCTGTAAGAAAGTATGGAACAGGTTGTCTAGTAGTTCCAGGTTCCTGTCTGTGGACTGGATTAGGACAATCCCGTTGTTATAGATAGTGATGGAGGTTCTGCCTGGGAAGAGTTGGGATGGTGTGATGGAGAGTGTTTGGCCATGAGCGGATTTCCTGGAATTGGATACGGTGAGTAAAGAGAGGAACGTTTTTCTCCATTGGGCTCTGCGTGCGGTGTGGAAGATGATATCAATGTTTACGGCACCATTAACCGGTGAGTAGTAGGTGTCTGCAAAGGGTATTTCAGGGTGGGACCTCAGTAAGTTGTGTTTAAAGCGTTTAGCTGCTTTTTTGGTGAGTGTGGGTGGGTAGTTGATTCTGTATGTGTGCTTGCTGATGAGCTCCATGTTGGGGTGACGGAGTCAGTAGGTGTGGGAGGGTGCTCAGTAATCGCCGGTTGCATGGAATGAAAGTGACACTAGTGGGCAGCCAAAGTGTATGCGGTAGTAGTCAATGCAAACAGGGATAAGATCTGTAGTGGGTGCGTATTGCACAGATGTAGGGTGCACAATAATGATAAACTGGAGCAGAATACAAACACATACACTAATACCCAATTGCATGTAACAACAGATGCACAGATGTAGGGTGCACAATAATGATAAACTGGTGCAGAATACAAACACATACACTAATACCCAATTGCATGTAAGAACAGTGGCATTAATGAGCAGCCAGAGTATATGAGGTAATAATTGGTGTATAGGGGAATGAAACTTGAAATGGGAGCAGGTTACATAAGTGTAACAGGTCAATATGAGCAATTAATCAGTGCATTACAGTGAAGTCATAGTGGATTACAAACATGTACAGCATAGAATATAGGTATAATACTGATGATATACTAGACTGAAATACCAATGCAGATAATAAAATACCTAAATCAAAAGTGACAATAGTGAATAGTCAAAAATGGGTGTTTCCAAATAACTGAGGTGCAAGAATCAGTAGCAAGGTAGAGTTGCACCACAAATTATATGCTATATAACAATAGTGAGTATTCAAAAATAAATGAGGTATATGAGTCAGTAGCAAAATCCAATTACAACCAAAAATTATATGAGACCTAAAGTGACACTAGTGAGCAACCCAAATATATGAGGTAGCAATTGGTGCATAGGGTGAAGAAAAAGTGGGATGTGCAGTATACCATTAGGATTATAGACATATAGTACCACCGTAAAAGGCAAAAATGGGTGTTTCCAAATAGATGAGGTGCATGAATCAGTAGCAATATAAAATTGCATCTCAAGTTATATGCTATATAACAATAGTGTGTAGTCAAAAATAAATGAGGTATATGAGTCAATAGCAAAACACAATTACAACCAAAAAAAAAATAATAATAATTATATGAGATCTAAAGTGACCCTAGTGAGTAACCCAAATATATGAGGTAGCAATTGGTGCATAGGGTGAAGAAAAAGTGGGATGTGTAAATATATGATGTAAATATATGAGGTAGCGTCGGTGCGTTACAGTTGAAGAAAAAGTGAGATGTTCAAGATACAACTAGGCATATACATAAAGTACCACTGTAGTAAGGCAGACTTTTACTCGTGAGGAATGACTAGTCCATGATGGTCGCCAGGGATAGGCAGTCTAAGAACATCAGGTCCATTCCTCTTTTGGTCTTGCACAGGTGCAATAAGCATTCTTGGGATGGTGCCTTGAGGTGCTCAATTTTTGTATTGCGTAGCGTCACTCAATCAATTCTGGGGGTAGATTTCCTCTTACTGGGTTTGGTACCAACCTATATAAAGTGGCAAGGACAAGTGTCACCCAACATTTGCTTGTGACAAGGCAGATCCCTTTGAATTTAATGAAGCGTCTTGGTCCACCCTAACTCACCTTCCTGCTAGGGAAGACAACCTCTCCATATCTGTCTCTGCTCTGAGCAGTATTCTTTCCTTTTTCACACTTCATTCAGACTAAGCACAGGTTGGGCAGTGGCTGGAAAGCTAATATAAATTAGCCTCAGGATGGGTAAAGGCAACTTTCTAAAAGTTACATCTCCAATATTTGCAATAGAAATCGAATTAAATATAACAAACACGTTTTTGAATGAAGCTTGGTGTGCACACACGTCAAAAACTATAGATTAAAGTATATAATCTATACTTTAACTTCCACTATGCACTAGTTACAACTTGACCATGGGTAATATTGTTTTGGACCGAATCACTTGGGGCACATGCCATTTCTAAGGTCACACATATCCATTCCTAAAAATGATACTTCAAATCCTGAGGGCAGCAAAATGTTATATTTATTTTAAAGGTTTTATATAGTGCGAACAAGACCTTTGCGAGTATCAGAGTGCTTTACAGGGCAATTATAGGTGAAAGACATGTACAACAAAAAAGATACTGTAGGTTATGTTAATACAGCAGTGTTAACTAATAAAGAATAGCTGATTTCTACAAGAATGTATAAAAGAGTTAAAAGTGAAGTTGGCCAAGAAAATCGATTTCACTTCTTTTCTGAAGGATGCTGCAACTGGGTTCTGTCTCGCTTCAGGGGGTAAGGCATTCCAGATCCTGTGAGCCAATCCTGAGAGGGTATGGTTATATGTTTTCCTTTTGGTAAATCATTGTGGTTTCAGTAGAAGAATATAGGAACTCCTAGTGGTTCTGTTCCCGCCCGATAGTAAAAAAAAATCTGTTTGGTATCTAGGAGTGTTGTGATGTAATGCCTTGTGTGTCATACCGACGATTTTCAGATGGATTTGAGCCTCAAAAGGTAGCCAGTTGAGGGCACAAAGGTGCAGGGAAATATGACAGTTTCTTTTGGAACCTGTGATGAGTCTGGTGGCTGCCTTGATTGCAGCACTTAGAGGGGCCATTATTGATCTGGAATGGCTGCAAAGAGCGACACTCCCATATTCCACTTTGGGGATTACTAAAGTCTGAACTTCCTGTTTAAAGTCATTTGCGGGTATGAAGGGGTTCCATCTTCTGAAGGTGTTCATCTGAAAATGTACTCCTTTAGTTGCAGCACAGATGTGATTGTGCATATTCAGCTTGTTATCCAGAGTTATTCCTAGCGATTTAGCAGAGTCGATGATGAAGGTTGACCGTTGAGTGCTGTTAGGTGCTTCATCCATTCGCGGATGATGGTTGTTTGGCTGGGGGGGCGATTTGGAGGTATTCTGTTTTGATGGTGTTTAGTTTTAAGTGGTTTTGGGCCAACCAGGATGGTGTTTTTTGGAGCTTTGAGTTGAGAGACTTGATGTCTTCAAGTGAATGGACCTTAATGTATGAGTTGTATGTTGTCTGCGTACATGTGGTAGTGCACATTTGAAGAGTTGAGAAGCTTGGTGAGTGGTTCCATAAACAAATCGAAGAGTGTCGAGGAGAGGGAGGTTCCCTGTGGTACTCCAAGAGTTACTGGAGTGGGCTTTTATAGGGATTGATTGATCTTGACACTTTGTGTTTTATTTTGAAGGAAGGAAGTGAACCAATTTAGAACCATTTCAGAAAGTCCCATTCTATGTTTCAGGAGGTCTAGTAGGTTATCATGTTTGACGGTGTCGAAGGCTGAGGATAGGTCAAGCAAGATTAGTAGATGGGCTTTGTTTTGGTCCAATATTTTTAATGCTTTATCTATTATGTGGGTCATGGTTGATTCGGGTCTGTGCCCTGTTTGAAAGCCTGAGTAGAATTGATCAAGCAGGTTGAAGTGATCCATGTGGTTGCTAAGCTGCGTGTGAAAACATGTTTCTAATAGTTTGGCCAGGGTAGGGATGTTGGATATTGGTTGATAGGTATTCAGATCTGATGGATTCGCCGATGGTTTCTTTAAGATGGACAATACCTGACCTGCTTTGAGGATTACTGGGATGGTTCCTTGCAGAAGAGAGGTGTTTATAATCCTAGTCCATAGAGGCAATAACAATGGAATGAAGTCCTTTAAGAGGGATGCTGGGTGCAGGTCTGTGAAGTGATTGGAGGGATTCAAGGCTTTGTGCGTATTTAGGATATTTTCTTCTCTGTATAGGTAGAAGGAGGCCCAAGAGGCGTTGTTTTCGAGGTCAGGCTTTGCGGAACAGCTAAGAGGGAACAGTGAGGAAATCATTTTGGGGGGTCGGTATAGGATAAAAGATTGTTAAGTAGGTCTATCTTTATGTTTTCTGTTTTTGTTGTGAAAAAGGAAGAAAATTCCTTGCAATTGGGGAGTGCTTCTGGATTAACTTGGGGGGAGTGGGGGACACCCTTCGATTGAGATTTAAATATTTCGAATAACCTTTTCGGTCAATTCTTGTCTTGGTCTAATTGTTTACTGATGAACTCCACTTTTGATTGTCTAATTTTTTCCTTAATATGAGTTTCTTGTGCTTCTTAGTAATTTGAGGTGGTTAGGGGATGGTGCTGTTCTCCATTGTCATTTGATTGTTCTTAGTTGTCTTCTGTCTTCGTTTAGCCTGTCATCATACCAGGGCTTTGAATCTTTTGTGTGACTCTTTTCAATTGTAGGGGAGCAAGCTTATCTAATACAGTGTTCATAGACTCTAAAAATTAGATATTTAAATTATGGTTTTTACAACCCTCCCAGTGGTATGGTAATTCAGACAGGTCTTTTTAGTAATGTTCAAGCTGATGTAGTCTGGCTACTTAGTGTACACCGGAAGCCATGTTTTCACTGCCATCGTAGTAGATAGTAAAATAGGTGCTGCAATTCACAGTTAACACACCATGCTAGGAGTATATTACGCCACCAAACTATGGCCCTTTAGGAAAGTTAATTTTGCCAATCAGTTTCAAACCAATTCTGACATGTTTAAAGTGGGAGAGCATTCACTTCACTCCTGTTTAGCAGTTTTTATGCCAGAAAAACAGATAGAGCAAAACCATTGGGAGATGCCACTCAAACTGTGGTCATTCCCTACATTGATTAAATGAAAGGTGAAGAAATGCATCAAAGGATTGGTAGTGACACAGAGCAAGCAGGCTTAACTTAAGAGGTATTGTGTAAAGTATTTGTGCAACACCCACACATAGTAACACAATGAAGGCACCACATGTGTTCAGAACAATAGACAAAAAGTGTATAAGTAAATAGAGACAAAAATGACAGAAATACAATAAGTAGAACCTAAGTTATTACTTTTTTAAAGAATAAACCAAAAATAATACTTAGCAGTCAATGGAGCCGCAAGGTTACTTGAGTTCCCACTAGACTGTGTAAATATAAAGTTCAGCTTCCAAAGCGATGGAGGGCAGGGCGGCTACAGGACGACAGGTCCCATTGAAACAGTACCTTGGATGGAGTGGGCGAGGAGTTGAGGAGGCCCCGCTTTGTCATCAACACGTGGATGGAGACAAACGTGGGTTCCGATCTGCGCAGTAAATGCATGCTTGGAGTTGATCCCCTTTACGATGCAGGTACTGCGTCATCATCGAGTCGTGCTGTCCTTCGAGGAGATGTTGTCGATCCTGCATCAGCATCAAAGGGTTGATGGTTCTGGCCATCACAAATCACCTTTCAAGGGCCCAGGACTGGATTGGCACTATTTGGAAGGGCAGGACTAACAAATGGCTGCTGAAGAGTTGAAGGAAGTCTTTGATGGCTCTGAGACTTCAGAACAGGGGGCAAGCCAGCAATCCATTGGAGTCACTCTGGCACTGGCGGCTCCTCTGCTAAGGCAGAGGAGCGTCATCCTACTGTTTAAAGGAAAAATGAAAATGACATGAAAACATATAGTTATTAACATATTATTTTTCCCTTTGGAGTCAGTGGCTGGGAGGAGCTGGCAAGAGCAGTGAGAGGAGTTGTTCACACTCCTTAAATGTGCATGACTGTTTGATCCGCCTTCTTGGGCCGGTCAAACATTCCTGCACACTTTGTATCTTCCCCACCAGGCTGCATTACACAGCCTTGTTAGGAACATGCAAAGCCTCCCAGTCCCTGTCTGTGCACCAAACCATGGAGCTCAGACCAATCACAATGTTGCATTGCGGCCGGCCGGCTCAGGTAAGTCTTTTCCTTTCTTTTGTTTTCCTCTCAAAGGAATTTACACAGCACCCTGCCCTTAGGTATTCCTAGGGCCTACATTAGGAGTGACTTATTTGTAATAAAAACGAAATTTAACACTTGGCAAGTGGTTTTAAATGCCAAGTCGAAGTAGCAGTATACTGGAAACATAGGCCTTGCGATGGCAGGCCTGAGACAGGGTTGAAAATAAAAAACTACTTGTGTGAGTGGCACAATCACTCGATAAAATCCATGTCCAGACAGAGGTTTGGAATAAGAAATAACAATATTTAACAGATAAGTACATAGAGTGTCTGTGTCTTATCAGTGCACCTTTATGTTTGTTTTTATGCTTCTTATCAGAGCACCCTGATCTTGTATGTCTTGTTGGTACGATTGTAGGTGTGTTGCTATGTTTCATATCTCTGCCTATGACCATATCCTAACCTCTATATCAAGCCCTCAAGCCCCATATTGGCACATGTTGAAGTAATAGTTATCTCAATTAAAGCTGTTCGAAGTCCCACAAGATCATACTTATCATGGGATCTTGCACAAGTTCAGCAAGTCTCTTTCCACCATCTTGAGTAACACCAGTGTTTAAATTTGCTCCCCACTTCCTCGTAGAATCATCCTGAATATCAAAGAACAGACAATTAAGATTGGCAGCACAAAAATTGAGCCGTCACCAATAGACTGAATGCATTCTTAAAGCAACATTACATTTTGGAACACTAAAGCAAGCACATTACATTTTGGGAAAGCAACAGCAAGTGAATTACATTTTGAGAGCTAATAGCAATATTTACAAGTATTTTATTTTGTACAGTTTGGGTGCGGGTGTAGCCTGGATTCTTGTGTGGCGCTCCCTCCTACTGCCTCGGCCTCCTACCTCCTCTGAAAATCACTACTGCTCTCGCCCCTTGAGACTGCAGGATCGATCCCGCTGCTGGGTAGGGTGGATAACATTTTATTTAACAGGGCTTGTGCAATTTTTGGTTTATTTTGGATAAAACTGTAGATTGGCTTACAGGTTCTGGGTTTCTTCTTTTTTAAATTTGGCCTTGTGGTTAGATTGGATGTTCTACAAGTTTAAGGAGTTGCTTTGCCATCGGATCAGCTGACGCCCTGCCGACTCCCGCCATTTTCCCGCATGTTCCCTCAGTTGCAACTTCTCACTCCCCACTCTCCCAACTTCCCACCTTTCTACCAGCCCCTCCCAGGACAACTTATGGAGGGCGCTATGCAGCCACAGTGTGCAGACCTTGACCTCCTGGTGTTGCTCACCGATCCCCTGCAGCCTAAGCCACTCAGCTCATCTGAGAGCACCGCTGCTCTCAGCCTTTGAGACTACTAGTTTTATCCTGCTGCATGGTAGGGTGGATAACATTTAATTAACAGGGCATTGGCCATTATTGCTTTAAATTTGACAAAACTGTGGATTGGCTTACTGCTTGGTTTGTTATAGCTTCTAGGTTTTCTGGGCTTCTCAATTCTTCTATCTGCCTAGTGGTTATATTTGGTGCTCTGCAACTCTAAGGAGTTGCTTTGACATTCGATCAGCTGCAGCCCAACCCTCGCCTGCTCTTGCCTTTTTCCTGCTCCTACAGGTTCATGCTCGCTTCTGTCTTCCCTCCCTGACAGCCCCTCCCAACTCCAGGAATACTTATGGAGGCTGTTGCATGGCCGTGCACCCGGAGAGCTAAAGGTGTAACAAAGGCAAGCCCATCTGTGCCTATCCTGTACTGGACCGCGACAAGTGCCAGGACCCCTGGATTTTCCACACCACCGTGCTACACTGCTACAGACCTCCATGGCCTGGGCACCAGGATCACCAACAGTCTCTGTGGCTGCACATCTCCACGGACCATCAAAGGACCATCTTCCTGCCAACATGCCGGCCTCACCTTCAGCACCAAAGGAACCGATGTCACAAGCAAAACAGCAAATGCGGGTGCAGCTGCACTTGCAACATCAACCGAGACCCTCATGATGAAACTCCAGTGATTCCTACTATATGCATACTGTCTCTGTAAACATGTCTCGGAGATCAGGAACACAATCATCCTCACGGCAGATGTCATCTTCCACACAGAAACCTGGTTTCACCCCACCTCCATACCAGACATCAATATATCCCAAATGTTACAAGATAGCACACCAGGACACACCAACAAGAAAGGAGGCAGAATAGCCATCATCTACAGTAACACCATCTACTGTACAACATCCCCAGATGAAAATAACACCGGCAACTTAACTCCTCAAATTCTAACTTCACACAGAATGGAGAAGCACCATCCAAGTCGCCCTGGCCTACAGACCACCTGGAGCATTCCCTAGCTTCTGCAAGAACATCTCAGAAGTCAATGCCCCACTCTCAATCGACTCATCATGTATTCCTAAGGGACCTCAACTTCCACCTCGATGACCCCAGTGACACCAACTCCCACAGCCACCATTCTCCTGGAAAGCATGAGCAACATTGGACTCAAGCAGCTCATTAATAACCCCACCCACTTTGCAAAACACATGCTCTACTCCTTCACCTCCCACAACCTAGTCAGGTACACTTACACCACACCACTCTCCTGGTCTGACCATCACAGCATACATTTAACCATCTCAGGACCCAACAGCCCCAGCTCCAGGCTCCTCAGATTTATGCAAAGACACTGGAAAAAGGTATCACAAGTCTAGAGGAAAGACACACTCTCCATCCACCTCCCACACTCTACACATGACCCTAAACAAGCAGCAAAGAACGTCATCCAAAATGCACTGTAAAGAGCATGCTAGTCCACCAAAAGCAACCAGTAACAACTTGAAAGGAGGTGGAGCATCAGAAAAAAAAACAGAAAACCACAATGCCTACAGGACTGCTCTCAACCACTATCACTGCCTCCTGAAAAAACCTAAGAAGAATGGCCTAGCAGGCCACATCAAAGCCAGTGCAAACCACAGCAAATAACTTGTCATGAAGTAGTTCACCAATCCTGCAACCACTCAGACCAATATCACTCAGTCCTAGGAATTGTGCAACAACCTCACTGTCTTCTTTTACGGCAAGATCTTAGCCATCTACGAAAACTTCAAATGCCAACCCTCTGCTGCAGACAGCATCAACCAGCTCACACCCACAAACATAAACCCCAAACACCTTCTCACCCACTGGGAACTCCTCAGCACGCAAAACACTATCTCCATCATGAACTCCGTGCATTATGGAGCACCCACAGAACCATGGCCCCACCAAGTCTTCAACCTTGGAAGCAGGACCATCAGAGATGAGCTCAGAAAGGTCCTGAACACCTCCATCCATGTTGCCTCCTTCCCTGAGGACTGAAAACATGCTGAAGAGAGTCCCCTCCTGAAAAAACCCTCTGGACAGATTGAGCTAGTCTGGAGGTCTACCTGGGGATTCCAGTAGAGTCCAGGAGAGTGTGGTAATGAATACGGTGGCCAGTCATTGAGGTTTACTTGCCTGCTGTCCAGGGGGTATAGAGCAAGCGGGATTGATTGCGGGCTCCGGCGCCTTCTGGTTTAAGGGGTGGACTCGCAGATGTGCGGCTGCCTGGGTCTTTACTGGTTCAAAGCAGCTCAGAGCACCCTCTCCTGACACAGAAACAGCCCGGTTGCTGGAGGCAGGGCCAGTAAGGCAATGATAGTCTGGTCAAAGGAGGGGGTTGCTCTGAGAAAGGAGCAGCAAGACAATGGCGGTGCAGGGAAAAAGGATACTGTTTGTTGCCTCTCAGCTGAGTATACCTATTAGGGGAAGAGAGAATGCCAAAGGAATATAGCAACCCCTGAACGTATGGAACTGGTGAACCCCTGGCCAGAGGGTAAGGTGGTTAAAGGGGAGGGTGGCCTTACCAATAGCACAAAGAGAGCCGGAAGCAACAGAGTGGGTGGCTAGAGAGTAGAATGTGGGGAAACGATATAAGCTTAGAACCGGCTCTTTCCTTTCAACAGTGCTAGAGGCCGGCCCTAATAGAGGTAAGGCAAGCTGCTTTTAGAGTGCACCCAGTGCTAAACCCCAAATAGAACCTCTCCAAAGAAGGGCACTGCTGTAAAGGAGAAAAGAAATAATCCTGCATCAAATGGCCGTAGATTAAGTCCTTCATTGAGATCTTACTTCAAAGTAAAAACAATGTCTGATATGGAAGCCTCAGGAGCGGTACAGAAAGGGATGTGTCAGGTGAAGATCATACTTAGGGAAGTGGAAAATCCCATAAATCACCCAGATATACCTACTGCAAATAGATTTCCACCATTGGAAGGACCGGCCTTAACATTAAGTAATGAGGTGGGGAGTAGCGTATGAAGCAGGGCTGCAGGGTATGAGGTATGTAAACACTGTCACCCGCTAGATCAATCTTCAGAAAAAAACAGGTAGCAAAATGGGTGGTTTTTAGATGGTACAAGGCATGTTAAGCCAACTCTTGAAGGCGATTAAAGAGCGATTTTTAACATCAGAAGCTAATCCATGAGCGATACAAGACACGTGTGTTTTCTGGATGAGAAGATGTTAATCCTTACACAATGTACAGAAGCTGTAGCAGAAAAAGTTCAGGAACTGGGTTTAACAGTGAATGATAACAGCCTGGAGGTAGGAAAGTTAAAACAAAGAGAGAAGGGCCTAGTCAAGAAACTATAGAGGCTGGAGAACACTGCCAAATGAAACAGCATTAGGATTCTAGAGGTTTAGGAACGGGCGGAGGGGGAAAATGTCCAGTAATTTGTTCTAGATCCACTGAATAAAGCTTTTCCTCAGGTGGTTTCTGATGTGAACTTGGAAACCAAAAATTCAGGGAAAGTGCACTGAGATCTTTCTAAACTAAATCCTGGGTGGAAAAACCCCAGGAAAATCTTAATTATCTTTCAGTCTTATACAACCAAAGAAAACATTGTGGGGGCAGCATTAAAGGGGAAAACACTGCATGTCCAGGATCTTACCTTAAAATCAGGTCAGACATGTCATGTACCACAGAGAAGTGAATGGAGCCCCCTTGGGGAAATGGGGGCACAAGTGCAGTTAAGGTTCCCAGCGATTTAGAAAGTTATATTGGCTAATAAGATGCATACCTTTCTCACCCCTGAGGACGTGGATACTTTTATAGCCCAGCATGCAGTAAGGGACAAGTAGGCACATTACTTAAATGAGGAATTGCTAGTAGTTTGACATAGACGGGGGAGAATATTATGGGGCATATTATCAATGACAGGCGATACATTATCGCCGCTTTTATCGGCAGGAAACTGCCGATAAAGCGACGATAATGGCCTTGATAATATGCTCTATGAATTCCTATCGAAGCCCATGTTAGATGTGAACAAATCTAACATGGGCTTCGATTGGAATTTATAGAGCATATTATCGAGGCCATTATCTCCGCTTTATCGGCAGTTTCCTGCCGATAAAAGCGGCGATAATGTATCGCCTGTCCTTGATAATATGCCCCCCATGTTCTTTGGAGAGCAGGTACAAAGTCGTTAGCAAACATACTCTAATTAGAATATTAGAACTCCAATAACTACTGTGCTGTAAATCATCATAATGATGGAGGTATCAGTGTAGAAGAAACCATGGGGAAAAAGTAAAATAAATAGGGACATATGATGCAACATGTAAGAAATAAAAAGAAATGATGTAACGATATTCTCAGAGAACATGTCATAAAGTAGAATTCTTTTGAACAGCAAATTACAAATAGTTTTGGATATTCAGGGAAAGATGAATGTTGAGCACCAGAAGAACTGCATTTTGTTTTTCTACAAATATAGAAAGCAACCTTGAAATTATATCCACAGCTCTCATATCTGAAATTCGTTTTGAATGACATAAAACACAGTAAAGTGGTCAGTTTAGCAGGTGGAGATTTAATAACAACAAATGATTATCAGGCTCAGATAAAAAATATTTGTAAAATCAAATTTACACCTCATAAAGAAGAACAATTTGAAGTAAGGAGTTTTAATAGTCTTATTCCTTGAAGATGATGTCATCCTAATGGGTGCTCCTCGATCTTTCTCTCATAGATAAACGGGGGTTGAAGAGTAATGCGTTCAATAGTATGGATTAAATCTTCTATACTATTTCTCACCTAAAAAATGTGTCCTGAGAAACGTAACTTGTGTGACATCTGCTGAAAAGGATGGATGTTTGCATTCACTTACCAACGAGATCATGAAGCCAAGGGTGACTTGTAAATTCTGCCTCTATCTAATTAATAATGAACTTAGTACTACCACAGGAAATGTGAGCACTGCTGGATATAGCAAGATCTATTCAAATCCTTTTTTTCCAGTAATCAGGAAGAGTAAGAAGATAAGGATGATGATAACATGCTTTCAGAATTCATTTCTAGACAGGAACTGCATAAAGCTCGTATTTCTTGCAATGGTAACTTCTTAACGTTGTTTACAATTACAGTGTTGAAGTTGCAGAGACTCCAGTGGTTTACTCATGTTCAAAAAAAGGATCTGTGGAATGGTTTGTTGTCAACTTGAATCTTCTGTTTCTTGTTTTTTTTATAGTGTCACATATTGTATTTGACTTACTTTAGTTTTATTAGTTAACACATGAATGTTTTTCAAAATTTCAATTACCCTCTCTAAGTGTAAAAGCAGTATTCGAAGTAGTAATTAGATCTTTAGAGCTAGCATATTCTTCGCGTCCATAGTTTTTTGCATGTCTTTTATACTGAAAACACAGTTGGTGACATTCATTATGTAATGAGTGGTAACTGGATTCCACTGTGTTGTGCTGCACCTTTTGATACCTGGCTTGACTGAACAGTATGCTTTGAGACTCATCCCTTCCCTACATTATATTTTATGTTGCTGTTACCATGCCAACAGGTTGATGGGAAAACCCTCTCAGAGTATTACTAAACCTTTTCTGGTATACATATGGATTGCCTTCTGAGAGGAATGAAGGGTAGCAAAGGTGCTTCTTGTGTAATGGCAAGAGAGTGCATGTGTGTGTGTGTGTGTGTCTGTGTGTGTCCATGTGGGTGCATGCTTGAGATAAGAGGAGCAATTACACACCCAGGAGGAGACCTGCTGCCCTAATCCATTTGTTTCTCAATGCTCAAACCTGATCTTATACATTAAACAACATTATTAAATGTGACACAGAACAAGGAAGTTACATGATCTGTATCGTAGTTGTGTAATTGATCCTATTCTTAATTTATGAAAGTAAGGCGGTGGTCATTGCTATACCATGAAGTGGTGACTGCAGTATTTCACAACAACTCTGTGGAAGACCTCAGGTGTCAGTCATAAAGAATTTGTCCTTGTTATCTTACAAATATAGTAAAGTAACTTCAATAGCATCTCTTTTTTTCTTTCAATCCTCCGAAGGTGAAATTGCTTGAACTATCCTTTAAATGCATCACATACGAATTGGGCTGTTTTTGATGAAACAGAAATAATAGTGTTTTGTTGAAATAAGAGAACTAATGGATTATCTTATTGCTTTTATTCTTTCAGGTATGAGGTTGTGAACTGGAACCTCCATGTTTGGGTTTCGCCTGCACAGCACTCACGCTGTGCTCATAAAATCTATTGTATTTAATATTAAACTTATAAGGGGCTTACATCCTGCCATTGTTTGCTTGTCATTGGTTCCTGTGCTTGCCTCTTACTTTTCCTCCTTTTCCTTTGGCTCTAGCATACCACCACTCAAATTACTTTCATATTTCACCATACTAATCTACCACTAATCCTTTATGGGTCCTGGTGTAGCATACTACGCGCAAAAATTCCGCTTCAACACCCTATCAGGGTTAGGAAGCGCTATATAAATGCAAACCGTTTTACCCTCTTCTATCCCTCCACTATCGTTCTCAATCCAAATAACTTAGTGACATATTCACTAATCAAATTTCTTTCATATTTCACTATACTAATTCACCACTAATCCTTTATGGGTTCCGAAGTAGCGTGCTACTCACTGAAAAAAGTGCATTAACACCCCATCAGGGGTAGCAAGTGCCATATAAATGCAAAGCTTTTTCCCTCTTCTATCCCTCCACTATCGTTCATCAAAATAACTGAGTGACATAGCTACCACTCAAATTATTTTCATATTTCACTATACTAATTCACTACTAATCAATCACTCAATCAATCAATCAGTGAATTGTGAAGCGTGCTACTCACCCGTGAGGGTCTCAAGGTGCCGCGGGTGGAGCGTGCAGCTCCAAGTCAGCCGAAGAGCCAGGTATTGAGGCTCTTTCTGAAGGTGTGCAGAGGGGGGGAGCATCTGATGTTGATTGGGAGCTCCCACCATGTCTTTGCCACGATGTAGGAGAAGGTTCTCCCACCTGCTCTTGTTCTTCGGATGCGTTGGTTTTCGGTGAGGGCGAGGTCGAGGTCTGCGGAGTGGCGATTTCTCTTGTGCACGTGGAAGGAGACTCTGTTGTTGATATATTTGAGTTCGGTGTTGTGGACAGATTTATAGGCATGGGTGAGTAGATTGAATGTTACTCTCTTTTCGACAGGGAGCCAGTGGAGTTCTCACATGTTTTGGGTGATGTTTTCATGCCGTGGGATGGCAGTACAGTACTACTATAATAATTCACCACTAATCCATTACGGGTTCCAGAGTAGTGTGCTACTTGCTAAAAAAGCACTTTGACGCCTCCTCAGGGGTAGTACGAGGTATATCTTGGAGTGGGGAGGAACTGTGAGTGCCATCTTTGAGCGTCCTTACGCTCGTGGACTGTGGGAGCTGCCTACTTAAGGCGGAGCGTCCACTGGGTCAGCCTGGTGAAGTGGACCTATGGTCAAGGACTGCAGCAGCGCTTTGCTGTAGGTCGCGCGCGCTCTCTCAGCGCTACTCTCGATTTTTAAAACTGCCCGTTTTTTATTTAATTTTATTTCTTTTTCATTTTCCCCTGGTTTTAACCACAGGGTCTCTGGCCACTCACCCGCACTCTAATTTCTGTGTAACCCACCGCTGTTGAGCGGGTCCGGTTCCGGGGAGGCAGAGGGCGGGGAGCGCCATCTTGGAGTGGGGAGGAACTCTGGGCGCCATCTTTGAGCGTCCTTACGCTCGTGGACTGTGGGAGCTGCCTACTTAAGGCGGAGCGTCCACTGGGTCAGCCTGGTGAAGTGGACCTAAGGTCAAGGACTGCAGCAGCGCTTTGCTGTAGGTCGCGCGCGCTCTCTCAGCGCTACTCTTGATTTTTAAAACTGCCCGTTTTTTATTTAATTTTATTTCTTTTTCATTTTCCCCTGGTTTTAACCACAGGGTCTCTGGCCCCTCACCCGCACTCTAATTTCTGTGTAACCCACCGATGTGGAGCGGGTCCGGTTCCGGGGAAGCAGAGGGCGGGGAGCACCATCTTGGAGTGGGGAGGAACTCTGGGCGCCATCTTTGAGCGTCCTTACGCTCGTGGACTGTGGGAGCTACCTACTTAAGGCGGAGCGTCCACTGGGTCAGCCTGGTGAAGTGGACCTAAGGTCAAGGACTGCAGCAGCGCTTTGCTGTAGGTCGCGCGCGCTCTCTCAGCGCTACTCTCGATTTTTAAAACTGCCCGTTTTTTATTTAATTTTATTTCTTTTTCATTTTCCCCTGGTTTTAACCACAGGGTCTCTGGCCACTCACCCGCACTCTAATTTCTGTGTAACCCACCGCTGTTGAGCGGGTCCGGTTCCGGGGAGGCAGAGGGCGGGGAGCGCCATCTTGGAGTGGGGAGGAACTGTGGGCGCCATCTTTGAGCGTCCTTACGCTCGTGGACTGTGGTAGCTGCCGACTTAAAGTTCTCCTCATGGCGCGCAGCGGTGACGCGCAGCGGTGACGCGCAGCGGGCGTGCCTTCTCTGTGCCTGAGTCATGCCAGAGTCCTGCCCGTCTGCGCTCGTCAGCGTCTCGGAGGGCGGCGGCTTACAGCTTTCATTGTACTCTATTCTCTGTTGGGCGGCGTAGACACTTCATATGCTGTTATGTTATGTTACTCTTCAAGCGAGTTATTAGCGCTTAGACGCTCTGTCTCTTCTTGCCACCATGTTTTTCCGGGCGGCCGTTCGCTTAGGAAGGGCTGCTCTGGCTGTGGCTGGAATCTGTCTCATAGGGAAGACCTTTCTTCTGGATCCATACCCTCACACTATCTTTGTTACCTGCTTAACACCAGATCGCTCAGCAAGCATTCCACAGACATCTGGAATTTGCTCTCGGACTATAAAATCTCCTGTCTGTTTCTCACTGAGACTTGGTTGAGCGAATGCTCTGCCCCTGATGTTGCCGCTGCTATCCCCCCAAATTATACCATCTATAGGAGGGATAGAGGTGTTAGCAGAGGTGGCGGAGTGGCAATAATAGCGGACAAAAGCATTTCTTGCTCGACTTTTGCCGTAGAGAACATCGCCGGCAGTGAGGCCCTCGGCTTCACGCTTAAATTGTCTCCCCGTCAAACCTGTACAGGGATTATCATCTACAGGGCTCCTGGCCCGTTAGGCACCTTCTTTGATGATTTACAGGCTGCTCTTTCAGTGCCTTGTCTCAGGTCAGAGCACTGTATCCTTTTGGGAGATTTCAATCTACATATGGATAACTTAGTAGACTCGGACACCATTAAACTCTCGGACATTGTCTGCCCATTTGGGATGACCTCTTATGTTGTCAGTCCTACTCATGATAAAGGCCATGTGTTGGATCAGATTTTTTCCACCAGGACTATCGAGGCCTCTTCTCCTCTGCCGGTGTTGTGGTCCGACCACTTCCTGATTAAATTCTGCATTTTAGCTGTAACCACGTCTAGCTCGAGAGGGATGAGAGATGCTAGAAGGGTGTCTCGACCCTTCTATCGAGTTACGGCGGACATGCTATCTGATGCTCTCGGCCAGCATCCCTGTCAGCTAACAGGTCATCTGGAACAAGACATTGAATTGTTTCAGAAATGGCTCTCCACTAGATTTGAGGAGCTAGCCCCTGGTAAACCAAGCAACTATGTGGGTAGACATGTATCGGCCCCCTGGTTTACTCCTCTCCTGGGCAGGATGCGCCAAGACTGCAAGAGGGCAGAAAGGACCTGGAGGCGTACGTATGACCTGGAAGACAAGAGCAAATACAGGGAGCTTATCTGTCTCTATCATAAGCACATTTTTGATGCAAAAAAAGTGTACCTTGAGCGCAGAATTGACGCTGCAGAAAGTGTGAGCAAAGAAATGTTTAAAATTGTACAGGAGTTAGTATCACCTGCTTCTAGTACACTCACCCATGCTCATACCGAAGCCTGGATTAGCCAACTTAGTGAATTTTTCATTAATAAAATCAAACTTATTCAAGGCTCTTTTCCTGGCTCGGGGCTTAGCCCTGCGGCCGGCTATTTGACACCTATGTCTCCATCTGGTAAGGAGAGAGGTCCCCTGCTTTTGGACTTGCCTCCTATTGCCTCGTCTTCTGATCTTCTGTCTCGGCTTAAATCGGGCTCGCCGCTTGAACCTTGACCTGCCAAGTGCTTGGGGAGAGTGACACCGGCAGTCAATATTCTGCTCAATCCACTGCTCAATGCCTCCCTGACTTCAGGAGAGGTGCCCATGGCTTGGAAGCACGCCCTAATCCTTCCGCTGTTGAAAAAAAACATCCTTAGATCCCCTTGTACACGCGAATTATAGACCAATCTCCCTCCTCCCTTCTCTGGCCAAGGTGATTGAGAAGCATGTGCACCTCTCTATTTCCAGCTTCATAGAGAGTAATACATTCTGCACGACTCTCAGTCGGGTTTCCGTGCTAATTTTAGCACGGAAACAGCTCTTCTCGAAATCACTGATGCCATTCGAGAGACATTGGATGGGGGGGGTAAAGCCATCCTGGTCATGCTGGACTTGTCGGCGGCGTTCAACACCGTTCCCCATGCCGGTCTCCTTTCCATAGCCCTGATCTCTTGACTGGGTGAGAGTACTCTGCTTAATTCAGAGACTCTGTCCATCACCACCCCTTGTTGTAAATAATTTTGTCCACCCTAAGCGTGGAAGGGTATACTCAGATGTGAGTCCCTTGCTCATTGCACCATCAGGATTCAAGCAAGCCGGGCCGAAGACGGCTGAAATGCCAGAAACCGGTCCCCGGAAGCTTGTTTCCTTCCCAGTGTAAGAATTGGCTTTTGTAGTCTGGTCTGCCCTGTTCCCATGATGCACTGGGCCAGGGACAGACTAATTTGCATACAGCCAGGTTCTGAAACTGGGATGGTGCAATGAGCTAAAAAGCGGTGTTGGATCTAGCCCTGATCTCTTGACTGGGTGAGAGTACTCTGCTTAATTCAGAGACTCTGTCCATCACCACCCCTTGTTGTAAATAATTTTGTCCACCCTAAGCGTGGAAGGGTATACTCAGATGTGAGTCCCTTGCTCATTGCACCATCAGGATTCAAGCAAGCCGGGCCGAAGACGGCTGATATGCCAGAAACCGGTCCCCGGAAGCTTGTTTCCTTCCCAGTGTAAGAATTGGCTTTTGTAGTCTGGTCTGCCCTGTCCCCATGATGCACTGGGCCAGGGACAGACTAATTTGCATACAGCCAGGTTCTGAAACTGGGATGGTGCAATGAGCTAAAAATCGGTGTTGGATCTAGCCCTGATCTCTTGACTGGGTGAGAGTACTCTGTTTAATTCAGAGACTCTGTCCATCACCACCCCTTGTTGTAAATAATTTTGTCCACCCTAAGCGTGGAAGGGTATACTCAGATGTGAGTCCCTTGCTCATTGCACCATCAGGATTCAAGCAAGCCGGGCCGAAGACGGCTGAAATGCCAGAAACCGGTCCCCGGAAGCTTGTTTCCTTCCCAGTGTAAGAATTGGCTTTTGTAGTCTGGTCTGCCCTGTTTCCATGATGCACTGGGCCAGGGACAGACTAATTTGCATACAGCCAGGTTCTGAAACTGGGATGGTGCAATGAGCTAAAAAATGGTGTTGGATCTAGCCCTGATCTCTTGACTGGGTGAGAGTACTCTGCTTAATTCAGAGACTCTGTCCATCACCACCCCTTGTTGTAAATAATTTTGTCCACCCTAAGCGTGGAAGGGTATACTCAGATGTGAGTCCCTTGCTCATTGCACCATCAGGATTCAAGCAAGCCGGGCCGAAGACGGCTGAAATGCCAGAAACCGGTCCCCGGAAGCTTGTTTCCTTCCCAGTGTAAGAATTGGCTTTTGTAGTCTGGTCTGCCCTGTTCCCATGATGCACTGGGCCAGGGACAGACTAATTTGCATACAGCCAGGTTCTGAAACTGGGATGGTGCAATGAGCTAAAAAACGGTGTTGGATCTAGCCCTGATCTCTTGACTGGGTGAGAGTACTCTGCTTAATTCAGAGACTTTGTCCATCACCACCCCTTGTTGTAAATAATTTTGTCCACCCTAAGCGTGGAAGGGTATACTCAGATGTGAGTCCCTTGCTCATTGCACCATCAGGATTCAAGCAAGCCGGGCCGAAGACGGCTGAAATGCCAGAAACCGTTCCCCGGAAGCTTGTTTCCTTCCCAGTGTAAGAATTGGCTTTTGTAGTCTGGTCTGCCCTGTTCCCATGATGCACTGGGCCAGGGACAGACTAATTTGCATACAGCCAGGTTCTGAAACTGGGATGGTGCAATGAGCTAAAAACGGTGTTGGATCTAGCCCTGATCTCTTGACTGGGTGAGAGTACTCTGCTTAATTCAGAGACTCTGTCCATCACCACCCCTTGTTGTAAATAATGGTCTCCTTTCAAGACTCTGGGAGATAGGCTTCTGTGGGACGGTGTTGAATTAGTTTAAGTCTTTTTTGACCAACCGCCGGCAAGTGGTCTGGGCACCTCAGTTTTCCGCCGAAATGAGGTGGGGGTTCCTCAGGGGTCTATCCTGAGCCCCACCCTTTTTAATATCTATATGGCCCCTCTTGCGGCGGTGGCGGAATCTTTTGGTGCCCAGATCATATCCTATGCTGATGACACCCAGCTTCTTTTCTCGTGTGGCAAGGGTGAAGATTTCGACAGCGGTCGGATCCGGGAATGCTTGGAAGCCGTTTTCAACTGGTTTCAAAGGCATAATCTGAAGTGTAACTCAGACAAGTCTGAGTTGCTCTTCTTTGGTTGCCCGCCGGATCCTGGTTGGAAGTCATGGTGGCCTTGTGATATGTCTCCACCTGATACTGCATCACTAAAGGCGAAAAATCTGGGCGTCCTGTGTGATGTCGACCTCTCCTTTAGACCCCAGATCATCGGGCTCACAGGGAAGTGCTTCGGCATCCTAAAAATGCTGCGGAAGTTCCTTCCTTTACTGTCCCTTCAGCACAAAAAAATCATTGTGCAGGCCCTGATAGGTCCACGACTTGACTACGCGAATGCTCTCTATTTGGGCCTTCCTAAATATTTGATGGCCCCCCTGCAGGTCGTGCAGAACTCGGCGGCTAGAGCCATCTTCGGACTTCCAAGAAGGGTGCGAGTTTCGGAGCTCCTAGAGCAACTTCACTGGCTTCCGATCGCCAAGAGAGTCACCTTTAAGATCTTGACTGTGGCTTTCAAGGCGCTCCACCGGATGGGCCCAAGCTATCTTGGAAAGCGGATTGCCTTTTATGTCCCTAGAAGAACTCTTAGGTCTCCTTACGAGGCCAAGGCCGTGGTTCCTTCCATCAGACGCACACGTACTGGAGGTCGTTCTTTCCGGTATCTAGCACCGCGCTGCTGGAACGATCTCCCTTTGTCTTTGAGAACAGCTACCAATTTGCTAGCCTTTAGAAAGGAGTTGAAGACTTGGCTCTTCTCTCTGTAATTTTGCGCCGGCTTCTGAGCATTGCTATGTTGTGTACTTTTCCTTTTTCTCTCTCCGCCAAAGCGCCGGGACACTCCTTGGAGTAGCCGTGCGCTATAGAAGAGCCTATATAACATAACATAACATATATGAATGCAATTACAATACAATACAATGTATAATACTGCACATATGTGAGACACATTAATGAGTTCAGGCACACGTTGAATATATAAATTAAATGCTGCACCATATGAGTAAAGTTTATGCAGAGTGTGGAGTCTAAATTACGCTGCTCCACCTGTGCTGTTTTGCTTTAGACAAAACATGGATTTAACTTCTTAGTGCTAGGAACTAGATTTCTCTTAATTTTCACCCTATAGGAAATTTGATTTTATGGGGTTTATATCAGACGACTCAGGGAGTTTTATGAGCACTTGGTTCGGCAGGAATAAAAGGTGCCTCTCTAGAAATGTATAGGACCAAGTTATTGGTGTCACCAGTCCCAACCAGGAACTGTTCATTTTTACGTTTAGGATTGATTGTGACTTGACCCAGTAATACACCCCGAACCCTAATGGCCAGAAAGTTGGTTGTGAACTGCCACCTCTAGCACACATAACCAGGATGTACACGGGGGATGTAAAGTTTGACTTTTCCGTGTTGCCTTTGTGGTGCAAATGGGGTAATAGAGAGATCCAACAATGCCCAGGATGGATTGGAAATGGTGCAGGTTCAGCCCGACATCAATGACAGTAATGCATCAGCTTCATGATTATGATGACCTTTTTCCTCCTTGCAGTGTAGGGTTCACAGATTTAAGGCAAAGCACTTTTCAAATTGTTATGATATTTAATCTCTAAGGTGTACTTATGTTCCTAAATATCACCTACTAGTCAGTTCGGAGAACTGGTATTGCAGAGTTGACCCAATATTGTCTTAAGAAATAATTTGAAGATATTGTGGATATTGTGGATATTGTGGTTACAACCCAGTCACAAGTTGCATTATAGATTAATTCAATAGCTTTGTTTAAGAGACCAAACCCCGTCCCTTTAAAACCTACCTGCGTAATTTTATTACAGGGGACCAGGTCCTCCAAAATAAATACTCTTGGCTACAGAACTGGTCACAATGTAAACCTATTATACCTAGAACTTCTGCTACTACAGTGTAAGAAAAAGTCACGACAAATCAGGGCGCCTTCAGTTTTCAGTTTGTTTTTATTAAAATACCTAATTATAAGATTTCAAATGTAAGCTTCTCAATATGAGCACAACTTGTCAAGAGTTAATGCAATTTGTAAGATTCCTAGAACTTGCTGTACATCTCAGAAACCATTTTTAAGAAATGATTCTTCTTTGAAATTCCTACAGCTTCCAACATATTTTTTACAGTGAAGCTACTTTCGATTGTAGAAGAGATATAAGTCATTTTTGACACCTTTGTCATTAATACCTATACCAGATGAGAACGAAAGTCAGTGAACAGTGACAGACATTTAAGATAGATTCTGATTTAGCGGCAACATGTCAGTAATAAAATGGATGGGTCTGAAATCAAACTTCAGAAAGTCTTTATCACTGAATTTTCTTTACAGGAGCATTTACATTTGGAAATGCATCAGATGAACATCAGTTTCGAGGTGCTGCTGTGTACCTGTGGTTAATACAGTGGAGAAGTACTATAGAACATGCATTTACTAACAACATGTCAACGTTTAAGAACTGTGGTTGCTGCAGCAAATGACTGAGGCATGATCCTATGCGTCGTCTATTTAATGCACCCTACACTATTGCATTGTACGTGGTCCTTTTAGCTGAGCTGAGCTCAGGCAAGACTCTGCCTGGCTGGAGTCATCTTTGATGGTTCCCTGCCATACGTCATCAGACTGCCTGCTCCTATGTTTTCAGCAGGGTGTGAAGACTTCACACAGACGCGCCCAAGTAGCCAATATCACCACCCACAATAATGCAAACTGGGTTTGTCCTGGGCGGCCTGCCGTTGCTATTTGGTATTGGTTTACATTGCAATTGGAGAATTGAAGTTAAGCCCATTTGCACGAGGCATAGGTGGATGCATATGAGCGAAACAAGTAGAGAATTTATCACGGGGCTTTTCACTGATTATAGCATGAGTGAGTCACCAATGCTCCGATGCTCCCCTTTCCATTTAAAAAAAAAGGGGCACCACTGCCCTACACATTACGAATGCCATTTGTTACAGCTAAGCCCGATTTTAATTGTGGTGCAAACAAGACTTGTCTTCACAGATGCCTGGTGAGTAATTCATTATATAATGTTGAATTATACAATTCATTAGACTGGCAGGTAAATGTGAGGGTATGGCTATGTCCTTTTTCGAATCGTTCCTTGCCTTCTTAATTAACTTCCAAAATGATCAGTTTGTGATCCGCCGAGATCAGGCAACCTTAACTTCTTCTGAAGTTTTTATGTATTATTTATTACTCTGTACTGTACTATATATATACTATATATATATATAGATCAAAACACATAATGAATTCTCCGTACTTCCGTTGAGGCGAACAGATAGACACGAACCCAGCAATTATATGGCACTGCTCTTTTATTCCTCAAGAATGACGAGTTTCGAACAACTCGAGTCCTTGCTCACATATCAACAAACGCAGTTCACCATCTTTTTTATATATGTATGCCATTACATTGCAACCACTTGATAAATAAACATAGAAGACACACTGGCACGACATGTTACACAATGGTAAGTCTGTTTTTTAACTGTTCATGCTACTCACAAAGCACTACTGTGAATAATTATATTGATTTAATTATATACACAAATATGTTTATGCAATGTTCATTATTCGCAAACCATAAAACTAAACACCAGTCTATTAGATGTTAAGTAAGAATCGTGGATGTGCTCCATGATCGCACATGTTCTACCTGTAATGAGCTCCATATATAAATAGTAAAAGACATGTTCCATTCATAAATAAATAAAACATGAAACCTCTGAAATCGTGGGCCGAGAACTGTGCAAAAATCGCATTAGGAATGAGTAAACAATTAACTGTGCAAAATCATGCCAAGTGGTTCCTAAACCCCCTACCCCATAGAATACCCGCCTAAATGCATTGATGGAAGGGGATTTCATACTTTGCGCAAACTATGCAGATGTGCAAAAAGTGCTCTTTGCCAAAAAGTGCAGCCTTGGTCAAATTGACTACCTAAAGTGCAAGTGTTTAAACAAATCATAAACCACACTAGTGAAAACATTTCTAAAAACCACAAACATTTAATATTTTAACACCGATGGAAACAAAAAGGGTAAAAGAGACACATACAGCGTAAACTATGTTACAGTATTCTGATAATTCCAAAAACCGATTCAAATTGGTGTGGCGAAGTCACACATTCATACACAGATAGTACACTATAGAAAGTGGTAAAGGTCCTCTGTATTATTGAGTCCGTTGGGAAATTTGCTGTCCAACTCTAATATCATTTTGGACTCTAGTTGCCTTAACATCCTTTCTCTATCCCCTCCTCTTTGGAGCGTGGGGATAGGAGCTGTCACAAAATGTTTCAAACAACTAAGGTCATTTTTGTGCACTTGTTTGAAATGGTGTTCCACCGGGAAAGTGGAGTCATTATTAACGACGGCTCGCAGATGCTGCAGAATTCTGACGTGCACCTGCAGCTTGGTGCTTCCCGCATATCTCAAGCCACAGGTGCACGTCAGGTCATAAACTGCAAACTCGGTTTTGCAATTAAAACCTTTGATTAAAACCTTTTCTGGACTAAAAGGAGTTAAATAGAGTGTATTGTTCTCACCAAACCTACATGCTCTGCAAGAGGAACATTTTGTGAACCCTTGCCTAGGCTGTAACCACATCTTGGCAGTTGCTAGTTAAGGATTAGTTTTGACAATTTGTGCTCTTATTGAAGGACTCTTTCTATATGTGATCGTGGGTTGCGAAGAGAGGCTAGAAGCTAGCACCCCATCCGTCATTATTGTTGGCCAATTGCATCTAATTATAGACCTAATCTTTCTTTCCTGTCTGTTGAAAGAGGTTATCAATCTTGGGGCATTACTTACACTATCTGATGTCTCTACACTGCTGACATTGGAGAAAAGAGGGCCTCTGGGTTTTGTGTTGACTTTATTCACTGCCTCTATGCGAATGGACTCACTATATCCTCTCTCTCTAAATGTGTTGAGAACCTGTTTTGTGCATATTGTGAAGTCCTCCTCTGTGCTGCAAATTCTTTTTAGACGCAAAAGCTCACCAAACGGAATATTCTTTATAAGATGTTTAGGGTGTGCACTGCTGGCCTGGAGTGTCTTATTGCCAGCAGTCCTTTTTCTATATAATGTGGTAGCTATTTTGCCATCTTTTATATAGACTTTGACATCTAAATAATCAAAGCTCCGTTTACTGATCTGCGAAGTGAATTTAAGATTGGCAGTATTTATATTAATGTTGTTAATAAATTCAATAGCACTCCTTTCATCTCCTCTCCACACAATAAAAATATCATCTATATATCTTAGCCAATGTTGTACATGGTTGACATATTCAGAGAGGTGTGTACGCTTACGGACCTGCTCCTCCCACCAGCCAACATGTAAAGAGGCATTGCTGGGGGAGAAGAAGGTCCCCATCGCAACACCCTCTTTTGCAAATATACATAATTTACAAATGTGAAATGTGCTGGGCCCCCTTATATCCAACCCCTCTTGGCACAAAATAAGGTTTGTTGGAGAGCTAAGAGTGTAGGAGAGAGGTATGAAACTCAGATAGGGATACTAAATGCAATTATCTGATATGGGCCTTGTAACGCTACAACAATTCCTTACTGAAAATTAAAATAAACAAAGACAGAATGGTTAAAAATAAATACAGATGATATAATATAAAGTTCTGCATTAGATTCATGTCTAAGCCTCAGATGAATCCTAATACGAGAACAGATGGCAGGTATCTTTCTCTAGGAAAGGTGGCAACCAGAGAAGTACAATGATTCCATTAAATATGTAACACAGTTGCCAGGTTTCCCAGGTCCAAGTGTGACTAGTGAGTACATCCTCTTTTTTTATTTGAATTCTGAGACTTGTATTGCTTGTTTTCAACTGGATTAAGTAGGACTATAAGTCCCAATAGTGGCGCATGGACCAGGTAATCATGGCAGCTATGCTGTAGGCTATAGTGCTGCAGAATACGTTGTAGCCTACACATCATCAGGTGTGGCAGGCACCATATAAAAGCAAATCATTTCCTCTTTCATCTCTCCACTATCCTCTTCAATCCAAATAAAAGACTAACATGTCGACCGACCGCTCAAATTAATTTCATTTTCCCCAGACTAATTCACCACTAAATCTTTTTTGGTTACGAAGTAGCGTGCTACTCGCCTAAAAGTGTTTCAACACCTCATCAGGGCTAACAAGCGCTATATGAATGCAAACCTTTTATCTCTTTTATCAAAGTCAAAGTCAAAGTCAAAAAGCTTTATTTCGATAAAATTTCATTATCATAAAAGCAAGTTTAAAAAGAATTGATAGTTGATAAAATTAGTAAAACATATCCAGTTAATAACAACAAATGTAACATTTGCTAAAATTAATATAGTTTAAGAAAGAATTAAACAAAGTTTTTAAGCTTTCTGGCTCGAATAGCCCAAGCCCAGAATAGAAATTTGGCTAGGGCACAGACATAGGGTACATGACTGTCCGAAACAAGTATCCTAATTGCCACATCGTGGCTCCCGGTTCCCAGTTGCCGGCACAGATTCTTCAGCCAAACCCTTCTTGGATTGGCATATTCGCTACAGACAAATAGGAAGTGGGCCAATGTCTCTGGATGGGCTAGGCATGAAGGACACAGGTCGGTTTTGTAAGGACAGGAATTCCATGTTTTAGTAAAAGTGTTCAATGGCAAGGTACCCGTTCTGAATTTAAAATACAAAGACCGGGCAAACGGTTTCCCGATTATATCTAAATAGGGTTCTCGCATGGGAATGTCTTTAAACTTCAGGAAATCCTCAGTAAGCCTGCCAATGGATGTGCTAGAATGCCTTTGGGAACAGATCCAATCCCGATAAAGATTTTTAAGTACTTGTTTTGGTGGAGAAGATCTACTTGACCAAAAGTCCAAAAGGCCCAAGTTCAACAGTAAAGATTTCATGACTGTTAACCATTTGACTCTGGCCCAATGTGGTGACGCCATTATTTCCTCCAGGCCTCTGGCGTAGGCACTAAGTTCCTCTACCCGCCAAATGCGGGCCCATAACAAAAGAGGGCGAAATTTCGCAATTTCGCCAATCTGGGTACAGCCAAAGTCCATAAATAAAGGTAAAAGTGGGGTACTTTGAGGGAGGGACATTATTTGTCTGCAGAAATTATTCTCAGATTTTTGAAGAGCTACTGAAGATGCAAAGCCCCAGAGTTCGGCTCCGTAGAGTGCAGAGCTGACACCCTTGGCGGCATAGATCTCTAGGACTGTTCCTATTGGTTTCAACGAACTGGAACGTTGCTCCCTCAATAGGGCACCTGTGATCCTTTTATGATTTAGCAGCATCTTGTCTAAATGAGGAGTCCAATCCATTTTGTCTGAAATGCGTATCCCTAAGTAGTCAAATACTTTCACCCTTTCCAGGGTCTCAGTGTTTAAGACAGGGGGACGCACTTGCTGTTTGGGGGGGTTAAGAACAAGGTATTTTGTTTTATTGGTGTTTATAACCAGGCCCCGATCAGTACAAAAGGATTGGAAATTATCCAAGAGTTTCTGTAGTCCCATAGGTGTTTTGGAGATTAGGAGCGTGTCGTCCGCAAAGAGAAGGGTCGGTACACGAACCCCCGCCAGGGATGGTTCGTCAGATGGAAATTTCAGTAGATGCTCAACCACCCCATTGATGTACAAGGAGAAAAGGGTGGGAGCCAGAACACATCCCTGGCGGACCCCTCTCTCGACCGGAATACAGCCCGTTTTCTCCCCTCCAGAACCCCACCTGATTTGGGCAAAGCTGTCCTGATGGAGCCTAACTAGTAGGGATAGTAGATACTGTGGAAGCCCCATATTGGCCAGGACCCTCCATAGCAAGTCCCGGGGGACAAGGTCAAAGGCAGTCTTTAGGTCGATAAAGGCGAGATAAAGACTGCCCTTGCCTATCACTACCACCTTCCAGTAGATCATCATAAGCCTAAAGGCCTGCTCTATCGTACCAGTGCCTACTCTAAAACCGGCCTGGAAGTCGGTAAGTATTTTATTTTCATCTACCCAGTTAAGTATCCTGAGTAGAATAACTTTACCAACAACTTTTTGGCTTACATCTAGCAAGCTGATCGGCCTATAATTGGACGGGTCATCCCTTGGGCCTTTCTTATGGATGGGAACTACCTCTGCCCCCTTCCATGACGCAGGAATGGGGGCACCCCTACAAATGGCTAGAAGGAGGGAGTGGATTGATTTGCCCCAAGTAGCAACATCAGATTTTAACAGGTCCCCCGGGATGCCATCAGGTCCTGCAGCTTTCTGTGGAATGATGGAATTAATAGCATATTCTACTTCCTTCTGTGTGAATTCAGGATCACTGGGGAGAAGAATATAATTAATATAAGGGGAGGATTGGGCAGACCCTCTCCCGTTCAAATCATTATGGCAGGAATAAAGTTTAGCAAAATGGGCCTCCCATACCTGCCCCGAAATATTGCAGGTTATGAGATCGGAATCCGGTCTATTTCGTGCCCTTATGGCGTCCCAAAAGGATTTAGAGTCTTTTTTCAAACTGGCTTCCTTAAGGGTTAGCCAGTAAGCATCCTCCCACTCCCTTTTAGCAACCTGCAAGGCCTTTTTATGGTCTCTTCTAGCAATTTGGATTAGTGGAGGGGACTTCCCTTTAACTGCCTCTATTAGGCGGGATTTGGCCTTCCTGCACGTTGCCGAATACCAATCGTGTTTGCCTTTAGCTTTTGGTAAAGAATTTTGTTTCCCTGGGGGCAATTGGACCCAAAAAAGGTCCCCTATGATTTTTACAGCAGTTTCAAATGTAGCGGTGGCCATGTCTGCTGCTATAGTTAGGTCAATCAAGCCAATTTCGGCTTGCATGACCTTAGCCACTTCATCTATTGCTGATAGTTTATCGACATTACACATGATCTTACTCCACTTTAGGCGCCTGCCACAAGTGGCAACAGTAGTCCCCTGTTGGCGGCTCAAAGGGACTGGCGATACTTCGGTGGGCCAAGGATTTTTTAAAGATAGAGAGAGTGGGTTGTGGTCGCTCTCTATGGTATTGGTGATAACCATGTCGTCAACATGGCTCCAGAGGCCCCTGTCCAGCAGAATATAGTCGATCCGTGTGCATTGACCAACTCTGTTAAATGTCGGAGCACCCTGCAGGTCCGATCGAGTGCGACCGTTGGCAGCTCTTAAGCCAAACTCCAATGTGAGTGCATTTAGGTGGATTGCACTACGAGTCCAGCGTTTGATGGGGGGGATAGAGAGGGTAGGAATACCCCATCTACTGTCCTCCTCTCCTAGGTCTGATACTCCTTCTAGGGGAAGTGGTTCATATGTACAATTAAAATCCCCTGCTACTAAGATATGCCCAGGTCCACTCTGCTCTCCTAGCTGTGCCTCGAGCTCCAGCATTGTAGGTGAAATACACCCATTTTTGGTTCCCCTAATATATACATTATAGAGGTCAAGAATCATGCTTCCCCGTAAGCCCAATAGTGAGACACCAAGAATATCCGGGGTTCTTGGCTTCTTGGTGATTATCCTACAATTTAGGAGGATACTTATCCAAATAATAAGCCCCCCCGATGGCCGCCCCTTCCCTACCTTGGATTTTACTGCTGGAGTAAAAATAGTGACAAACCCCACCCGATGTAATGGTTCAATGGCCCATGTCTCTTGAAATATACAAATTGTATGGGCATCGACCAGGGCATTCCACTCTGGGAGGCCTAACTTCCTTGAAATCCCGGCAAGGTTCCAACTAAGGATCTTTAACTTGCCCTGTGCTGAGTTTCCAACTTGGATCACAGTGCCTTGGCGGTTACATGGATCACCGCTGTCCCTAGTTGATATGGGTGATAGCACCTCTAAGTTAATAGGGAAAGATGTCTCCGGCACAGGATCCTTCATACTGATGTTAACACTAGGGAGGTTAGCATCTAATCCTCCCTTAGGGAAAAGTCAATCAACCTCATCCAGAACACAGAACCTATTTGGGTGGGCAAACTGTGTATAGAAAGGGTTGGAAGACAGAGATGGAGACGGATCCTGCCATGGCTGTTGCCATTGCTGATTAGTAAATAGTGGCTGAGGAGGTTGTTGCCACTGCTGAGTGGGTTGGAAAAGAGGAGGAGGTAAGGGGTGGAAGGGTTGTTGCCACTGAAAACCAGCATAATGTGGGACAAAAGATGGAAAATTGGGCGGTTGTTGCCAATGGTTAGAGGCATATTGAGGGGGACATGCAGGCCCTTGATTACTTGGTCGGTGGAAGTTGGGTCTTGTCGAGTTGGGGAGGAAGTAAGATAGGGGGAGTGGTTTAATCTGGGTGGCTGGGCCGCTGTTAGGGGCACTACAAATAAAAGTCGCAGCCCCCACATCCCTAAAGTTGACAGTAATTACATCCCCTGATATTGTTTTCTTACTCCTACCCACCCAATCGCCTCTACGCACAGTAAGAATTTCCCCACTCATACTACTGGGTAATGGTCTATGTATTTGAAGCCACTGGGCACATTTATTTCTAAGCTCTACATAAGTCTCTCTAACTCCTTCCTTCAGTGGGGGGACAGCAGTCAGCACAACCACAAAAGGGGAAACTTCTGGTGGCAGACTAATAGACTTAAAACGAGTCTGCCTTGGCTTAGGGGCTTCAGAATTATTAGTAGCATGGGGGGCTGGGATATTCGTGGGTTTCCCTTTAGGGTCCGAGACTTGGGAAGTGATAGATTTTAATCCAGCAGCTGGTTGCTGGGCGGATAAAGAGTTGCTCACTGCTTTTGGTGGTGGTTGAGCAAGATTTTTCACAGAGTGGAGATGATGTGTTGCTGATTGTTCTTTAGATGGCGGAAGGTTTTTCGCTTCGTCGGCTGTAGACTTGGTGACCTTAGTTGGTGGTTGGGGATTAGGTGGTGATTCTCTATACCCTTGTTGCTGATTAGACCCAGACTCATTGATCTTATTGGGCCATTTAGTATTAATGAGAGATGTTAATCTGTCCAGTTTAGAGATCAAGGGTTTGATTTGGGCCACTATTGTAGTTTCAAGGTCATGCTTGAGGTCCGTGACCATATTTTCGACCCAGCATGGAATGCCAGGCGTTGTGTGTGGAATGGGTGTCACCAAATTATGGTTGCTAGCTTTAGTTTTGGTCTTCTCTTTAGATTTAGACTTAGACTCCTTGGTTTTGGGCTTAGCTACTACTTTTGAAGGAATAAAAGTAACCCTTCCCCTGGGGTCACTGGGCACATAAGCGGTCGACTTGGCAGTTAACCCATCCAGACCCGGCTCCGTCTCTCCAGGTGTCCGACAGGCTTCTAGGTCTGGGGTCGCCTCCAGATCCACAAAGGACGGGTCCGACTCTGAGCAGGTAACCGACAAGTCGACGGCACTCGGTACTGTAACAGTGCCCATAGTGGTTAAGGGCAAGGGCGAGGAGCAATTGTTCGAAGCTTGCTGAGAGGGTGAATGCGCATTTACAAGGGAGCCCAAGGAAGAGCGCTTGGCCTCCATGAGGTCGAGAGAGACTCTTTTCTCTAGGAGTACAATGCTCTTGTCAGTTGTCTCTGTTACCCGTGAGATAAAGAGGTCAATGGGGCCAGTCACTTGAGCTACCTCTGCAGCTTTTTTGGTGCAGCTTCTTGTTTTGTGTCGCATGGTTGTCGCTAGTGATGAACAAACTATACCAAGTGTCAGATGGCTATGGCCTCAAGGAAGGCTGAGTAGCAACGGCCTACCTGGTTGATGGTCTCAGGGCAATAAGACAGGGATTCAGGGCCTGGGCCGTCCTCTGCCGTCCTTGAACGGCCTTAAACGGCCCGCTCTTTGCCCGGTCTTCGCCCCGGTGGCCGCCCCGCGCGCGTCCCGCGTGCGCGTTAGAGCTGCACAAAGTTTATAGGAGGAGCAGGTGAGGTGGAAGGGGCGGGAAGAGGACCAGCTGCGGCCGATCAGCGCTGCGCTGCACGCTGGTCCTCGCAGTCCCGCCTCGAGGAGAAGGGTTGATATTCACTCTCTGAAGTCGCGTTGGTGCTCCTGTGCACTCCGCAGTGGCCTTGGGCAGATTGGTCAAGCAAAGAGTCTTGCCTTCGAGCGGCGCCCGCGAAGCGGGGGCCGCGAGGCGTGGAGGTTTTTTACAGGTGCTGGAAACAGGGATGAAAGGCTGAGCAACAGGCAGGCAGCGCTCACGACGTCCCAAAGGCAGAACCCACACTCCTGACACACCGCTTGATCTTTATCGGTGGAAGGGGCGGGAAGAGGACCAGCTGCGGCCGATCAGCGCCGCGCTGCACGCTGGTCCTCGCAGTCCCGCCTCGAGGAGAAGGGTTGATATTCACTCTCTGAAGTCGCGTTGGTGCTCCTGTGCACTCCGCAGTGGCCTTGGGCAGATTGGTCAAGCAAAGAGTCTTGCCTTCGAGCGGCGCCCGCGAAGCGGGGGCCGCGAGGCGTGGAGGTTTTTTACAGGCGCTGGAAACAGGGATGAAAGGCTGAGCAACAGGCAGGCAGCGCTCACGACGTCCCAAAGGCAGAACCCACACTCCTGACACACCGCTTGATCTTTATCGGTGGAAGGGGCGGGAAGAGGACCAGCTGCGGCCGATCAGCGCCGCGCTGCACGCTGGTCCTCGCAGTCCCGCCTCGAGGAGAAGGGTTGATATTCACTCTCTGAAGTCGCGTTGGTGCTCCTGTGCACTCCGCAGTGGCCTTGGGCAGATTGGTCAAGCAAAGAGTCTTGCCTTCGAGCGGCGCCCGCGAAGCGGGGGCCGCGAGGCGTTGAGGTTTTTTACAGGCGCTGGAAACAGGGATGAAAGGCTGAGCAACAGGCAGGCAGCGCTCACGACGTCCCAAAGGCAGAACCCACACTCCTGACACACCGCTTGATCTTTATCGGTGGAAGGGGCGGGAAGAGGACCAGCTGCGGCCGATCAGCGCCGCGCTGCACGCTGGTCCTCGCAGTCCCGCCTCGAGGAGAAGGGTTGATATTCACTCTCTGAAGTCGCGTTGGTGCTCCTGTGCACTCCGCAGTGGCCTTGGGCAGATTGGTCAAGCAAAGAGTCTTGCCTTCGAGCGGCGCCCGCGAAGCGGGGGCCGCGAGGCATGGAGGTTTTTTACAGGCGCTGGAAACAGGGATGAAAGGCTGAGCAACAGGCAGGCAGCGCTCACGACGTCCCAAAGGCAGAACCCACACTCCTGACACACCGCTTGATCTTTATCGGTGGAAGGGGCGGGAAGAGGACCAGCTGCGGCCGATCAGCGCCGCGCTGCACGCTGGTCCTCGCAGTCCCGCCTCGAGGAGAAGGGTTGATATTCACTCTCTGAAGTCGCGTTGGTGCTCCTGTGCACTCCGCAGTGGCCTTGGGCAGATTGGTCAAGCAAAGAGTCTTGCCTTCGAGCGGCGCCCGCGAAGCGGGGGCCGCGAGGCGTGGAGGTTTTTTACAGGCGCTGGAAACAGGGATGAAAGGCTGAGCAACAGGCAGGCAGCGCTCACGACGTCCCAAAGGCAGAACCTTTTATCCCTCCACTATCCTTCTCAAACTAAATAACGGACTAACATATCCACCACTCAAATCAATTTCATATTTCACTATACTAATTTACCACTAATCCTTTATGGGTTCGGGAATAGCGTGCTACTCTCCGAAAAAATGCTTTGACGCCTTGTTAAGGGTAGTAAGCACTATATAAATGCAATTACAATTACATGCACTTTGGCACTGGTCAAAACTGGTATAGTGCCCAGGGGCCTAGAGCCAACAAAAAGAAGATCAGAAATAGAGGAGGAAAAGGCAAAACGTCTGGGGTCACCCTTCAGAGAGGGCTATTTTCCAACAACAATGCTATAAAGAATAAGGGGCAGATTTATGAAGGCCTTGCGCCGCCGGTGCGTCACTTTTAACATGGGAAAAAGTGACGCACCGGCAGCGCAGGGCCTTCATATATCTGCCCCTAAAGGTTTTTTTAAAACCACACTTTGCCAAATATCACATTAACAAGGTTCTAGAATTTTCACCACCATACATGAAGTCCAAGCAAATTATAAAATGGCACCTGACTTCTTCTGATTAGCCCATGGCTATTATGCTGCCCAGCTCACTATTCAGCCTTGTGAAGGACCCCCACCCGACACCCAGCAGAAACAAACAACAGATCACCACCTACTGCTGGACTCCCTAGAGGTCTGGAAGTCAAGCTTGAACCATCCTGAAACAATGGTACGTGAGGTCACAACAACCTGTCAGCTGGGACTCCGAGACACTGTAGTGTGGCCCCCTGGAGGCTCATAGGTTAAATGCAGCAGTTCAGCTTGAGCAAGGTTGAGCAGCGTTTGTAACGTTCTGAAGCCCTGAAGTCCCACATGGTGCAAGTACTAGAAGGCTGGCATCACCGCCTCAAAGGGACCTAAAGGACCAGTGCAGAATGTCCAAGTTGGCATTGGCCAAGATATTATCCCTATGTGAATGTCTGATCTGAGGGCTCCACAATTCTCTTTTGGGTGTTTCTTGGTGATCAGGTGAACTCTCACTCTGGTGTCCCTAAACTACTGTTGCTCCGGTAGGGATGTATGACGTTACAACGCATACTTTTACAACGCCTACCATTACAACGAAATTTTTACAACGCAAAAACTTTTACAACGCATACCATTACAACGCAAGATTTTACAACGCATATACCTTACAACGCATACCATTACAACGTAAGTATTGGTAAGTATATAATAATTTTTTTAATAGAAATTAATTTAAATTATTAAAATATAATTAAAATGTATTTATTTTATTTAATTATTTTAATTTAATTTAATTTATTTTAATTTAATTTATTTAATTTAATTTAATTTAATTAATTTAATTTATATTAATGTAATTTAATTTAATTAATGTAATTTTAATTTATTTAAATTATTTTATTTAATGTAATTTAATTTAATTTAATTAATTTAATTTATTTTAATTTAATTAATTTAATTTAATTTAATTTAATTTAATTAATTACATTTAATTTATTTTAATTTAATTAATTTAATTGAATTCAATTTAATTTAATTTAATTAATTTAATTTAATTTTAATTTATCCTGTACCCCTGTACCCCAAAAACCCAAAACTGACCCTGAACCCTAAAAATACCTCTTTACCCAAAAACCCAAAACTGACCCTAAACCCTAAAAATACCCCTTTACCCAAAAACCCAAAACTGACCCTGAACCCTAAAAATACCCCTTTACCCCAAAAACCCAAAACTGAACCTGAACCCTAAAAATACCCCTTTACCCAAAAACTGAAAACTGACCCTGAACCCTAAAAATACCCCTTTACCCAAAAACTGAAAACTGACCCTGAACCCTAAAAATACCCCTTTACCCAAAAACTGAAAACTGACCCTGAACCCTAAAAATACCCCTTTACCCAAAAACTGAAAACTGACCCTGAACCCTAATAATACCCCTTTACCCAAAAACTGAAAACTGACCCTGAACCCTAAAAATACCCCTTTACCCAAAAACCCAAAACTGACCCTGAACCCTAAAAGTACCCCTTTACCCAAAAACCCAAAACTGACCCTGAACCCTAAAAATACCCCTTTACCCAAAAACCCAAAACTGACCCTGAACCCTAAAAATACCCCTTTACCCAAAAACCCAAACATATAATATTTTAAAAATAATTATATACTTACCAATACTTACGTTGTAATGGTATGCGTTGTAAAGGTATATGCGTTGTAAAATCTTGCGTTGTAATGGTATGCGTTGTAAAAGTTTTTGCGTTGTAAAAGTTTTGTTGTAATGGTAGTGCGTTGTAAAAGTTGCGTTGTAAACGTTGTTTCTCCTCTGGCAGCAGCCTAAATGGTCATCCTGCATGAGCATGTCCTCGTGGCTTCATCGGCAAGCCAGCATGACCTGATAATTGGTTATAAATTTCTCAGGTTGGTACAGTTTATATTTTAGTTCTCCTTTGGGCTGAAATCGTAGCCACGACTCGCCAGATCAATGCCGTCTCCTCCACATGCTTTAACGCCCTCCGCATACTACGCAAGACATTGAAGTGGATCCCCTTCGATTCCAGGAGAACGGCCGCTCATGCATTTGTCACAAGCACGCACTCGGACTACGGCAACGCCCTCAACAGTGGAATAAAAAAAAAAACTCCACTGCAAACTCCTGACCATTCAGGATGCCGCAGCCAGACCAATCCTTGATATCCCATGGCACAGCCACATTACCCAACACCTCTGCAACCTCGACTGGCTCCCCTTCAAAAGAAGAAAAACTTTCAATACCTCAACAACCGCATCTCCTTCCATTCCCCTAAGAAAAACCTCAGCTCAGCTCACCTGTACCTAGCTACCATCCCACGCTTCTACAGAACCAGAGCAGGTGGAAGGTCCTTCTCCTACCTCGCAACCAAGACCTGGAACGATCTCCCCATTCCGGGGAAGCCAACACTGCACCAATTCAGGAAAGATCTCAAGACCTGGCTGTTCGAATGACCCGACAGGACCTGCTCACACCCAACCCCTCGGTACAAAAGGGGGTGGTGATGGACGGATCATCTGAATCAATCAAACACTCACACCCAGTCAAAAGATCTGGGTTTAATCCATCACCGTTCTTTAGCCCACTCTGCCACCCCAGTTCAGACATGGCTATATGCAAATCAGTCTGACCCTGTGCCTCATGGGAACAGTCGAGCCCGAACTGCCAAGCCATGCCTTCCCTGGACCGGAAACAGGCTTCCGTGGACCGGTTTCTGGCATTCCAGCCGTCTTCAGCCCGGCTTGCTTGAATCCAGTGGCAAAGTGAGCAAGGGACTCACGTCTGAGCATACCCTGCCACACTTATGGTGGCCAAAAGCGGTACAAAAGGGGGTGGTGATGGACGGAGCATCTGAATCAATCAAACACTCACACCCAGTCAAAAGATCTGGGTTTAATACATCACTGTTCTTTAGCCCACTCTGCCAACACAGTTCAGACGTGGCTATATGCAAATCAGTCTGACCCTGTGCCTCATGGGAACAGTCCAGCCAGAACTGCAAAGCCATGCCTTCCCTGGTCCGGAAACAAGCTTCAGAGGGCCGGTTTCTGGCATTCCAGCCGTCTTCAGCCCGGCTTGCTTGAATTCAGTGGCAAAGTGAGCAAGGGACTCACATCTGAGCATACCCTGCCACACTTATGGCGGCCAAAAGTGGTACAAAAGGGGGTGGTGATGGACGGAGCATCTGAACCAATCAAACACTCACACCCAGTCAACAGATCTGGGTTAAATCCATCACCGTTCTTTAGCCCACTCTGCCACCCCAGTTCAGACATGGCTATAATCAAATCAGTTTGACCCTGTGCCTCATGGGAACAGTCCAGCCCGAACTGCCAAGCCATGCCTTCCCTGGACCGGAAACAAGCTTCCGAGGACCGGTTTCTGGCATTCCAGCCGTCTTCAACCCGGCTTGCTCGAATCCAGTGGCAAAGTGAGTAAGGGACTCACGTCTGAGCATACCCTGCCACACTTATGGCGGCCAAAAGTGGTACAAAAGGGGGTGGTGATGGACGGAGCATCTGAATCAATCAAACACTCACACCCAGTCAAAAGATCTGGGTTTAAACCATCACCGTTATTTAGCCCACTCTGCCACCCCAGTTCAGACATGGCTATATGCAAATCAGTCTGACCCTGTGCCTCATGGGAACAGTCGAGCCCGAACTGCCAAGCCATGCCTTCCCTGGACCGGAAACAGGCTTCCGTGGACCGGTTTCTGGCATTCCAGCCGTCTTCAGCCCGGCTTGCTTGAATCCAGTGGCAAAGTGAGCAAGGGACTCACGTCTGAGCATACCCTGCCACACTTATGGTGGCCAAAAGCGGTACAAAAGGGGGTGGTGATGGACGGAGCATCTGAATCAATCAAACACTCACACCCAGTCAAAAGATCTGGGTTTAATACATCACTGTTCTTTAGCCCACTCTGCCAACACAGTTCAGACGTGGCTATATGCAAATCAGTCTGACCCTGTGCCTCATGGGAACAGTCCAGCCAGAACTGCAAAGCCATGCCTTCCCTGGTCCAGAAACAAGCTTCAGAGGGCCGGTTTCTGGCATTCCAGCCGTCTTCAGCCCGGCTTGCTTGAATCCAGTGGCAAAGTGAGCAAGGGACTCACATCTGAGCATACCCTGCCACACTTATGGCGGCCAAAAGTGGTACAAAAGGGGGTGGTGATGGACGGAGCATCTGAACCAATCAAACACTCACACCCAGTCAACAGATCTGGGTTAAATCCATCACCGTTCTTTAGCCCACTCTGCCACCCCAGTTCAGACATGGCTATAATCAAATCAGTTTGACCCTGTGCCTCATGGGAACAGTCCAGCCCGAACTGCCAAGCCATGCCTTCCCTGGACCGGAAACAAGCTTCCGAGGACCGGTTTCTGGCATTCCAGCCGTCTTCAACCCGGCTTGCTCGAATCCAGTGGCAAAGTGAGTAAGGGACTCACGTCTGAGCATACCCTGCCACACTTATGGCGGCCAAAAGTGGTACAAAAGGGGGTGGTGATGGACGGAGCATCTGAATCAATCAAACACTCACACCCAGTCAAAAGATCTGGGTTTAAACCATCACCGTTATTTAGCCCACTCTGCCACCCTAGTTCAGACATGGCTATATGCAAATTAGTCTGACCCTGTGCCTCATGGGAACAGTCCAGCCCGAACTGCAAAGCCATGCCTTCCCTGGACCGGAAACAAGCTTCCGAGGACCGGTTTCTGGCATTCCAGCCGTCTTCAGCCCGGCTTGCTGGAATCCAGTGGCAAAGTGAGCAAGGGAACTCACGTCTGAGCATACCCAACCCCTCAGCGCCTGAAACCTGATGGGCGAGTAGTGCACTCTACAAAACCCTAATTGATTGATTGGTGTTATATCTTTTGTACATGATGTACCTATGTTATCTACTCTGATACTGATGTGTCCAGCATACATTCTAAGGCAAACTCACTCCTCACCCCTCGCGAACGACGACGCTGTTGCTGCTACCATACAGACTGCATCAAAATTACCAGTGGAGAGTATACCTTATACATATAAATATGATGGGAACATGATGAAACCATTGTTGTAAAAGCCTTGAAAAAGCCCTGGTCCGATTGACACTGTAGGGTGAAGCACGTGTCGGCTGTGCAGGATTACTTCATGAACTTGATTTTATATAAAAAAAGAGAAATGGATCTATGAAAATATATCCATAAAGAAATACATTAGAAATTACCTTCCAGCATGAAGTATGATAATTGTGGATACATAATGAAAAAAGGAGGAGGTAGTCTCACACAGAAGTATTGCTTAAAAAGTGAGGTATAAAAGGTTCAATACCTTGAGGATAGCCTCTCCTAAAACCAACGTAAGGCATTAATGTCCAGGAAGAGACCGTCTGAACCTTGTTTTAGAAACCATAGTCACTCCTCACCCCTTCCTCCATATCCCTTACTCTGCATCCCTCACTCCTCACTTCTTATCCCAAACTTGCCATTCTTCATTCACCATCCTTCATTTCTCATCCAATATTGGACTATTGATGGATAACAACTGTTGCATGACTTAATGATGGATGATGGATGAGGGATGATACATGGGGGTCAAAGAATGACGAGAAAGAACGAGGAGTGATAGATGAGGCATGATGAATGAAGGAGGAAGATATTGAAAATGTGGTGCTGTATAGATGTCGGTCTTTTGCGTCATTGCCCCAGTGTCAACCATTTCACTTGTCAAGTTTCAAGTATTTTTTTATGATTTAGAACTCAAAGAGGTACACATGAATACAAGCAGAAATCATGCAAGAAACAATACAGAATAAAAATACAAAAGGAAGCTATTCGACATCCAACCATACTTAAAAGAAACCACCCCCAACCATGACACTTCAGCAAGTTCACTGGCGCAAACCAGTAGCAATTCCACAATTTGAAGATATGAAGCTGTTTACCTTTTGTTGAGCCCAGATACAGCTACTGCACTACGTCTGAGTATGGTGGCAAAAGGTTTCTCTTTTTGCAAGCAGTGCCAAATCTTGGGTGTGTGAGTATACATATATATGGGGAAAAGATGTTTACATGCGATGCCTTCACTTAAAATCCGATAAACAATCTGTTTTAATCCCCTATCCTAATTTAAGGGCTATTCTTCACTCTTCTTCATGGATAATGAAACTCTTTAACCTCGAAACGCTCTGATCTATTTAATTACCAACAATCCAGTCCCTGCAGGACTCGTATATAATTATGAACCAATTTACAGCCAGTCTCAGCCCTGCAATGTAATTTTTACATGTATGGTATATCTGCAAACTACTAAAACAAAACTCCTTTCAATGTCCAGTTGATAATAGCTCAGTACTGATTTGAAATCTCACAGTCATAATTTACTGCCACTTATTACAACAACCTGTAAAACAAACTGTATTTAAATCTATATTATTAAATTAAAACAGAACGTATCCATTAAGCAAATGTTTCGTTTCCTTATTTGTTGCAGCTCACTTCACTCTAACAATATAATTGAAAACAAGTTTCACTGAACTGGTCCCACTTTGTAAAATCAGACAGACGCAGGCCAATGTGCATTTAGAATGTTTCTTTTATGCAGGAGTAATCTTTAGATTTCTCAATGATTATCACGCGAACTTGCAGAAAGATCCCAATTATCCAAATGGAAATGTAGAAAACAATTCACTCCCAATTAGAACAGTATATAGTAAAAATAAAGGCTTTAAGAAGACTAATGAAAATAACAAGCCCAGTTATAACCTCAGGAAAAAGAAAATCGAGCTCAAGAAGATTAAGCCAGAGGCAGAGAGGATTACCATGTGGATAGAGTGTGCATGTTTATCAGTGTTTCCAATACCAGCGAATGCACAGCTTGCCTCTGCTGGACGCATTTAATGATGGACAAAGCAAGCATGATATCTGATTGCACAAGGCCTTCTTTCAGCCTTCTCAATAAATAAAACACCTTTGGGCCTTTGATAACCTTTAACAGGGCTTCCGAGGCTTATACTGAGTTCATCATGAGCGAGAGTATCAATCTGTTCATGAAGGATTGTAGTGTGAGATAGGAAATTGGAATCTTACGTGCAATAACAGAGCAAGCCCAAAGCTCTTGGCTTCGTTAGGTGAGCGGCACCATAGCAATGCTCATTTGGCAGTTGAGAGGTTTTGTCAATATCGCATTTTTTGACGAGGAGATTTCGAACTACATTGCCACTTTTCAATGTTTGTACACAATACAAGTTAATATAAGTTTGATTCTATTTATTGAACGACGCAATGATTACAAATGCACTTTTTATTTTGTGAAAGGAACGTTACGTCGTCTTGTTCACTGCTAAGCATCGCTAACTTGTGAGCAAGTAAAAAAGGCACGCGTTCACTTGAGATTTGTCCCAGTGCGTGCCAAGCCTCTTCAGGCTGCTTTTCCTGACTCAGGGGCAGATTTATAATAAGTGACGCATCCCTGCATATTAGCAGGGATGCGCCACTTATTGTGCGCCATGCCTCCGCCACCATTGATGCGCCGCATTTACAATGCGGCGCACCAATGGGCAAAAACGCGGCGCATTGCTGGAGTTGTGTCGCAAGCGCAACGCAGCTCCAGCATGGCTCTGGGGGGCCCTATCTTGATAATGCTGTGTCAATCCTTACGCCTGCTTCAAGTAGGCGCAGGGTTTTGACGCAGCAAGGGCCCCAAAGTGAGTGAGTAAAATCTTGTAGATTTCACTCAGCCACTTTTAGGAGGCGTACCTGCGTGTGAACGCCCCCCCCTCTGCGCAGGAACGCCTCCTTCTGGCGCAGGGCTTTACAACGTGACGCATCTCCCAGATGCGTCACGTTGTAAGTATAATCCTAACAACAAAAGAACCGGGGGTCTATAACGGAGCTTCAAGTACTCCGAGCTGCTGCAAAACTCCTACATAAGTGAGTTAGGCGCTAATAGAGCTACATAAGTCTCTATATCAGAATGTGTGCCAGGACAAACCTGTCGAAGTACCTACTGAGATTGTTGGTAAGACCCGTACAGAGATGTGTTGGATTCCCATCAAATAGGTATGTAGATCAAGTGTTCTCATTTGGTCATCCAAAAATGGGGTGGTATGTCTCTTGATCAATGAGACCCATCCATCGCCCTTACTCAATTGGGTCGCACCATCAATCGCTAAGGTACCCATGAACAAATGATAAAGATGGGATCGAGTGCAGTGCAAAAATCAAAAGATGTGTGAGTTAAAAACAAGGGGTAAAAGGATCAATAGGCGAAAAACTCTAATGTAATTTATCCTTTACCCCGCACCATGGGGCATCTTTTGAGCCGCCGCTGAATCACAAAAGTGATGCAACAGTGGCGTAAAATGGGGGCAAGGGGCTCGTAAATCTGCCCCTTTGTTTCTCCCAACTGCGTAGCAATAACGCCATAGACTCTGGTGCAAGAAAGGAGACTTGCCCCTTTGACTACTGCTGGGGTAGTAAAATACAACGGGGCACTTTTGCGTCACTTTTCCCATGTTAAAAGTGATGCAAAAGTGGCGCAAGGGGCTTGGAAATCTGTCCCAGTAGTATCACTGGTAAATGGGGCCCTGTGGGCTCTGGCCCATGTGCCACTGCACCTGCTGCACCAATGGTAGCTACTACTCTCCTCGCTTCGTCTCACCTTACAGCTGTAGTTTCATTGTGATCTACCCAAATGATGAAACTGAAAGCAGAAGCTAGATCTCTATAGAACTCTTCTGTTTTTTGGATGCTGCAGTGGCAGTAAATACTACAGGATTGATGGGCACTGGCAAACTTTCCGCAGAAACTCTCAATCAAAGGTAGTGCTGTGCTTCCTTATCCAGAAAAAAAACAAGACATTCTTACAAAACAGAAAATGAACAGTTTTCATCAGACTCCTGCATGTGTAATGCAGGAACAGGGGACATTTGCTTCCATAGAGAATCATCTAAGGTACCTGAACAAGGATTTCTTGGGGTTGGACAAAGGACCCAGAGATGTGGAAGAAGATGTCTGATCCAAAATGCTGATTCATTAGAAAGTCTCTATACAGTCTATGATTCATCTCTAGATGAATACGTAAACGTGGTTTTGGGACCCCACTTTTTTCACTGCCCCTAATTGACTGGTCATCCCAAAACTTTCCATAAAGAAGCTGAGGGAGATGAGTCTTTTTTGGGAAAGTTTTATAAACGTTTGTCAAACAGTGGCAAAATTATAAGCAAATCCAAAAATTATTTACTGCCACTTGTTAAAAAATACAATGATATATGTTGGAATGTGGTTTGTAAGTAGGAGTAAGTAGGTACCTATCACTACTAATAAGGCCACAATCATAATATAAGGCCCAGTCAAGGTCTCAATATTTTATTTCCCTGCTCAATCCTTAATAGCTGACTCTAAGCAGCCAGGCTAAATTTAAGAGACCAGTGTGTAAAGCATTTTAAAACACCAGTACATTAAATAAGTAAGACACAACACACAATACAAATGCAACACGAATTTTAAACAGAGGACATCATTTTATGATTAAAATGACACCAAAACAAAGAAAAACAATGTATGGAACCAGAAAAATACATTTTCAAAGAATAAGCACTTTGTAGTGCCTAAAAGCCAAATATGTCAATTTGGAACATCTGCACGCGCCTGACAGGGACGAAGTCAAAGTTTCAGGCTGACTGCTTTTGAGCACGGATCGAACACACTTAGTGGAAGGACCCTGTCATGTTTTTACCCTCCGACTTTATTTGAGCTTTTTCTCTCGAGCAAGGCCTCCTGGAAAACTCGTAGATGACAAAAAGCTCTGGAACTACAGCAGAGCAAACCTGAATCTGAGGCAGAGTCATGATTCAAATTCCCGGCTTGACTCTCAACGACGGGTCAGTCAACTAATGGAGCTTTTTGACTAAATACTCCAAATCTTCTCAAACTTCTGCATCTTCTTCCAGAAGTTTGTTTTAGGTTCCAAATTGTCCACAATACCAATCCGAGGTTTCCAGAATCTCGGGATTTCTCCTTGGGATGTTGGGACTTTGTCTGCCACAATGCACCTGGCCAAATCCTTTAAAGCCTATGTGAGAGTGATCATCTGGTGAGGGATAATTCTACTCGAGAGACTGAGGGGAATGCTGGGTGGTAAGACATTTGAGCCAACAAGTGATTTTTCCAGCTAAATTAGAGGTTTGCAGTGGATTCTGGGTAGGAAAACGTTGGGGATCCATGCAAGCCATACCTCCATTGACTACTGACGGCGTCTAGATTTCAGAAATATGTTGGTTTCCTTAGATAGCCGCAAGACCCGGGGCCAATCACCCAGGTGCCCCCCCCCTGCAAATCCAGGTTGTTTTGTGATAGAGTAGTGTGTTTTTCTAGGTACCTGAATCGATATTCCTATTCTCTGCCCTTGTCCGGTTATAAATCAATAATATCCCTACAACGGCATAGAAACCCTTTTCATAATTCAGTCATAGCGCATGCTGTCACATTAAGCAAGCCTACTCCTCCAGCCCCCTAGAAAGCACACCGAGTTCTTAAACAAATCCAAGCCTTCAGCAACCTGGGAAATCCCAGCTGCTTTGTTTTGATTTCGCACTGTAAGAACGACCAGTTCTTAGTGACATCTTTATTGACGTCTTATGTCCAGCCTTACGTCAAACCCGGCACCTTTCAGGTATAAATATACCAACGTTGCCTTAAGCAAACACACGGTGGTAATCCTGGAGCAGAGCAGCTATCTACTTCCGAAGAGCCCAGCTGATGCGAGAGCCCACGGACGCTGCCCCTCCCTTTTGACGCGCTGAGAAAGACGCTGTCTTTTCTCTTGCCGAGAAATCCAGCCTCCGGCGTTTCCAGCTTACCCTTGCGGGTGACTGGGATACCGAGTCCTGAGAGAGAGATACCAGCCCTCCTGCCTTCTAATACCCAGGTACTGAACTGACTAAACCCTTACAGAGAATTCTTGAGTCAGATTCTTGGCAAAACAAACTTAACTTAAACTGCTACTTACTTACTCCTTCCCACGTATTAGGCTTAGGTCAGGTACACCGGGGTAGGCGTAGTTAGAAGCACCAGTTGAGTACGATTAGTCAATGTATATATGTATGTATCTATTTTATCCATTTTAAAGTATCATATGGCTAAGAAACCATATCCATGCTTTTACAGTATTATTTCATACTCCTGCTTTTACTGTATGCACTTTACTTAACTATAAGTATTGCAATTGTAGCAATTCATTTCTCTTGTATGAGGAAAGAGACTGCTCCATAAATAACACCTTTTATTGAAAACACCCGTCTCTCTTTTTCTCTGCAATCTGGTGAAACTAAGTACGCACTTATTGACTGAGTGAAATAGCTGTCTTTTGTTTTCACACGACTCTAGAGATACACTCTTATTCAGGGAGAGCAAAGTTGTCATGTTTTATGGTTGTCAGGAACTAAATCCCTTCTTGTCTATCCAGGGAGGTTAAACTCCTCCTTGCTTATTCGAGAAAGTTTCTAGTGAACTTTGAGCTAGCTGGCAAAAAACTTAAGTCTAATATAGTCAGTAGAGACCTAGTTAACCTCAGTCCTACGTCTACACTACTGAAGATATTATTCCAATGCGCAGAGCCTATTGGGACTATAGGAACTACACTACATGGCGCCCAACGTTTGGTAAGGCGATAAATCTAATGCAAGACGTTAGAGTAACTCAGTCGTGCTTTTTCACACAGACCCTTTCTCCCGTAAATACTCCAAAGACATCTGGAGTGGGTCAAAGGTTAAAATCCGCCGAAACTTAGTAGGAAGAGATTTCTATGTATAGTTTTTGGTTTATTCAACGTTGAAGGATACAGTGTTCCAAAATATTGTGCACCTAATCTTTGTTTCCTTGAAACTGAATCTGCAAACAAAACCTTTCTGTCAGTAAAAATGTCAGAAACTGAAGAAGAGAGGGAGACAGCTAGAATAGCAGCTCGTCTCCTGGAGGATGACAATAGTCTCCTGCAGACGGACCCGGATGCAATACTCATCCCGGTCAACATAAGAAAAACTATAACCATTAAACTTATAGAAAATGGACTAACATCGAGAGGTGGTAGAGTCATATTCGTAATTGAGGCACATGAATATCGGCAGACAGAGGTATTCTATTCATGGATAAACTTTCCAGCAGCAAACGCTGTCACACATGAGTTCCAATATTACAAAATAGAGGAACCTCCGGATGACTACTCTCCTTTCGAGGAGGTGGAAATCCCATTAAAATACCAAGAGCACCTGCTCTGGTTTAAAGGCGCCCTAAAACATAATAATCACATCACCAGGCTCGGTCCTCTAGGTAGACCAGGAGCAACGTAGCCGGTTCTAGCCAGCTACACACCACATCCTGACATTACTAAAATGTCAATCGAAGAACTCTTAGTTAAAATAAAAGAATTAACACAGGCATATAGAGACTTAGTTCAAGTGGCAACTGAGGATATAACTTTCCTTCAGAAATTGAAAGAAACAGATATAGCAGAACAACCATTTGAACTTGCCAGAATCATATAAAAATCCTATGAAGAACTCGGAAGAGATCGTTTGGGCGGGAAACCAGACAATCCTGAAAATATATTTATTAAAAATAATCTAAACACTCCAAAAAAGAGCTGGGATGGAAATAAACAATCCACTCCCAAAGAAAAAAGATTCCAGTCCAAAGGAAGGTCTCCTCGGCGGAGAGAAAGATCTCCGGACCAAGGACACAAGTCTCCCCAGAGGGAGCCCTCTGAGAAAAAATACAATCTTAGAAATAGGGATAATTTGAAGAAACCTGATAGATATCAAGATATTGATACACGTCCCTCTCGATCTTTTCAGACTTCCTCGCAGAAATCGGAAAGAAGAGGATGGTCAGAACACAGGGAAGAGCACGTCAAGTCCAAAGACAAGGAACCTGCTCATCAAAGTAAAAAATTACAATTTCCAAAAAAGAAGGTAGCCAGTATTAAAATAATCAAACATGCCGAGGATCCTGAGGACACAGCTGAAAAACGGAGAGTGGGCTCAGACAATGCTAGACAGCGCAGCAGAAGTGAGCATAGCTCGCAAGATCCTGATGAATCATCTGGAGACAGTGGACACGAATGAATACATTCAGGTGGAAACTGCAGATACCAGAGTTAGCAAACCTCATAAAATATACGAAATAACATTACGTATAGAGGGAGATAAGACTAGGAAAATAAGGGGTCTATTTTAGGATAACCTCTCCAAAGGCTATGACATCCTTTTAGCTGAAAAAGACTGGCCTACGGAGTTTGTCAGGGAGTGCCCTCATGGCGAAGAAATGATTATGCCTGCCTTCTCAAATCACATTTCAATTCATAAAAAATATACACTTGCAAGAAAGTGGGCAGTAGCCCAAGCTCCTGCGTTATATAAAAACCATGTTGGATGGGATGAGGACTCTCCTCCTCACAAAATCCAGTTAAAAAGTCAACCAACTGCACAGAGGCAGTACCCAATTAAGCAAGAAGCTGAAAAACAGGTTAGGGAGATCTTAGATCAACTTGAATACAAGGGGGTGATTGAATTTTGCACCTCACAAATGAACAATCCTTTGTTTCCTGTCTCCAAGCCAGACGATTCATATCGTCTAGTTTTGGACTACAGACACCTTAACTCATGTTGCAAAACTTTTGCAGTACAAAACTCACATAGTGCAGCACTAATGAATAACATCGTGCGCAAAAAATACAAAACAACATTAGACATCTCCAATGGATTCTTTTGTCAAAACATAGCACCTGAAAGCAGGTATTTGACCGCTTTCTCAATAATGGGCTCGCAGAAAAAATTCTGTCGACTCCCACAGGGGTTCAAGAACAGCCCAGGATTATTCTCAGCAACAGTAACAGAGTTACTACAAATATATGATGATGAGGCATTATCTTATGTCGATGACATCTATCTAACAGATGATGACATGGATACACACTTGAAAAGAGTGAACACCATAATACTTGGGTTCGCAGCAGAGGGTTACAAATTCAACTTTAAAAAGTCACGAATTGCCCATCTAACTGTCCTGTTTTTAGGATGTGAATTATCAAGTGAAGGCAAAAGCCTGGCAGACAATTTCTTAGAGAAATGTGCTGTAATCCAAGCACCAAGAACGCTGAAAAACTTACAATCAATTCTAGGTTTCCTGAATTTCTGAAGAACTTACATTCTAAATTATGCAGAGAGGGTTAAACCTCTCTTCGAACTAATAAAACCAGTTTAAAACAATCAATTGGACTCAAAAACACACAGAAATTTTGAGATCATTGCAAACAGACATGTTAGCTAAAACAAAATTGGAAACACGCGATAATACATGGAACCTTGTAATCCGAGTCATCCCAGGGAGATGCGGATTCATGTACCTAACCTCTAATGAGGGAGAAACGGTACCAATAGCATACAAATCACATTTGTACACAGAAGCTGAAAAAACATTCAGTATTAAGGAAAACATAGTAAATGCGGTTCAAACAGCTCTAGCAAAAGAAAGAGACCAAGCCAAAGGCAGACAGATTACTGTTATAACAGCAGAATCAGCCTCTGAGGCATTAACAAGCCCATGTAATTTAACTACCGTGGCATTAAATCCAAAATGGATACAATAGGAAAATTCTCTTGCTACAGACAAAGTGAAATACTATTTTGGTCCAAACTTGAAAAGATGAAAAAATCTAGAATATGAAAGAGAATATCCTCTGCCAATCGACATTCGGACCATACAACAGTACGCCTGTGTAATATATACAGACGGATATGCACAACCCTCAGTTTGGGGAAAACAAGCCTATAACGCCACATGCGAGATTGTTAAATACGTGTGGCGCGGAGGTAAATTGAGACCTCTGGTAACAATATCACACTCTGTAGAGAACAATTCAGAACAACAAACTGAAGTAATAGCGTTAAAAATGGCGCTAGATAATGCCGATCGCGAATTCCCGACACTAATAGTGTGCGATTCATATTACTGCGTCAAATCATACAATAACGACTTGCAGAAATGGGTTCAAAATGGTTACAAAGATGACACAGGTGCCACAATAAAGCAAAAATCGCTTTGGGAACAAGTAGTTCTTTTACAGAAAGAACTACCAAAGACTCACGTGATACATTCATTGAGTCATGAACGTGATGGCGTTCACGTTTCAGGGAATTCATTGGCTGAGACAGCCACAGCGGAAGCAACTAAGCCGGCTTCCGTAGCTACAAAAAAGCGTTCAGCAAAATAAATAGACGGGGAAATGATGCTGGCGGTAAAAGCGTCATCAAAAGGCGACTGTGCAGCGCTACCCGTCAACTATCCACTCAATTATACATACATAATCGATGCAAACTCCGTTCCTTTTGCTCAAAACCCTGGAGTGGTGGATAGGGTAATTCCAAACACGAACAGGAGAAACTTGTTAATAGCAGACGCACATATGGGTGAGGGTGTAAGACACCTTAAGATTAAGGAATCTCTGAAAGAATTACAATTAATATACTAGTGGCCAGGAATGAGCCTGCAAAACTACAAATTTGCATTTTACTGTCAAAACTGCAACAGAGATAGCAGTGGCGAAATGCCCGGAGTATTACCATTGCCCTTCTTTTAGATATCACAAGAATATCAATAAGAAATACCCAGAAAAAATGCGTCCCATTAATATTATTAGAGACTAGTTTCACTAAAAATGTAGACCCCAGCTCTCGGCTGACGTCTGAACTGTTATAAAAGATTCACGAGTCTATATCAGCACATACGCAATTGGCATGCTACATTCTAACCAGGGTCCTGCTTTTTAGCTCTCGAGCTTACAGGGAGGCCATGACCAGAATGGGCATTGCATTGCGGTAATCTTGTCACTTACTTCCTGAGGGAAACGGGATGGTGGAAAGAAAAAACTGAGACATATAGCAATCGATAACGGCAAAGTTATTAGGTTCGGGAGTTGGGTGGGTCAAACATTTAATAAGTGTCCAACGTAGTCTTAACAATCTGCCAAGAAATTCTCTAAAAGGTTTCAGTCCGTACGAACTATTGTTCGGGACTAGAATGCATATCCATGACCTCGATAGTCATACTTCAGTGGTAGAAGGAAAATGCTTTGATATCAAAGATCGTTTGGCTATTTTACAGGACATAAATGAAACAAGAAAAGACCTAATCAACATAAAGTTGAAACAACAGCCAACAGCCACTGAAGAGAAACCACCTGTTCCAGCAAGGCCTGTCTGGATTCCAAAGATTGGGGATACGGTCAGAGAGAAAATCGCGGTGAAGAAGGAATTTGGGCCTTCTTACAGAAAAGCAGTACGTGTCTTAGCTGTCAACGGAACAAGATCAGTTGTACTACCGTCCCTTGCTGGTGAAAAGGAGAACCGAGTTGTATCCATCGACCTGGTTAAACCACAATCTTGTGGCCAATAATAAGTAGTAGGCCAAGTGGACTCCCAAGAAATAGCAGAACACCAAAGTTTGCTACAAATCAAGAGGTTCAAACTGAGAGACTAATCACATTTGATAAACCTACAGTAAATCAACAAGGACTATGCAACAAAGCCATGGAACTTATGCCTCTTAAGACCCAAATTGCAACAATTCGTCAAGAAACACCTGCCTACAACGATGTAGCCACAGACTATGCTAATGAAACAAAGAAAATTCCAAAAGCAAATAAAAATCCAGAAGCAATTCCAACAATTGACAGAACTGCATCAGGCTACTTCATCAATTTCGATGACTTTTCTGAAGATCCGAGCGAACCTGAGCAACAGCCAACAACAACAAAAACTTTTAAAGACAAAGCTAAAGAACTCTTTCATCAACTACAAGAAACCTATCTGATTTCTCCATGGATTGAATTTTGGGTGGTGCTAGGTGTACTTTTCCTCCTGCTTTGGCTCATCATGGTGCTATGCTTGGGACACTTCATTGAGGGAAAATATATTACAATGGACACAGCAAGCCAGAATATCAACCTGGTCCTAAAGCCACACAAGTCTTCACACATCGAGAAAAGAGAACTTTCTTCAGTAAACTTCACAGCCAATCCGATACCCGGTAGGGTAGCATGGGACAAAACAGATTACAAAATATATGGCCCGGTCAAGCTCTTGAAGTATCCTCATCAATTTAAGGTTTCATTAAGTGACTTTGTAAAACCGAGCACATTCTCTGATGATTGGGACTTTGAAAGTATTAATGATATGATGTCAGACTTAGTTATGTCAGCAAAATTTACAGAACATGATTATTTACAGGGTTCATCAAATTACTACAACCACTATGCTAACCATTATTTGCATAAATCTGCTCAACCTAGAAATGTTTTAAATTATAATCAATGGGAACATTGTGCAACTCCACCAACAGGTAGTTAAAAAACATTTTATGAGAAATTCCCATACTTCTCAGGGTTTAACATAAGTGAAGCAGAAACGTTTTATTTCAAACTGTTAAATAAGACAGGAATGAAAACCATGCTGACAAATACAAAATTAATCTATTCAGAAACATTTTTTGAAAAAATGAATACATTTGGTTTTGATTTTTTGGAAAAATAACATTGAAACAAAAAGCATCTGGGGTACCAGAGATTGGCAGGTCCAAGGTATAGAATCATTATTCAGAGCCTGCATGATCCCAGAACAAATTATATTTTTGAATGACACAATTCAACAAACATCCTGTTTTGGCCTAGCCAAAATTAAAGACTTAAACAAACCGTCTATTCCAAAGCCAACACCTGACAGTAATAGCACTACAGATGTTGAGATAGACGTATCCCATATTTTAAACCAAAACAGAACACATCCTGATTGGAAGAAATGGTTGATCTGGCCCACAGACACAAATAACTGTCAAGATAGATTCCTGAACAAAATACAGGGGTTCAAATTGACCAGGCCAGACCCTAGATACTCCCAGAGACAACATCCAGGGATAGTAACAACATACAGTGTAGGAAAACTCTGCCTCAAATGGCTACAGACATCCACACTGGCAGAAATTAAGCAACACTTGACTTTACTTAAAGAAGGTGCTGACTTGCGTGATTTCATTATGGGACCACGCAAACAGCGTCAAAAACGTTTCATAGCGGCCTCTATATATGCAGCTTAGATCGAAGCCTGGAAAGAAACTCAAATTGAAACAGCAGAGAAAATACGGGAAATTGACCGTATTAATTTGGAAAAATCACTTTCTGTTGTGGACAACGGGTTAATGACTCTGTCTTCCAGAATATATTCACTGGACAGTATTGTATCATCTGCAATCGATATAATAGAGCAGGACTTACTAATGTTACAACATGGTCAGTCCCAATTGCGTTCTATTGTACAGCTTGGCTGGACGTTACAAAATCTGCGTTCAGGCTACGTGCCTTGGCGTTTAATCAACACAACGTCATTATTCTCTATCTTTAACCTTACTGATACACAAATCAGCTTGGCACAAAAAGGAGCGGAATATACAATTCTGAGCATTGAAAAACTTGAGAGATTACCATTGACAATGTCAGAACGACCTGTCATTGAATGGATAATACACGGGATAATAACTATTCCGATAACAACTTTCCAATTCCGATACTGCCAAAAGTATATACAGGCAGGCCAGTATGAAAGGTTGGGTAAAGGATACATTAAGTCATCATGGAAATTACCTTACACACACACATGTTATAGTGAAAAAGGACAGAATGTATTTCTTAGTGGTAATAGTTGTGAAAGATCACTAAGTGGTATACTTGTGTGTCAAGGTATAAATCTACATGGGGCCTGTGAGGGGACTTCAAATAACCTTTCATGTCACCAGCTTGGCACACCTGCAACCCGAATAGAGCCATTCTTTAGACGGCTTTCGAACGGGAGCTACATTCTAATAGTGGACCACAGATGTTGTGGCTTGGTGCCAGGAAAAGCTTATCTAGTAAGCGTTTCGTCCATGGTCACTTGTTGTATGCAAGTATTGTATCCAAACGACACTCCAGACAGAGAGGGAAAAATTTGTCCCAGTTTGAAAATCTCTTCTATTCGAATTGATACTTTAAGCAGAATGATGTCTGTCCTTCTACAGACGCCTGTGCCCTTGACGTCATCGAAAGAAACGTATGATCTCCAGGTTGCAAGGACAACGGAAGAGATACATAACCTTTTATCAACAAATTGCCCCCTACACTTCGCAGAAATGCTAAACCAAATCCTAAACATTTCAGATACGAATGGTATCCCGTGTGTATTTAAGACAATTTTTTCGGGACTGTTGTCACCCTTCAAAGCAGTCCTGGGCATCTTTCCTAATTTTGTCCATTCGATCTTTGGCGGCCTTCCACTCCTGTTGGGACTCGTAGCAGGCATTTTATTTTTGATACTCCTGCTTCGTTATGGCAAGCCATGTCACAGACAAGACTCCAGCAACAATGGAAGAAACGATCCTAGCTATACGCTATCGGGACCGCATAACTAAAGTCCTTGGATTAGCCCAGCTAAGAGATCTGAATATGACCTGGTTTCTTTCATTCAGACCCATCTGGCAGAATTGTATCTTACCTGTGTTAAGATGTATGCTGTGCGGAGAAGAATGCGTGTTAGACGTCTGTCAGAAGTACCATTGGATACAGATACTTTGCTAAGTCCAGTAATGGCTCATGCATCGTGTTGTCCCCAGCGGTTACCCATCCTGATGACGGCATTCGTTGAGACTTCACCACTGCGATTAAAGGGTAGTGAAGAGCAAGATGAGAGCAGCATCAACCAGGTACGACCTTCTGTGAGCAATGCTGATCAATACATTGATGATAGCAATTATTCTCACGACTGCACAGTTGCGGCATTTTCCAACTTGGTCGAACTTTCACCTGAAGCGGTAAACTGCTTTTTTGAGAGTCTGTCTGAAATGATGTTCTCCCCTGAACAAAAAGAATACTCATCCTCTGTTTAAAGTAGAACTATTCTTAGAGAACAAAGCTTCTATTTTTAGGAACTCTAGAGACAATATATTACTTCAGCCTCTAGCATATTTACAAATACTGTATTTATATGTGATGAAATGGTCTCGCACTTTTCTTTTCTGTATTAAGAGCCATTTCATGTGTAATTTTCGCAAAATCATTCGCTGATATATATGCATCCTATTTTTTGAATGATTACTCTGCTTGAAATACTGTACCTATACTCATTTTTTCGTGTATTTCGCATATGCCATTTCAAATACAAAAAAATGTATTTTGGGGTGGATCGGTATACACATGCACCGTTAGATATGTTTACTATTGCTTAGTTTAGTAATTATGGACATGAATTTGTGGAGTGGGTGTAGTGTGTTTTTCTAGGTACCTGAATCGATATTCCTATTCTCTGCCCTTGTCCGGTTATAAATCAATAATATCCCTACAACGGCATAGAAACCCTTTTCATAATTCAGTCATAGCGCATGCTGTCACATTAAGCAAGCCTACTCCTCCAGCCCCCTAAAAAGCACACCGAGTTCTTAAACAAATCCAAGCCTCCAGCAACCTGGGAAATCCCCGCTGCTTTGTTTTGATTTCGTCCGAGAACTCCTGTAAAGCACTGTAAGAACGACCAGTTCTTAGTGACATCTTTATTGACGTCTTATGTCCAGCCTTACGTCAAACCCGGCACCTTTCAGGTATAAATATACCAACGTTGCCTTAAGAAAACACACGGTGGTAATCCTGGAGCAGAGCAGCTATCTACTTCCGAAGAGCCCAGCTGATGCGAGAGCCCACGGACGCTGCCCCTCCCTTTTGATGCGCTGAGAAAGACGCTGTCTTTTCTCTTGCCGAGAAATCCAGCCTCCGGCGTTTCCAGCTTACCCTTGCAGGTGACTGGGATACCAAGTCCTGAGAGAGAGATACCAGCCCTCCTGCCTTTTAATACCCAGGTACTGAACTGACTAAACACCTTACAGAGAATTCTTGAGTCAGATTCTTGGCAAAACAAACTTAATTTAAACTGCTACTTACTTACTCCTTCCCACGTATTAGGCCTAGGTCAGGTACACCGGGGTAGGCGTAGTTAGAAGCACCAGTTGAGTACGATTAGTCAATGTATATATGTATGTATCTATTTTATCCATTTTAAAGTATCATATGGCTAAGAAACCATATCCATGCTTTTACAGTATTATTTCATACTCCTGCTTTTACTGTATGCACTTTACTTAACTATAAGTATTGCAATTGTAGCAATTCATTTCTCTTGTATGAGGAAAGAGACTGCTCAATAAATAACACCTTTTATTGAATACGCCCATCTCTCTTTTTCTCTGCAATCTGGTGAAACTAAGTAAGCACTTATTGACTGAGTGAAATAGCTGTCTTTTGTTTTCACACGACTCTAGAGATACACTCTTATTCAGGGAGAGCAAAGTTGTCATGTTTTATGGTTGTCAGAAACTAAATCCCTTCTTGTCTATCCAGGGAGGTTAAACTCCTCCTCGCTTATTCGAGAAAGTTTCCAGTGAACTCTGAGCTAGCTGGCAAAAAACTTAAGTCTAATACAGTCAGTAGAGACCTAGTTAACCTCAGTCCTACGTCTACACTACTGAAGATATTATTCCAATGCACAGAGCCTATTGGGACTTTAGGAACTACACTACAATAGGTCATTTGGATGTTTCCACAATACATTTTGGGTCCTTGCTTGTCCTGGGTACGGGGCCCACCCACACAAATGAGGTACCATTTTTATCAGGAGAACTGGGGGAATGCTGGGTGGTGGGACATTTGTGTTAGCCTGGTGATCCCACAACTTTCCCACATTGAAAGGAGTGAAACATTGGATTTTTTTCAGCTAAATGTGAGGTTTGCAGGGGATTCTGGGTAGGAAAGCTTTGGGGATCCATTCAATCCATACCTCCCTAGACTCCCCAGGGTGTCTAGTTATCAGAAATGCTTGGGTTTGATAGGTTTCCTAAGTCGGGCGCTGAGCCCGGGACCAAAAACGCAGGTGACCCCCTTGGAAAACCAGGTAGTTTTATGATAAATAGGTGGGCACCTGTGTTTTTGGTCCTGGGTTTGCAGACATCTAGGGGAACTTAAAAAAACAGACATTTCGAAAAACTAGACACCTGTGGGAGTCCAGGGAGGTGTGGCTTGTGTGGATCCCCCAAAATTTTCCTTCCAAAAATTCTCTGCAAACCTCAAATTCAGCTAAAAAGCCCCATTTTCCTCTAATATCTGTATGGGAAACTTGTGGGATCTGCGCAGAGCACACATTTACTACCACTCAGCGTTCCCCTCAGTCTCCCGATAAAAAGTATATCTTACTTGTGTGAATGGGCAAGGTGCTTATGACATGTAAGGGCCAAATGCAAGTAGAGAATGAGGGGGTCCCAAAGCAGGTCCAAAAGGGCAGTTTGCTTATACTTTTTTAGGCTGACGCTACTTTGGGCACCCATACAAGTGAGGTATACTTTTTCTCGGGAGACCAAGGGGAATGCTGGGTAGTAGGAAATATGTGCCTGTGCTGTGATCCTAAAACTTACCCATAAAGAAATGTGAAGAAAATTTGACTTTGTAAGTAAATGTGAGGTTTGCAGGGCATTCAGGGTAAGAAAATGCTGGGGCATCCAAGCAAGCCACACCGCCAGCCAAGAGTCATTACACACAAACCACCAGACAAGTGCTATCCAATCAATCAATCAATCAAAGCATTTATAAAGTGCACTACTCACCCGTGAGGGTCTCAAGGCGCTGGGGGGTGCTGCTACTGCTCGAAGAGCCAGGTCTTGAGGTGCTTCCTGAAGCTGAGATGGTCACGGGTCAGTCCTAGGTGAGTGGGCAGGGAGTTCCAGGTCTTCGCTGCCAGGTAGGAGAATGATCTTCCTCAGGAGGTGGTTCTGCGTATTCGTGGGACAATGGCGAGGGCGAGGCTGGTGGAGCGGAGCTGGCGGGTGGGGGTGTAGAACGAGAGTCGGCTGTTGAGGTAGTCGGGGCCCATGTTGTAGAGCGCTTTGTGTGCGTGGGTTAGCATTCTGAACGTGATCCTTTTGTTGACGGGGAGCCAGTGGAGGTTTCTCAGGTGGGTGGTTATATGGTTGTGGCGAGGGATGTCGAGGATGAGTTGTGCGGCGGCGTTTTGTATGCGCTGGAGCCTCGTCTGAAGTTTGGCGGTGGTTCCTGCGTATAGGGCGTTCCCGTAGTCCAGTCGGCTGATGACTAGAGCCTGGGTGACTGTTCTTCTGGTTTCTGTGGGGATCCACCGGAAGATCTTTCGAAGCATTCTCAGGGTGTTGAAGTATGAGGCTGAGACGGCGTTGACTTGTTTGGTCATCGTGAGGGAGGAGTCCAGGATAAAGCCCAGGTTGCGTGCGTGGTTCGTGGGTGTCGTAGCGGTTCCCAGGGCCGGTGGCCACCAGGAGTTGTCCCAGGCAGATGGGCATTGTCCGAGGATGAGGACTTCCGTTTTGTCCGAGTTGAGCTTGAGACGGCTGTGCTTCATCCAGTCTGCTACTTCTTCATCCCTTTCTGGAAGTTGGTTCTGGCGGTGGCTGGGTCCTTGGTGAGGGATAGTATCAGCTGGGTGTCGTCCGCGTAGGAGATGATGGTGACGTTGTGTTTTCGTGCGATGGTGGCGAGGGGGCTCATGTAGATATTGAAGAGTGTTGGGCTGAGTGAGGATCCTTGAGGAACGCTGCAGATGATCTTGGTAGCCGTGGAGCGGAAGGGGGAGGCGGACTCTCTGGGTTCTTCCGGAGAGGAACGAGATGATCCAATCCAGGGCCTTTCCTTGGATTCCGGTGTTGCTCAGGCGGTGTATTAGAGTTCGGTGGCATACGGTGTCGAAGGCTGCTGAGAGGTCCAGGAGGATGAGGGCAGCTGTTCCCCGTTTTCTATCAGGGTTCTGATGTCGTCTGTGGCTGCGATGAGGGCAGTCTCGGTGCTGTGGTTGGCTCGGAATCCGGACTGGGAGGGGTCGAGAGAGTTGTTGGCCTCGAGGATTGCAGTCAACTGTTTGTTGACAGTCTTCTCGATGACTTTAGCCGGGAAGGGGAGGAGCGAGATGAGTCTGAAATTATTGAGGTCCTTAGGGTCTGCTGAGGGTTTCTTCAGGAAGGCGTTGATATCTGCGTGTTTCCAGCTTTCAGGGAAGGTCACTGACGTGAAGAAGCTGTTTATTATGACGTTCAGCAGGTGGGGTGCGATGGTGGTGCCGGCTTTGTTGAAGATGTGGTGGGGGCATGGGTCAGACGGGGAGCCGGAGTGGATGGTGCTCATGACGTGGGTGGTGTCTTCAGTGCTGATGGGGGTCCAGGAGTCAATGGTGATGCCGGGGATCGTTGGTTTGCTGTCCTGGAGTGGAGTTTGGGGTCCGAATCTATCGTGTATGTCTGCAATTTTGCGATGGAAGAACGTGGCGAGGGAGTTGCAGAGGTCTTGCGAAGGGGTGATGTCGTTGTTGCTGGCGTTGGGGTTGGAGAGCTCTTTGACGATGCTGAAGAGTTGCTTGCTGTTGTGGGTGTTGTTGTCCAGTCGCTCTTTGAACGATATTCTCTTGGTGTTCCGGATCTGCTGATGGAATTCGCGGGTGGCGGCCTTGAGGGCTGTCATGTTTTCACTTTTCTGTCGTTCGTTCTTGGCGCAAAGTATTCTCAAGTGATCGGCAGGTTCTCTTTGCGGTTTTGAGGGCGTCTGTGAACCAAGAGGGTTTTGTGGAGGTGGTTTTGCTGTTGGGGTTTTTCAGTGGAGCAAGGTCGTCGGCGCAGTTGGTGATCCATTGTGCGAAGTTGAGAGCTGCGTCGTTGGTTTCGGGTATGTTGGTGTCAGCAGGTGGGTTCTGGCTCAGTGACGTGGTAAGCTGGTCAGTGGTGACTTTGCTCCAGCATCTGTGGGGGATCCGATGCGTGTGGTGGTGAAATGTAGTCTTCTTGAATGTGAAATGTATGCAGCTGTGGTTGGTTCAGTGTAGTCCTGTGGAGTGGTTGAAGGTGACGTGGTTACTGGCGGTGAAGATGGCGTCGAGGGTGTGGCCAGCGAGGTGGGTGGGGGTGTCCACCAGTTGCTTGAGTCCGACGTATGCGAGATTGTCGAGCAGGGTGGTGGTGTTGTTGTTGTTGTTCTCCAGGTGAAAGTTCAGGTCTCCTAGGAGGATGTATTCTGGTGAGGCTAGGGCGTGCGGGCTGATGGCGTCGGCGATGGTTTAGCTGAATTGGGTGAGTGGGCCCGGGGGTCTGTAGATGAGTGTTCCTCTGAGGGTGGTCTGGGGGTCGGTGTGGATCTGGAAATGTAGGTGTTCGGCGGAGGAGATAGTTTCTTCGGCGTTGGTCGTGATGCTGATGGTGTTCCTGTAGATGATGGTGATCCCTTCTCCTGTTTTGTTGATGCGGTCCTTCCGGGTGATTTTGTAGCCGTCGGGGATGGCTATGGCGATGTCGGGGGCTGAGGAGGCTTTCATCCAGGTTTCCGTGAGGAAGGCGACGTCAGGTGTTGTTGAGTCGAGGAGGTCCCAGAGTTCAATGGCGTGCTTGTGCACGGAGCGGGTGTTGAGGAGGATGCACTTGAGGTGGTTGTTGTTGGCTATGGCGATGTCGGGGGCTGAGGAGTCTTTCATCCATGTTTCCGTGAGGAAGGCGACATCAGGTGTTGTTGAGTCGAGGAGGTCCCAGAGTTCAATGGCGTGCTTGTGCACGGCGTGAGTGTTGAGGAGGATGCACTTGAGGTGGTTGTTGTTGCTGTTTGCTTTGTCGGGCGGGGGACGGGGTTTGAGGCAGGTAAATTTGCAGGCTTGACAGGTGAAGGGTCCGTGGGTGTGTCTGAGGGTGGCTTGATAGCAGGCGGGCGCTCGTCCGGTGTTGAGTGCGTTGAGGGTGGTGGTGTTGTATTTCAGACGGTTGGTATGGGTCCGACGAGGTCCAGGGGTTCTGGCACTGAGCACGGTCCAGGCGCAGTTGGGCACAGATCGGCTTGCCTTTGGCGCACCGATCGGCGCGTCCGCGTGGTATCCTCCATAAATGCTAAGTGGGAGGGAGGAGCAGCTAGGAGGCGGGAGCGGGGCGGCGAATGGGAAACGGGGAGCAGGTACCGAAGAGAAGAGGGGCGGGCCGCAGGGGAGCAGTGGCAGGAAGCGGGGAGGGCACAGAGCGGGAAAAACAATCACGGGGAGTGCAACGGAGGAGCGAAGTCACAGAAACACAACAGATGGCACAGCAAATGCAATGGGCACAATAACAACAATAAATGCAAAATACTCAGGAGGAGCGGCGAACTCGCGGCAGCAGTGGTGAGGACCTGGACACACATGGGGAGCCATGCGGTGCATGGAGCGACCGGCCCTGCGAGCAGGGTCAAGGGTCACAGCTCACCACCGCGCGGTCTCCTCCATAAATGCCCAGTGGGAGGGTGGAGCAGCTGAGAGGCGGGAGCGGAGCTGTGAATGGGAAACAGGGAGCGGGCACAGAAGAGAAGAGGGGCGGGGCTGCAAGGTAGCAGCGGCGGGGGGGCACAGAGCGAGAAAAAACAATTGCGGGAAGTGCAACGGAGGAGCGAAGTCACAGAAACACAACAGATGGCACAGCAAATGCAATGGGCACAATAACAAAAATAAATGCACCATCCACACACACCGCCAGCCGAGCCCCATCCATGCACACTGCCAGCCAAGCATCATCCACATACACCGCCAGCCAAATGTTATCAATGCACACAGTCAGCCAAGCAATATCCACACACTTCGCCAGCCAAGCACCACCCACGCACTCCGCAAGCCAAGGAGGGCTGAACTGGGAATAGCAACCAGCCCCGACAGATTTCTGGTTGACCAGTCCTGGGAGGGGGGACATGCTAGTAAAAAGCACTGCTCCCGTATTTGTTACTGGGGCCCGATATTGCAGCATTGCTGCAAAACTGGCTCCCATTGTCAAAACCGTCCCCCACAGCTGGCCCTGCAGCCAAGCACCATCAATGCACACAGCGAGCCAAGCCCCAGTCCATGTACACTGCCAGCCACGCACCACTCCATCCACACCACCAGGCAAGCGCCAATCTACACACACCGCCGTCAAGCACAAGTCCACCCACACCATTAGCCAAGTGCAGGTCCACACACACTGCCAGCAAAATGCCCGCCAAAGGTTAGTACACAGAAACCGTCAGCCAAACTCCAGATTACACACATAACAACTCACCCTGGTTTCTAGAGTTTTTTTGCCTTGCTTGAGTGCAGATGAGAATAAAAATATCATTCAAACAGCCAAAATGTGTGCCTAAAAAAATGGAGTGGCCCTTGCCAATGGGGCTTCTCACTGGCATGCCCATAAACATATCCCTGGAGCTAATGTGGGTTATATGCCCCAGCAGGGGAAGGTGAGGGGCTATTACACCGATCTGCCTTCCGGGGGGGGGGTCAAAAGCCTTTTTTAGTGTGGAGGGCATTAGCATGCCCATTCTCTGCAGCCCCCACCCCTACGTTTAAAAATAAAAAGATCCCTGGTGCCTAGTGGGCTTTCTGCCCTGAGGGCAGATTAGGGAATTATGCCCCCATCTGCCTTCCGGGGAGGCAGAAAGGATGTGGCAATTTCTTTGGGGGCAGGGGCATTGGCATGCCCACTTTGGGACGCCCACTCCTCTATGTATAAAAAAACAATCCCTGGTGCCTAGTGGGCTTTCTGCCCCCGGGGGACAGAACAGTGGCTATACCCCCATCTGCCTCCTGGGGGGTGCAGAAAGACTGTAATTTTGGGGGGGAGGTGGGGGCATTGGCATGCCAATTTTGGGCAGCCCCCACTCCTACGTATAAAAAACCCCAATCCCTGGTGCCTGCTAGGCTTTCTGCCCCTGGGGGCCAGATCAGGGGCTTCTGCTCCAATTTGGCCCCCAGGGGGGTAGAAAGACTGTAATTTTGCCTGGGGTGGGGATATTGGCATTCCCATCTTGGGCAGCCCCCACCCCTAAATTGAATTGAAAATAAATCCCTGGCATTTAGTCGGCGATCTGCCCCCAGGGGGCAGATTGGGGGCTACTGCAGAAAGACTGGTTTTTCCAACTCATTTTAGGGGAGCAAAGGCTCTTGCCAAAGGGGCCAGTCCCCCCTCCCTGGTGCCTAGTGGGTGGGTCCCTGTTAGGGCGATCCCCCAGATGGGATGTTACCACTGGAAAGGGGTGATTCTCTCTTTTCCAACGATACCTCTCTGACTGTCTACTTGCTCACGGGACTGAGATAGCCCCTTTAGCACATACAAAGTGAAACCAAAATGAGCCTATGGGCTCATTTCAGTTTCGGTTTCACTGAAATTACATCAGGGAAACCACACAAACCAACTCCTGAGGCTGTTGAGGGGTTAAGGAAATCCCTCTGGTTCCCACATCAGGGGGATTTCAAGTGCCACGTCTGAGGACGGCCGGGAGCCATCCTGCGCACATGAGCACTGTGACGTAAACTAGCTCCCGCCCATCCTGCACACAGAAGGGGTTGAAATCCAAAATGGAGAAACTCTCTACTGGAGATTCAGATCTGGCTAAGCCAACCCACTGGTGTGGCTACATTTCCCTAACACTCCCCTACCAGCCTCTCTGCAAATTCAATTACTGGGGCTCCTGTCTGTGCAGGAAATGGGGATGAGCCTGTGTCCTGTCCTAACTGTCATTCCCTCTTTGAAGAACCAGTTTGGCTACTCCACCCCCCCATCCTGTCATTTGCTCTGCAGCTGCAGATCTCCTCCAACCAAATGTCATTTGTCTCTATGTTGACTACTTCACACCTCATCAGAGCAGTTTGGCTCAGCCTGTTAAAGGCTGGCCAATTAGAAGGGGCTGTGAGAGGCTACATTTTGGTTCATCCGAAAGCAAGTTCTATAACTTATTTTTGTGATTGTTATAATAGCTCTATCCTTGGCAAGTTGTTGTAGTTATTCTAACTATCATTTTAATATTTTAAAGTATATTTTTAGCTCACTCCTGTCAATAGTTATACTTTAATAAAGTATTCAGACATTAGCCTATGGAGTCAATGTGCTACAATGGGATTTAAAAGCAGCATGCACAACAGAGCTGCCTTTAAAAGGCCAGCAGGCAACACAGCAGTGCACACTTAAGTGCATTAAATCTACTGGGCCTCTAAATCTACATGTGCTAGCATATACTAGGGGCGTACAGGTATGTTGACATACCAATCGTAATTACACCTAATTACCATATACCTTAAACCCCCCTCAAAGGCGAATGCTGATGGGTAACTAACCTACACCCTGGTAGTCACCATCTAAGTGAAAAAAACTGGAAAGTTCCATCTGCATTGGCATGGGCAGTCCCAGGTCTGTGTTCCACTGTGAAGTCCATCCCCTGTAGGAAAATAGACCATCACAACAGCTTAAGATCCACCCCCTCATCTGGATGAGCCATCTGACAGGTCTTTGGTCAGTTTGAACATGGAAGTGCGTACCAAATAGGTATGCCCTCAAGTTCTTCTGGGACCAGACACAGCAAAGTCTTCTCTCTCAATGGCACTCAATCGTTGTTCTCTGGGAGGAGTCTCCTGCTAATGAATCCAAGCGGCTGATCTAGGCCCTCTTCATTTACTTGTGTTAACACTGCCCCAATCCTTTGTTCTGAAGCATCTGCCTGAACCATACATTATTTTGTGTAGTCAGGGGTCAGTAATACTGGTGCAGAACACATAGCCTCTTTTAGAGTGGCATTTATATATGTGTATATATACATACACAAAGACATGTATATATACAGTTATACATGCATTTATCTATACATATAAGCCTTAACATACGTTCTTGCAGCCAAATCTCTTGATTTGCTCTGTTTATTTCAAAGTAGATAAAGGTGGAAGCTTGCTAACATTAAAGTTGTCGTTCCTGACCGGTTGCAGCCCTCCAGTTCTGATATGTAAAAATAACTCATCTAAATTATTCATGAAATAGTCTCTTTACACGTGCCAACTGAAAAAAAATAAAACCATTTCAACAGAGGAGTCCAGAGCCAGAAATAGAGAAGTATCCGAGTCCTCCAATCACTCTTTCTCTCACCTCACCCAATTCATAATCCAAAGAAAATCCTTTTGTGAAGCAGAGCTGGGCGGATTATGCTCCTCGACATTGTCCATCGAACTCAACGCATTCCTCCATTACTCTGGAGCCACAGACCCTGCAAAACAGCTACAAATGGGAAACGGAGCACCTGTCATTCATTCCATGCAAAAAGAAAGTTCATATAGCCGAATATCTGGATTCAATCTGCTTAATTCAAATTAGATAAAGGTGGCAGCATGCTAATGATTGGTAACTGTCACAACCAATCAATTTACATGCTGCTATGATGTGTTTCTTGATTGTAGTACACTGCATCAATCACAGCAATAAAACCTACTGGTGGTTTTGGGACAGTTTCCATAGGAAGAACATTTTTTAATTTGCCAATAACTTTGGTGTCTTTTCATTAATCTACCACGTAATTTTTAAAACGACTTTACCACTCACTTCAGCTGCTATCTTGAAAATGTAACCATCAAGCGCGTACTGAGAAAAAGCGGGGGGTGTCCCAAAACACATTTCCCCATGTTAATTTCCATAAGAAACTTTGGAGACAGCTACAGCCCAAACTGCTGCACAGAAATATACAAAATTTGGCAAAAAGGTACCTGTTGGTCTAGAAAGCGACCTTTTTGTTTAATCGTGTAAATCATTTCAGTAATTTTTAAAATATGAAGGAAAATCCAAATGTGTTTATCTAAGGAACCAAGACGATCCTCAACCCATCCTGATCTTGCTGTGCACCTAGGCTAAAAGTACTTATCTGTCAATCATGATAACCGTCCTCATTTGTACATTTTTGTGTTTTTAACATTGTATATGAGATACTGTTTTTTGTCCGTTATTAGTCACATTTTCCTTTGTTATTGTATTTTAAAGATCTCTTGGAAGTCTCAATAGGAGAGTCTATTTACTATGACCATGATCACCTCAGATGGGGAGCACGTATGTCAGTTGGAATCATGATGAAGAATGATAATGCAAGTGACAACAGATTAAGTTTGGGCCTCGGAGAATGCCGTTTGTGCATGCACGTGGAACATTTGTGTTGGCATCCTTGAATGGATGACTGAGTTGACTTTAGCCCACTGGGGCAGTAATTTTTTCATGGAGAGCACCAGACAAACATTGTGTACCTTGGACAATGCCGCCTGTGCAGGCCCGTGAAGTAGCTCTGTTTGCTCCGTTAATATGATGACTAAGTTGACCTTAGATTTGATTTGCCCACTGAGGCAGTATTCCTTTTCATGTACTTTTGTATGACTGGGACAGCCGTATCACGAACTGGTTACTTCGGCTGTTAATTTTCTGGTAGAGGCATAGCGGACCATAGATTGACACCCGTGATGGCAATATTAGATTGTAACTCTCAAGTAATGCTGCTTCAGTTTTTTGCCTTACCAACATGATGCTTTATTGATCTAGCATGCACAATGACATTCAGCGATGTATGGCTACCTTCTGCATTTATTAATTTTGTTTGATTACTAATTTAACCCAATTTTCAATGACACAAATGCATTCACCAATATGAAATTTATATTTATTTGTATTCACCCCATGTTATACTATGGTCACGATATGTATGAGCTCCGTGATGATTTCAGCGAGTCTGTTTTCCATGTTCATTGGTATGACGTGAATACCATGTGACTTGTATTTATTGCAATGAAAACATTTGTCTCGCACTAAGCGGGCTTGTCCTGCGAAACGCGTCGAGCGAAGCTGTGCTGTAAAGACGCTTTTCAACCATGAAGTGGCCCGGACAATCCTTTCTTTACCGAGGAAGCAGAGTGTTGGATGTGCAGGGATTCGCTATCCCGTCCGAGGCCCGCTGCTGTGAGTGGCAGGGGTCCAAAGGCTCTTGCCAAAGGGGCCAGTCCCCCCTCCCTGATGCCTAGTGGGTGGGTCCCTGTTAGGGCGATCCCCCAGATGGGATGTTACCACTGGAAAGGGGTGATTCTCTCTTTTCCAATGATACCTCTCTGACTGTCTACTTGCTCACGGGACTGAGATAGCCCCTTTAGCACATACAAAGTGAAACCAAAATGAGCCTATGGGCTCATTTCAGTTTCGGTTTCACTGAAATTACATCAGGGAAACCACACAAACCAACTCCTGAGGCTGTTGAGGGGTTAAGGAAATCCCTCTGGTTCCCACATCAGAGGGATTTCAAGTGCCACGTGTGAAGACGGCCGGGAGCCATCCTGCGTACATGAGCACTGTGACGTAAACTAGCTCCCGCCCATCCTGCACACAGAAGGGGTTGAAATCCAAAATGGAGAAACTCTCTACTGGAGATTCAGATCTGGCTAAGCCAACCCACTGGTGTGGCTACATTTCCCTAACACTCCCCTACCAGCCTCTCTGCAAATTCAATTACTGGGGCTCCTGTCTGTGCAGGAAATGGGGATGAGCCTGTGTCCTGTCCTAACTGTCATTCCCTCTTTGAAGAACCAGTTTGGCTACTCCACCCCCCATCCTGTCATTTGCTCTGCAGCTGCAGATCTCCTCCAACCAAATGTCATTTGTCTCTATGTTGACTACTTCACACCTCATCAGAGCAGTTTGGCTCAGCCTGTTAAAGGCTGGCCAATTAGAAGGGGCTGTGAGAGGCTACATTTTGGTTCATCCGAAAGCAAGTTCTATAACTTATTTTTGTGATTGTTATAATAGCTCTATCCTTGGCAAGTTGTTGTAGTTATTCTAACTATCATTTTAATATTTTAAAGTATATTTTTAGCTCACTCCTGTCAATAGTTATACTTTAATAAAGTATTCAGACATTAGCCTATGGAGTCAATGTGCTACAATGGGATTTAAAAGCAGCATGCACAACAGAGCTGCCTTTAAAAGGCCAGCAGGCAACACAGCAGTGCACACTTAAGTGCATTAAATCTACTGGGCCTCTAAATCTACATGCGCTAGCATATACTAGGGGCGTACAGGTATGTTGACATACCAATCGTAATTACACCTAATTACCATATACCTTAAACCCCCCCCTCAAAGGCGAATGCTGATGGGTAACTAACTTACACCCTGGTAGTCACCATCTAAGTGAAAAAAACTGGAAAGTTCCATCTGCATTGGCATGGGCAGTCCCAGGTCTGTGTTCCACTGTGAAGTCCATCCCCTGTAGGAAAATAGACCATCACAACAGCTTAAGATCCACCCCCTCATCTGGATGAGCCATCTGACAGGTCTTTGGTCAGTTTGAACATGGAAGTGCGTACCAAATAGGTATGCCCTCAAGTTCTTCTGGGACCAGACACAGCAAAGTCTTCTCTCTCAATGGCACTCAATCAATGTTCTCTGGGAGGAGTCTCCTGCTAATGAATCCAAGCAGCTGATCTAGGCCCTCTTCATTTACTTGTGTTAACACTGCCCCAATCCTTTGTTCTGAAGCATCTGCCTGAACCATACATTATTTTGTGTAGTCAGGGGTCAGTAATACTGGTGCAGAACACATAGCCTCTTTTAGAGTGGCATTTATATATGTGTATATATACATACACAAAGACATGTATATATACAGTTATACATGCATTTATCTATACATATAAGCCTTTATATACGTTCTTGCAGCCAAATCTCTTGATTTGCTCTGTTTATTTCAAAGTAGATAAAGGTGGAAGCTTGCTAACATTAAAGTTGTCGTTCCTGACCGGTTGCAGCCCTCCAGTTCTGATATGTAAAAATAACTCATCTAAATTATTCATGAAATAGTCTCTTTACACGTGCCAACTGAAAAAAAATAAAACCATTTCAACAGAGGAGTCCAGAGCCAGAAATAGAGAAGTATCCGAGTCCTCCAATCACTCTTTCTCTCACCTCACCCAATTCATAATCCAAAGAAAATCCTTTTGTGAAGTAGAGCTGGGCGGATTATGCTCCTCGACATTGTCCATCGAACTCAACGCATTCCTCCATTACTCTGGAGCCACAGAGCCTGCAAAACAGCTACAAATGGGAAACGGAGCACCTGTCATTCATTCCATGCAAAAAGAAAGTTCATATAGCCGAATCTCTGGATTCAATCTGCTTAATTCAAATTAGATAAAGGTGGCAGCATGCTAATGATTGGTAACTGTTACAACCAATCAATTTACATGCTGCTATGATGTGTTTCTTGATTGTAGTAAACTGCATCAATCACAGCAATAAAACCTACTGGTGGTTTTGGGACAGTTTCCATAGGAAGAACATTTTTTAATTTGCCAATAACTTTGGTGTCTTTTCATTAATCTACCACGTAATTTTTAAAACGAATTTACCACTCACTTCAGCTGCTATCTTGATAATGTAACCATCAAGCGCGTACTGAGAAAAAGCGGGGGGTGTCCCAAAACACATTTCCCCATGTTAATTTCCATAAGAAACTTTGGAGACAGCTACAGCCCAAACTGCTGCACAGAAATATACAAAATTTGGGAAAAAGGTACCTGTTGGTCTAGAAAGCGACCTTTTTGTTTAATCGTGTAAATCATTTCAGTAGTTTTTAAAATATGAAGGAAAATCCAAATGTGTTTATCTAAGGAACCAAGACGATCCTCAACCCATCCTGATCTTGCTGTGCACCTAGGCTAAAAGTACTTATCTGTCAATCATGATAACCGTCCTCATTTGTACATTTTTGTGTTTTTAACATTGTATATGAGATACTGTTTTTTGTCCGTTATTAGTCACATTTTCCTTTGTTATTGTATTTTAAAGATCTCTTGGAAGTCTCAATAGGAGAGTCTATTTACTATGACCATGATCACCTCAGATGGGGAGCACGTATGTCAGTTGGAATCATGATGAAGAATGATAATGCAAGTGACAACAGATTAAGTTTGGGCCTCGGAGAATGCCGTTTGTGCATGCACGTGGAACATTTGTGTTGGCATCCTTGAATGGATGACTGAGTTGACTTTAGCCCACTGGGGCAGTAATTTTTTCATGGAGAGCACCAGACAAACATTGTGTACCTTGGACAATGCCGCCTGTGCAGGCCCGTGAAGTAGCTCTGTTTGCTCCGTTAATATGATGACTAAGTTGACCTTAGATTTGATTTGCCCACTGAGGCAGTATTCCTTTTCATGTACTTTTGTATGACTGGGACAGCCGTATCACGAACTGGTTACTTCGGCTAGTAATTTTCTGGTAGAGGCATAGCTGACCATAGATTGACACCCGTGATGGCAATATTAGATTGTAACTCTCAAGTAATGCTGCTTCAGTTTTTTGCCTTACCAACATGATGCTTTATTGATCTAGCATGCACAATGACATTCAGCGATGTATGGCTACATTCTGCATTTATTAATTTTGTTTGATTACTAATTTAACCCAATTTTCAATGACACAAATGCATTCACCAATATGAAATTTATATTTATTTGTATTCACCCCATGTTATACTATGGTCACGATATGTATGAGCTCCGTGATGATTTCAGCGAGTCTGTTTTCCATGTTCATTGGTATGACGTGAATACCATGTGACTTGTATTTATTGCAATGAAAACATTTGTCTCGCACTCGTGAAAAAGCGGGCTTGTCCTGCGAAACGCGTCGAGCGAAGCTGTGCTGTAAAGACGCTTTTCAACCATGAAGTGGCCCGGACAATCCTTTCTTTACCGAGGAAGCAGAGTGTTGGATGTGCAGGGATTCGCTATCCCGTCCGAGGCCCGCTGCTGTGAGTGGCAGGGGTCCTTAGCGACTTTCGTGTTGGATATATATATATATATATATATATATTACCTACTGGCGGTCGCCAGTAGGTATATATAGTTAGGATTTTTTCTCTATGGGTTTTTTGAAAATTCTATGTCTAATAACTTTGGCGTTTGTGGACGGAATTGGCTGAAATTTTCAGGAAAATGGCACATTTTGTTTCTGAGCAGCCCCTGAAAATTTTGGGGGGGTTCGTCAAGGGGGGGCCGAGAAAAAAGGGGGGTCCCAAAACGCGTTTTTCCCATGTTAATTTCCATAGGGCGGTTGGCCTCACTTTTAGCCCGAACGGCTGAATGGATTTGCACGAAACTTGGCAAAATTGTAGGGACTGGTAGCCCGATGTGCCTTTTGTAGGTCTCAATATATGTGCTCCAGTGGATTTTGAGAAATTAACGTTTAAAAAAAGATATATATCTGTAACAGCGGACCGGGCAGCGCTCTGGTTCGCGGACTTTTCGCGCAACGGAGCTTTGTGAAGCGAAGCTGATTGGTTCTCCGGCGTCTGTCAACATTCCAAACAGTCCGTAGCGGCCGCCATCTTGTCTCTCGGTAGGATCGAGAGACAAGAGGAGGTCAAAACAAAGGGGGAAATAACTATAAGGGGGCATAGTAGATCCTCGCTGACCCCCTAGGTTTGATGTGGAGGTTTTAAAAGGGCCCCGCGGGGCAAAAAAAAAAAATTATAATAATAATCGAACGGCTGAATGGATTTGCACGAAACTTGGCAAAATATTAGGGACTGGTAGCCCGATGTGCCTTTGCTAGGTCTCAATATATGTGCTCCAGTGGATTTTGAGAAATTAACGTTCAAAAAAAGATATATATCTGTAACAGCGCTCCGCTTCGCGTAACGGAGGTTTGCGAAGCTGATTGGTCATTCTGTCACTGGGCTATAGTTGGGCTACATCTGGCTGATATTTGGGCTACATTTGTTTTTTTGTGTGTCTGGCGGCCATCTTTGGGCTACATTGGGCTACATTGGGCTTCATTGGGCTACATTCGGCTAATTAGCAAATAGCTCATCGCAAACTAGGAATGGTAAAGAATCGCTATTTATTCCTTAAAGTTTGCTATTTAGGAAATGCAAAAAACTTTGATGATACATATGGCGGTTCATCTCTAACAAGATAAGAAGCATAGGGATACATTTATGATGACTGGCGCATCACCAGGGATGTGTTAGTCATTCTGTGCCGCTGTTCCGTCACCTATGGTGTGCTGCATTTACAATGCGGCGCATCATGGGGCAAAAACAGCACAGATGCGTGATGTATCTGTGCCGTAAAGGTGGCGCATTGCTGGAGTTGTATCGCAAGTGTGATGAAGCTCCAGCAAGGGTCGGGGTGCCCCTGTCGCAGGGTTTCTGTTCTCACACAGAACTGTGGACAGAGGATTGGAACCTCGGCGAATGCATTGCTGGAGTTGTATCGCAAGTGTGATGAAGCTCCAGCAAGGGTCGGGGGTGCCCCTGTCGCAGGGTTTCTGTTCTCACACAGAACTGTGGACAGAGGATTGGAACCTCGGCGAATTAGGGTGTCCCAAAACTCACGTTAGTAATCAAAAACTCCTTAGCAAGCTAGGTACAGTGTCACATTGGATATAACAAACTCTCAATGTTTAGACAATCCAGAATATGAACTTATAGTACCTCAGGATACGTGGAACTCATGAACAGTCGGTCGTTATAGATTTCTTAGAAACCAGAACATGGAGTTAAGAAGAACAGATGTGTATTTGAAATGTTTATTTACTAATGCCGTCTTCTCAGGCGTAGTACCTTAGATAATAAAAGTACACATATTATCAGTAGCAAAATTACCAGCATAGTTACTAGTACATAAAAAGTGAATGGTGATAGTATGTTAACATGCTGTAAATGAATAAGAGTTAGCAACACTTATAAGCAGCCGCGGGCCGTGGAGGGAGTTACGGTGAGGCAGGGAGGCGGGGAGGGGGAGAAGCAGGGTGGAGAATACAAGTACACATATTATCAGTAGCAAAATTACCAGCATAGTTACTAGTACATAAAAAGCGAATGGTGACAGTATGTTAACATGCTGTAAATGAATAAGAGTTAGCAACACTTATAAGCAGCCGCGGGCCGTGGAGGGAGTTACGGTGGGGCAGGGAGGCGGGGAGGGGGAGGGGCAAGGTAGAGAGGGCTCCACCCTGCTTCTCCCCCTCCCCACCTCCCTGCCCCATCGTAACTCCCTCCACAGCCCGCGGCTGCTTATATCTCACCCTCCCTAATACACATATTATATTATTTGCTAAGAAGGTCTCTTTGTGTTGGTTTAGGGCGTGCCCATATTTTAGTGTCCTAGATTTGAAGGAATCACATCAGCATACACCAGCTCTCTCTTCATGTGAACCGCATCAACTGTTGTGTATGTGTGTTCGGCAAAGCAATATAAAACCCGCCTCATGCCCAGAATTGGCAGAAGTTGCACTTATGTTATGAGTATGAAGTCGTGGAGATCAGACCTCATAACAATTCTGTATCGTGTTGTTCTTGAAACTTTAGCACTCGCTGTACAGATATAGTTTAACAAGTAAAGCAGATAGTAGACCAATAACATATTATTCTCATGTAAACCACGATGAACTACTAGGTGGAAAGCTAAAGCAACAACTAAGTGTCGTGTGCAGAAGTTGCAAAAAAGGAAAAATGGCGTTTAAACCGGTAATGAGCCCATGCTAACTTAACACGGTGTAAAGATATCCAGGACCTAGATGACACCTCCTCATGATCCGGAAACGAACTGAATAAGATAATAGAAGTGCCATCTCATGAGAGCAGATTGCAAGTTTATATGTGGACGGTCCGCAAGGTAAAGCATTAAAAACTAGGAAAATTTAATGCTAAAGAAAAATAAAACAGCCAAGTACTTTATTGAGTCTTAAGCCAATAGGCAAGGTAAATAATAAAAACTTGACAAATAAGTCAATGAATTGTCAATGAAATGCTAGTACTCAGCATATCAAACATGAAAAAGGTCTATGACATAACTGTGTATGCAAAATAAGCTGCAACAGCCTCCAATAGGAAGTCAACGTCTTCATCCGAAAACAGTTCAGCCATCCAATTTAAAAGCGGAAAAGAACATACGTGCTCTCCCAGCACCGGATCCTCTATCACCATCAGAGGACAGCTCGGTGGGTTTTCAAGAAAGCTCTGTTCCAAGAAAGACTGTGCTGCCGCCAGTAAATTCCAGGGACCAAGTAGTCCATGCATCAATGCCACAGCCATAATCCTTTCGCCAGGACAAACCAACTCGTGAGTAATGATAGGAGTCATCAGCTGATTAAAGTCGACGTCAGGAGAAACCGGTCCGCAGACACACAAATCAATGGCCCAATCGAAATCACAGGTCAGGCAGTGAAATACAGGCTGGACACAGGTGAAGTAGGAGAATCGAAAAGATAATCCATATGCCGTGCTTAATATCGCCAACGGCATTGTGCCATAATATTCTAGCATGCGATTGCGGAACAGTGTCAGCAGCTGCAGGGTGGGAGGTTGCATAGGAGGGACATCCATATTTAAAAATGTAAAAAAGCACAAGAGCGTCCGCTGGTAATGCAAGTAAAAATGCCAATCCACGAACCAGAGTGCAGAAAATAGAATGAAAGGAAGCAGGGATGACTCCAAAGATTTTCTCAAATGAAGTCACGAGACCACTGGTAACAACTTTAAAAAAGTGCGCCAGGGACTTTGTGGAGGATGCGTTAAAGATAGTCGGAAACATGTTGCTGAAATTGAAAGGCAAATCTTAATTGAAAAGGGTGTGCACCTCTGTACGGGTGTTCGCTATGTGAAGTACGAAAGTTTCACGGGCCGAACTCAAGGCCACCTCTCTCTGAGACAAAAGAGCTCTTATTCTTGCCATGCCGTTGAAACGTGTCCCAAGGTTGGTATTTGTGGCCAGATTGAAAACTCCCTATGTTCATGTGTGGGAGGAAATAGAACATTTCTGCAGCAAATAACCCGTTCACTTACTGTTACGATAAAAGGAATACTTTTAATTAACTCAGAACAATCTTCATTATTGAGCATCAAATAACTACCATTTTCCAACAACTTGAACGTGGGGATGATAGCAGGAACTGGCGTGCCTTGCAACACGCAAGCCATATTTGGTCGGTGTTTGTTGCATGAACCGTGTAACTGTATGTGCCTACACATTAGTGAATGATCTGGCGTCTCAGTGCATTCCTCTCCATTCAGATAAACTTCTTGATCATCTTTGAAACATCTGTATGTGTATGGAAGCGACCAGACCTCATGAAGAAAAGGACTACCTAAAGGTTCATAACGACCTATTGGTATATATTTCATACAATTTGAAAACTTATATAAAGCAAAAGGCAGCGTTATTAAACCGTGGATAAGGCATGTTGCCAAAAAACCCGCAATCCTCTGCTGATGATGTCACTGAGCATGTCATGAATGATGTAATATGTGACATCATCAGCAGTGGATTACGGGTAATGGTATCTCTAGTTTACTCCCTTATAGCTGTCTTTCTTTTAACATAAGTGTCTGTTTCCTTCCCTTATACTTACTGTTTTTGGTTCGCTTCCGGTTCGCGTACCGGCGAGCGAACTGGGAAGCGAACTAAGAGAAATAGAGGTTGGCACAGTTCCAAATATTGTACCAATTTTTTAATAACGGGGAGGTAGTTCTAAAAAGAACTTTTTTTTTTATTTTTCTGAACATTTTTTTACTGTTTTTGAATTTTTCGGAACAGTTTTATATTTTTTGGGATTTTTCTTGGAGGGGGCAATGAAAACGATTCATTGTAAAGGGCTCAACAGGAGCAACAAAACAAAAAAAAGAAGTATTTATTATTTTGGGCGTTTCGGACAAACTTGCATATGATAGTCAATAGCTCTGTTGATCAGAGTGATGCTTTTTTCTCCGTAGGAAATGAATCCATCGCAAAATGCGCAGATGTGTTTTACATCACCAAATCTCATTTGTATATTTGGCACCATCTCCCTGCCCTCTGGTCCCGTTACTTCCGGTACAACAGATCTTCTGGCCATAATAGGGAGATTATCTAGGTCGTTCCGAAACTGTGCAGCACTGTAGTTGTTAGGATGCCACCTAGTCATATGGCGATGCATTGTGTAGTTTCCGAAACTGTATTTTTTGTCGGTCCCTCTGGACAGTCTATCTTGACATATAAGGCAAGTTACGTATCTTGCATTTACTTTTTTCTGACCTTTGGGAATTTTAAAAAATTGCCAAATGAAGTTTTCTTTCCGGTGAGACGTCCTGGGCTGCTCAGGCAAAAACTGCCTCTCTTCGTGCTCGTCCTCCTGTTCCTCTTCTTCTTCTTCTTGTTGAATTATAACTTGAGCAGGTGGTCCACTCTTCCTTGGATGTGGTGGAGGTGGTGGGGAAGCACCAGCTGAAGCTACTAAAGAAGCCATTGCTCAGTGATCACAAAGGGTCTTTCTCTCACAATGATGAAAGTCAGAGTGAGGAAAGAAGGAGGGATTTTCATCATTTGGGAAAAACAAGAGTTCTCAACCAATCAAAAGTGTTCATTTTAGATTATATGACCTAGTCTTACATCATTAGGAAACCAAAAGTGAAATGAACCAATGAAAAGTGTTATTACCAAGTCACATGACTTGCTGTGTTTACGTTAAGCGCTTTGCAGGGCCTCCCGGTTTGCTTCCAGAAACCTGCGCTTTGCGACTCGCTTCGCGTACCAGTTCGCTAACATAGTACGTCATATGACGTATCACGCGACAACGTGAAACGTCATGCGGACGGGAGGCGTCACGATGTTGTTTTGTAACGCGGCACTTGCGGTAAAGAAACGTTTACCGGCTCACGGTCTATTTCGCGGCATCAAGGTCAGCTAACGGGAAGCTTCCCGATTTGCGAAGCGGGAACGAAGAAAAAAAAATATTTAAAAAAAAAATTATTCATAAACATATAAAATATATTTTTGGATTTAAAGAAGAATTCATTTTACAGCTACAGATATTAGCTGTTAAAAAACCAATGAAATTCACAGAAAAAACCATAGGTTATGGACCATATATAGTTAGGAATTAGCATTTACAAAACCTTGAAAATTCACTGAAAAAACCATAGGTTATAGACCATATATAGTTAGGAATTAGCATTTACAAAACCTTGAAAATTCACTGAAAAAAACATAGGTTATAGACCATATATAGTTAGGAATTAGCATTTAAAAAACCTTATTTTACTCACACAAAACCATTGAAATTCCATATATAGTTAGTTGCACTAACTATATATCGCGCACCCGCAATCCACTGCTGATCATGTCACATATTACATCATTCATGACATGGTCAGTGACATCACTGATGACATCACTGATGACATCTCAAATGACATCACTGATGACATCACTGATGACATCTCATTTGACATCATTCTTGTGCTAATACGATAAACCTCTTCAGACTCTAATATAACCTTAGATACACTCAGTGTATACAGACACTCACACACTGCCACTCATCCATGGAGTTACTCACACACCCAGTCAGTCATGCAAAGAAACAATCTCACCTCCATTTCTTCAACTATACAGTTAAACACACCTTACTTATTGAAACATATACTAACACATATTTACTCTCTTATACAATCCCTGATACAAGTTCACAATGATCGATACAACCACTCACTCATTCAGTGGCTCTCATGCACAGGTATTTATATATGCCAACTCTCACATGTACTGTGTTTTACATATGTACTTACTATGACATGTAGCATTGAGATATCCATTCACTCATCAATACACTCATGCACACAGTCAACTGCCCATGTAGCTGTTTCCACATGCACTCTTGAACTCATACACCTAGTGAATAAACTGCTCACACATCTATGCATAGAGTCACACACCTTCCAGCCACCCCCACACAAACTCAATCTCCCATAGAAATACTTGGGCAACCAATTAATAACACATATAGCCTCTCGTATAGCTAATGATCAACACATGCAGCAGTTTACAGAACAACAGACATAATGATGCACAAATTAAGACAGTTTAGTCACTAACCCATGCATTCAGTGAGACACATTTAATCACTCACTCATACAGTCAGTCATGCACCTACTAAATCCTTCATCCAGACACTTATACATCCACTCAAGACATATTTTAACTTTACAGAAAAATACAGTCACTGGATGTTGTCATCAGTGATGTCATCAGTGATGTCATTTGAGATGTCATCAGTGATGTCATCAGTGATGTCACTGACCATGTCATGAATGATGTAATATGTGACATGATCAGCAGTGGATTGCGGGTGCGCGATATATAGTTAGTGCAACTAACTATATATGGAATTTCAATGGTTTTGTGTGAGTAAAATAAGGTTTTTTAAATGCTAATTCCTAACTATATATGGTCTATAACCTATGGTTTTTTCAGTGAATTTTCAAGGTTTTGTAAATGCTAATTCCTAACTATATATGGTCTATAACCTATGGTTTTTTCAGTGAATTTTCAAGGTTTTGTAAATGCTAATTCCTAACTATATATGGTCCATAACCTATGGTTTTTTCTGTGAATATATATATATATATATATATATATATATATATATATATATATATATATATATATATATATATATATATATAGATACAGAGATATTTAGTGGGTAGGTCTGCCCTGTGAGGTTTGGCATCCTCCCACGAACAGTCCTACAATCTCTACTGATGTATATATATATACGAGTAATGAGGAAGAAGCAACAGGGCCTCCCCTGCTGCCCTGGAGACAGCCATCCCCCTGGGGCACATACATTTATTTTTTTTAAAGATGGAGAGGCCCTACAGCCTACCCCGAAGCCTGTCCACCCACACCTCCTCAGAGCACAAGTAGAATAATTAAAGGGGTCCATTGTGGACCCCTGACCCCGTGGACCAGCACCTCTACGGGCAAATTTGAAGAAAGGAGATGGGCTGTGTTACCTCCCTTCAGGAGCCCTACATTGCCCTGGGGACCGCCAGCCCCCATGGCCAGCTCCAGCATTGTCCTAGAGTGCCCACCACTGCAACATCACAGTGAGCTATGGCTTGTGGGAGCAAAACACAAAATGCTCTCGCTTGCTGAAAGCGGAGCAGTGTCTGTTTCCCTGCCTACTGTGTAGCAAGCAGGGAAACAGACATTGCTTTGGGATCCAGGGAGCTGCATGTTAGTAGCTCCCTGAATCTCAAAGCAACGCTGGCTCCTGCAGGAGGCGGAAAGGTGACAGGGCCCGCAGCGGCCTTCAGGCTCCCCTGTAATCTTTTTGATGAGTGGGTGCCTTGGAGGCACCTATCTTAAATGGGCAGGCCCTGGGGAATGGGATCATTGGGGCCCAATTTGTAAAAGGCCAGGCCCCATGGGATTGGGTTCCCGTGGTCAAAATCAGCCAGAGAGGGCGGCTGCTTGGCCACACCTACAGCCTGAACCGCTGTACTTACACCAGATTTCGCAGGGAGGTAGATGATGGTTCAAGGAAATGCCTTTTGCCTATTTGCTGTAAATTTGTTCAGTAGTTTTTGCGAAATTTAAGCCTAAAATTATAGTGATATCTCTGCCTGTGGATATTTCATAATGTTTTCGCGAGTAATCATGAATACATGTGATAACTGTGAATGGTTTTATAGGCTGAAAGCAACCAGAAGTGAAAGTTTCATCTGTCATTTTATCTATTGGGAACAGTTCCTGGGGGTGAAAATGTGTGTATAAGCCCACATAATGGGTCAGAGTGGAGGTACTCTGACCCCATGTTTGAGAAATGGAGGTGTTAGTAACACAAGTTATGTGTCCAAAATGTATTTTTTTAATCACATGAGATATTGGTGACGAAGCTGCGACCACCATCGCAGCCCTCCCCTATACCAACTATCGACGATGATGCAAATATTTGTGAATATTGAAAGTACAAAAGCACATTGAGTGCAGATGGACTTTGCTTTCCACTGTGAAAATGTATCTTCTAAGACCCTGGAGGAATTAAAAGAGGTATTCCAAGGTTGAATTTCTGTTAGAACATATTTTGGTCACCTTATATGAAAGGTCCATTTATCAGGTAGATGACCAAAGTACTGTGTTTGAGCATTGATGGTGTCCCATCATGGGAATGTGTTCTGCAGGTCAACTTATCATACAGTCTAGGGTATTTATGTTATCTTTTGTACAAATTCTTTGGAGTGGAGTCTGCCAAATTTGACTTATGGCTTCATATCTTCAAACCTGAACCATAGTAATGACTCTCTTTTAACGAAATGGCTGCTAGATAATTCCATTTTGAATTGTGAATAAATATTGACACCACTCATGCAGTTTTATGGATATTAAGACATTTCCTATATGTTTCTTTGTGATTCCTAATGGTTTGGCTAGTGAGATGATAATAGTTGCATTTGGGTGCACATGGCTTTAGGATCATATTTATGAAAGAGTTGCATTGCCCTTGTGCCATGCAACAAGGCTCAAGAGCGACGCAACTCCTAAGTTAGATTTATCAAGCCATGCAAGGCCACCTTGCATAGCCTTGCAAGGCTTAATACATCTAGAGCAACGCAACACAGCACAAATCAATGGTTTGCGTTACTCTATCCCAGGGAGGTTTCGTGGGTGTAGTGTAGGTATTGCCATGCATCCACCCACGGATTTTGGTGCATTCCCAGATTTACCATTACTGGTAGACCTGGGAATCATCAAAATGCTACGCCTCCCCAGGTGAAGCTTAAAGAGGAGAAATATCTTTACTTCTCCTTGTTACTTTCTCTTTCTATGTGTGCTGCATCCTGCAGCACACATAGAAAGAGTAATATGCCTCTCAGGATTGTTTTTTTGCTGGATGGTATTCACTACTTTTTTAGACAATTACACAGTTGCTTGATAGGCAAATGTCTCATTTTACTTATCTTTGGACTATTGAAATTGAAGATGAAAACATAGCTGGAAGATTTTGAACTCGCTTAAAATGGTAAAATTACATAATTTAGGGTTTTGACCCAAAATAGACTTGCAAAGGTATGGTAATATATAACCATTTTGAACCCTGAATGGCCTGTAAATATAACCATTTTGAACCCTGTAGCCTTATTTTTTGTTTTTTGTTTTTCCAGAATGTATGCTCTTTAAGTTTCTAGGCCGCAGTAAGATGCCAATAATAGATGTCTCTGTGAAATTCTCATGGACGCACTTGACATTACATCTTAGTTTAGAAGAACTATGAAGAATGATGCAAAACTATTGTATATGGGATCTCAACCAATTCAGTTATTTGCGATGAATCTTGTTACTATGTGTGTTACAATTCCATGAGTCTTTTTTTGAAAATATGTGAATCTTCACCAGTTTCTAATTCCTTGGAATTTTCCAAATAAAGAAAATTGTTCAGTTTCATTTTTCAAAACACAAAGCATTCCATACAAAGTACTTTGCAAAACAGTTACTGCAGGAAACAAAACAGCACAGAATATAGCAGTTAAAACATTATTTGAGGGCCCTGTTTCTCAGCAGCAATAAGAAGGCGTCATGATTTTCACTTTGCCCTACCTGTTATTTTCTCAATGTCCATGTCGCTTAATCATCGGTTTGTCAAGATCAGTAAAACCCTGCTTTCAGAATAATTGAATTTTTGAGGTACATTGAAATGCACACTAATGATTTAGAGATAATATACAGTTATTCAATGCTCTGTAAGCATGCTCTGCAAGTTCCAAATGCCTTTAAATATAGAGTGATACAAATCTCCACAACAGAGTTTTGCTAATGCACTCGAGAAGTAGCATTGCACTATAATTTTAAACTATTTAGTTTATTTACTTAAATGGCTATTTAGTTTCTTCCTGGGAAGTTTCGTGAGTGCCGGCATTGAAATAAATACTGCAAGTATAAAGTATACAATATGCAGTAGGGTGAGGAATAAACCTGGATATTTCTTTGAGTATAGCTCAGTGGTCCGGTTATGCTACACAAAATCGTGTCAAATCTTTTGAGCGTAGCAGTCACCCTTTGTCCAAAAAACAAAAATTCCCTTTTTATAGTGGAACGCCTGTGCAAACAGTTTCTCTCTCTCTATCTCTCTCTCTCTCAATAAAAAGAACCGTAAATCTGAAGTAATTGTTTGGATTGGTTATTAAACCTTAAGCTTGATTTTTCTCCTCAGGGCTAAAATTAAGTTATGATACAAAACGAAATAAAACCTAAAAACATGGCAATTCGCCAGTTTTCGTTTTCATGGCTGTTGTGCAAGTTATGGATGCAGATCTATCGAAAAGTGGTGAATTTCAGAGATTATTCGGGCTTCAATATAACTGTGTTTTTAAGTGAATTTGGAGTTTTTGTTATAACATATTTTATAATCTATTCTGTCCATATCTGCCATAATGTACTGAAAAAACATACATCAAATGTGCAGAAACTCTGCATAGTTAACCCTTTCGCTGCCATGCCTCCCCCAGTGCCACACCTTTTTTTGGCTTTTTGGGGTAGTTTGCACTTAAGCACCCATAATGTTTTGTCCACATAAGGTATCCACATCAAATTTGTGTCCTTTTCTTCCAACATGCTCTGAAATTCTGTAGGTACCCAGCGTTTCCGGATTCCCCGCGAAGGGACTGAGAAATGTGGCAAATTACAGCAAAACATTGGGTTTTTGGAGACAAATGGGAAAAAAGTGCTGCAGAAGAAAGTTTCTGTTTTTTTCCCTGTGTCAACGATATCAACGAAGGGTTTGTGCTGTTAATATCACCATCTTACCAGATTTCAGGAACAGGAAAACTTTGGTCAGAAAACCAACATTTTCTACAAAGCTTTGGCATTTGAATGGGACATAGCCTATTTTTCCTGTTTTTGTGCTTTCAACCTTCTTCCAGTTAGTTGTTGAAATTGGTATAAAACCAATAATGGTTACGGAAAGCTATACATTTCTGAAAAGTGGACACAATTCTGAATTTAACAAGAGGTCATTTGTGTAGTCATTCAAGGTTTTTCTATAGAAAGGAACAGTTAAAATAAAAGAATATTAAAACTTAGTTGAAAATAACCAGACATTTGTGCCTACATTTCCACTTGTAACTTCTTCTAACTATGGTAAATATTTGAAATCTATATACTGTTATAATCGCAGGACGTTTCTAGTTGTGAGGGTATGTGAGGCTTGTAGGTCACCAAGAACCTAAGGTACCCAGAGCCAATAACTGAGTTGCACCTTGCAATGTTTTTTCATTGTGTACAGGGTATACAGTAATTCATTTGATAGAATATAAAGAGTTGAAAATAGGTATCAAGGAAATATATGTATATATAAAATGGGAATAAGATATAGAGTTTAGTTGCAGTGGTTATTTGTGCATCGGATTTGTGGGTATCTATATTTGCATGTGAGTTAGAGGGTATTGTTCAAAATGATTTCTTATTTAAACATGGTCTTGCATATGGAAGGCAGAGATGCATAGAAAGACAAACAGTAATAACACTTGTTCAACTAGTATGTATTTCCCTAGGTCTTTCAATAAAAATGATACCTCACTTGTGTGGGTAAGCCTAGTGTCTGTGACATGAAATGCGCCAAAACGCAACATAGACACATCGCATTTTCCCACTGAAAACTGACCCTTTTTTGCAATGTGACTAGCTGTGGATTTTGAGCCCTAGCTCAGCCAGCATCTAGGGAAACCTAGCAAACCTGTACATTTTTAGAAGCTAGACACCAAGAGCGATCCAGGATGGGGTGACGTGTGTGGCTTCACCAGGTTCTATTACCCAGAATCCCTTGTAAACCTCAAACTTTGTATAAAAAAACACATTTTCCTCACATTCCTGTAATGCAAAGTTCTGGAATCTGTGGGGAGCCAGAAAAGCCCACACACCCAATATTTTCCCAAGTCTGCCAATAAAAACAGTACCTCACTTATGTGGGTAGGCCTAGTGCCAGTGACAGAAAATGGCCCAAACACGCAATGGGAACACATCACATTTTTCCAGTGAGAACGGAACCTTTTTTCTATAATGCACCTTGCATGTGGATTTTGAGCCCTAGCTCAGTCGGCACCTATGGAAACCTAGCAGCTCTGTACATTTTTGAAAACTAGACACCCAGGAAGTCCAGGATGGGGTGACTTGCATGGCTCTCACCATGTTCTACTACCCAGAAACCCTTGCAAAGCTCAAACTTTTTTAACAAAAAAAACATTTTCCTCATATTTTTTTAATGGAAAGTTCTGGAATCTGAGGGGGAGCCAAAACTTTGACCCAATCAGCATTCCCCCAAGTCTGCCGGTAAAAATGGTAACCGGTAACTTTTTTGAAAACTAGACACCCAGCGGAATCTAGGATGAGGTGACATCTGTGGCTCAATGTTACCCAGAATCCCTTGCAAAGCTCAAACTTTTGTCAGAAAACAGATTTCCCTCACATTTATTGATGGAAAGTTCGGTAGTATGTGGGGCGCCCCAAACTTCCACCCACCCAGCATTTCCACAAGTCTGCAAATAAAAATGGTCCCTCACATGTGTGGGTAGGTCTAGTGCCTGCAACAGAAAATGGGCCAAAATGTATTGTGAAGACCATAAAAAAGATTTTTCCAGAAACACCCGGTTTTCCATGACCCTGGGCGGAGTTTGCGAAGTCGCGGTACGTAGAATTCCACAAAGTCGCAAACAAACTCCGTTCCATGACCATGGGGAGTTGGTTGTTCTGCCCATTTGCGATGCGTTTTTCCTGTTCGGAAACACGTATTGCGTGCTTTGGGGAAATATCATGCAAACCACGCATGCCAATGGGCGTGGCCATCTTGTTTTTCACTTTTTGCTATGGTTCTGGGCCTGTTTTTCTATCCTCCTTATATCTTTTCAATCCTTTGTTTCTAGAAACTTTTTTAGAACTTTTTTTATTTATTATCTATCCCTCTCTATTCCTGATTGTATATTTTTTGTGTTTTTAATGCGTTTTTCTCTCTCTTTTTCTATTACTTGCTTTCTTCATTTCATTTTTCCTTACTTTCTTACTTCCTACCTATTCTTTTCCGCCCCGCCTATCCGGAAACATGGCAAAGAACAAGGGCCAGGAGAAGAGGACTGAGAGCCGAAACTGCCTTCCTTGCGGAAGGGGGCTCCCACACTGGCCTTATTCACAGAGGCAGGCACACTGTTTGTATTTAACCAGCACCACTTCCCCTTAACCCTGGCAGCAGGGGGCAGGCCTGGATTCAGGTACGGGCTCCGGGAGCATCACCGGTGGTGGGAGAGTGTTTCACTGCTCTGGGGTCCATCGCACCCATAACCAATAGACGCATCGGTGGTCTGATATCCTGGACTGGGAGCAGGACCTGCTGGTCCTGCTAGGTGTTGAGGTCCCGGGGCTTGGTGAGTAGCTATTCATATTACTAATGTGTCCTTCTGTTCTGTGTTATTGCAAATATTATTTTTTCCACAAATAGCTAACATGCTGCTGCTGTTACATGCAGGTAACTTGTGATTAAAAAGCTTATATTATGTGATTGTTACTTCCAGACAGGTGCTTGGCGCTACTAGCTAATCTTACTTGTTTGCCTCTTTGCGCTAACTAGGGCTGGTTGTAAGAAAGGTTAGAGAATTTAAGGGGCATATTATCAAGCACGCGTTAACATTATCGCCGCTTTAGTGGCAGAAAAACTGCCGCTAAAGCGGCAATAATGGGCTTGATAATACACCATAGAGATTTCCCATAGGAGCCCATGTTCACACCAGAACATGGGCTTCTATGGAAATTCACAAGGGCATATAATCAAGCCCATTATCGCCGCTTTAGCAGCAGTTTTCTGCTGCTAAAGTGTTGATAATGTTAATGCTGTTTCTTGATAATAATGCCCCAAAGTTAGTTAGGTAATCCAGATAGGAAAGACTCCAGTCCTTGCCTTTGGCCTGTGCAGATGTCCTGTTTACTCTCACTAATATGGTGGTAGTAGTTAGTTAGTATTATTTGGTAATTTAGCCGACTGCGTGATATATCCTCTCACATGACTTCAGTCCTTGTAGAACCTTTTGTAATTCTTATAGTGAGCGAATAGCACAAACCAATTTGGTGTATGCAATATGCATGCATCCAGGGGGGGAACATCGTTTTCAACGCGGTTTTTACACCGCAGTGCCTTTACCCCGCAGCTATTACAACGCAAGTCGTTACTACGACTTGCGCTGGATGGCGCTGTGGGATAAGGAATCTTGTAAATTTATATTCCAACACCTTCCCTACTGTTACGGGGACTGGTGTTGGAATATAAAATTATAAGATTCCTAAATCCACGCCCTCCAACGCAAGTCGTTGTAACGACTTGCGTTGTAAGACTTGCGTGGTAAAGGCATGCGTTGTTACAACATGCGTTGTAACAACGTACATCCCATCCATCTATGCATTAAGAATAATAAATGCAGACTTACTAATTATTGGCCCGTCAAATGGGGTTTTTTGAGTTCACACTGAGATGATTGGGAAAGAGATGGGAACTTAGAAGCGAATATAATGTATTTGCAATTCATTCCAAAGTCTGGCTTAGGCAGGCTATGTATGTTTATGATTCAGCAATCGGAATTGAACTGTGGAATAATAATGATTGGATGGTACTCAACTGTGATACATACTAGTCGACTACTACTAGTCGAATAAGTCAATCTGATTGATTTAGGATAGGTCAATGTTATTGCAATTGCCGTTTCCTGTCCAAATATATTTTTAGAGCAATTATATTTATTTATTTGTCTTACATGATCAACATCCAGGGGCAAGAAGAAGACTGGGTCAGCTGGCTGGCAGTGCGGTGGGTGCGGGAGCTGGAGGGGCCTCCGACGAGAAGCAGGAAGCGACCTCAGGTACAGATGCCTCTGCTGCTGGCCCAAGTAAGTCCTCCTGGTGTTGTCATATATTAATATTTCCCTAACCTTTAACGCTCTATTATTTCCATTTCCTAATTTAAATTTTTCCAAAATCCTCTTCATTCTATCAAAATTCTTCTTTTTGCTCCATTACCTACTACTAAGTACTAGTACTAACATTGTTTCTAGTGTCTTTTATTTTTACATCAAATCAAACTGTATCTGACTAACCTCTGCTCTGACTCTGTATTAGTCTGTCTGTAGTTTGCCTTCTTCTTCTGAGTTTCACTCAGCTTTCCCTCTCCCCTTAGTTTTATGTGGATTGCCTAGTAGTGGTGCTGTAAGCCTCAGGGAACCCATTGGTCCTAGGCTACTACTAGTACTAGTAATAATAAGGACTCCTTACTACTACTAGTACTAGTAGCACTAATCAGGTTTGTGAGACAAGAAGGCTTTTGTTTCTTTTACTGTCTCATCATGCTCAATCAGTAATGGTGGTCACTCACGTTGGACAGGACAACCCAAATTGGGGTATTTTTCTTTTTCTAATCCAGGCCTAGTACTTTTTTAGTAGCAGCAATTGATGGGGAACACTGAACAATTGTTACCGTGCACCTTGACTGGAAGGAAGTAAGAGGAGTAGGAGGACGGCACCATTATTTTCCAACTAAGAGAGATCTCATGTCCGCCCAGTTGGCCACTCTTTCTTCTTTTCAAAAAATTAGATGCACCAATAGCTGTAGTCACTGAGTCCAGTCCTTTGGGTTGTCCGCTTCTTGAGAGGCTTTCCAAAAATTGGCATCAACAAAATGCCCAACCGGATATTATTTTGTTACTTTTGATAGGACGTACTGTCTACTCAATTCTAGTAACAGAATTGTAGATAGTGATGTATTATCAGTTATGTATTTTCAATCTTGCTGATGAAAAAAATAAATAGGGGAGGTGTATATGGCATCTAAACAAATTTGAAATGTTTTTTCCAGGCGTACCGACTACCAGTGAGGGGCCAGCGGTGAGGGCCATGCCCCTCCAAAGGGAGCGGATGTGTCAGCCACAGGGGGTGAGCCAGCAGCAGTGGTGGGCAGGGGTAAGTCATATTCATTACTTATTGAGAATGATGAATACACTTGCTGCAAGGGTGTACACTCAGTACTAGTATACTGTACTTGTGCTGAGACTAAGTTGTTGTGAACACTGAACAGTTGAAGAAGACAACCTTTACTTAACATTAGCATTAGCGGTGGGGGTTGAGTAACTAATGTCCTATTCTATTCTATGTTCAACACAGCAAAGACAGTTTTATCACGAAGGTAAACAGTCAGACGACATGTATGACTAGCAGAGAAGGATGAGTGGGTAAAGGAAGGAGCCGCAGGATGCATATAGGTGATGGATGAAGATGAATATTAGGTAAGACTTTGGTAACTCTTTAGGCAAACATTGCTTTAAAACTAATTGACTATCATTACAATGTATCCAAACTTTCAGACATTTTAAATAAACAGTGTAATGTCCAGATGTTGTAGAAGGTCCATCATGAAAAATAATTGCAACAGCTACAAAAGTTCTTCCTGATATTGATAGTTGAGCAGCTACAACATTTTTAATTAAAGTTTCCAATTTTCTTCCATCAGCTCTACAACGTTGCAGCATTAAAATAACATACTGTCCATATCTTTATATAAATAATGTTGATGACATTTCTGATTTACATTGGCTACACTTGATGTTTTGACTTGCTCCTCTAACTAGATTGTTAAAAGACACTGATTCACAGTCTGATAAAGTCAAATATATGAATCTTACAGTGTCTATGTTAGTGGTACATGTAAACAAACAATTTTCACAGTCATGTTGCCATTTATAAGAAAGGGCAAAAAGGTTTTCAATATCTATAACTTCATCTTCCAATACACCAATAATAAACAATAACAATTCCTGAAAACCTTGCTGAATATTCTGCGTAAATTGAGTAGAACCAGAACATATGTCCAAAACATTTTGAATATCAGAAACACTTTGTATTTTACTTTTCTCACTACTACATTTCTCATAAACAGAATACAACAATGAACAACATCTTTCTTCCCGATTTTCAACAATTTGCTGTTGCAAACTTTCAAGAAAAAAACAACATTAGCAACTACATTAGCATAGCAGTTGACACCACAACTATTTTCAAACCGGTAACCAACATTCTCTTCAACACTGTCCTTTTTCTTTTTCCTTGCCGGCACAACTTTATCTAGTTTTTTTCCTTTCTCTACAGTTTCACTGCAGATATTCTCAAATCTTCTTTTTCTACCTACCATACTCTTTTCAAATACTGGATATTGATCTAAATAGGATGCCTATTTTTTCTTAACCTATTATACTCTCTCACACAATTTGCATCTGCACTAACCTTTGTCTCATCAAAGCCAATCAAGTACAATCCAGATAAAGTTCTCACTCGAGACAAAGCAACATATGCCATACCCTCTTTAAACACGGTACTTCCAATATTCACTAAAGCATTATCCACACTTAAACCTTGAGATTTATGAATGGTCACCCCATATGCCAAACAAATAGGAAGCTGTTTTCTGCGTACATACAAATCTTTTACAAGCAAAAACCGAGTTGAACAACGACTAAATTGTTGTACTTCAGCAATTTTATCAAATTTGATTTTCAAAAATTCAATCCCATATCTATTTACATAATTAACAAATTCAACAATTTTACCCATTGCTCCATTTACTAAACCTTTTTCCAAATTCAAATTACGACGCAAAATTACCCTACAGTTTATTCATACTTACAAATTCCTTTCTAAAACAGCAGTTTTACTTATCGATTGCTCTAAAGAATCCAATTTCCTCTTCATCTTTTCAGTCAAAATAATGGTGATTCCTTCATGTTCTATTTTATCAATAGCTTCCAATTTTATAATTTCTTCATTTTCCAACTTTAACATTTCTTCATTGAATATAGAACATTCACGCAGATTTGTTTTCTGCAGTTCTCCTATATATTTCCTCAGGAACAATATTTTTATTTGGAAACAAATTGGCAAGTAATCGTCTCTGTAAAGCTTGTTTGCCATGTTCTGTCACTTTTCCAATTCTTATATCTTGAAGAATATTTCCATAATCTGCATCATTTACCTGACGCATATTTGTAAAAAGTTCCTTATATTGAAAAAATTACCAAATGTTAACATTACCAATACTCCCCAAAGACTTTCTGGTATCTTCATGTGCCAGTGTTTTAAACACTGGTTGTCCTTTTACAGGATTAAGTTGTAGTAGATCTCTAAAAACTATGATGTGTTTTCCTCCAAATAATACGTCATACTCTGTTTTAAGAATTTGCTGCATTCTTAAATGAAAAAATGCAAGCATTAAGTTTGATACCATGCTTATCTCATCAATAATGAGAAGTTAAATTTTCCTCAAGATTCTTGAAACTTCACAACAAGCTTCTCCAGATAGCTTGTGGTACTCCAATTTGTTTTCATGCTCTATTGATAGCATTAATAAACGAAGTAAAGTAATTCATTTAATATTGTGGGCTTCTAATCCAGTTGGAGCAGTGACAACACAAGACAAATGCGACTCAGTTGTTTTCTGTAGAAAAGTTGTGATTACTTTAATTTAAAAACTTTTCCCTGTTCCAGCTTGTCCACTCATGTACATTCGGATAGGTTCAAATGATGAGCAAGAGCACTCTTTCTTCTCATGAAGTAATCCATGGTGAATCTGTTCTCTCACTTGCTCATATATTTGTTTCTGCTCAACATTTAGTTGTTCTTCCAAGTTTCTTAAGTTTGTTACATCTCCTTGAGCTTGATACATTGCTGTTTCCACGTCTTCCATAGCAGTTGCTGCTTCATTTTGAACAATTGGTTCTCCTAGTGGGTCCTGACTCAACGGAGCAGAAGTTTGACTGTCTTGAGAACTGTCTCTAGCAATCTCAGCTGCAATTGTAGCTTCTTGCTCAATTTCGTCGTTCAACATTTTCACATAATTAGCAAAAACAGGATATTCTATATTATCTTTACTTGCGTTGAAGGAATCTTCATAGCTCTCGAAATCTCCAAGTAATTCCAATTCTGAACACTATGGCTTGAAAAGTTGCAAAATAACAAAATAGTAAAATTCCCTTTTGTCAGGTGTTTCCCAACTCAGTTTACGGTGATTAATCAAATGTCCTTTTCTTTGTTTCACCAAACATCCTTCAGAACCAGTCACGGCATATATACCATTATGGATATTTTCTGTAATATTCCGTTTAAAAATATAGTTTTGCAGAACTTCATAGAGACAAATGTTCTCAAGTTGATGACTTCTATTTGGATAATAAGTATCCATCATATTTGTTTTCACAATATCTGTACTGTCTGGCTCTTTTTCAGCTAAATATTCAATTTCTTGTACAGATTTAAGTACTTGGTTTCATGTTGCAGCAAGACCTAGACTCACCCAAATGATTCTTCTAGATTTGGAGTATAGACTTGCAGATGATAAGCAATCCGAGCATTCATATGCTCTAATTTCTCGATGAGATAACATCTTCAAACTTTAAGTATATAATTTCTTACTTAGACTCTTCTCGTGAGAAATCTCTTCCCACATTTCTTTCAATTCTGTCTTTTCTGATTTTGTTATGTACGATGTTACATATCGAGCAACAGCAATGGAATTGTCCGCAACATATTGAATATTCATATTAGCATTCCACATGGACAAAATGACTGGGTTATAGTCATTTATATATTTTGACTCTTCATTTCTTCTTAAGTTGTAGGTATTTTTTGGAGACTTTCTTGTGATAGTATGGTGCAAAGATAACATAAAACTGTTCACTCTTCCTTTCGATATTACAGGTCATGGAAATGCAAAACGGCATTTGGTGTAGAATTTGTCCTTAGATTTGTACTTTCGACTACAGTATTACCCACAACGATGGCTTTGGAATCGTAAGACTTGTTGTCTTAAGTCCTTATCTTGTGTACTTTTGGGTACATCACATGTAGCATATTCTTCATTAAAAGACAACACAGTATCATCTGAGTCTGTTCCAAATTTGGGAGCATCTTTGATCCATATATTAGCATATGATTGTGAGGAGCACCTCTTGCTTGATAATCCTTTCTCCAAAAGAAGTCCAGAACCTCTCCTAGAAGAGGATATTTTTTATTGGTGATAAAAGACATCATAGCTTCAAATCTATGATTGAAATATCTGCATACATTAACTGGATACAAAGAACACAATTCTCCAGGTGTCTTTTATTCAATATGTAGTATATTTGGAAGAAATTGAAGTAAATCATCCCAAGCATATTCAGCACAGCTTAGAGTAAGGAACCATATAAGAGTTTCTAAGTTCCTTAGCATACATTTAAGTTATCCATGACGACGGTACCAGTACTCATTAGTACCACACTGACAGGCCATGAGATTAATTCACTGAGATTCCAAAACATTATCTTTCTGGTATACTTTATCCATAAATTCCTTTGCCGAAACATTTTGCAGATATACACCTGTTTTCAATATATGATTTACTGCATAAGAAAGTCCAGACAAATCACTCTCAAACAAAAGATGAAACAAATATGGAATACATTGTCGAAATCTTGGATCTTCTGCATACAATCTTGATGTCGGGTATTCAGATGCAGGAATCTGCACAGGTTGGTCATCATATCGTCCTCCTTTTCCTGTGGAAAACAACTGAGGGAAACAACGAGCTTCCAAGCTTTTTTACCTTACACTAATGGGACTTCCCTTTGCTTCTTTCATTTGCAATAACTCTATAGTATTCCCCATCACTTCTTTAGAATGAATTGGATGAACACTGTAATGTTCGTAGATTTCTTCAGTTCTGGACACACCCACTTTTTCAATTTGTCCAGATGGCAAATCACTATCTTCTTCTACAGTTATTTCTTCTTCTCTCACAAACACATTTTTATAATATTGACTATTTTTTACCAGATACAACGTTGTCTTTTTCACTTTCCTAACATCCACTAATTCCTGCCAGATTTTTTTACTCTTAGTAGGAACGCCATTAACAAGAATAACTAAAGGTTCATCTTCTACATTTTCTACACCAATTGTTTCAATATTTTTCTTTAAATCTAGAGGCAAATATAAAACTCTTCCCTTTAATCCTCTCTGTAAATCTGAAGGAGGCAATTTCCCTGTCTTAGGCTCCATACGAACAATAGCCTGAAAAGGGGAAAAATCCTACGGAATATACAGGCACTGTATGACAATCCTACAGCTTTTACCAGCTATGGGGGATTGACGTCCTCAGATTTTTCAATTCAACGTGGAACACGTCAAGGTTGCCCCCTATCACCTCTTTTATTTGCCCTCTCTTTGGAACCTTTTTTGTCAGCTCTATATTCTCAAACCCAGATCGTACCTTTCAGATCTGGCCCGAAAGAGCTAAAAATAACAGCGTACGCTGACGATATTGCAATCTATACAGAGGATATTGTTGAAGCACTGAAGGGAATTGCTGTAGAGGCTGAGAAATATGGGAAGGTGGCAGGCTATAAACTCAACCTACAAAAAACACAAGTTATTGCTAATCACACCCCAGCTGTGCCAATACCAGAGATTTGCAATATAGCTACATATTTAGGAGTTAAAATAACGGCCAAATTGCAGGAAATTAATAACATAAACTACAATGCACTAACAAAATTTATTTGTTTATTATTAAAAAAATGGCATAGACTACCTCTGAATCTAATTGGTAGAATTAATTTAATAAAGATGAAGATACTGCCTAAATATCTTTACTTATTTCGATCTATTCCATTGGCGTTAAATAACCAATTCTTCAAAAAAATCGATGGTATATTTTGTAGCTTTATATGGGGGTACAAAAATCGAGAAGATCACTGAATCTCTTAAAAAATAATACGAATGAAGGAGGACTTAACTTCCCTGATCTTAAACTATATTTTTGGTCTTCTTTTGTTACTCGTCTTCGCTCTCTACTAAATGAGGGAGGTGCTCTGTTTTTTCATTCTTTCATGCTGAAATCCGACGCTAATATGTTTTTATTTAGAATTAACGATCCCAACTATCACAAAAGGGTCAGGTTTAAGACGGCAAAAGATATAATTAGGATTTGGAGAAATATTCTCTCTTTTTGTAAAACCAGTTTCTTTCACTCAAAGCTTCCTCTATGGGGCAATCCGGGACTCCCATGTATTTTTAATGATAATGTTGCTTCTGGTTTGCTTAGGTCAGGGATTACTGTTCTAGGGGATTTATATGGCACACAAGGATTCTTAGATTTTAATACTCTTAAATTGCTCTATAATTTGCCTGAGAATATGAGATACAAACACTTACAGCTACATGACTATTTGATTAATAAAAAACAAATCTTAGAGGTTTCTGAATGCGACATTTGGACCTGCTTATACTCTTCAAAAAATAAATCTGAGATAAGTGAAGCATACAGAACTTTTAGCGACTTTAGAACAAATGATTGTATTAAACTAGCAGGCAAATGGAGCAGAATACTGGGCTCAAACATAACTCCAAAACAGATTGAGCGTTCTTTAACAAACATAAATAAAAGTGTACGGTCCTCTAGCCTAAGACTCCAACAATTCAGAACAACTTGCTTGTTATATTATACTCCGGAAAGAATCTCCAAATGGTCACCTAATAACATCTATAGTGATCGTACAAAATGCCCCAAATGCTCTATTGAAGCGGCCGATCTGACAAATATGTTGTTTTCTTGCCCCAATTTTAAGGATTTTTGGCGCGATATACAAAATGTTTTAAAAATAAAAAAGATTCAGTTACCTATATTTACGGCTACTTCTGTTTTGCTAGACTTATATCCTGTTCCTCCCTCACAGCCTGCTCTAGCGACGGTACTTATGTCATGTGCTAAGCTAACTCTCGCTAGAGCATGGATCAGCCAAGAAACACCAACGGTTTGGAACTGGTGGGCACTGGTGAGTGAAATACACTCAATGGAATTAGCTCTAGCAAATATTAAGGGAATACGCGCAATAAGAAAACATGAAAAAAAGTGGGGATCCTTTATGTACTGACTCAGATATTTTCTGTATAATGTAATTGGTATACTTTATTGAAAGTACTATCTAAGCTTTTTACTCCTTTCCCCCTTTTTTTTCTTTTCTTTCTTCAATAAATCTTTTTTTTTTTTTTTTTTTTTTTTGCCCCCTCATTTATTTATTTATTTGTCTTACTCAATGGTCTACTCGCTTTACTATATGTTGTGCGATATAATTAATGTACGCAAAATTATGGAATAACGTTATATGATATTACCTATGTATGTATACTCATGTATTGTTGAACTCTTTCTTTTTTTTTCTTCTTGTCAGCCTGACAATAAAAAAAACAAAAAAAAAAAAAGAAAAAGAAAAGGATGCATATATTGAATAAGAATAAACTCATAAGTATTTAAATCTATCAGTTCAGAAGGAATATTTACCAACTCAAGATTATTATGCACAGCTCAGGCATTTTGTTCTCGTCTAATTTGTTATAACAATATTTACAAATACGCTGATCAGAACCCAAATCAAAACAATTCTCTACCAACAAATAAGTAGCAAATTCCATCCACTCATTATTATTTTCCTGTTCACATTTTAAATACAGATCAACTGTCCAGGTCTGATTTTTATAATAAGTACGTCGACAACAAATACAAGAATAATTTGGTGTTTCACCTGAAATCACCTTGAACTTTGAAATTTCTTGCTCAATTTTTTCTGTACTACAATGTTGTACATTCTCTTCTACATTTCCTTCTTTTAACGTATCTATGTCTGCACTGTCTTCTTCAGGGCCAAAGTAACTAACCTGAATTTCATCACACACGTTCATTACATCTGATACAGATCCACGCAAAAGAGCACTGTTCAACTTTTTTAACATTAGTGCTGGGCTTTTTGCATAATACAACCTTCTGACTAATTTCCTCATTTCAGTATGATGTACTGCTAACATCCTGAAATGGTAAAAAATACTTTGACATACTTTTTTAGAAAGACAAGCAAGAGAATGACCTTGCAAACCAGTATTTTCTCCCACTCTGCAAGGGTCTAGTCCTTGCAACATTTTAATCTTTTGTTTAACACTTTTCTTAGTATAGTTACGTAAGAAATTGCATAAAAAATCTATAGATTCCTGCTGTACACTACAAAAACTACTGCAATTCCAAGTGTACACTGGACCTTTAGGACGTCTCCCTAAAACTTCATCAGCTAACACCTCTTCTACATTTCTAGGAACACTTTTCTCTTTCTCAATAGGACAACCATTTTCAACCTCATAAGCACGACCAGTAGTGTCAACTGCATGCAACAAATCATTACTCTGAAGATAACTCTCTTCCTTAAAAAAAGGCGCAGAACTTGAACTGTGTTTCCATTCACCCAAAAAAAACTCAGAAAAATTACTTCTGTTAATTACTCTTCTCCACTTACTTTTGGCCTTCATTAAATGGATTGGCTTATCTAGTTATCGAATTTTATTGATGACTAAAACAAACAGTTTTCTTTTTCAATTCAAAAGCTTTCTCAACTACTTTTTCAATACATTTCTTTTTCTTATAAAATGCTGTTTTTTTTTTACAATTCTTTACTACCTTAGTCAAGTCAAGTCAAAGATTTGCTTGATTCGGTTAAAATTCAAAACCATCAAAGCACTAGACAATATTTCATGATGTAAATGATAACTCACAAACAAACAGATAGTTTCAATAACACATTACAAATAAACAAATACTATAAATAATGCATAAGCCAAATACTATCACATTGCATCATCCAATAAAAGAGCACTTGGCGTACAAATAAATAGATTAAGAAGTTTGTCACCCAATGAGTTCTCCATTTGAAATTCATCAACTAAATCGTCACACCACAATTTTTCTGTTTAAGAAGTCACTGTAGATAAAAAGGTACAGGACAGTTACCGCTGTAGCTGTACTTTGTTTCTTCGCCTGATGGTCCCTGTGATGTAACTAGCTTCCCCGAAACACACCACTGGGGTTCCAAGCGTTTGCAAGTAGGCCATAGCCGGTCTAACTTGCACAAAGTTACAGCCCCTTAACAATGGCAAAATAAATTTCTTGCGTAAAAGGACATAAAAATCACAGAAAAAAAAAACATATCTAAGGTATTCTGCTCGGAAAAATTATCACAGGGCCAGAGCCCCAAGGCCCCTTCCTTGGAAAAACCTTTTGGGAATGATAATAGCCATAGGAGCATGTTATACTTGAACCTTAATAGCACAAACAGATGATATGGCTTGTTTATATAGGTCAAGTACGGCTGGATTTCTCTCCCTATACTCAGCATTACAAAACTCCTGACAGAAGGTTTTACCAATTCCCCATCATCCCTCATTAACATTGCCCTGTTCAGGAACTGAGACTTTACGGCTTTAATGGCCGTCTTGCCTAACGCACTAGGGTTCGTGAACAAGTCAGGGCTGCCCAGTGAGTCCATTTGGGTTTTAATATAACATATCCACGGGATATCAAGGGCTCTATCTAAAGACATACAGTCTTGAATAATCAATTGGTTTAGATTAGGTGGGTGCTGTGCCCATATTCTCAACCAACCTAGTAATGAGGCCACAGCAATCTGGTCTAAAATATAACCAGCACCAAGATTCTCATGAATATTGAAAGTTGCAGCAGAAGCTGGGAGCGACAACAACTTTCGTAAAAAGAAATTTTCTGCTGTTTGGATTTCGCTAACATCTGTGTAGCCCCATACCTCGCTCCCATATAACACCATTGGGACACACTTAGCGTTATAAATTTTCATGAGTACCGGGAGTGGTTTAGAACCTAACCGTTTAGCAAACCCTAACAAGGCCCCAGTCGCCCTGCCAAGGGTATTCTTTTAATGGGCACGCTGCGCGACCCATGTCCTTCTATCGTCAAAAAGAATCGCTAAGTATGGGAAGGCTGGGAATTTAATAAGCTCTAGCCCTTTACAGAACAATTTTGCCTTTTTTGACCGTCCCCCACCTATTGACATAGAGTGGGACTTTTTAAAATTGGTACTACCTTAGTCAAATTAGACAATACTCTATTATAGAACATCTTCTTCCTTATTTCCTTATATTGGTTTTTCCTCCTTTTGCTATACACGGTTTTTTCACAAGATGATTTTCCTTGGTTCTTCTCTTCCCTCTTATTTGCAGATAAAGTAATACTATTTTTGTCTTTGTGCACACTACTCTTAGTGTTTAACAATTTTTGCAGAAAAGTCTTAGTTTTCTTACCAGGAGTTTTTTTTCTTTTTATTAACACATTTTCTTCAGGTATATCTTGTAGATGACTTCTCTTTAAATAAACTGCTTTCTTTCGTTCTTTCCTCTTTTCAGTTTTTGAAGGCATGATGACTTTTTTCAGTGTTGATCAAAAGAATCTATTATAAAAAAATATATATCACGTTAGTAAAATAAATATATGAAATACACTATTATATTACTTATAAGAAGAGAGGGGAGATTATGACAACAAACGTGGGAGTATGAAAATAGAAGGAGTTACAACAAGAGAAAGAGGACTATGAGACAACGAGAAATTTAAATAGAAAAAAGAATGTAAGCAGACACGGCAGTATAAGGGGATAAAGAGACTATGAAAAGACTGGAAAGTATGAAGAGATAAGAAGGAGTATGAGGAGAAAGGTGGCATTATGACGACAGAAGGAAGAGTATAAGAAGAAAGAGACAGACAGGGGGGCAGTATAATAGAGAGACAAGGACTATAAACAGAAAACAAGGAATATTTTGAAACAGGCACTAGTATTAGGACAAAAAAATATAAGGAAAGAGGGGTGAATATAACAAGAGACAGAAGAGTACCAGAAAAGAGCAGGGATAACGTGAGAAAGAGTGGTGCAAAAGAAGAAAAAGGGTGTACAAAAACAGAGGATACACTATGAGGAGAAAGGAAGGAGTATAAACAGATGGTGGATTATGAAGAGTGAAAAAAATATGATGAAAGAGGGAAGAGTATGACAAGACAAACAAATTTAAAGAGAGAGGTCAGTATGAAAAGACGGGGAGTATGAGGAAAGTGCTGCAAAGTATACACAGGGAGTCAAGGAGGAGTGAGAGAAGAGAACAGGCAATATGAACAGAAACAGGAAGTATAAAGAGAGACAAGACAAAACGAAAACAGAAAAAGAATATGAAGAGAGACAGGTGAAGACGAACACAAAGAGAAGGAGTATAGGACAAAAGGGAATATAAGTAAAAGGGAATAGTATGAGGAGACAGGGTGAAGTAAGAGAAAAGAGAGGAAAATATGAAAACAGGGGGAGTATAAGGACAGGGGTGAGAATGATGGGAGGAATATGACAATAAGAAAAGAGAATAATATCAGGACAGAGTCAGGAGCATAAGAAAAGAGAGGAGAAGTGTGAGCAGAGAGAGGAGAATATAAGAAGAGTAAAGAATGGGAAGTGTGTGCAAAGAAGAGCAAGAATAAGAAGAAAGTGAGAATATAAGGAGAGAAGAGTATGTATGAGAAAAGAAGGAATATAAAGAGAGAGAGAGACAACAATGTGAGAAAAGAGAAATATAAGAGAAGACTGAGTGTATAAGGAGAGAGAGAGTACTATGAGGAGACAGTAAAAACTATGATGACAGGGATAAATATTAAGACAGGAGAGATTATGAAAAGTAGGGGAACTATGCAAAAAGAAAGGCAAATATGAAGAGAAAAGAGAAGTATAAGGAGAGAGGAAAATATAAGAAAAAGGAGGTAGTATAATCAGAGAGGAAGGAGTAAACCATACATTTCACTGAAACACATTTACTACACTAAAACGTTTAAGTGACTGAACACATTCTATGTATATAACTACTACATTTCAGTGGACAACCCTGACTCATTTTGCAAATACATTTCCAATTTGCGGCATTATTTTTTGCCAACATTACATGCAAAACATGAGACACAATAGAACAAGAAAGAGGCCCAAGGGGCTAGTAAATCTGCCCAAGAGTGTAAGCAGCAGTCTATGTACACTGACTGGGGAATTGTTAAGAGGGAGATATGATGAGAGAGGGAGGATTAAGAGGTCAGAGGAGGGAGTATGAAAAGAAGGGGGACTATTAGGAGACAGAGGAGACAACGAGGACAGAGGGTTACTAAGACGACAGGAGGGACTATGAGAACAAGCACCACTATGAGGAAAGATAAGTGAGAATAAGGAAAGAGGGGAAATATCAGAAGAGAAGGGACAGTATAAGCCGAGAGAGGTAAACTGTGAGGAGAGACAGGATAGATTATGGAAAAAGGGGCAAGTATCATTCCTTAATTTACACAGACGCTCAGTGTGATTCTAGACAAAAAATGTAAAACCACACATTTTACCAAAACACATTTACTACACTAAAACTTTTAAGTGACTGAACACATTCCATGTATGTAACTACTACATTTCAGTGGACAACCCTAACTCATTTTGCAAATACATTTCCAATTTGCTGCATTATTGTTTGCCACAAATACATCTAAACACGAGTCACAATAGAACAAGAAAGAGGCCCGAGGGGCTTGTAAATCAGCCCAAGACTGTATGTAGCAGTCTATGCTGACTGGGGAATTGTTAAGAGGGAGCTATGATGAGAGAGGGAGGATTAAGAAGTCAGAGGAGGGAGCATAAAAAGAAGGGGACTATTAGGAGACAGAGGAGACAATGAGGACAGAGGGGGACTAAGAGGACAGGAGAGACTATGAGAACAAGCAGCACTATGAGGAAAGAGAAGTGAGAATAAGGAAAGAGGGGGAATGTCAGAAGAGAGGGGACAGTATAAGAAGAAAGGCAGACTGTGAGGAGAGACAGGGGAGATTATGGAAAAAGGGGCAAGTATAATTCCTTAATTTACACAGACGTTTAGTGTGATTCTAGACAAAAAATGTAAAACCATACATTTTATCAAAACAAGTCAAGTCAAGTCAAAAGAAGTCTTTATTCGATTATTCATCTTAAAAGACATGCTACACATCCAACATTATATCTTCATTTCTAAAGTGCACGGCAATTTGTTTAAAAAAATAACTTAATGTGAAGTTAAAAACATGAACTAGGACAGAATTAAATCATTTATACACGACTTCATTTGCAAAGTTAAGAATTAAACATGATAGAAAAAAGACACTTAATACCTAATGACACAGTCTAGTTGGGACCTTATTTCTTATTTAACTGGGAACTTAGTGCGAGTTAAGCAACCTCAAGCGTAGAGTCCAAGCCCAAACTAGGTATTTTGCAACCCCTATTACTATCAAGGGCGATAGATCAGATTTTAGGATCCTACAGGCTGTGGATGCTGAACGAGTGCCCAGACTTCTACATAGTGGACGAAGCCACTTCTTCCTAGGGGCAGCATACAGGGGGCAAACAAAAAGAAAATGACACACACTTTCACCCTGCCTAATACACAGTGGACAGTGCTCTGGCCCTCCCTTACCCAATGATGTAGTTAGGCACCTCAGTGGTAACGAGCCAACTCTCAGTTGATGGAAAAGTTTGCGATCCAGGGGCTTGGTGATGTCATCCCAGTACTTTTCAAAGGAAGAGACATCCTTCAAAAGAACAAATGTTGTTGTTAAAGAACTTCCTGTCATTTCTGAGTGTCTTTTACCAACAACCCATTCCCAGTATAAATTTCTCAGCTCCTTTTTGGGTGGAAAGGTGGCCGAGTCAGGGTTGTGCCATAATTCACCAAGTCCCACGGCGCACAGAGTGGATCTTACCCCTTTGAACCATCCTAATTTATCAGAGCCCAGAAAATTATTTACCTCTAGGCATGCTTTGGCGTAAAGCAGCAGCTCAGGTGTAGTCCACAAACGCCGCCAAAATGCTAGAGGTCTGAATCTCGCTAGGTCTTTCACTGGTTGGCACCCTAGGTCATACAAAAGCGGGATGCGCGGAGATGATTTCGGTAGTCCAATCGCCGCCCTAAGTAATTTATTTTGAGCCACCTTTAGGGGATCCAGGTTACTGAAGCCCCAGAAGGTGGCTCAAAATAAATTTTTCATCAAAACACATTTACTACACTAAAACTTTTAAGTGACTGAACACATTCCATGTATATAACTACTACATTTCAGTGGACAACCCTGACTCATTTTGCAAATACATTTCCAATTTGCGGCATTATTTTTTGCCAACATTACATGCAAAACATGAGACACAATAGAACAAGAAAGAGGCCCAAGGGGCTAGTAAATCTGCCCAAGAGTGTAAGCAGCAGTCTATGTACACTGACTGGGGAATTGTTAAGAGGGAGATATGATGAGAGAGGGAGGATTAAGAGGTCAGAGGAGGGAGTATGAAAAGAAGGGGGACTATTAGGAGACAGAGGAGACAACGAGGACAGAGGGTTACTAAGACGACAGGAGGGACTATGAGAACAAGCACCACTATGAGGAAAGATAAGTGAGAATAAGGAAAGAGGGGAAATATCAGAAGAGAAGGGACAGTATAAGCCGAGAGAGGTAAACTGTGAGGAGAGACAGGATAGATTATGGAAAAAGGGGCAAGTATCATTCCTTAATTTACACAGACGCTCAGTGTGATTCTAGACAAAAAATGTAAAACCACACATTTTACCAAAACACATTTACTACACTAAAACTTTTAAGTGACTGAACACATTCCATGTATGTAACTACTACATTTCAGTGGACAACCCTAACTCATTTTGCAAATACATTTCCAATTTGCTGCATTATTGTTTGCCACAAATACATCTAAACACGAGTCACAATAGAACAAGAAAGAGGCCCGAGGGGCTTGTAAATCAGCCCAAGACTGTATGTAGCAGTCTATGCTGACTGGGGAATTGTTAAGAGGGAGCTATGATGAGAGAGGGAGGATTAAGAAGTCAGAGGAGGGAGCATAAAAAGAAGGGGACTATTAGGAGACAGAGGAGACAATGAGGACAGAGGGGGACTAAGAGGACAGGAGAGACTATGAGAACAAGCAGCACTATGAGGAAAGAGAAGTGAGAATAAGGAAAGAGGGGGAATGTCAGAAGAGAGGGGACAGTATAAGAAGAAAGGCAGACTGTGAGGAGAGACAGGGGAGATTATGGAAAAAGGGGCAAGTATAATTCCTTAATTTACACAGACGTTTAGTGTGATTCTAGACAAAAAATGTAAAACCATACATTTTATCAAAACAAGTCAAGTCAAGTCAAAAGAAGTCTTTATTCGATTATTCATCTTAAAAGACATGCTACACATCCAACATTATATCTTCATTTCTAAAGTGCACGGCAATTTGTTTAAAAAAATAACTTAATGTGAAGTTAAAAACATGAACTAGGACAGAATTAAATCATTTATACACGACTTCATTTGCAAAGTTAAGAATTAAACATGATAGAAAAAAGACACTTAATACCTAATGACACAGTCTAGTTGGGACCTTATTTCTTATTTAACTGGGAACTTAGTGCGAGTTAAGCAACCTCAAGCGTAGAGTCCAAGCCCAAACTAGGTATTTTGCAACCCCTATTACTATCAAGGGCGATAGATCAGATTTTAGGATCCTACAGGCTGTGGATGCTGAACGAGTGCCCAGACTTCTACATAGTGGACGAAGCCACTTCTTCCTAGGGGCAGCATACAGGGGGCAAACAAAAAGAAAATGACACACACTTTCACCCTGCCTAATACACAGTGGACAGTGCTCTGGCCCTCCCTTACCCAATGATGTAGTTAGGCACCTCAGTGGTAACGAGCCAACTCTCAGTTGATGGAAAAGTTTGCGATCCAGGGGCTTGGTGATGTCATCCCAGTACTTTTCAAAGGAAGAGACATCCTTCAAAAGAACAAATGTTGTTGTTAAAGAACTTCCTGTCATTTCTGAGTGTCTTTTACCAACAACCCATTCCCAGTATAAATTTCTCAGCTCCTTTTTGGGTGGAAAGGTGGCCGAGTCAGGGTTGTGCCATAATTCACCAAGTCCCACGGCGCACAGAGTGGATCTTACCCCTTTGAACCATCCTAATTTATCAGAGCCCAGAAAATTATTTACCTCTAGGCATGCTTTGGCGTAAAGCAGCAGCTCAGGTGTAGTCCACAAACGCCGCCAAAATGCTAGAGGTCTGAATCTCGCTAGGTCTTTCACTGGTTGGCACCCTAGGTCATACAAAAGCGGGATGCGCGGAGATGATTTCGGTAGTCCAATCGCCGCCCTAAGTAATTTATTTTGAGCCACCTTTAGGGGATCCAGGTTACTGAAGCCCCAGAAGGTGGCTCAAAATAAATTTTTCATCAAAACACATTTACTACACTAAAACTTTTAAGTGACTGAACACATTCCATGTATATAACTACTACATTTCAGTGGACAACCCTGACTCATTTTGCAAATACATTTCCAATTTGCTGCATTATTTTTTGCCAACATTACATGCAAAAAATAAGACACAATAGAACAAGAAAGAGGCCCAAGGGGCTAGTAAATCTGCCCAAGAGTGTAAGCAGCAGTCTATGTATACTGACTGGGGAATTGTTAAGAGGGAGGTATGATGATAGAGGGAGGATTAAGAGGTCAGAGGAGGGAGTATAAAAAGAAGGGGGACTATTAGGAGACAGAGGAGACAACGAGGTCAGAGGGGTACTAAGACGACAGGAGGGACTATGAGAACAAGCACCACTATGAGGGAAGACAAGTGAGAATAAGGAAAGGAGGGAGTATAAAAATAAGGGGATTATTAGGAGACAGAAGAGACAATGAGGACAGAGGGGGACTAAGAGGACAGGAGGGACTATGAGAACAAGCAGCACTATGAGGAAAGACAAGTGAGAATAAGGAAAGAGGGGAAATATCAGAAGTGTAGGGACAGTATAAGCAGAGAGAGGTAGACTGTGAGGAGAGACAGTGGAGATTCTGGAAAAAGGGGCAAGTATAATTCCTTAATTTACACAGACACTCGGAGTGATTCTAGTCAAAAAATGTAAAACCACACATTTTACCAAAACACATTTACTACACTAAAACGTTTAAGTGACTGAAGACATTCCATGTATATAACTACTACATTTCAGTGGACAACCCTAACTCATTTTGCAAATACATTTCCAATTTGCTGCATTATTTTTTGCCAACATTACATCCAAAAATGAGACAGAAAGGAACAAGAAAGAGGCCCAAGGGGCTTGTAAATGTGCCCAAGAGTGTATGCAGCAGTCTATGTATACTGACTGGGGAATTGTTAAGAGGGAGGTATGATGAGAGAGGGAGGATTAAGAGGTCAGAGGAGGGAGTATAAAAATAAGTGGGACTATTAGGAGACAGAGGAGACAACGAGGACAGAGGGGGACTAAGAGGACAGGAGGGACTATGAGAACAAGCAGCACTATGAGGAAAGACAAGTGAAAATAAGGAAGGAGGGGTAATATCAGAAGAGAGGGGACAGTATACGCAGCGAGAGGTGGACTGTGAGGAGTGACAGGGGAGGTTATGGAAAAAGGTGCAAGTATAATTCCTTAATTTACACAGACGCTCAGTGTGATTCTAGACAAAAAAATTAAAACAATACATTTTATCAAAACACATTTACTACACTAAAGCATTTAAGTGTCTGACACATTCCATGTTTATAATTATTACATTTCAGTTGACAACCCTGACTCAGTTTGCAAATACATTTCCAATTGGCTGCATTATTTTTTTGCCAACATTACATCCAAAAATGAGACACAATAGAACAAGAAAGAGGCCCAAGTGCCTTCTAAATCTGCCCAAGAGTGAATGCAGCAGTCTATGTATACAGACTGGGGAATTGTTAAAAGGAAGGTATGATGAGAGAGGGAGGATTAAGAGGTCAGAGGAGGGAGTATAAAAAGAAGGGGGACTATTAGGATACAGAGGAGACAATGAGGACAGAGGGGTACTAAGAGGACAGGAGGGACTATGAGAACAAGCAGCACTATGAGGAAAGACAAGTGAGAATAAGGAAAGAGGAGACATATCAGAAGAGAGGGGACAGTATAAGCAGAGAGAGGTAGACTGTGAGGAGAGACAGGGGAGATTATGGAAAAAGGAGCAAGTATAATTCCTTAATTTACACAGACGCTCAGTGTGATTCTAGACAAAAAATTTAAAACTATACATTTTATCAAAACACATTTACTACACTAAAACATTTAAGTGACTGAACACATTCCATGTATATAACTATTAAATTTCAGTGGACAACCCTGACTCATTTTGCAAATACATTTCCAATATGCTGCATTATTTTTTGCCAACATTACATCCAAAAATGAGACACAATAGAACAAGAAAGAGGCCAAAGGGGCTTGTAAATCTGCCCAAAAGTGTATGCAGCAGTCTATGTATACTGACTACAAAATTGTAGATTTAGAACACAAGCCTAATTCTAAACACTCAACACTATTAAGTATTCTACAACTAAAACAGTGACTGAACACATTCTAAATTTTTTAGTACTGCACAAAGGTGACTAACTAAACACATTAACTTACCAAATGATTTTATCACAATAGTTATCCAAATGCAGACAAACTCAGAATATGGTTCTACAAACTTTACAAGGATAAACATGTTACTCTTACTAAAAATAAAATGCACCACATACAGTCCCTTACAAGTTATCAACTCACCTTTCAAACTCATTGATAGATTAAAAAGAATGCCACTCACACAGCAGATAGTCTTACACAGAATCTCTCTACTTCAGTGCTTGCAGCAGAACCAAGAAATGTCACATTTTCCCTCTCAATTTACACATATATATACACATTAATAACAAATCAAATTCCTTCACACAATAATTCAAAACCAAACACACATTTCTATTGGTTTAACATTTCAAACCTTTCCAAATGACATAACTTTCCACCCTACCCCCAACAGATCATGCAAAAGTCAACTGTCAACAGAGGTCAAAAGTTCAACACGCTATAAAACACTGCTCCTCAATAACTTTAGACTATGCATAAGTACTTACTTATAAGTACTAATAAAGAGAAAAGGTTTCATTAGAACCAACCAACACATAAACAAATAAAGTTGATAGATATCTGTAAAATATACTTTTTTATTGATTTTTTTCTTGCTTAGGTACGCTTACTGGACGACTTACAGACTTTGCACCATACGTCATACATACGTGCATGGTACGCACAAGGTAAATCTACCGTAAAAAAAAAAAGCCGGTATTACTAATTTTTTATAATCCCTGGGGATCCTATCCCCCGGGGCTGAAATATAATGTTGGGGACCGTGGGGGGAGCACCAAAGCCCCCACGGTCCCAGCCGGCTCCCCGCGTCCTTCGGGAGCCGGCATTGCCTTTCTGCTTGGGGAGCAGCTAAAATTCACGAACTCACGGATTTGCACAAATAGTACTGTTTCTACTTTCTACTGGCTAATCAGTAAGTGCTAGCTCGTTGGGTAAATGTATAGAGCTTTTCCTACCCTGCAGCTGCGTAAAGGCCAAAAGAGTTGTGTCCAGTGACCACGTGTGTTTGTAACTTTGCCACTGTGCCGAGGACCCTCGAGTGAGCTGTCCATCACAGTGGGGGAAAGGGTGGGAAGACGTTGATACCCTAGTGTGTGTGGAGTGGGGCCAACCGGGCGGGGCTTCTATGCGAGTTCACTTGCCTCTTGTTTATAAAGTGTCAGAGACTGATCAGAGCAGCAGATGAGGAGAAAAAGCAGCCTCCTGGTCACAGGAAGTACACGGGGATTGCACTCGAGAAACTCGTGGATGCAAAGACCTCCATCAAGGATTACAGCTGATTGTAGACGGTAGATCTGGGGAGAAAGAACTTACCTTGCACGGTAAAAGCATATACATGGTAAAGGCAAGTGTTGTAAATGATGTGTGGTAAAGGCTGTTTACCTCCGGTATGTTGATGCCCCACAACCCCCTCAATTCCCCCTGTCCCCTCCAACCTCCTGTATGCACAAAAACATTAAACAAAGCCAAAAAGCACTTGCATACCCAAGAACTATTTGCCTTTGTCAATGCTTTTCTAGCAATATAACACAGCAGCGCTGACTGCTATGCAACATGGCTTAGAGACAAAAAAGCACTATGATGGGGTTAATTGTGGCTTGGCATAGCACTTTTTCTCTTTAAGTTTGCACTGTTGTGCAGCATGTCTAATAAAACATTGATAAAGCCAGTAGATCTTGCATAGACAAAACCCATTGACTTTGACAATGTTTATTACTTTAGCAAGGGCAGGTTCGAACTGGGTACTAAGTGGTCCCCCATTAACAAATGCAATAGCTAAACAAGTGGCCCACATTTGAAAATGAGGGTACCTTTGAAAGACATGCTGTATAAATGTTTTACAGGGTGTGTGAGACTGCATGCATTTGTGTATACGGCAGGCACTGCTTCTGATAATATCAGGAGAATCAACAGTAAAAATAATCCCAGCAGCTATTTAAACAGGATAAGCAGCCAACTAAAACAGCCTGTAACATCAGCCTGATTGCCCTCAAGGCTATGGAACTCTTGTGGGTCCCATGCAGCCTGTTGACCTGTTAATGCACAACACCGTGTCAAGACCTTTCAAGCAAAGGGGTAGAGACATTAAGGAGTTGCCTGGTCACACTGCCAGCCTGAGGGACCCTCTCAAAATACTTACGGGATTCCAGCAGGGTCTCTATTCAACTGCATTCCCTTCTAATGCACCACACCTGCAAAGACAAAACTTTCTTACCTGCTGCTGCATTCTTTCTAAATGAGCAGCTGGGGAATCCTTTCTCTCAGTGCTTAGAAATGCCATGAGTACTTCAGCAGAGGTGCTGTATGTTATGAAATTATAGGGTGTGTGCACACACTTTCACACCCACAGAGAATATAAGAGGTGAAAAATTATCTTTAATGGTAAAGTTGGGTTTGACATTACTATTTTAGAAATGCTGCTTTTAGAGACTGGACATTTCTCTACTCTTAACTTTGCTCTGTTTTCCTGCAGCCTGTCTCCAGCACATGTCTGGGCGACAGCTAAACTTTGTGCATTCCCTCTAAACGGACACAAACATAGAGAGGGCTGAGTGTGACAGAGGACTCATCTGCTTTCTGAGCAGAAAGGGGGAGAGGTAGCGCACATTTACATCTAAATAGGGAGTGTGAAACCGGTCCCAGGATGCTTGACTCCGGTCCAGGGAAGACATGGCTTGGCAGTTCGGGCTGGACTGTTCCCATGAGGCACAGGGTCAAGACTTATTTGCATATGGCCATGTCTTTACTGGGGTGGCTTGGTGAGCAAAATAACAATGTATTAAACCCAGATCTGTGACGGGGGGTGAATGTTTTGCCATTGTGCAACATTCCATCATCTTGTGTGTTTTGCTATCCCCACACAAAGGACTGATCAAACCCCATATATAGCCTGGCAGTTATGGATGGGTTGAAAGGCATCCTTACACACTTCAGAGAACTCTTTGAAGTCACCCCCTACATCAAATGTACTTTTGGGTATAAGTACCAAGGATCTGGCCCTAGCAAATGAGAACACTACTGGACCTTGGAAGAACTCAGCTGAAGTAAAGGCTACTGTGCTGAAAGGATTACCACTTTGCTGTGTCTCACTATTCTGAGGAATGGCTTCTCTGCTTTTCTGAGCTGCCTGCTGCCTATTGATCTCTGCCCTACTGAGGACAGGGATTGGACCGTCTCACTTGAACCCAGAGTGACTCCAAGAGCTTTCTGGCTTGCCTTCTGTTTTCTGAAGTCTCAGGGACACAAAAGACTTCCTGGAATCCTGGAGGTGCTGCTGGAATCTTCCAACTGTGAGTCCTACACTTGCCTAAGGTGCTTCGTCCAGTTCTGGTCCTCAGAAGTGGATTGTGCATCTGATTTCCGCAAAAAACGACGCATCGCCTCGCCTGCATGAGAATTTCTGCAGCATCGCCCTTTTTGATGCTGATGCAGAAACTGCTCGACGATGGAGAATCCACAGCCTGCACAGCACGAGGACGATGCTTGACGTGGCTCGATGATGAAGCATTGCATTTACTTCAACAGATCTCAAGGACGATGAGGGCCGTCTTTGCACAACTAGACGATGACACATTAGACTCTCAACCATCCATTGCGGTCAGTCCAAACTAAAATTGTTAAGCTTGGGAAAGAGCAGTCTCTAGAGCAGGGGTCTTCAAACTGTGGGATGCAACCCCCAGGGGGGCTATGGAGTGATAAAAAGGGGGACGCATATTCCCAGTCACACTTCTGCCTAGGCCCAAGGGCTTCAGACCCCCTCCTCCCCATCATGTGTCTCAGCCCGGGCTGCTGCAGTGCAACTCGAGTGTCTGGGGTCCCAGCTGTGCAGTGTCTAGAGTCTTATCTCCGGCACAACCGAGTTTTTCACAGGTCTTTAAAGACCATTGTATATTTACATGCCTTTGTAAACTGGTTACAGAGGCTTAGTTTTTTTTTCTGCTTCCAGTACACCCTGGGCTCCCTCTACCTATTGCCTACATTTGTACATTACCTTTACTGCTATAGTGTGAGAATGCAATTCATGAAAAGGAATATGAAGTAGGGTTGCCAAAAAAAAGGCCTGCTGTGTGTTGTTTAAAGAGCATGCAAAGACCTCCTCTCAAAATTAAATAGACGTATAAATAAAAAGTATGTATTTATTCATTATGTGACTTTTCTGTCTTTGTTCTCTTTAATTATCAGTCATGGATCATTGAGGCAGCCCTAGAACACAATTAAAAGTGTTTTCTATTTATATTTTTGGTTCAAAGTATGCATAGATAAGTGCTGAAAATACAGCTTTAGGTGAGTGCTTATTTGTGTACCAACAGGGCCATTAGAATAATGAGCTGGCAACCCTAACCATATGACCGTAAGTTTGTTGCAGGATCAGCACATTATTTATTTCCTCCACCCTCGATCCCCGATTAATGCCATATTAGCAATAGTTTAACTTAGATCTTAAACCCTACGCCGCCGTCAATAACATGCTGAGTCACTTCAAGTGTCAACTCACTCCTCATTCTCGCCTTTCTCTTTCACGCTCACCTTGCACTCACAGCGATCACGATACACTCACTCTGATCACCATGCAGTCACACCTTTCACCCGCTCATCCTGCACTCAGTGATCACTCTGCACTCACAATGCACTTGCGCTGTTCACCCTATACATCACCCTGCAGTCACACAAGCACACTACTCACCCTGCACTCATGTGACACTTCACTCACCTGTCCCCCTCACTGCTCAATCTGCAATTCACTCAAACAAGGCCATCACTAATCATATGTAAATTCGTCCCATTCTGAGCTCACATCCGCACCCAAATTCATCCGTCCACCTCACTCAGCCCGCAGTCACTCCTCTAACCCTACTCCTACACTGTTGCATCATTCACCGTGCACTCACATGGGCACTCTTGTCACCCACGCAGTGCAGAGCGTTAATGTGCCTCCTACAAAGAATATGTACCATGAAGATCACAGAAATGAGTGTGAGTAAACTATGAGTAGCGCTATAAAAAATGAAATATTTGACAGAAAGGCGCTATAGAGAGTTGAGGTGCATTGTTGGTGAGTGGTAGTGAGGGAGTTCATGGAGAAGGAGGAAACGGGGGTGGGGCACCAAAAAAGACTGTTACACCGTGTGCGACCAGTGCTAGGGCCATCCCTGGCTGGGAGTGTTAACCCACCCTTCCGAAGTTGTGGTCTAGTGGCTCCCCTGGTTCTGTCCATTATTATTATTTACATTTATAGTGTGCTACTGTTACCAAAAGATGTCCTGGGGCTAATAACCATCTGCTGCCTGAAGGCAAATGAGAAACACACAGAAGGAGAACCAGCCAAATGGGGTTACCTACAGAGCATAGAGATATGTTTTTATATCTTTTTTATATCTTTTATATCTGAGACAGCAAGGGAGTGAGATAATTTGATTGAAGAGATCAGGGATGAGGAGGAATGTGAAGTGCCAAAGAGAAGTGTGGAAACACAAGAAGTGAGTGTGAGCCAAAGGAGAGGGCTTCTGTTAGAACAAAGGGGAGATGTGAAAGATGAATGGGGGGATTGGAGAGGTGTAAGATACAAATAGACCACATTTTGAATGGAGAGACAAGGTGAATGAGAAGTGCTGAGGGGCACAGGAGGTGACAGGCCAGAGAGGCCATGAGATAAATGCGAGAGACTGTTAGAGATGAGGGCAGTGAAAAGACAGAATGGCAAGGGGTGATTAAAGGTGAAGTGAGAGGTTAAATTGGAGTAGTTCAGAAGTTGTAAAAAGGGGTGAAAGAAAATGGCCTGCAATGTGAGAGAAGGATCCGGGTTTAGAAGAAGAGAGGAGAGAGGGATGGAAGGGGGGTGAGAGGAAAGCTGCATGGGTAAACTGCTTAACTCTGCACAAAACTGCCAGGGTGTTAAGGGACCCCTGCTTCTCCTGGCCAGGGCCAGGTGAGCTTCAAATGTGGCTGCACGTATTCCTGCAGAGTAGAAGGCCCTTCACAAAGGTTGACTAGAAATCTTTCTAATGTTAATTGCTGTAATTTGGTTATAAATTGGTACTGATGGGGTGAAAGATTTTCTCAGTGTTACTGTGTGTAAATATTTTCAAAATAATGAAGCAATGCTATCCCAAAATATGCGGTATCACATAACATCATATACATTTTCTTCCCACACAATTTAGTCAAGCCTGTCCCATCATTTGTTCCTCACCTGCCTCATAATTCCAGTAGCCCTGCCTACAGGTTTATAAATGTTTGTCAGGAGGGGGTCCTTACACCTCAAGACCTCTCTGCATCCAAAAGTTTGAAGACCTCTGCTCTAGAGGAAAGGAAGATGGCCCATGAACTTAGCCTCAGATAGATAGATATCAAACCCTCCAAGTGGGGGCTAGCAGCAACAATAATGGTAGCAGCATACCTGTGGTATCTTCACATGAGTCCAGAACCCATATCCCAAAAGATAGTGGAGATGACAGAGAAAAATGGCTGTCAGCCTATGAAGTGGCTTTGAATGTGCACAGGGTCCAAGAGGAGGGAGGGGGGCCTTGCCAAATACACTGCCATTTTAGTCAGTAAGTTTAGTTTGAAACCTGAGCAGTACAGACAATGGTTCAAGTACAGTCACAAGATCTCTAAACAGACATGGGTGGATTTTCTAAACTATGCCGGTAAGGCACTGAAGGGCTGAATGAGGGGCTGCAATGTTGATGATTTTGAATGGTGGTCCAACATATTTTTTAAGGAACACATTATTGATAATGGTTTCCCAAATCTGCACCAACACCTGGTGGATAGCAAGCTGACTGAGCTCGTTAGAGTCTGCTGCTACCTGCTACCAGAAGGGCACTCCATCACCCACTGTGCCCTGAGGCCTGCAGCCACTGTCCGCTTCATTTCACATCAGGAGGTGCATATGTTCAGTTCAGGGCTCCCGCATTGCAGGACAGGTGTGGATGTGCCCGCCATGCCCAGGCAAAGCCCAGGCCAAGGGCGGGCCTGTCAACACCCGTCAGTGCCCCTCTTGGTTTTGCTGTCTCCTTGTTCATCTGCCTTGTGAACTTTTTACTACTTGAACTATGAGCTGAGAGCTGGGATTTAGAATAAGCCTGCAGGGACTTACATGTGAAGGACTGGAAGATTCATGCAGGTAAGAGCCCATTTTTCCAGATTTATATGTGTGTGGGCTCTGTGTTTGGACCGGTGATCAGTGGATGAGCTGCTAGGTGCACTTTCCTTTTTTCCCCCCGCAGTTTTGTTGTTACAGTGGAAAGCTCCTTCTCTTGCAGCCCTTCTTTACTTTTTCCTTATGGGCATGCTAGGTCATTTAGCATAACACATTAGGCCCATTTCTGTAGGGCATTTGGATCATGGTAGTCTTTTTGAGAAAGCCTTGCACCACCAGGTGGATGCAATGGGCCAAACACCGAACCATGAAACAGCCACCATCTGACATGGTCTTCACTATGTTACCGCCATTGTCTGTGGCAACAAATCAAATTCTGGGTCACAACCATTCATACACCTTGCTGCTGAATTTGTCCAAGATTTTTACAGCTGTATGTGATTTCTCCATGGCAAAAATGGCCTCTGTTGCATGGCGCTGAACTCTCTTAAACTTTTTTCAGGGCCAAAACCTGTAGATATCTTTTGCTTTACCCTACAAAAGAGATCCAGAGTACAGTGATGCACATGTAATCAGTCCCTCGACAGCTGGTCCACATGTCTGTCATTAGGTGGATAGAGTGAACAACACTTTGCTGCAAAGATGTCTAACCAATCAGATTTATGCTGCCTCACCATTTTTTAGGCACATGTATATTGCTGGATTGCAGTTAGACCAGTGTGCATTTTAGACGCCTCCACAATTCCTTCATGACATTGGAGACAATGCCTTCCTTCTTCAAATGCCTATACTTTTTTGCATCCCTTCGCTGGGCTGCCCCAAAAGATGGGTTATTTAATAGAGTGCCAGTGCCAAATTCCAATGTGTTGCCTGCTTCAAAGATAAATTGTGTACCTACTACTCAAACTACCCATGCTTTGATTGGAAGAGTTAACTACAACTATTCAACAGTGAGTGATGATTGATGATTCATGTGGTGGCAAACAGTGAGGGCGTTGAACTGTAATTTAGGAACTTGTTTGCGTTGATTTGCAATGTTTGGGACCTGAATGATGAGTGATCATTTATTTTTGTAGGTGAATGGGCTTTAGAAACTAACTTAGTGAAAATTAACCTGTACTGTCCACTACTATGATCCTTCTGTTTTTTCATCACCTAGGAAGCCTGCCACAAACGATCATTAGATTTACAAGACTGACAAATTCCAATCTGTTGCTTTCATCAAAGGGGAGATAGTGTATCTACCACCGTGCTTGGATTGGAAGACATAACCATTTTACCATCGTGTGATTATTGAGTGATTCTGAGTACTGATTGATGATTTATGTGGTGGCAAACAGTGAGAGAGGGTATTAAACTGTAATTTGGGAATTTGCTTGAGATGATTTTAATGTTTGGGGCCTGAATGATGGGCAATAATTTTTTCTTGTAGATGATTGGCCCTTTCACACTTAGCCAGATTTACTTGCAGGGTCCCCTTCTTTTTTCTGGTACTTCAGAGACCATAACAAAGAAAAACCTACACAAAATACTGCAATTATGTTTCTCCAATTTGATGGGAGTGACCCGAATTGGGCCACCTGGATCACTCGCGACCAACACTCAGCCTTCCACAAGAAATGAAGAGTCAGTGAAACAATAGAGAATACAAACCAAGGTATTTATTAGTAATGCACAGCAGCGGAGTCCAGTCTGACCAGCCTCACAAGATAGCTGCTGAGGGACTGACTCCCCCCAACATAACACAAGATATTACACAATTTCGAACCCCTAAGAACACACCCAGAATGGAAAATTCCAGTCCAGGCACTAACAAACAAAGGAGGCTGCAGCCCTGCGACCAGGTACATGTTATCTTCACTCCAAGGCCATTTCACCCATGCTCGCCATTAGAGTGAAGGTGGGAATGGGACTATCTAACAGCTAAGGTATGCAACAATAGAGAGTACATTCATTAGTGCAGCTGAAATCAGCCTTGGAGAAACAACAGCAAAGATGCATGGTGACAGTTTTCTGCTGAGGCATGCAAAATGAGGCAGGAGCATAGCTTCAATCACAGAGCAGAATGGTGGCTACTATAAAATGGTGCCATGAATGCTAACTTAATACAGTTTAAAGCACGAGCAAGGGGTAAATAACGTTTTCAATTCCAACAACTTGTTCTTCAACAGCAGTGCACTACATGTCTATTTTGCGTGGGTCATGATTGCGATGGAGTTAGTCCAAGTCAGGAGGAGGATGGAAGAACTCAAGGCGGGACAACCTCATCAACAGCTAGAAGCAAGAAGTTATTGACTTCAAAAGGAAACCATGACTCCGAGGTCCAATACTCAGCTATGTGGAAGGGAGAGAGGTGCGTTGATTTGTAAAATGCTGATGTGTGTGTGTGAGTGTTGCACTGGTGGCAAAAGGGAAAATCTTAGTCCTCTTGGTTTTTTTTTTGCCCTGACTCTGAATCTTCTTGGGACACTCCCCATGATGCTTACCTTCCTTCTGTCCTTCTCCCTGACTCTAAAATACAGTTGTTTACAATCTGTGGGCCTTCTAGCCTCCTGCACAATCGAAAGGTGAAAGCTGAGCTCAAAACTTCTTCCTACCTACCGGACCAGTCCAAATAGGTACCCAAGGTTGTTGGACATTATTGTTAATGTTAATATGGTGAACCTAAACTTTATTGTTCCTGAATTCATCAATAAAAGTAGGAATAGAATCACCATTGGCACATGTTGATAACATTTGGCTGCATAGAAAGAACCTTGGATACTGTTGACACATGTTTAATAAAATTTTGCACCAGTATAAGCACTTGCAATACTTAAATTCCTTCTGCATGCCAATATGTAAATAAGAGAGCATGTCTAATATTTTCCATTCTTCCACAAGAGCAACTTGCCTATATTAACCTTTTAGAACATGTGTTCACTTCCTAATTAAATCACTAGAGAAACGGAAGTGCAGTGTCCTCCCATATCTGGAACATCCCGAAATTACTTCGAGCACTCAGGAGAGATATATATGTGAATATATGGCCTAGGCTCATGTATTTCGGTGCCCACATGTACAAAAAGATGAACAATTTTTCCCATCTAATGATAACTGTAAATATATACTCGTCCCAATTCCAACACGAGACAAACTGGAGTTGCAAGCCTAGCTACTCAATACTACAACCCCCATGATCTTTTACTCAGCGCATGCCACGTTCCATCCACGAGATGACATCACGCGGTGGCCGGCGCTGGCAATCAACCACGACTTCCCCCTCTACACGGAAGTACAAATTTGCCGGTATCCGACTACCACTTGCACAAGCCAGGGACCAGAACCAAGCAGGTTGGCAGGTGGGGCAGGACTCATGATGAAATAATAACTTGCTGAGGGCAATGGGACGCAGGGTTACAGTAATTTTCCCTTCACTTAGCGCCGCATTTTGAGAGGCTTCGCTTCAAGTATTTTCTTGACACTAGGCTCTGACACTGCCTCTTTCTCCCTCATGGGGCACACTACAGGGTTTGACTACAGAGCTACCTCTAAAGGCCACACGGTCCCCTGAGATACGGTGACTCTCCAAAATTTGGGTAAGATTATATGTCAGTCTGTTTGTAGATATGATTGAGAGCACGAGCGCAATGGCAGTTATATAACTGCTATTTTTAAACTTCGATATGGACACAGAACGATTGATGAATGAGTTGAATTACAGTGATTTATACTATGACAAGACGCACAGTCTGGCATGCAGTTAGTGTCAGTATGCGAGCAAAATCGCCACCACACATAATTCTGTCACATAGCAATAACATGTACAGATTACGTGGCGAGTGGCACATGTTTGAAAGAGATTGAACATTACTATGTTGGACAGTTAATGGGCACTCTTGGGTTCGGTCTCTTTCAACTACAAGTATATGGGAAACAGCATCATGGAAATACCACAATATGCTCATACGAATGTGTATGTCTTTCTATTTCTTCCTTTTCTTTGCTCTCTTTACAGATGGAGAACCACGCATGACAGATTACTCATCTGTCACACATAAGGAACAGCTACTCTGCCCTTCATTCACGTACAGGATAGGGACCCCCCTATCTCTATTCCCCAGGGAGGCTGACCATTGCCTGAAGAAAATCCTGGACCTTTATGGCCATGAATGGACCAAAACATGTTGGCACTAGGGTCTTAGGACCATAATACTCCTATTTCAACCCGTTTTTAAAGAGTTTTTAATAACCCTGATAGACCCACGAATAAAGGGAAACTGGGGATATATCTGAGGTGTTTTATTTTTATTTTGTTCCCCTGATTTTCTATTACTTCAAAGAGCTCCCAACACTGTGGTGGAGCCCACCCCGACTTATAGGTGTCGGGGTGACCCGATGATGAAACATGACACCACTAGGGTGTGTGAGGGTAACTAAACAAAAAGGAATTGCTTCCTTTCTCACCTGACGGTGAAGTGACACACCTATCCTCACACTTCATTCTTCTAGTCCACCCATTTAAGTTCATCTTGATGGACCACCACGTGGTAAGTTGGAGTAATTTGTCGTGGCTTTATGATTGAACATGGGAGGTGTTACTCTGACCCAGAATCCTCTCGACCCTCCAGGTATTGAAAAAGTGTTTCAGTAGCCTCTTTGTGTACACGTGGTAAAAGCAACTCCAACTCAGTGCAGGATCCTCTATTACCTAAGCAATAGCTCACGCTGGCCCCATATACCCACCCGTGCATGCAAGTGATCCGTATTTTAGATATAGAATGGAGAAAATCAGTCATCAGCATTCAGGTCTTGTATGGCGTAACTCTAAATGCCTAACCGAAGCTTGCCCACTCCAGACTTTGAGTCCATTTTTCATGACTCATGCATTTTGTAACTTTAGTTCTAATTAAATAGTAGCTTTCCAATGCTCAATTTACTATTATTGCTATCTGTTGTATATTATCACTATCAGGAATTCTTTGTTGTGTCATCATGTAGTAGTCTGGTATCAATTCTTTTTAAAGATTTGATATAACAAACTAACTCAGTGTTTTTATTTCCATTTAGTTGCCTACGATGGATAATCCATCTGAATAATCCTACAGTTGGAGCTCACCTGTCTGACAGTGGGACCGCGCTTGTGAAGCTGTGAAGCCTTCCCTGTATTGTTTCATCTATAGGGCAGTGAAGAGGGACCCTGGAAAATAGATAAGGAGAAGCAACCCAGGAGAAGAAAACCTTTACAAACAAACAAAGCACTAGCTTTTCCACATAACTCAAGAAATAAATAATTCATAAGATAACAAGTGGCATCTATCAGAGAAATTCTACTTATAGTTTATTTACCTTACATTGGGCCTGATTCACAGAACTAACTTAAGACAAAATCCTAAACTTACTACTTTTGGTATTCACAGAACGCACTTACTACTTTTGGTATTCACAGAATGGATTTACGACTACTAACTTTACGTCGGCACTCGGGCCCAAGATTCCGGCCCGGTGGCAGAGATTCCGGCCTTGAGGTGGAGATTCCGGCCTGAAGGTGGAGATCCCGGCCTGGAGGTGGAGATTCCTGCCCATAGATGGAGATTCCGGCGCGGTTGTGGATATTCCGGCCCAGTTGTGGAGATTTCAGCTGTGGCTAAGTCTCCGACACCGGCCGGAATCTCCACCTCCGGGTCAGAATCTCTGGCCTGAGTGAAGAAATAAATTTAGTAGTTGTAAATCCATTCTGTGAATACCAAAAGTAGTAAGTGCGTTCTGTGAATACCAAAAGTATTAAGTTTAGGATTTTGTCTTAAGTTTGTTCTGTGAATTGGGCCCGTAGTATTAATATGACATTTTGCATTAATCAATATCACAAAATCATATAAACCAAAATATATATACAAGAATAATGTGACCTCACTACAAGTTCAGAAACTAAAAAGAACCAAAAATATCATCACAATCCAAGGCACTCACACCCACTCATACTAGCAGAACAAAACATGCATTCCAGAACATTCAAATTAGAAACTTTCAAGGATATTATTGTTTGCCCTAAATTTTGTTTGACATCCATGGACGAGTTTATACATAAAGCTTTCCTTATCTTTTTCACTTTAGATCATAAAGCAAAATAATATATACACACTGGGAAAACAAATAATTCCACAATATTGTGCCGGTAACACAGAACCAACTTCGATGAATTTATGCAACCTTCATCAGTTTGCTATAAGGAATATACATGTAGAGTCATTGGCCATCCACTCTGAACACTTGATAATACGGAGAACTCATATCAGTTTAAAAAAACAGGGTCTGAAATATAAACAGTTCAAAAGTTGATAAGTAGAGATAAAAGCTCAAAAAAGAGACAAGGGAAAAAGAATACACTGGCAACAAACCTTTGGAGTCCTTCAACACCAACAAGAAAGCACCCAAAGTCATTGCAAAAAACACCCAAAGTGCACAAAGTACCAATACGATACCCAATCCAGTGTATATAAAAACATTGACTACTACATACAAACAAGAGCAGAAGCATGCTTCAAGCAGTCATGTCAGGGAAATATGCCAGTGTAATATGCCATCTGTTAAAGATAAATAGAAATTAAGATAATCATGTGTGATTAAAAGAACAGAGGATATGGGCAAATAGGAGGCAAAGAAATAATAAATAAGATACTACGTCACACATCTCACATATGAAATGCTGATATTATCCTGTTGGCCATAAGTAAACATTGGGTAAAATGACACACTGCACTACAGGGAAAGGAAGTGGCTATGCAGCAGTTGGTATTTGACACATTCATCATCCCATATGCCAAACTTGACATCAAATAATGCACACGCTCCCACTTTACTCACCACATATTATTTCTAAAAAATGAATTAGCTGGGCAGTAAGGAAAGGAAAATGTACTTTCTCCACTGCAGGTTAGGGTAGAGGGATTAGGCAGGTAGGGTAGAGCTTTGATATATATATATATATATATATATATATATAGAATAAAGGGGTCACTGTCACTGTTCAATGATTCATCATCTTTGGCTTATTCAGTTACTGTACTATCGACGGTAGTTGAAAGGGAAAAATCTGAACAGGCGTAAAATAAATATGATATCGGAAAAGTTGAAATATATTTTGGGATCACTTCACATGCTATAAAATCAAATGTGGCACATGCCAAGAATAGATTTTAAAATCTTTTGGTAGGCTGTGATGGAAGAACTTAGAAAAAAATATGGGTGTGAAGTACTAATAGGTGACTGAGTAGGTGTAGGGAAACACACATTGTGTTTTTGGTTTGCAATGCATTGAAAACATTGTAAATGATGCATTAACTGAAGCAGATAAACATTGCACAGCCAACACTGCAGTAACAAATTGAACTATACTGCACTTCGGTCATGGATGGCAAAATGCCATGAGCAGGATGGGGTGATAAATGATGATGGGTGAGATACATCTGGCTCACTTAACAAACAGAGTGAGTCCAGGGAGTAGAGCAAAAATATAAAAAACAACCTCACTTTGAACTATAGCTTTGATAACCGCACATAAACAAACTACAAATGAAGCGAAGTAGGTGAGCCGCATGCCCCTCTCCATTAGAAGACCTGCATTGCTTATTCAATCAAGCAATCCAAATATTCATTCATCCTTTCATTCTATTTTATCCATAGCGGCCATGATTTGAGATTTACTTTCTATCGTCCAGTCTTTCACCAAAAGTTTCCAATCCATTTTTCATCTTTTCAATATCCACCCCTTCTTTCAACCATCCTATCACCCATCCATCCCTTTATCCAGTCATGCACCCTTTCACCCACCCACTCTTTCACTCATATACCATTTTCAACCATCCTTTCTTTCAACCTTCCCTTCTTTCATGTTTCCCTCAAGCCATCAACACTCATTATGTGAGCTTTTGCCGAGTTGCAGATAGAAGAGGCTATAGTAACTCAACCACCGCTACAGCTGGTAAAGCTGGGGGTTCACAGTCATGAGTTAATGATGCCCTGGTACTAACTAGTGAGTATATAAGTAATTGTCCATAAGCAAGCAATTAAGTGACTTACCAATGTCTGTCCCTGCCACCGCTTCTTCCCCTCCAAATGACTCTCCTGCTGCAGCCACACTTGTGCCAGCATCACTGGTGGGTGGGAGGCTAGAATAAAACATTATACATATTTTAGATGCCCGATACGCCTTCCCTCAATTTTCCCAATCAAAAAAATACAACCACAATACATCACTACAGTTTGGTTTGCATAGAAGAAGCTTCTAACAAAAATATCACTCTGGGCATTTGTTTGGTTCACAGTGTTAGACAAGCCAGGTAGTGCAGTCAACCTAAAACCTTTCATAATAGAGGGACAGAGCTATAACCTATGATGATCATGATGACTCAGTCATTGAAGCACAATGTAGGTGAGTAATAATGGCAAATGAAAGATATATGTTGTTGGTTGATAAATTCAATGGGACCTCATATTTTCCAGCCATGCTGCACTGTCATCGAAATTGCTGGTATACTGTGTAAATGGATTACGCAGCACATAACTTTGGGGTGGGGTGGCTAGTCCATAACCATGGCAACTCTCTTGCTAACTCAACTGGTAGAGCACGGGCAGGAAAAAGAAAGCCTTCTCAACAAACATACATGGTGAATATTATTTATAATACTAGCTTACTTGGGCCTGCAATCTTCACAGTAGACAGTAGAGTAAAATGTGTTTGCAGGCTTACAGTACCACAAACATATATATGAGAGAGTGAAAGATTATTACCAACACTAGTACAGACCAGAAAAAATCAGCTTCCCAAAAAAAACATATAACAAGGAAAGAAAAGATAATGCAGGGATAACAGAAATGAAAAACTATGAATAGGGAAGGTGGAAAAAAAGGAGACAGTATAAAAACAAAATCTTTTTAAAGTAGCATATTGCACAGAGATAAAAGAGCTAATCCATTGCGCATTTCACAAGTGGGTTTGTGTCCTATCCTTGTTACCACATGAAAGGAAGCTAGAAGGTTAGGGTTTCGGAACAAGTGTATTTCCCTTCAGCAACACCAGCCTCTAGGCACTAACTCCTGTCTTAAACCCAGCAACAACATTCCAATACTCCCAAGATTCTCCCCTAAACCCACAACAATGATAAAAGCCAAAGTTTAGCAAAATTATAATAATAAATCATAGGACTTACTGGGGCTAGCAGAGCCCTCAGCATCAGTGCTGGAGGTCAGCCCCACTGGCTGACCAGCTTCTCCTGGATCTGTCTCAGCTACGTCCCTCTTCTCGCTCTTGGGTGCTGATAAAAGAAAATAGACTAGTGAGTCAGTTAATCTCCTAAAATTATTATGACTTGCAAACGCAGTCACAGTGTACTTCTCTAAAACAGATCACCTATAGTACTAGTTTTGAGTATATCTACTATTGATGAGTTTCCCATACTAATCCTAAAATCCCTATTTCAAATGTCCTTAACTAAAGCTACATTTGCAACTAACGCATTGCAGGGAAAACAAATAATTCCACAATATTGTGCCGGTAACACAGAACCAACTTCGATGAATTTATGCAACCTTCATCAGTTTGCTATAAGGAATATACATGTAGAGTCATTGGCCATCCACTCTGAACACTTGATAATACGGAGAACTCATATCAGTTTAAAAAAACAGGGTCTGAAATATAAACAGTTCAAAAGTTGATAAGTACAGATAAAAGCTAAAAAAAGAGACAAGGGAAAAAGAATACACTGGCAACAAACCTTTGGAGTCCTTCAACACCAACAAGAAAGCACCCAAAGTCATTGCAAAAAACACCCAAAGTGCACAAAGTACCAATACGATACACAATCCAGTGTATATAAAAACATTGACTACTACATACAAACAAGAGCAGAAGCATGCTTCAAGCAGTCATGTCAGGGAAATATGCCAGTGTAATATGCCATCTGTTAAAGATAAATAGAAATTAAGATAATCATGTGTGATTAAAAGAACAGAGGATATGGGCAAATAGGAGGCAAAGGAATAATAAATAAGATACTACGTCACACATCTCACATATGAAATGCTGATATTATCCTGTTGGCCATAAGTAAACATTGGGTAAAATGACACACTGCACTACAGGGAAAGGAAGTGGCTATGCAGCAGAAGGTATTTGACACATTCATCATCCCATATGCCAAACTTGACATCAAATAATGCACCTACTCCCACTTTACTCACCACATATTATTTCTAAAAAATGAATTAGCTGGGCAGTAAGGAAAGGAAAATGTACTTACTCCACTGCAGGTTAGGGTAGAGGGATTAGGCAGGTAGGGTAGAGCTTTGATATATATATATATATATATATATATATATATATATAATAAAGGGGTCACTGTCACTGTTCAATGATTCATCATCTTTGGCTTATTCAGTTACTGTACTATCGACGGTAGTTGAAAGGGAAAAATCTGAACAGGCGTAAAATAAATATGATATCGGAAAAGTTGAAATATATTTTGGGATCACTTCACATGCTATAAAATCAAATGTGGCACATGCCAAGAATAGATTTTAAAATCTTTTGGTAGGCTGTGATGGAAGAACTTAGAAAAAAATATGGGTGTGAAGTACTAATAGGTGACTGAGTAGGTGTAGGGAAACACACATTGTGTTTTTGGTTTGCAATGCATTGAAAACATTGTAAATGATGCATTAACTGAAGCAGATAAACATTGCACAGCCAACACTGCAGTAACAAATTGAACTATACTGCACTTCGGTCATGGATGGCAAAATGCCATGAGCAGGGTGGGGTGATAAATGATGATGGGTGAGATACATCTGGCTCACTTAACAAACAGAGTGAGTCCAGGGAGTAGAGCAAAAATATAAAAAACAACCTCACTTTGAACTATAGCTTTGATAACCGCACATAAACAAACTACAAATTAAGCGAAGTAGGTGAGCCGCATGCCCCTCTCCATTAGAAGACCTGCATTGCTTATTCAATCAAGCAATCCAAATATTCATTCATCCTTTCATTCTATTTTATCCATAGCGGCCATGATTTGAGATTTACTTTCTATCGTCCAGTCTTTCACCAAAAGTTTCCAATCCATTTTTCATCTTTTCAATATCCACCCTTTCTTTCAACCATCCTATCACCCATCCATCCCTTTATCCAGTCATGCACCCTTTCACCCACCCACTCTTTCACTCATATACCATTTTCAACCATCATTTCTTTCAACCTTCCCTTCTTTCTTGTTTCCCTAAAGCCATCAACACTCATTATGTGAGCTTTTGCCGAGTTACAGATAGAAGAGGCTATAGTAACTCAACCACCGCTACAGCTGGTAAAGCTGGGGGTTCACAGTCATGAGTTAATGATGCCCTGGTACTAACTAGTGAGTATATAAGTAATTGTCCATAAGCAAGCAATTAAGTGACTTACCAATGTCTGTCCCTGCCACCGCTTCTTCCCCTCCAAATGACTCTCCTGCTGCAGCCACACTTGTGCCAGCATCACTGGTGGGTGGGAGGCTAGAATAAAACATTATACATATTTTAGATGCCCGATACGCCTTCCCTCAATTTTCCCAATCAAAAAAATACAACCACAATACATCACTACAGTTTGGTTTGCATAGAAGAAGCTTCTAACAAAAATATCACTCTGGGCATTTGTTTGGTTCACAGTGTTAGACAAGCCAGGTAGTGCAGTCAACCTAAAACCTTTCATAATAGAGGGACAGAGCTATAACCTATGATGATCATGATGACTCAGTCATTGAAGCACAATGTAGGTGAGTAATAATGGCAAATGAAAGATATATGTTGTTGGTTGATAAATTCAATGGGACCTCATATTTTCCAGCCATGCTGCACTGTCATCGAAATTGCTGGTATACTGTGTAAATGGATTACGCAGCACATAACTTTGGGGTGGGGTGGCTAGTCCATAACCATGGCAACTCTCTTGCTAACTCAACTGTTAGAGCACAGGCAGGAAAAAGAAAGCCTTCTCAACAAACATACATGGTGAATATTATTTATAATACTAGCTTACTTGGGCCTGCAATCTTCACAGTAGACAGTAGAGTAAAATGTGTTTGCAGGCTTACAGTACCACAAACATATATATGAGAGAGTGAAAGATTATTACCAACACTAGTACAGACCAGAAAAAATCAGCTTCCCAAAAAAAAACATATAACAAGGAAAGAAAAGATAATGCAGGGATAACAGAAATGAAAAACTATGAATAGGGAAGGTGGAAAAAAAGGAGACAGTATAAAAACTAAATCTTTTTAAAGTAGCATATTGCACAGAGATAAAAGAGCTAATCCATTGCGCATTTCACAAGTGGGTTTGTGTCCTATCCTTGTTACCACATGAAAGGAAGCTAGAAGGTTAGGGTTTCGGAACAAGTTTATTTCTCTTCAGCAACACCAGCCTCTAGGCACTAACTCCTGTCTTAAACCCAGCAACAACATTCCAATACCCCCAAGATTCTCCCCTAAACCCACAACAATGATAAAAGCCAAAGTTTAGCAAAATTATAATAATAAATCATAGGACTTACTGGGGCTAGCAGAGCTCTCAGCATCAGTGCTGGTGGTCAGCCCCACTGGCTGACCAGCTTCTCCTGGATCTGTCTCAGCTACGTCCCTCTTCTCGCTCTTGGGTGCTGATAAAAGAAAATAGACTAGTGAGTCAGTTAATCTCCTAAAATTATTATGACTTGCAAACGCAGTCACAGTGTACTTCTCTAAAACAGATCACCTATAGTACTAGTTTTGAGTATATCTACTATTGATGAGTTTCCCATACTAATCCTAAAATCCCTATTTCAAATTTCCTTAACTAAAGCTACATTTGCAACTAACGCATTGCAGTGAATGATCTTTGATTCTCTTCTCATTTCTCAACCCCGTTAATGGACCAATTCAGTTTTCCTTTTTTGCAATGCACACAACACATCACTGTGAAATAGCTTGAAACTGTATGAGCTACATAAAGAAAGTTACAGAAAACGCTAACTCACTGATATCACTGATTCGCTATAGTAACAGGAGGACAGAAGAGTTTGCAATGTCTTCCTAATTATCAGCCATTCTGAGCACAGTTAATGAGTAAGATCGGGTAGTGCTGGGCATCTGCCTAGCAGAAACTGGATCACATAACAATAATATTCTCAACATAAACTAAACTTAACTTATGTCTGAGTGCGCGCTGCTAATTGGAAAACAAATGTAAGCATTGTAGAATACAAACACAACAACTAATTAATACTCACCGAGCCTCTGTATCACAACACTGAGCAGGTCAAGCAGTCCCTGCTCCCTTTCAAGAATATCCACCCAGCAGTGTGTCAGCTGCTGGAAGTCCACCGAACCTGGCTGGTGCACTGCATTCACTGGTGCACACTCTCTCAGTGCAGTTGATGCTCCTGCAGGGGGTATCCACTGTCAGGCCTTCTACCTACTGCCAGCATGGAGGGGAGGTGGTGCTGCACAAAACAAACTAGTGCTGCCACCTCCTCCTCACTGATTTCCCAGGGCTACACACCTGGGCAGCATGGCCGCCCACAAGGTAGGCAATCCTGCTCTGCCATGGTGATGTGTGGGGTAAAGATTAGAAAAGAAACTGGAAAAGGAAGGAAAGGAAAGAAGAACTAAAGAAGAAAGGGAAAAAGTATACAATAAAACATGAAAAACACGAATAAAAAACACAGACACAAAAACACACACTTATACAATAAATAAGTAAAAATGAGGGGTAGATTAATTGGGAAGTCAGAGGATTGCACAGATTACCGAGGGATTGAATATTAGGCCCAACAACAATGAATGAGGGTGCTAGAAAGCTCCACCTGCCCGCTGAACTACACATAGTGTGGCAGAGTTTGTTAGCCCCTCCGTGGAGTTCTGCGTATTGCGACTCCGCTCACGGCTTGTGGTGGGCCCTACTTGGACAGGGTGCAAATCTCTGCCAACTTGATACCCTATTTCTAACAGTCTGTCCCTCTATTTGGGGACTGCAGGCTGAAGACAAAGGAGTTTCACATGCTAGGATGCGCTAAGACCTTGTCAAAACCTGGAAATGAATTGAGAGTCATGATCGGATATAATGGCCGACGGAAAACCATGCAATCTCAGGACATCATTGATTAATAAGTTGACTAATTCTTTGGCCGCTGGGAATTTTTTTGAAAGGCAAAATGTGTGCCATCTTGCTAAACAAATCTGCTACCACCCAGACCCCAGTGAAGCCATTGGAAGGTGGCAAATGTGTCACACAGTCCATACTTATCATATGCCAGGGCATTGAGGGAATGGGAAGAGGAAGTAGCAGACCTGTTGGGGCTTGTCTTTTGATCGTGCACATGTGAGACCAGTTTACACATAGCTCTTCGCATCCTTCGATAAATTCAGCCACCAGAGCCATTTTTAGTGAGGGCAGTTTCATGCCGCCATTTTAGAACTTCTTGAATTAATTCAGGAGTTGGGGAAAACAGGTTGTGATTGTGGTACAGAATATCGTTAACAATAAAATTGTCAGCCAGTGTCAACCGCTCCTGAGGTTTAATATGTGCGTAAGCCATGCATAGTTTAGCCGAAGTATATCTAAAGAAAAGACTGCTATGATTTTGGTATCTGGTAATATGTTTTGGGATTTATTCTGGTATTTTCCTGTTCTTTGGTTAGGGTAATATCACCTAAATGAGAAAGTAGGTCAGCCTGTACTTGTTGAGTGACTGGTCTATAGGTTTTGACAAAATCATACTAACTAAAAAAGAAGAACCGCCTTGGCTGTTTTTGTGAGCAGTGTAAATTGTCACTGTGTGCTGAGCATCAAGAAGATATTGTTGCCATTCTTGGAATGCTATCTTGATTTCCAACAATTCCCGTTTTGCGATGGTATAATTTAGTTTCGCCTGGAGTCGTTTTTTAAATAGTAAGCTATTGGATGGAAGCACCCAGTAACAGAGACTGTTTGAGAATGGGCAACTCTCAAGTCTACCTGGGTAGAACATACTCCTACAAAGAAGGGTTGAGTCGGATCTGGATGATGAAGCACTGGAGCAAATGTAAAGCATTCCTTTAAGGTCTCAAAGGCTTTTTAGGTTTCTTTGGACAAATGAAAAGGGACCTGCTTCCTTAGTAGCTTGTTAAGTGGGGCTACAATGTTTGATGAAATGTGAAATTAAACATCTGTATATATATTCCCAAATCCCGGGAAACTTTATATGCCTTCTCAGTGTGGCACTTATAGAGTCCGACATGCCACGCACACATCCACAAAGCGCTTTCAGAATACATATCACATAATAAAGTGGCGGTGTCCTCAACCTGCATTCTGTGGGAGGCTATGAAGCCTCCACTGTGGGGTGGACATCAGTTTATGGTCAGCAGAGTGCAAACAACAGAGACAGTTGCTCATCCAGTTAGAGGCACAAATCATGACACTAGAAGGTCAGGCTCGAGACGAAGATGGGGCTGCGACACGTCGGCAGCTGTGCCTATTCCAGCAACAATATCATAGTGAGCTGATGGATGAGGCTCGCTACACAGAGTAGAATTCATCAATGGGACGATAATTCCGGGAATTTCCTTTATAGACTAAGCCTACATGTGCAAACATGCACTTCACTCCCAAGACTTCGTGACTCTGATAATGTGCTAGTGACAGACCCTGCGCGCTTGCGGACAGCGTCCAGACTACTACCAGTCTTTATACACAGCTTGTGAGGTCCTTCACGGTTCTAAGATCAAACAGTTCTTTGATGATATTCCTCCGAGGGCCCTCTCCGATGAGGCTTGGATGTCCCTCGAGGCCCCCATGACTCTAGAGGAATTGACCACTGAATTGGCTGACCTGAACACGGGAAAGGAAGCAGCCCATACCACATACATGCCCACTAACTGAAGGCACACAGAAATAGTCGTGTTCCAGAAACTGGGTCACCCTCCAGAGCTCCATACCTCGTAAAGGCCAATCTCCCTTTTAAACATAGAAGCAAAGCTCCTAGCCAAAGTGCTTGCCACCAGACTCCTGCCCCATCTCCCTGACTTGATCCACCTGGATCAGGTGGGATTTATGCCCCGGCGTGCAACACGACACAACATACATCGAGTTCACAACACAATTGCGTCCCTCCTTCTGGCCGACACAGTTGAGCATTTGACTCTGTCAGATGGACATACTTATTTATCCTCACAGAGCATCTTAATTCTGGCCCTAAATTCATATCATACATATGCATGTTATATCATTGGCTGACTACGTCAGTGCGGATGGCCAGCAGTGTCATCTCCCTTCCCAATTGGCAAGGGCACCAGGCAGGGATGTCCACTTTCCCCAATACTGTTTGCTTTAGCCATTGAGTCACTTGTGGCCTGGTTTCATCTTGCCGCCCAGAACAGGAGTTTGGAATGGTTTGCCGAAGTTTCAGATCGAATAGAACTATACTCAGATGACATAATTTTTTTCATGACTCACCCCCATAGGTCAGGCTCCCCGAATCCTTCAGATCATGCGAATATTTGGCAACATTTCTGGTCTTTTTATGAACTTAAATAAGTCCACATTATGACCTCTACATGGTCCTCGGGTGACTATAGATGGGTCCCGGATCTCTCCCAGACTCAGGTTGGCATGGAATATATAGGGATCTTCATGGCGGACTGACAGGAGGTCTCTAGGGCATGCAATATAGACACGGTTCTTGCTAACAGAGCTGAAGTCATGGACACTTCGCCCCTCTCTTTGTACAGCCTTCCAGCAATATACAGGATGACATCTCTCCCCGGCTCCTATATCAATAAAAAAATCACCCCTGTTCCATTTGGCAGACATGGTTCAAACAGATCAACTCCATGCTAAATGGGTTTCTTTGGGGGTGGAGAGGTCAGACTAGTGCTTTGCACCTGTTTTCTCTCTACTTACTTTGGGGGCATTGAGGTTGCTGACATACAGTCATATTATTCAGCCTCTCATCTATAAGTTCTCAACAAATGGTGGTACTGCCCTAGAGATGAACAAGCATACGCAATGGAGAGATGGCTACTAGGAGATCCGTTGCTGTACAAATATTTATATGGCTGACCAAATACTTATGCTCCCCGCCCGGCTACTAAAGTGGTACTGGCAATATGACGACAGTTTCTTCGCCTTATAGGCTGGCTGAATTGTCTCACATGCGAGGCCCTATTAGGATGTAATCACCTTCTCCCACACTTGCAATATTGACAGGATTTCCAGGGTTGGGAGCGGATTGGGATTTCCACACTGAGGTAATTCTCCAGGGCCTCACTCTCAAATCCTTTTCAGACCTACAGGACAAATATTCCATGCAGCGTACTCAATTTTACAAATATTTACAGTTCCGTCACACCCTTGCTCCCTATCTTAGAAGCCTCATGGCCCTCCCTAAATTTAGTCCATTGGAAGGGAAACTCCTCATGGGGAGCTTGAGGACCACAACATTTCCAAAATTTATCAGACATCAGTCACCCACAGTGATCCACACTGGAGTCCCTCAGAGAAACCTGGCAATCTGATATAGGTCCTATTGACAATGATGACTGGAGAGAGGCTCTGGAGTCCCCAGTTGAGCAGCAGTTTCCTGACACTTGCATCTGATACAGCTAGAGCACAGTGTACATGCCTTAGGCTTTATAGGGCAGGGCTCATGGCCTCCCCAGCGTGCCTACGATGTGAGGCGGAAGAAGCCACTTTCCTTCACACGGTATGGACATGTCCGGCTCTTGATAGGTTCTGGAGGGGAGTGCTTCAGTGCCTTGCCAAGGTGCTGGGGTGGCCCATAGACAGTACACTACTTATTATTATTATGCTGTTTTATTACGCGCTCTATCACTACCGGAGTATCCTGGTGCGGAATGAAGAAGAGGAAAAAGTGGTCTTGAAAGAGATCAGCACAAAGAAAACTAATAAGCAATCCGAAACAAGTGAGTTTTCAAAGCTTTTTTAAATTGACCAAAATTCGGGATAGATCGTAGGAACAACGGAAGTCTGTTCCAAGCAGAGGCTGCACGGACAGCAATTCACTGTCCTTCTAACCGTGAGCGACGAAAGAGCGGAACCGGCATCAGATTTTGATCCACAGAGCGCAAAGGTCTGTTGGGGGAATAGCGACTGAACCTTTTCCTCAAATAAACAAGACCCAGCCCATTAACGGCCTTAAAGGCCAGTGTCAGTATTTAAAAGATAATCCGTTGTGGCACTGACAGCCAATGCAATTGCTGAAGATGGCTTCTTACACTTACCCGATTAGGGATATTGCATAAGAGTCTGGCTGTAGCATTTTGAATAACCTGGAGGCGTCCCACCAAGAAAGCAGGGGACCCACTAAGCAGGGCATTGGCATAGTCCAGGCGTGAGAGTATTAAAGCTCTCGCAACTGACTCTCTTGCTAAAGTGGGGAGATATGGAAAAAACATCCGCATTGCCTTGAGGGTACCAAAACAACCTCCTGTCAGTTTTTTAATGTGAGCCTCAAAACGGAGATCTTCCCCAAGCCAAACTCCTAAATTCTTGGCAGGGATGCTAACTGATCAAGGTAAAGGGAAGCCCACCAGCCAGAGCAGCTCTCTGAAATTAGGGGGACATTCTCCATAAAGCAGAATCTCATTCTTATCCTCATTACATTTCAATTGGGAGGCAGCTAACCAATTAAAGACTTAGGATAGGCAAGCACGAATGCCCTCAGTGCCCAGCTCTACGCCAGGCCACGTAAACAGTAGCTGTGTGTTGTCGGCATAGGCTATAATTTTGGCTCCAAGTTGTTTGGCCATCAAAATCAAGGGGGTCAAATAAATATTAAAAAGTAAGGGGCTCAATGCGGAGCCCTGAGGGACCCCCGTCGACAGGGGCTTTGCTGTGGATGAAAAGGGAGGGAGACACACCTGCTGAGACCTAGCCGAGAGAAAAGAGCTCACCCATTCCAATATCAGCCAATCGAGTGAGTAAATGCTGATGCGGTACCGTGTCGAACGCGGCAGAGAGGTCTAATAAAATTAGAGCCGTTCTGCCGCCACTGTCCAGACATTCTCTGATAGCTTCGGAAATTTCAACCAATGCTGATTCCGTGCTGTGAGCAGCACGAAAACCAGATTGGGCAGGATGAAGAGCCCCCACTGATTCAACAAATGCGCTCAATTGCTGAAACACCATTTTCTCCCCAATTTTTACCATAGCTGGAAGTAAAGAGATAGGCCGATAGTTGCCCGTCATTGTTGGATCAGCGCTTGTTTTTTTGAGCAAAGGGAGCAGTTTGGCCTGTTTCCACTCTTTGGGTACCTTAGCTGACATGAAGGAGAGGCTCACAATATGAGAAATTTCCTGACTAACCACCTCAGCAACACCAGCCAACACCCGAGCTGGGCAAGGGTCAGTAGGAGATCCCGATTTCAAAGATTTAACCACACCTAAGGTGTCCTCAACTGATGGCGGCACAAACGCCGCCAACCTTAAGGAGGACGGTCCCAGCGGAAGGGGGGCATCATACATGGTGTTATCAATGCTGATTGCTCTAAGGCTAGACTGAATCAAAGCTATTTTTTTGCTCAAAGAATGAAGACAGATTCTCACACCAAGCAATTGAAGGTTGCACTGCCAATTGTTCTGCACAGGGAGAAAGAATTTTTTTTACAATTGAAAAGATCTCCCGACTGTTATTGTTCGCCTTGTCAATCCTATTAGCGAAGTACTCACATTTTGCTGTTTTAACACAAGCATAGTATTTCTTCTGTGCCACACGTAATGCCTCTTTGGCCAGGGGGCAATATGCTTGACGCCTGGTCCGTTCAATTTTTTTGCAGGCCAATTTAAGTGTGCGCAATTAAGGGGAGAACCAGGGTTGAGAAGGAATGGATCGGGTTCTGCGCATGTCTGACCCTTTGGAGGAACAGGCCACCCCCTCTGCCACCCATGCATTGAAAGTCATAACCGCATTGTCTAACTCATTGCCCAACACGGGCCGACTCTGATTCAAGGAAGCAGTCAGCAAGTTAATCTTCTGGGGGCACACGGTTTTAGTGGCATTGGAAGGACTTTTCTCAGCAGTCCATGAAAATCTAATCAGCCGATGATCCGACCATGTAAGAGCTTGAGGAACCGCCACCCTCAGAGGAAAATTCGAACAAATAAAATCCAAAGTATGACCCCCGGAGTGAGTTGGCCCAAAGACCCATTGATCAAGAAGGGCCAAGCCAAGAGATTCCAGCATAAGTTTACACTCAGGGAGCTCAACAAGCTCAGAATGAATGTTAAAGTCGCCCAACAACAGAAAACGAGGAAACCTCAACGCATAGGGAACCATAACCTCCAGCAGAGCTTTGAGAAAAGGCCCCGAGGGCCCCGGTGGTCGATAAATTAAAGTGCCCCCTAAAGTAAAATAGGGAGAGAGGATCAAGGAGAAGTTTAATACTTCCCCATCTCCTATCTCGTCAGGGGAATCTATACGAAGAACCCAAGTTTCTTTCAAGATAATTGCTAACCCCCCTCCCCTTCCTAGTGCTCTGTCTTTCCGGCAAATCTTAAAAGCTCTTGGAACAGCCAGCTCGATGTCCGGAGCACTGGCGCTGTTAAGCCAGGTTTCAGTAACAAACAGAATGTCCAAAGAGCCCTCCGCCAAAAGTTCAAATATATCCGCAGCGTGCTTGCTCATCGATCGAGCATTAACCAAGGCCGCTGAAATAGAGTGAGAGACACTGAGAGAGGAGGTTGACCAGTCAATGTAGCAGCACAGCTAAAACCACAAACCGAACAGGGGTTGAAGAGATCGAAATTCCCAACTCCCCGTCCTGAGCCCAGACAACCCACAGAACGCAAAGAGAGCAACTGTTCACGTGTGTAAGAGGTGGCGACCCTGTCTAGAACTTGCGACTGTAGGTCAACGAGTTCTGCGTCCGCCACGGCCGAGGCACAGATGGGCGCAGACTGGCTGACCTTTGGCTTCCACCACGCGCGACCGCTGCGCGTCTGAAAAGGCATGTTAAATTTATAGAAGGACCTCCCTCTCCCAGATAGACCGCTGCCACAGGCTCAGCCCGGGTGCAGGACTACTAGTAAGATGGCCGCCCGCCCTCCACTCAAACGGCACAGCAGCCACGGTGGAACGGGGCAAGGAAGGCTCACCTTACCCTAGGAAAGTGATCGGGTAGGTCGTAGCGCCCCCCAAGTAATTACTACAGGTTTTAAAATGTCAGCTCAAGAAAGTACACAGACTCGAGATCGCGAGTCTCCAAATGTGCAAAGTAGTGCAAAGCAAGTCTAAAATATATCACAGGTCAATATGCAGAGTAACATTTTTAAAATAGCGAGATTATGGCCACAAAGCAAAGCGGGTCAGCATGGGAGCTGCCACCAACCCACACTCGCCGCAAAGATCTCTGCCCACGGCTGAATTTATAGAAGGACCTCCCTCCCCCAGCTAGACCGCTGCCACAGGTTCAGGAAGGGTGCAGGACTACTAGTAAGATGACCACCCGCCCTCCACTCAAACGGCACAGCAGCAGTGGTGGAACGGGGCAAGGAAGGCTCACCTCACCCTAGGAAAGAGATCGGGTAGGTCGTAGCGCCCCCCAAGTAATTACTACAGGTTTTAAAATGTCAGCTCAAGAAAGTACACAGACTCGAGATCGCGAGTCTCCAAATGTACAAAGTAGTGCAAAGCAAGTCTAAAATATATCACAGGTCAATATTCTGAGTAAAATTTTTAAAATAGCGAGATTATGGCCACAAAGCAAAGCGGGTCAGCATGGGAGCTGCCACCAACCCACACTCTCCGCCTTATTACACATTTTGCGTTATTACACATTTTGCAAGACATCAGGGGTAACAGGCACAAACGCCACTGTTTTTGGGTCTGACCTTGGCTAAACATGACATAGAACACTCTTGGAAAGTGAACAACTCACCACTGTTGGGTGTTGGGAAGCGGGGTTTAGACATCTGCATGGAGTTGGATCAGCCTGTAATTAAGGCTCAGAAATGCCCTAAAAAAACACACACGTATATGGATACCCTGTCAGACTATCGAGGTATTGTCTTGACCCCATCGACACCACAGTCCACGTCGTCAGACATAGAGCTTCTGCTCCGTGGCTAATGCAGGGCTTATGTATACTGCCAATAAGTTGATGAGTAGAATGGATTACCGGGACAGCACCACGGGGACATGGTCATTACTCAGTGATATTCCTCCTTTTTTATTCTATCGCAGCTTGTTCCTTTTTCTTTTGTTTCTTCCAATTTTCTTTTTTTTTATGTCGTTAAAATTAAGCATGGGCCAAAAATCCGCTCTGCTCGCGAACTTTGCGGATTTTCGGCAATTTCGCGATCCGCGAATCTCGCGAAATTGCCGAAAATTCGCAAATTTCGCGAGCAGAGCGGATTTTTTTGGGGGATGGCCAGCTCACTCAAGGGACCCCTGCGCCCTTCGGTGAGATGGCAGTAACACACACTAGGTCACTGAAGAAAACTCAGCTGTTGTGTAGGAAAAGCACTATATTTACCCAACGAGGTAGCACTTACTGATTAGCCAATAGAAAGTACTCCAGTTGAGTAGAGGTATCCCACAAAACAATGGGGTCTTCTTGGATAAATATGAAGGGCAGGGTTCATTGGTAGCACGATGCTCCTGTCACAAAAAATAAACCTCAACAGGAAGAGCTTACAGATATAAATAAAGCAAGTGCCAGAGTTGCTTCCTTGCAACTATTCTCTGACCCTGTCCTGACCCTAAACAGCCGGGTGCCCACTGCCCGAGGCAGAGAATAGTTACAACTAAGCAGGTGCCCGAGTTGAAGCTCAAATTCAGTAACACATTCAGCAGCCCAAAAACAATCATGAGCTTTGTCAAGGCTGGGCAGGAGTGCTTTCTCCCCATATCTACCGTGGAAAATTTGCTATGGTGCTGGATAGAGGCCTCTGCATCCTGCACTTTCACGAGCGCAATCCCCGTGCAGTTCCTGTGTCCAGGAGTTTCTTTCTCCTCATCTGCTGCTCTGATCGGTCTCTGACCTTTTTTACACACAAGAGGCATGTAAACTCGCATAGAAGCCCCGCTTTTTGGCCCCGCCCACACACTAGTCGTGTGCACCGTTTTCCCGCCCTGACTCACTATGATGGATAGCTCACTCAAGGGACCCCGGCGCTGGGCAGGTGTGCTTTCTCCCCATATCTACCGTTGAAAATTAGCTATGATGCTGGATAGAGGCCTCTGCATCCTTCACTTTTACGAGCGCAATCCCCGTGCAGTTCCTGTGTCCAGGAGTTTCTTTCTCCTCATCTGCTGCTCTGATCGGTCTCTGACCTTTTTTACACACAAGAGGCATGTAAACTCGCATAGAAGCCCCGCTTTTTGGCCCGGCCCACACACTAGTCGTGTGCACCGTTTTCCCGCCCTGACTCACTATGATGGACAGCTCACTCAAGGGAGCCCGGCGCTGGGCAGGTGTGCTTTCTCCCCATATCTACCGTTGAAAATTAGCTATGATGCTGGATAGAGGCCTCTGCATCCTTCACTTTCACGAGCGCAATCCCCGTGCAGTTCCTGTATCCAGGAGCTTCTTTCTCCTCATCTGCAGCTCTGATCGGTCTCTGACCTTTTTTACACACAAGAGGCATGTGAACTCACATAGAAGCCCCGCTCTTTGGCCCCGCCAACACACTAGTGGTGTGCACCATTTTTCCGCCCTGACCCACTATGATGGACAGCTCACTCAAGGGTCCCCGGCGCTGGGCAGGTGTGCTTTCTCCCCGTATCTACAATAGAAAATTAGCTGTGATGCTGGATAGAGGCCTCTGCATCCTTCACGAGCGCAATCCCTGTGCAGTTCCTGTGTCCAGGAGCTTCTTTCTCCTCATCTGCTGCTCTGATCGGTCTCTGACCTTTTATACACACAAGAGGTATGTGAACTCGCATAGAAGCCCCACTCTTTGGCCCCGCCCACACACTAGTGGTGTGCACCGTTTTCCCGCCCTGACCCACTATGATGGACAGCTCACTCAAGGGACCCCGGCGCTGGGCAGGTGTGCTTTCTCCCCATATCTACTGTGGAAAATTTGCTGTGATGCTGGATAGAGGCCTCTGCATCCTTCACTTTCACGAGCGCAATCCCCGTGCAGTTCCTGTGTCCAGGAGCTTCTTTCTCCTCATCTGCTGCTCTGTTTTGTCTCTGACATTTTGTACACACGAGGCATGTATACTCGCATAGAAGCCCCGCTCTTTGGCCCCGCCCACACACTAGTGGTGTGCACCGTTTTCCCGCCCTGACTCACTGTGATGAACAGCTCACTCAAGGGACCACGCTGCTGGGCAGGTGTGCTTTCTCCCCATATCTACCATCGAAAATTAGCTATGATGCTGGATAGAGGCCTCTGCATCCTTCACTTTCACGAGCACAATCCCTGTGCAGTTCCTGTGTCCAGGAGCTTCTCTCTCCTCATCTGCTGCTCTGATCGGTCTCTGACCTTTTATACACACAAGAGGCATGTGAAGTCGCATAGAAGCCCCGCTCTTTGGCCCCGCCCACACACTAGTGGTGTGCACCGTTTTCCCACCCTGACCCACTATGATGGACAGCTCACCCAAGGGACCCTGGCGCTGGGCAGGTGTGCTTTCTCCCCATATCTACCGTCGAAAATTAGCTGTGATGCTGGATAGAGGCCTCTGCATCCTTCACTTTTACGAGCACAATCCCCGTGCAGTTCCTGTGTCCAGGAGCTTCTTTCTCCTCATCTGCTGCTCTGATCGGTCTCCGACCTTTTATACACACAAGAGGCATGTGAACTCACATGGAAGCCCCGCTCTTTGGCCCCGCCCACACACTAGTGGTGTGCACCATTTTCCCGCCCTGACCCACTATGATGGAGAGCTCACTCAAGGGACCCCAGCGCTGGGCAGGTGTGCTTTCTCCCCATATCTACAGTCAAAAATTAGCTGTGATGCTTGATAGAGGCGTCTGCATCTTTCACTTTCACGAGCGCAATCCCCGTGCAGTTCCTGTGTCCGGGAGCTTCTTTCTCCTCATCTGCTTCTCTGACCATTTATACACACAATAGGCATGTGAACTCGTATAGAAGCCCCGCTCTTTGGCCCCGCCCACACACTAGTGGTGTGCACCATTTTCCCGCCCTGACCCACTATGATGGAGAGCTCACTCAAGGGACCCCAGCGCTGGGCAGGTGTGCTTTCTCCCCATATCTACCGTCGAAAATTAGCTGTGATGCTGGATAGTGGCCTCTGCATTCTTCACTTTCACAAGCGAAATCCCCTTGCAGTTACTGTGTGCAGGAGCTTCTTTCTCCTCATCTGCTGCTCTGATCGGTCTCTGACCTTTTTTACACACAAGAGGCATGTGAACTTGCATAGAAGCCCTGCTCTTTGGCCCCGCACACACACTAGATGTGTGCACCGTTTTCCCGCTCTGACCCACTATGATGGACAGCTCACTCAAGGGTCCCCGGGCTGGGCAGGTGTGCTTTCTCACCCTATCTACCGTGGAAAATTAGCTGTGATGCTGGATAGAGGCCTCTGCATCCTTCACTTTCACTAGCGCAATCCCCGTGCAGTTCCTGTGTCCAGGAGCTTCTTTCTCCTCATCTGCTGCTCTGATCGGTCTCTGACCTTTTATACACACAAGAGGCATGTGAACTCGCATAGAAGCCCCACTCTTTGGCCCCGCCCACACACTAGTGGTTTGCACCGTTTTCCCGCCCTGACCCACTATGATGGACAGCTCACTCAAGGGACCCCGGCGCTGGGCAGGTGTGCTTTCTCCCCATATCTACGGTGGAAAATTTGCTGTGATGCTGGACAGAGGCCTCTGCATCCCTCACTTTCACGAGCGCAATCTCCGTGCAGTTCCTGTGTCCAGGAGCTTCTTTCTCCTCATCTGCTGCTCTGATCAGTCTCTGACCTTTTTTACACACAAGAGGCATGTTTAGTCGCATAGAAGCCCCGCTCTTTGGCCCCGCCCACACACTAGTGGTGTGCACCGTTTTCCCACCCTGACTCACTGTGATGAACAGCTCACTCAAGGGACCCCGCTGCTGGGCAGGTGTGCTTTCTCCCCATATCTACCATCGAAAATTAGCTACAATGCTGGATAGAGGCCTCTGCATCCTTCACGTTTACGAGCACAATCCCCGTGCAGTTCCTGTGTCCAGGAGCTTCTTTCTCCTCATCTGCTGCTCTGATCGGTCTCTGACCTTTTATACACACAAGAGGCATGTGAACTCGCATAGAAGCCCCGCTCTTTGGCCCCGCCCACACACTAGTGGTGTGCACCGTTTTCCCGCCCTGACCCACTATGATGGACAGCTCACTCAAGGGACCCTGGCTCTGGGCAGGTGTGCTTTCTCCTCATATCTACCGTCGAAAATTAGCTGTGATGCTTGATAGAGGCGTCTGCATCTTTCACTTTCACGAGCGCAATCCCCGTGCAGTTCCTGTATCCAGGATCTTCTTTCTTCTCATCTGCTGCTCTAATTGGTCTCTGACCTTTTTTACACACAAGAGGCATGTGAACTTGCATAGAAGCCCCGCTCTTTGGCCCCGCACACACACTAGATGTGTGCACCGTTTTCCTGCTCTGACCCACTATGATGGACAGCTCACTCAAGGGACCCCGGCGCTGGGCAGGTGTGCTTTCTCCCCATATCTACCGTAAAAAATTTGCTGTGATGCTGGATGGAGGCCTTTGCAACCTTCACTTTCACGAGTGCAATCCCCGTGCAGTTCCTGTGACCAGGGGCTTCTTTCTCCTCATCTGCTGCTCTGATTGGTCTCTGACCTTTTATACACACAAGAGGCATGTGAAATCGCATAGAATCCCCGCTCTTTGGCCCCGCCGCACACACTAGTGGTGTGCATCGTCTTCCCGCCATTTACCCACTATGATGGACAGCTCACTCACGGGACCCCTGCGCCCCTCGTCGCGATGGCATAGTAACACACATATGGTCACTGGAGACAACTCTTCCAGCATTTTACGCAGCTGTAGTGAAGGAAAAGCACTATACATTTACCCAACGAGGTAGCACTTACTGATTAGCCACTGTAGACAGTGGGAAACAGTCTATTTGGTCAAATCCACAGATTTTTTTGCAAATTCGCACACATTTGCGGACCGCAGATCCGCAAAATGTGCCCATACTTAGTTAAATTACAAAATATCATACTGTTTGCTTATGCCAATGCTATAACTTAGCCTGTATATGTATAAAATGGCTCTTGAAGCATGATGTTGGCAGGAAACTAAAATCAATAAAGTATGTTCGTAAGAAAGTAAAAATAAACTTTATATATATTTTGGGACTTCGGGACTCGCCAATTTAGAATTGCTTGCACCTCTTCATATACATTGTGATTCCAGCAGGAAGTGACATGGATAGAGCATTTATCTACCTTTGCATATAGGTTGTGTGTGCGAAGTTTCTGTGGAACCCTCTCCACATAGGTTATGTGATCTGCCTCATTTTGAGAGAAAATTAGTCTGCCGTCCATGTAAACGACGACTTAAACATCGAGGAATTCTTGGAGGACCACATTAATAAAAAACAATTAAAAGGTGGATGGGGCATTGTAGAGTTTGAAGGGCTTGTCTGTGTTTGTAGAGACTGAACTTGGTTTCAAAAGCAGTCTTCCAGTTATCGCCCTCTCAGACTCTGATTAGATGGTGTGGTCCTGCAAGTCCAATTTGGTGTTATGCTGAACTTGGTCAAGGAGCACAGGACTCAATGGAAATGGTCTTTAGCTTTTTGTTTAGTATCAGATATTTTATACATACCCTTAGTTCACCATCTTTATCCGGCAAAAGAGGGAAAGTCACCAGGGAGGTGGGATGCCAAATAAATCTATCACTTAACAAGTCATCTAGACATTGATGTAGAAACACAGGGTCTGATTACGATCTTGGAGGGCAGGGTTACTCTATCACAAACCTAACAGATATCCCATATGCCAAGTTATAATTCCATTATATTCTATGGAACTTGAAATACGGCGGACGGGATATCCGTCACATTAGTGATGGAGCATCTCATCCACCAAGATAGTAATCAGGACCTTAGTCTCTGGTTCTGTCAGAGCAGAGTGTTGACCCAATGGGGTGGTAGCTGAGAGGCTTCTCGTTTGTCAAAGATGTCCTGGCTGTAATACTCAGGAAGAGAGGGTCCCAATTCAGGAATTCCGGAGCTTTCTATGCTGCAAATCAAAGGTGTCTTTAAATCCATGGCTTTTTGATAGCAGGTGCATTGATATTAGCTTCGATCAAGGGTTACTCTTCTAATAATTCAATCAATTTGGGTTATGTTGTTGGAGCTATGGCACACCTAGAATGGCCCCAAAGATGGGTGTATCAATTAGGTTGAATGTAATAGATTCTGTATGTCCATTAACACATACCATTGTGATAGGTTTTATCTGAAAGTTATGAAACCCAAGGAGAGTGCTGGACCATCTTTGGCTTTCACAGGTACAGGCATTGCTTTGCAAATAGTGGGAACTCCCCAGTTGACTGCTAAAGTCCAGTCTAAAAAGTTGCCAGTTGCCCCGGAATCGAGTAAAATAGAGAAAGTTTTCAGACCAGTAATAAGATTACTAGAATCATCATTAAAGTAAGGTGCTTAGATATGGATGTCACAGTATTCACCACATGTTGAGAGACCAAAGATTGCCAACGCTCTTTCAAGGTGGTCTTGTTCCTTACAGAGCCCTCTTGTTTTCTGAAAATAGGTTTTCCTTAGAGAGCCCTCCTACAGTCATCTTTGGACTTTTTGGTTTGCCTGGACACTCCTTAGCGAAATGCCCAGGTTTTCAGTAGTACTAGCAAAAGTTGAATTCTCTTCTTTGATTCCTTTCCAGTTGGATTAGAGGAGGACAAATCACCCCTATTTGCATAGGTTCAGGAACATATGTTTTTTCTCTAGTCTCTTCTCTGTTTAATGAGATCTACCTTAGGTTCAGTCCGAAGGTGATCTCCCTTTCTTTCTTGATCAATTTTGACAGCCAGATCTGGGTGGTTCCACAATTTGAGCAAACACATCTTTTAAACCATCCCTTAATCCATGATAAAAGAGGGACACATACTTCTCTTCTGGCCAATGGGTTTTAGTCATGAGCCAAGTGAAACTTTTGACAGAATAATAGATCTCTAGGTCCTTGGCATAAATTCAGCAACTACTTGTCACTGGCTTGTATAATACATGCATAACAAACAGTTTGCGCACAGCCTCCTTAAACCAATCAAAGTCGAGTAGTAATGGGTCGTTTGTGACTAGGGGTATTGATCAACTAGCTGCACTGCCCCCTATGTAAGATATTAGGAATGCTACTCTAGCGTCATCATTTGGGAAGGCACTAGGTCTACAAAGGAACTGCAAATGGAATTGATTCATTAAAATTCTGACCTTTACAGCATCTCCAAAGAATCATTCAGGTGGGGACAAGGACACGGGGAATCCGCATGGTTACTGTTACATAACTGGCGAGGAGACACCAGTGGCCTCTATAATGTAGTGTCCTAGGATTGGCAATTGTATGAAGGTTGGTGTTTCTTTTGGGACAGCTCTGGTTTCCCAGAACAACCAATTGTCTTTTGGCTTGTAACTTTGTAGCTCAGTTTTTAAATCTGCATCCTCATACTGTAAAGAATATTCCTCAGTCTGCAATGCAGTAAGAGCCTGGGCTAATTCGGTAACTGAAGGGGTATTTTTGGAAAGGTCCTGGGCTAGGTCATGAGTGGTAAAGTGATCTGACACCATCGCTTGGACGGGGTTTGATTTTCTGATTTGACTTTCGGTTACACTTGCCACTCAGCTGCCAAAACGCAGGGCCTCCACAAGAGTGAAGCAAATCCTCCAACCTCTCCCAGCACTACCCTCAACATGGGTAATACCCTTCCGCTGGCAATGGTCCAATAAGGGTAGGGGGTTGGGAAGGAGAGAAAAATAAAGAAAGACTCATCAGGCTACTTCTTCAGCGGGGTTGCTCGGATCAGTGTGTGATGCTTGGATCAGGGTGTGGTTCAGAATAACATGCACACCTTCCGGTGTATGTATCTTGTGATGTATAAACAACAAAGGTAGAGGTCAATATAAAACGGATAACAACCGTCCTGCTTATAATGCATATGTTTATATCATTGGCATACAAATCACTCACATTATAGGATTATTTTGATGCCTTTACATTGAATCTCTCTGGTGATATCTTCTCTGAAGTAGTTTGGGGAAATTAATCAGCATCAAATGACAACAATGTGTCAATAGCGAGAAAACCAATGTCTAGTTGGAAGGACCGCCACTCTATTATTCACAATGTTTCAGTAGTATAAACCCAATGTCTCTGGTCTCAGGGATGGCCGCTCAATTGACAATAATTTTTCAATATTAATAAACAAAATGCCTCAGGTCTCATGGACCGCTGCGCAGTTGTCAAATATGGCAATATTTTGACAATAGGTTTGCTTATGTAACTGAATTATAATGGGTTGAATAGTTCATCAATCCGCTTAAGCTCGCTGGTTACCAAAATGTTATTTGTATTATTTGCGCACAGTTTGAAGACCTTTGCATTATAGGTTAGCATGTGGTTTTCTTATATGTGCAGCAAAATTATTTTAGCAATTTACAGTCGTGTAAAAATATAACTGGTATGGTGTTAAGTCCAATGATCTAGAGGCAGTACAAAAGTATTATTAATTCTTAATTATGAATAATAAGATTCACAAATAGGAAATCACAAAATGTAATGTGCTAACATTAGAATTTGTTATTTAGCAAATTTCTAGCGTTTCCAGTCTGTGTGCAAAAAAAAGACCTTTGAAAGTCCAAGCTACATACCAATTTACACATTTAGTAGGCACAAACCAGTTAGCGAGTGGTTTTTGAGTTGCTAAATATTAGATCATATGGTCGTACTACTTTTAATGAAAATCGTTGTTTGGGAAAAGTATGACTTGTCATCAGATGTACAACTGAAACAAGTATTTCATTTTCATTTAGGATTTTGAAATGGCAATATATTTTTTTGCACGTTGTAGAGAGAGATCAGAATGAGGTGAAAATGTTAAGGACATCTCCAGCAACAAATAAAAAGACTTCTGTTTGATTACTTTTCAAAATCTTTAGTGCGATTGCATTGTCTGAGACATACACTGGGGTCAAATATGATTTTGTATTTTCATTTAAGAAAGAAAACAAGTCATAAAAAGCTTATCGAACGTTCAGATTCTAATATTGTCTACTGCTCAAATACCAAAAGGTTATAGGTTTTATGAGAGAGTGATGCAGTTGCTCCTCAGTCAGTGAAATTCCAGGAATAATACCTGAGTTACAGCACAAAGCATTCTAAAACAGTAATCAAGAACATTATTCACTTTGAGTGTATGTAACTGAAAAACTAGAGGCAGGAACTACGCTAACATATATATTTATATGTAGAAAATCTCCACCACCACTTGCTTTCCTCATACAGCAAAAATGACGAAGAGCAGACCCAAAATTACTGGTGCAAAATTAGAGTGTCTTTATATATATTCACTGAAAAAAACAAAGGTTTTACAGACGTTATAGTTAGGAATTAGCATTTCAAAAACCTTTGAAATTCACAAAAAAAACCATAGGTTTCAGGGACGCTATAATTAGTTGAACATTTGACTTATATACAACCAGAGAAATTCACCTGTTATAGTTAGTTGAGCTAATAACTTGCGCACCTGCAATGCACTGCTGATGATGTCAGATATTACATCACTCATGACATGGTCAGTGACATCACTGATGACATCACTGATGACATCTCCAATGACATCACATGCAACAATCATCTTGATCAATATTCATGCTCTGTACATTAGCCTTCCACGTGTGATTGCCATGCATCTCAAACGTTCCATCAAAAAACAAATATGTGTAACACAATGCTACTGGTGTGTGTGTGTGCACATTATTGTGCTGCCTTTCGACCTGGGTATTGGTGGCTCATCAGCCATGGGCAGAGTACACATCCTAGATCACATGTAACAAACAGTAAACAGTAATGTATAGATTTGTATTGCTGTACGCTCTGTTGTCAGGCTTTACCAGTATAGCAGATTCACGTTTGACATACATTGCTTGACTGTAATGAGCTATGAACTGTGTATGATGTAGCCTCACTGCTGATCCTCCCTCCATCCGAGCACATTCACATGTGTACATTTCGCAATAGCAACACTTTCAATAATACCGCACACCATTGACATGCGTGCCTGTGCATATCCATAACCTTGACAACGACATGTAATGTTCACCATTCAATCTTTTCAAACTTCATCAACAATAGATTCCGCCCTCCCGACACATGCAACAGTAATCTAAATTGCACACTCTGCTACGTCAAAACTACAAAAGAAACACACATAAGTGCACTTCCTGGCCAGACAGGAACTGAACAAGGTCCATGGAATAATTATTCACCCCCCCCACTCTGGCCGGGTGTACGCAAGCCCAGCCCACTTTGCGTATGTATAAATAGGATAACCACGATGCCACACGTCCCTCTTCTTCCACACTACCTCAAGTGATATGCCGCATCCACCTAGCATATCACAATGCACAATAAAAAAAAGAAATGGATCCATGAGGTGTACACCATCCTGGCAATCAACACGGGCTCTAAATTGTGAGCCCTACTGCCCATCATCTACGAAAGGGATCCATGAGGTGTACACTCTCCTGCAATCAGCACTCCATCTGAATTGTGAGCACTGCTGCCCGTAGTTTTTGCTCACACAACAATGACAACAGGTAAGCAGTGCGGCATTGGTGCAAAGCGTGGTTATGCTTCAGCCTGGCTGCGCAACTGCGAACAAACGATATTGCCGTGCGTAATGTTGTGATCTCTGACCTCATTCAGTCCCATATCTGTCTAATTTTGAAGACCTGCTGGACCTTACTGTAGGCCTGAGCCAGCGGGCAGGGCTGCCCTACAGACACCTCTTGAGCGCGGTGCTGCGGGAGGGGTAGGATGCATCAGCCAGAGTGCGCACGTGCGAATAAGCGATATTGCCATGTGTAATGATGTGATCTCTGACCTAATTCAGTCACATCTCTGTCTCATTTTAAAGACCTGCTGTGCCATACTGTAGGCCAGAGCCTACGGGCAGCGCTGCCCTACAGACACCTGTTGAGTGTGATGCTGTGGGAGTGGTGGGGTGTATTACCCTGAGTGTACACGTGCGAAAAACTGATGTTCTTGTGCATAATGATGTGATCTCTGACCTCATTCAGTCACGTCGGTCTCGTTTTAAGGACCGGCTGGACCGTACTGTAGGTCTGAGCCAGCGTGCAGCGCTGCCCTACAGACACGTGTTGTTGGCTTTTAGGACACTGTAGTGAGCTTGTTACTAAGTGTACATGCACACAGGCTCATGCCACTGCAATAAGCTCAGTTTCTTTGTATGTGAACGTTGGTATAACATATTTTTAACCGTGTGTATTCATGTGCGCTCCAACTCCTCTTTGAACCACGCTTACCATTAACAGTTGGTAGATCGTACTTCAAAATGACGGATGCACTCAACTCCTATTTTCTATCAAGCTTGAAATGAACCTTCATTTACCTCCAGACGTTTCCACCATTAAATTATTTCTCCCTTTTCAGACATTCCATTGATTGCCTCAAGAAGGGTGGAGCGGGAGCTGACCCCGCAATGATGCCCTGGGCATTCTGACACCTTCCATTGTGGTTTCAAGACACGGTTCCCGCCCGGACACCTGGTCTACCATACAAACTTACCCCGGACTATTAGCTTGCACCAGCACATCGTGGGACACACCAGTGGTGGCAGGTAAGCAGTGAAGCTTGGTGTGCAAGACCTACAATTGAGCACAGTGCGCGGGAAGGGGCTGGCGTGCAGCACCCTGGGTGCACAGGTGCATGCAAGCGATTTTCCCGTGGCTAAAAATGTAGGACTATATTATCAAAGAACGGCAATAACATTATCACCACTTTAGCAGCAGGAAACTGCCGCTAAAGCTGCTATATGGGGTTGATAATATGCCCTTGTGAATTCCCATAGAAGCCCAGGTTCACACCAGAACCTGGGCTTCTATGGGAATTCACAAGGGCATATTATCAACCCCTTATCACTGCTTTAGTGGTAGTTTTTTGCCGCTAAAGCGGCGATAATGTTATCGCCGTTCCTTGATAATATGACCCATAATCTCTGGCCTCATGTGTTTCATTTTAAGGACTTGCTGAACCACACTCTTTCTCATGGACCCCAGCGTCCTAGACAAATGGGTGACAGGAGGGTAAACACTAAGGGCTGGGTGCAGTAGGCCAGCGCTCTGTCTCCTCCTCCCTCTCTTCTTTTGACTCTCCCTCACCTTCTCACAGCCACCCACTCCTCCTCCTTTCCATTCTCACTATGGTCCTTTCATTCGGACTACCTTTCTTTACCTCTTCCACATAGCACACATACTTATGTTTAATTTTTGTCTTGCAGGTTTCTTACGCTGCTTCCCCTGCAGTCCAACCCATGTTCTTTTTACAATACTGTTTCTTCTATTAAAGTTATGTTTCTATTTATTTGTGTTTTAATAAAGGTTACTTATTTTTCAAATAAATAACTGAGTGTATTGGTCTTGTTTTTCTGACAACACGTGTCTATTATTTATTGTGAAAATCATCTGTTTATAGGAGATTTTAAGGACAAACTTATGAAATATTAGAGTCCACCTACCAAACCTAATCTAACTGACTATTAGACAAATGAAGCCTGGGTAATTGTACAACTGCAAGAGTTCTATGAGTGTATCACTTTATAACACCATAAGTACTGCCCGTGTGATTACAGAACAAATAAGGCACTGCCTAGGATCTCCGAGGCTTCAGGGACTGTCGACGCCCACCCTGCATATATAAATAAAGCCCCGTAGTATGGCAATCCCTGGACTTCAGTTAGCCTCGAACCCCCAAACAATTAGTAAACAATACCCGGGAAGGTGGCGCTCCCCTAGGCTGCAAAATATCTCTGTTCCCTTCTTCGCCTAATTTACATGTGACATTAAGATCCCCAGTCCTACAGAGACCCCTCAATATAATAATTGGATTGGCCACGGAACGTTACCCATCAGGGGCCTCATTTAAAAGAACGGGTGAGATCTCGCTTTTATTGTTTCTTCTTTTCTCTCCACAGCGATACAAGATTTTCTTCCTCTCGCTTCAAGTAGTGGAGCAAGTATTTGCTATCACAGGGTGAAAGCCATGCACCACCCTCTAATAGCAAACACAAATGTCCAGCGAATGCTCAACCCGGGACATTGTATGAGCTGCACCTGAGAGGTCGCCCTCCCTAGGACCATGATGCATTTGTTAGTATAAACGCATACTAACACATGTATAGTACAGCGACCATAATGTAGTGAAGAAGCAAATGAAGCGCAAAATCTAAAAATATAAATCCTTCTAGAAGTCAGATGACATAGTTCAATGAGCCGACGACCCTGGCATGAGTAGAAACAGATACACAAAGAAAACGGGTCTTCAGCACGAGGCAAGCAAATTTGAAACATTGGTGTGTGGTGCCTTCTTTTTACCTTCTCCCGCACGTTGCCAAATTTATGTAGTGAAGAGGCAGACAACAGTGGATCCAATAAGTAGATTTAGTACAAAAAACACCTGAAACAACCACCAACAGGAGCAGACAGCAAAGCAACCGTCTAATCCAGTACCGTGTACAAACTCCGCAAGGTTCCCCTCATGACAGCCTAACATTCTAACATTATACTTAGATTCTAGTAAAATTACATACTCATATTCTACTATAACTCACATTGCAATTCTACACAGAACACATGACTTTACAGCAATGAGCTCATGGTTTCATCCACGAGTATTGAGACCGGTAGGGGTAAGTATTTCGCTTCCCACTCCCTTTATTGTATGAACGTATACCAACACTTCGTCCACAGGTATGCTAATGCGCCCAGAGCACATCACTTTACAGCAATGAGCTCACAATTTAGGTTTCATTCCCGAGTCTTCACACCAGTAGGGGTGAGTAGTTCGCTTCCCACTACCTAAATTATATAAACGCATACTAACACTACTTACACACTTTTACTACAGCGGCTAGTATCCTACAGCACCCAGAGCCCATCACTTTACAGCAATCAGCTCGCTTTCATCCCCAAGTCCTCATACCGGTGTGCATAACTACTTCGCTTCCCGCTTCCGGTATACTATCAACACACAGTAGCGGTCAGTAGTTCGCTTCCTACTCCCTGTAGAGTATAAACGCCTACTAACACTACTTGCACACGTATGCTACAAACACCAGACCACATCACTTTACAGCAACGACTTCACGGTTTAGACTCTCGATGTGATACTCGAGTGCAGCACCATTTCATATCAGAACCATGCCACTCTAGGCAACACCACATTTTCATACCAGTAACAGTGATAACTACCTACTGGCAATAGTTCCTTGATTCTTTTAGCTTTCAAAACTTCTCTCTATTACTGTCTTTCTACTTTTCCATATAAATAGTTTTTTTTATATTCAAGTACACATTGAAGTCAGAAATGCAACGTATTCTATAAACACACTTTCTAGAACATTCTACACATGGAGGTTAAAAGTTCATAATTTTTTTTAAACCTAACAATATTTTTTGCAACATTTTCTCGAACATTTAACGGCACATGCAGGTTAAAAGTTCACGATTATTTTAAGTTTGAACTGTGCCTTCCAAATGCAAGTAGCAGGTGTGGTTGAGTTGAGAAAATGTTATCCTATAATATGTACTCCATGTGCAAACTGCATTTTCTTAACCAATCACAAAGATACTTTTCCACAAAACGAATGTGCACCCTACTTTTAAATATACAATGTTTTTCCTCTCCCAATCCGGTACCGTTTTTTATGCGAAAAGAAACTAGTTCCTAATCTTTAAACATATCTCCTATTCTACTAAGGAACTGCATGAGCTACAGACATCTTTCCATACCTTCCAGCCATACCTTCAAAATGCTAGTGTGGATCATAGGACATAGCTATGTTTTCTGGTGCAAGAGGTATGCAGAACAGAGACGTATTGACTTAGACCTAGGTTTACAAAATGTGGACATTAAATGGTTTGGACAGAGAGGATTGAAGTGGCACCAATTGTTGCCTTTGGTTAAAACCTGTTTCATCTCCAACACCCGGACCTCATGATTGTGCACTGTGGTGGAAATGACCTAGGCACATTGACTTGGGTAGGTTTGGAAATGCTTATGAAAATCACCTTTGTACAATTGATGTTACTTTTGCCTCAAACTGTCTTTGTATATTCCAATATATGCCAAAGACAGAAATTAAAATGGCCCAAAAAATGTTGTCCTCAGATTGAAAAATCTTGGAAAAAAGTCAACAAAGCTGTATCTGCATACCTCAGAGACCACAAAATGGGCTCCATCTACAACAACAACATCTCACTTTGTAGCACAGACCTCTCAATTTGATCCCCAGTTCTACTCACCCATAGGGGTGGGTAGTTTGCGCTTTACAAATACCATATTGATTTACCTTTGCACTCCGTATATAACACCACCTAAGCATCATAGACAAGCTACAATGTTCGAAATAAAAGTTCATCCAAGTAGCTATAACTACATGCTGACACTAATTACACAGATGTGGCACAGCGGCCAGAGCACATGACATCACAGCATATGACACACAGCTTGGGCTCACCATTATTCCCCGACTCCGGCAGCAGCTCAGCTTAGTAGCATGAGACTCTAGACAATACCTCACATATATTCAGAACCCCAGGACTTTCATACCAGTACGGGTCAGTAGTTCGTCCTTATTTATTTTATTTATTTTAGTGTTTAATAGAACGCAAACTTGACCCGTTAAGTTATCAGAGTGCTTTACAGAGTCAAAGAGTCATACAAGAGTCACGATAAAACGAGAGTATATTGTACATTAGGCAGGGGGGTGCTGAATACAAGAGGAATGGGAGTATACAAGGATAGTCAATATTACAGTTGCTGTTGTTGGGGCGAGGTCGAAGGAGGATGAAAATAGTCTCTGAGGTGTTTGTGGGGCGGGGTTAGCTGAGGAATTTACCCATGAGGAAGGATTTAGCCTCCTTTTTGAAGCGTGCCAGAGAGGGGATTCTTCTGATGGCGGGTGGGAAGGAGTTCCATATTCTTGGTGCAGCGCCAGTGAACGCCCGATTATAGTTTTTTTTCCAAAAGCGTGCAGGCTGGAGTAGGAGGCCATTGGCCGATCGTGAGTTTCTGCTACCTCCAGATATCACAAGTTTCTGTGTAAGATACGCAGGGGAGTTTGAGTGTAGGGCCTTGTGCGTGATGCATGCCAGCTTAAGTTGAATTCTGGCCTTGAGAGGAAGCCAGTTCAACGCTTTCAGATGGGGAGTGATGTGATCAAATTTCCTAGTGACGGTGAGTAGCCTAGCGGCTGCATTGAGGCAGGCTTTTAAGGGTGCTAGGGAGATATTGGGTAGACCAGAGAGGGTGGAGCGGGCGTATTCCAGCCTAGAGATGACTAGTGCTTGGACTGCAAGTTTTAGGTCGGAAGTGTCAAGAAAGGGTTTCAGTTTCCACAGGTAGCTCAGGTGGAATCTGGCAGATTTGGCCATTGAGTTGACGTGGTCTTGCATGTTTAGGCTGTAATCCAAGCTTATTCCCAGAGATTTGGCCGAGTGCACAATGGTCAGGGGACAGTTTAAGGCTGTGATGGCTTTGATCCATGTCTGGATCTCAGAGTTGCTGTTTGGTGGGGAAATTAGAAAGGAACTCAGTTTTCTTTGCATTGAGTTTAAATTGGTTGGAGGAGAGCCATTGGACGGTCAACTTCAGGGCCTCATTCAGGGAGAGAATCTCCTTGAGAGATGAGATTTTTATGTAGATCTGAGTGTCATCGGTGTATATATGATAGGAGATATTTGCGGTGCAAAGGACTTTGGTAAGGGGTTCTAAATAAAGGTTGAAAAGGGTGGGGGACAACGTTGATCCTTGAGGGACTCCAACCGTGACCAAGGAGGGAGCGGACAGGTTACCGTTGATTAGGAATCTCTGAGACCGATTTTGGAGGAAGGATCTAAACCAGTCAAGGACAGGGCCATCTAATCCCATCCTAAGTTTGAGGCATTCAAGTAGCTACACGTGGTTGATCATGTCGAAGGCCGAGAATAGATTTAGGAGGATTAGGAGACAGGTTTTGTCTTGGTCAAGGGGTTGTAGAGCATCATCGACGATGTGGAGCATGGTGGTTTTAGTGCTGTGTCCAGCTCGGAAACCAGATTGGCAGTCATCGAGTAGGTGGAAGTTGTTGATGTGGTGACTTAGTTGCTGTTGCACACACTTCTCCAGTACTTTAGCTAAGAGAGGAATGTTGGAAATCGGTCTGAAATTGTCTGGGGAGGTTGGATCCAGCGATTACTTTTTCAGAATGGGAAGGATATGGGCCGCTTTCACAGAGTCAGGGATTGATCCCTGCCGGAGAGAGGCGTTATTTATCACAGTCCAGCTAGGAATAATGGATTGGGCGGCGGTCACAAGACAGTTTAAGGGGAGCGGGTCATTGAAATGGTTGTTTGGGTTTAAGGTGGAAAGGATTTTGGCGACAGAGTCATCGTCGTAGAGTGAGAATTCAGTCCAGTGTGCTTGATTCTTAGGTGAGGACTGTTTAGGCAAGGGGGGAGGAGGTGGAAGGTCAGGGTTCGATAGAGAGAGTGAGGCAGAACTATGTTTGTTACCAAAGATTTTGATTTTGTTTGCAAAAAACGAGGAGAATTCATCGGAAGTGATGAGAGATTTGGGGTTTTCTTTCGATGTTCTGGCCAATTTGTTCGATTGGTGTTTGACCAACTCAAAGAGTTTGCGTGGTTTGTTCTAGGCATTTCCTAGTTCAGCTCTGAAGAACTCTTTTTTTGAGTTGAGGATGTTCTTGTTGTATGTATTTCTGGCATGGTGGAAAAGTTTTAGGTGAGCGGCAGTGTGGTGCTGTCTCCAGATTCTTTCGGCTTGTCGGAGGGATCTCCTCTCATTGTTGAGGGAACCAGTGAACCATGGGTTTCTATCATTGACTTGAGTTCTTTTTAGTTTAAGAGGGGCTAGGTCATCCAGAATGTTCACCAGAGTTGCAGAGTAGTGATGATTGAGGTCACTGACCGATGTGATATGTGGGGGTGCAGATTTGCAGCAGACCTTAAGTTCCTTGCGGTCCAGGTTCTTGGTGTCTCTGACCCAGCATTTGGGAAGAACGGGTTGTGGTGTCCTTATCTTGTGGTGCCGGGTAGAAGGAAGGCAATGGCGTGGTGGTCAGACCAGTCACAGGTGTCTATAGAGATAAGCTTGACGGTTGCCTCCTTCGAGATGATCCAGTCAGGGGTGGCCCCTTTCGAATGGGTTGGGAGTGAACAAGCTTGGGTCAGGTCTTGATCAGCCAGGAGGTCTTTAATGGCGTTGACATGAGGATCATTGGGATCGTTCCAGTGTCGGTTGAAATCTCCAAGAAAAATATCTTTGGCTTTGGAGGAGCTCTTTGCTGTGAGAATTTCCATGAGGTGGTCAGTGAAGGAGTCGTTGGTGCCTGGGGGGTGGTAAAAGATGTGCAGGTTGCACAGTTGGGTGGTGTTACTGCAAATTGAGAGGGCTAGGCATTCACAGGAATCGGTAGTATCCACAAGGAGCTCTGTAACAAGGAGGTTAGAGCGATAGATGCAGGCGATGCCACCACCTTTCTTGTTATGTTTTCTGTCTAGCCTAGCAATGTTATAGTTGGGGGGGAATAAGAGGTCCAGGCATGGGGATGAGGAATCATTAAGCCATGATTCTGTCAGAAGGGCTTAGTCAGAGTTATTGTTCAGGATGAGAGCAGCAATATCGGCGACATGCTTTACTGCCGATCGGCAGTTAATTAAGAGACCAGTCAGGGAGGGGATTGAGGTGGTGTCAGGAGTCGGGGCAGCCAGGTGCACAGGCGCTAGATTGCTTCTGATCACCCTTCTGTTACAGAGGGGAGCTGATCTGCAGGGGTTGATAGCGACCGTGCGGATGGGATGTTCAGCACTCATGTCTGATAGACAGGGAGTGACCGGGGCTGCATTATGGTCCTGGAGGATGTCAAGGATTTCCTTTTCAGTGAGGTCTAGGGGATTTGATGTGACGAGGGAAGGGTTGTAGGAGAGGGCGAGGGCCAGGGTTTCCTCCTCCGATAGGTGGCTAGGGTGCTTACGAGGGGGAAGATGTCTCAAGGATGTCGGTAGTGGGTGTTTGGGAAACTCTGGGATAGGAGGGGGAGTGGCATTCAGCTAAAGCTTGAGGCTAACGAAGGAGAGTTCGGCGAGGTGAAGGAGGTTCATTGGATCCAAGATGGAGAAGTGGATGCTCTGAATTATTTTGGTGGCTCTGGAGTCCAGAGTATCGATATCCGTGTAATGGGGGGCGCGGTAGAGGTGCTGGGAGCCTTAGGATGGACTGTGTTAGGGGTCATAAAAGGGGTGGATTGTGTGTTAGCAGAGCTAGCTTGACCTGCATCAGCAAAAGTCATTGGAGGCGTACCGGTCTTAGAGTCCGAGTGGGGAGCATGAAGGGAGGAGACCAAGGTTCTCGAGTCGATTGCGTTGGGGAGGCTGGTAGGAGGACTGAGGGGGTTTGGGTGTGCTGTGTTGGAAACCGTGGACACCGAGGGAGGAGATAGAGGGGAGGAGACCCAGGGTCTCAAGGTGGTAGTGTTAGCAAGGCAGGTAGATGAGCTGGGGGGGTAGGAGGAACTGTGCTGGAGACTCTTAGAGAGGTGGCTTGTGGGAAATTAGTCATGATGGGCAGGTGAGTCAGAGGATCATCAGGACGGGTGTTGGTCACCTTCCCAGTGTCATGCACATGGTTTCGGAGGATGGTAAAAAGATCTGCAAATTTATTAAGGTTTTCGGTTGATGCTTGGAACAATTCAATGCCGCTTTTGTGAAGGGTGATGGCGAGGTCAGCTCGCAGAGTTGCTGAGGGCGCTATTGTGAGCTTAGTGCCATAGGGAATGTTCCTGGTTGAGCATACATTGAGGAGCAAAAAGGTATTGGGCCAAGAGGGGATTTTACTGGAGTAGAAAACGAGGTCGTTGATGACTGTGCCATTTTATGCACAGAAACACAGGTCAGAGATCAGTGACTCAGGGTGATTTTTCAGGGCGAGGTGTTTGAAGGCTTTTATAGCGGTTTTAGAGAGTTTAAGGGGGTAAACCAGGGTGTATGAATTAGCCCCAGAGGCAGTCAGACCAGGACCAACCATGTTGGCTAGGGTTGGGCACACTCGGGGAGACCTAGATCAGTAAGCAGCCGAAGTAATTGTGATCATGGTAATTAAGATGGTGAACTTTGTAGGAGATAAACAAATTAGCTGGGTTGTAGGTGAGAGTTCCCATGAGACAACAGGTCTTTTGTAGAATGTTGCAGCCAGTCGGTGCCACTTCAAGATGGCCACCACCTGATCGAATAGGCCCTAGCTTGTAGTGCTGGTGCAGTCCTCTTTCTGTTGCTCCTGCCTGAAAAAACAGCCTGGCTGGGGTCCAGCTAAGGGCCGTTGTTTGTTTTTAAAGAGCAGTCCTCTTTCTGTGGACATTAACAGGAGCTACCATTTTGGAAGATAGAAGGTCGGAAGACAGTGTGAGGGGTTAGATTGAGTACAAGATGGCTGTCACCATTTTAGGGTCAGGCATTGCTTAAAAGGAAACTCTCTAACCAGTCATTGGCAATAGATCATGGTCCTTTGCATCAGAAAGGCTCTCAAGTGGAAAAGCTTGCATAATTCCTCGTTTGAGGTCCGCTGCGACCCAGGAGTTCAGCAAAAATTCTCTGCTTTGCTAAAAGCGCCGCCATTTTGGGTGCCTGAAAACTAAGTACCAGGATCAGTTAAAGAGTCAAACTGTTCAAAAAAGAGGAATGAGGAAAAAACAGTACCTGGCGCGTCCTGATCAAAAAGTGGATGGAGGGACACTCTTTGCCAAGCCGTATGTCCGAGGATTCCAGGTGATGCAGAAAAGAAAGAGGAAGGCTGGGCATCTGGGCGGTGAGCTCCGTTGCAGGAGATATTCTCTGGCCACAAAAGGAAAGAGGAAGGTTGGACATCTGGGCGGCGATCTCCGATTGCAGGCGATACTCTCTGGCCAAAGGACATGCGAGAGGCTGAGGGTGAGAACCCTGCTCTCGTCAGCTGGGCCGTCTCGCGTGAGTCCTCAGCAGGCAGCCGTAGAATGTGCAGGGTTCGGGGAGATGCCGAGGTGGTGACGTCTTGGGATCGGCACTGGGGCAGGGAAATCAGCGCTCGTGTGAAGCCGAATTTCAGGCAAGACCATCGGCAACCAGGTCTCGACCACGTCCCTTCACGGAAGAGAGGGGCACTTCCCAGACGGCGATCACAGGCTGCGAGCAGGGGCCGTCCCCGAGTCAATCCCGGCACCAGAAAGACACAAAATCGCTGGGGCAAGATGCGCGGCGTTGGATGGGAGCGCCACCAGGCCCAGAGCTCTTACCCACAGCAGAGGGCCGGTGGCAAGATGTACAGATCAGGTAGCCGGTAGCAGTAGCCTGCGGCGAGAGGTGCGATGAGCGGCGATGGGGTCCGGCAAAGTGGGATCGGACCAGGGCAGCCGCCTCCGACGTTCCAACGGGAGAAACGGATGACCAGCCCAGCTTCCCCGGTAAGTCTTGGTGGTGGAGTGCAGTCCGGTTCAAGAGGTGGGTTGCGGGATGGCTTGTGTGACGGTTTAAACAGGGATAATTACTACTTGCCAATCCCTAAACCGGGAGCTTCTCCACAAGACTCCTACACGGTGGCCATCTTCAGTTAAAAACACATGCTGACACTACCTCCACAACTGTAGTGCAGCGGCCATGGCACATGACTTCACTGCATAAGACACACAATTTGGGCTCACCCTTTAATCCCCGAGTCCCGCACCAGCTCACCTTAACTGCATCAGATCTACGCAATACCTCACTTAATTTTCCGTAGCCCACCACTTACACACTGGTAGGGGTGAATACTTTGCTTCACAACCCCACTATAGCACACCCTAAATACCCCACAGAGGTTACAGTGCTCCTACCCTCCTATTTCCAACTTTTTCCCCCTTTTTTCCTGTTACTCGCTTCAATTGAATGACAAAATGGTGGACAACACTTTCTAGTTGCAACCGCTCACACTGTACGTGGATTTTTTTCTGCAACCTCTTGTGCAGGAATTACCCTCGTATCTTAAAGATTCTGGGGATTTTCTCCGTAAAATTAAGAATACAGCTTGGGACCCTGGGTGGCTACTAATGACCCTAGATGTTAATAGCCTTTACACATGTATCCCCCGCAGTTAGGGATTGAGGCATGCAGATATTTCCTTAGGACTAGATCCATCTCGTACTTGCTCCATACTGAAATGCTATTGGATATGGCATATCTATGCCTAACTAAGAATTATTTCCTACTTAATGGGAATGTTTACCATCAACTCATTGGGACTGCGATGGGAAACTGCTTCGCCCCCAGTTTCGCGGTCTTTACCTGGGCTGGTGGGAGGAGCAGGTGGTCCAACAGTCCCCTGTCTACCAGACGAAAATCATTCAATGGCTCCATTACATAGACGATATTTTTGTCATATGGAACGGAACCAGTAATGAGGCAGCAGAATTCGTTCAAACACTCAATACCAACACTTTTAATCTTTCCTTTACGAGTCACACCAGCAAAACAGTGATTGACTTTTTGGACCTTAAAGTTAAAGTTGTAGGCAACAATCTCACAACTCTTTTGTATAGAAAAGAGACTGCAGGCAATAGTCTGCTGCATGCCCACAGTTGCCATCCCAACAGCTTGATTGACTCCATACCCATTGGTGAATTCTTACGTGCTAAACGTAACTGTTCAAAAGAGGAAGATTATCATAAAGAGGTGCTCGTCATGACAGAGCGCTTCAGACAGAGAGGATACACTAGAAAGTGCATTTCCAAAGCTATTGAAACAGTGAATGCAAGGGAGAGAGACAGTCTGATTGCCATCAAAGATGCTAACAATGATGCCTCTGAACCATTAACTTGCAGATTCATCACTGATTACCATCAACAATCTAGCAAAGTAAGACAAGCTATGGGTAAATTCTGGGATGTATTAAAACATGATAAAGATGTGGCCAATAGTGTTGGTGAACACCCCCAGATCACGTACCGAAGACCCAGATCACTTAAAGACATGCTGTGCACCACTCTAGTACCAGGGAAAAGTAAGAAAAATAGTACGATTCAAGGTTTTTATGTTTGCGGCAAATGCAAGGCCTGTCGCAACAGCAAAAACCAAAAAGAGGTCAAACTATCTAACGAGTGGGACAATTTTAAAATCTTGAAACATGTCACATGCCTCACTGATTATGCCGTTTATGCCCTTAAATGTCCCTGTAATCTGTATTACATTGGAAGCACGATACATCAGGCCAAAAAGAGGGTACTTGAACATATGCGTGCCATCCCATAGAAAGACATTTTGCCATATACCATAAAAGCAATGCCCACCGACTATCATTCTGTGTCCTAGAAACTGTACCCATCAGGGAAAGAGGAGGAGATAGAATCCAAGAACTTAGAAGATTGAAATCAAAATTGATCATAAAATATAGAACTACACAACCACTGGGGCATAACCTGCATGAGGAACTTGCTGTGCACCTAGGCTAGAGTTCACTGTCTGTTCATCAGTATAACCGTTCTCATGATTGTTTTTTAAGACTGTATGTGAGATATTGTTTTTAGATGTTATAAGTCACATTTGTTGGTCTTTTTATTTTTACAGATCTCTGGGAAGTCTCAATAGTTGAGTCTATTTACTATGGCCATGATCACAGCAGTCTGGGAGCACGTATGTCAGTTGGATTCTAGGACACCCCCGCGCCGCACGGCCACCAGCTGCTGCGAGTGCCTTTCCCGCCTTCTGCCTCGCTGCCCCGGCTCCGCCGCGTGACCACGCCCCCTGACATCGAGCGGCGTGGTCTCCGCTCGCTTCCTTCCCTGTGTTTCTGTGCCTGTTAATATTGTGCTTTGTTTTGTAATATTTGCTGTTATTCTGTGATTTTCTCCCCCATTGTTGCCTGGTTGCCTGTTCCTTCAGCCGCCCCCGTCTCATCCCTCCCCGCTCCCCGCTTCCCGCCACCACCGCTTACCCCGCCCCTTTCTTCATTCTGTACCCTCCCCGCTCCCGCCTCCCAGCTGCTCCGCCCCCCGCGCACTTGGCCATATATGGCGACCGTGCGACGCAGGTGAGTGTGACCTAATTCTAGGACACCCCCGCGCCGCACGGCCACCAGCTGCTGCGAGTGCCTTTCCCGCCTTCTGCCTCGCTGCCCCGGCTCCGCCGCGTGACCACGCCCCCTGACATCGAGCGGCGTGGTCTCCGCTCGCTTCCTTCCCTGTGTTTCTGTGCCTGTTAATATTGTGCTTTGTTTTGTAATATTTGATGATATTCTGTGATTTTCTCCCCCATTGTTGCCTGGTTGCCTGTTCCTTCAGCCGCCCCCGTCTCATCCCTCCCCGCTCCCCGCTTCCCGCCACCACCGCTTACCCCGCCCCTTTCTTCATTCTGTACCCTCCCCGCTCCCGCCTCCCAGCTGCTCCGCCCCCCCGCGCACTTGGCCATATATGGCGACCGTGCGACGCAGGTGAGTGTGACCTAATTCTAGGACACCCCCGCGCCGCACGGCCACCAGCTGCTGCGAGTGCCTTTCCCGCCTTCTGCCTCGCTGCCCCGGCTCCGCCGCCTGACCACGCCCCCTGACATCGAGCGGCGTGGTCTCCGCTCGCTTCCTTCCCTGTGTTTCTGTGCCTGTTAATATTGTGCTTTGTTTTGTAATATTTGCTGTTATTCTGTGATTTTCTCCCCCATTGTTGCCTGGTTGCCTGTTCCTTCAGCCGCCCCCGTCTCATCCCTCCCCGCTCCCCGCTTCCCGCCACCACCGCTTACCCCGCCCCTTTCTTCATTCTGTACCCTCCCCGCTCCCGCCTCCCAGCTGCTCCGCCCCCCCGCGCACTTCGCCATATATGGCGACCGTGCGAACGCGCAGCGTTGACGCGCAGCGGGCGCGCCGATTGTGCACCGAAGGCGCGCCAAAGGTAAGCCCGTCTGCGCCCGTCCGCGCCTGGACCGCGCCCAGTGCCAGGACCCCTGGCCCTCGAAGACCCCGGCCGAGCCGTCGGACGTACACCGCCGCCAACCTCAACGCACTCAACACCGGTCGACTCCCAGGATGCTACCAAGCCACACCACGACGCACCCACGGACCCTTCAGCTGCCACGCCTGCAAGTTCACCTGCATCCGGACCTGCCCTGCTCCAGCACCCGCCAAGTCGAACACCAGCAGCACCCACCTCAAGTGCATCCTGCTCAACACCCGCTCCGTCCACAGACACGCCATCGAACTCTGGAACCTCCTCGATACCACAGCCCCTGACGTTGCCTTCCTCACGGAGACCTGGATGAACGCCTCTTCAGCACCCGACATCGCCATCGCCATCCCAGAGGGCTACAAGATCATCCGGAGGGACCGCACCGCCGACCAGAGGGGAGGAGGCATCGCCATCATCCACAGGAACACCATCCGCATCACGACCAGCACCGACAACACCCTTACCACCGCCGAACACCTGCATTTCCAGATCCACACCGACCCAAAGACCACCCTCAGAGGCACCCTGATCTACCGACCTCCGGGACCACGCACCCAATTCAGCGAGGACATCGCCAACTTCGTCAGCCCGCATGCCCTCCCCTCCGCTGACTACATCCTCCTGGGGGACCTCAACTTCCACCTGGAGAACAACAACGACCGCAACACCAGCACCCTGCTCGACAACCTCGCCAACCTTGGACTCAAGCAGCTGGTGTCCACCCCCACCCACCTCGCCGGACACACACTCGACGCAGTCTTCTCATCCAGCACAGACATCGCCTTCAGCCACGCCACAGAGCTTCAATGGACGGACCACAGCTGTGTCCACTTCTCCTTCAAAAGAACGACGACCCACCACCACCAGCAACAGGTTGCCCGCAGAAGCTGGAACAAGATCACAGCCGACCAGCTCGCCACCTCCTTGAGCCAGCACCCTCCGGCCAGCTCAGCGAACCCCAGCCAGGCCGCAGACAACCTCACGAAGTGGATCAGCAACTGCGCGGACGAGCTCGCCCCACTGAGGACCCCGCCCAGCAGACCCGGCAGCAAGAAAGCCCCATGGTTCTCCGACGAACTTAAGAGCTCCAAGAAGAACTGCCGAGCCCTCGAGAAAGCCTGGAGAAGGGAACCAACACCGGACAACAGGACCACCTTCAAGCTTGCCATCCGGAAGCACCACCAGCTGATCCGCGCCGCCAAGAAAACTGCATTCAAGGACCGGCTGGACAACAACGCACACAACTGCAAGGAACTCTTCAACATCGTGAAAGAGCTCTCCAACCCCAGCGCAGGAAACAACGACACCACCCCATCGCAAGACCTCTGCAACTCCCTCGCCTCATACTTCCACAACAAGATCGCGGACATACACAACAGCTTCAACAACCAACCAACGCACACCACGACCGAACCACCGCCCCCCACCACCACCCTCCGCGCCTGGACTCCGATCAGCACCGGAGACACCGTCCGCACGATGAACTCCATCCACTCAGGATCTCCGACCGACCCCTGCCCCCACCACGTCTTCAACAAGGCCGACGATGTCATCGCACCCCACCTGCGAGACATCATCAACACATCCTTCGACACCGCCATCTTCCCTGAGAGCTGGAAGCACGCCGAACTCAGCGCGCTACTCAAGAAACCCACAGCGGATCTCACCGAACTCAAGAATTACCGCCCCATCTCGCTCCTCCCGTTTCCAGCCAAAGTCATCGAGAAGACCGTCAACAAACAGCTGGCCGCCTTCCTTGAGACAAATGGATCCCTTGACCCCTCACAGTCTGGCTTCCGAGCCAACCACAGCACCGAGACCGCCCTCATCGCCGCCACCGATGACATCCGAGCCCTGATGGACAACGGAGAAACAGCGGCCCTCATCCTCCTAGACCTCTCAGCGGCATTCGACACTGTCTGCCACCGCACCCTAGTACAGCGCCTCAGCAACGTCGGAATCCAAGAGAAGGCTCTGGAATGGATCATCTCCTTCCTCGACGGAAGAACACAGAGAGTCCGCCTACCACCGTACAAATCAGAGGCCACCGAAGTCATCTGCGGCGTCCCTCAAGGATCCTCACTGAGCCCCACCCTCTTCAACGTCTACATGAGCCCCCTCGCAGCCATCGCACGCCAACACTGTTGCAGGGTTTCTGTACTCACACAGAACTGTGCACAGAGGAGTGGAACCTCGGCAAATTAGGGTGTCCCAAAACTTACCTTAGCAACCAACTCACCCCTTACCGAGCTAGCTACAGTGTCTCATTGGACATATCAAACACCCAATGTTTAGACAAACCAGAACATGAACTTACAGTACCTCAGGGTACGTGGGACTCATGAACACTCTTTCGTTATATTATCATTACAAACCAGAACATGGAGTAAAGAAGACACATGTGCATTTGAAATGTTTATTTACTAATGCCGTCTTCTCAGGCGCAGTATCTTTGATAATACAAGTATACTTATTATCAGTAGCAAAATTATCAGCATAGTTACTAAGACATAAAAAGCGAATGGTGACAGCATGTTAACATGCTGTAATGAATAAGAGTTAACAACACTTATATCTCACCCTCCCTAACACATATATTATATTATTAGCTAAGAAGGTCTCTTTGGGTTGTTTTAGGGCGGGCCCATACCTTAGTGTCCTAGCATGAAGGAATCACATCAGCATACACCAGCTCTCTCTGCATGTGCACCGCATCAAGTGTGTTAACAATTCTCGTGCAAAGCAATATCAATCCCGCCTCAAGCCCAAGTTGGCAAAGGCTGCACTTGTGTTATGACTATGAAGGCGTGGAGATCAGACCTCATAACAATTCCATATCGTGTTGCTCCTGAAACTTCAGCACTCTCCGTGCAGACATGTTTTATTAAACAAAGCAGATATCAGAGCAATAACATATTATTCTCACTTTCACCACGGCAGACTACTAGGTTGAAAGCTAAGTCAACAAATAAGGGTCGTGTGCAGAAGTTGCAAGAAAGGAAAAATGGCGTTTAAATCTCAAACGTACCTATGCTAACTTAACACGATATAGGGATATATAGGAGCTATAGAACACCCCCCCATGATCCGAGAACGGACTAAATAAGGTAACAGAAGTGCCATCACATGAGAGCAGAATCCATTTATAAACGGGCATGAATAAAAATTCAATTTTTTCAAAAAATAATGCTAAAAAATAGCCCACCAGTATACTGTGGCTCAAGCCAATAGGCAAGCAAAAATGAAATGATTTGACCAAAAGTCAATAAAATCAAGGAAATGCCATCAATCAGCATGCCAATTTGAGGCAGTGTCTATGATAAGACTGTATATGAAAAGTAAGCTGCAACAGCCTCCAGGAGAAAGTCACTGTCCTCATCTGAAAACAGTTCAGCCATCCAATTTAAAAGATGAAAGGAACATACGTGATCTTCCAGCACCGGATCCTCTATAACCATCAGAGGACAGCTCGGTGGGTTTTCAAGAAAACTTCGTTCCAAGAAACTTAGCGCTGCCGACAACACATCCCAGGGACCCATTAGTCCATGTGCCACCGCCAAGGCCATAATCCTTTCGTCAGAACAAACCAACTCGTGAGCAATGATAGGACTCATCAGTTGATCAAAATCGACGTCAGCAGATATAGGTCCGCAGAGACACAAATCAATGGCCCAAAGGAAATCACAGGTCAGGCAGCGAAATACAGGCTGGACACAGGTGAAATAGGAGAACCGAAAAGATAATCCAAACGCCGTGCTTAGAGTCGCTAACGGCAGTGTGCCATAGTAATCAAGCATGCGGTTGCGAAACCGCGTCAGTAGTAGCCGTGCTTGGTCTTGCACAGGAAGGGCATCCATATTTAAACAGGCAGAAAACCACCAATGCGCCAGCCGCTAATGCAAGTAAAAACGGGAACCCTCCAAATAAGGATGAAAAAATAGAATGGAAGAAGGCAGGGATGACTCCAAAAATTTTCTCAAAGGAAGTCACGAGACCACCGCTAACAACTTTAAAAAAATGTGCTAGGCCCGTTGTGGAGGATGCGTTAAAGATAGAACGGACCATGGCTCCGAAATGCAAAGGCAAATCAGTGTTTAATAGAGCCTGAACCTCCGTACGGGTGTTAGCAATGTGAAGCACGAAAGTTTCACGGGCCGAGCTCAAGGCCACCTCCTTCTGGGACAATAGAGCTCTTATTCTAGCCATGCCGCTGAATTCTGCTCCCAAGGTCGGTATCTGTGGCCAAATGGAAGACTCCCTATGTTCACGCGTGGGAGGATAAAGAACATTTCTGCAGCAAATAACTCGCTCACTAACCGTTACTATGAAAGCTATACCCTTAATTAAACCACAACAGTTTTCATTATTGAGCATTAAATAACTACCATTCTCTAACAATTTAAACGTGGGGATGATAGCAGGAACTGGCGTGCCCTGTAAAACGCAAGCCATATTCGGTCTGTCCTTATTACATGAACCGTGTAACTGTATGTGTCTGCACATTAAAGAATGATCTGGCGTCTCAGTACACTCATCCCCTGTTAGATAAACCTCTTGTTCATCCTTGAAACATCTGTATGTGTATGGGAGTGACCAGACCTCATGAAGAAAACCGCTACCTAATGGTTCAAAACGACCTATTGGCACATATTTCATACAATTGGAAAACTTATATAAAGCAAAAGGCAGCGTTATTAAACCGTGGATAAGCCACGTAGCAGCAGTGGATTCTGCCACAGAAAAAGGTAAAGATTCCAACTTTTCAATATGGAGCATAGAAAAGGAAGCATCACGCATTGAAAGCAAGCGTTGTTTGTCTGTCAAATTAAACGGTGCAAATAAAGAAGAAACATTCATGTATCCCCAGGGAACTTTACCCATTTTCAGAGTCTGAAGTGTCCATGCAAATTGCATGATTGAACGTAATTGATTTTGACCATGGTATAATACAGATACTTCATCATGTACAATATCAACAACAGACGACACAATATTATCTAATGTGTAAATTCTAGAGGAAAGCACGTTAATGCTATTGTCAACAACTGCAAGAACTTTCTCAAGATTCGCCTGATCAATAGCTCTAAGGCGTGAAGCAGCCTCAATCTGTGAGAGTTTCCAAATTTCATTGTAAACACCATATAACCAACGTTTCGACCTGCCACTAGCTGGGCCCTTAATGAAATCATTCAAATCCACGTCTGCATTCAGTTTGGAAAGGTGATACTTAACCGCAGGTAAAGTTGAATGTTTCAGCCAAGCTTGACACAACTTGCCCACTGAGTAAGAGGTGACAGTATGACTCAAATCAAAACGGGGATCAGATCTAACAGTCTTAAAACCGTTAGTTATATTTAAAAACCTCTTTTGGCAAGAATCAGCACTACGGTGCCAAAGCAGCCAACCCTTGGGATTCATACTGGAAATGTTAAAGGAGGAATTCAGAAGCAGAGCCTGTATATCACTAATGGACAATTTAGTAAAATTACTCCAATTCTCATATTCCTCCAAATCCGGGAAAGACGGGGTGTTTAACCTTTTAGATGTAGCCAATCCAAAGCATGTGGTCTGGGAAATGGTTTCATTTAAAAACCACATATGATTTGGGATGAGACATGCACGGTGCAAAGCCTCAGTGCCTTGTACCTGCCAGGCCCTTGAGCCCCAAACTGATTTAAGGTCTATTGTATCCTTCCATAACTCATACCCTCCAGTAACTAATTGATCCAGGAAGGCCTTTGAATATAACAATTTTGTATTTGTAAGTCGAACCTTGGACAGTGGCTGTTTGTGAAATTTAAAATAAAAGGACTCGGGATTAGACTGATTAAAGTCAGTGAAATAAGTATACTTTTTAAGAAACGTTTCTGAACTCCCTTGTGTTGGTGCTGGGCAATGTTCCCACTGAGTAAAATTAACCGCATCCCTTCGGGAAGATGTCTTGTGTAAGAAGTGATTGCCATAATGTTGGTAACAGAACAATTCACCATAATTAGCAGATTCTAAATATAAATCCTCAGCATCAAAAGCAGCATAATATTTCAAATCAGAAAACAAACTTTCCACAGCATTAACATCCCAATCATCAGAACGAATGTTTTGTTTCACTACATCCCCCATATTAACTCTTAGTACATTTGGGACATTAACGACTTCCGTTGGGCCATGAATCTGAAAACGAACTGCATCCCACGCGATTCCATCCAGAACAGGCCACGCTGTGATGTTAACCAAAGTCAAGTCTCTTTTTAATCTGTGTGTAGAATGTGAAGAGGAAAGTGGGGCCAAAGTTCCATTCAAATGAGTAATGCAAGTTCTCTCCTCGACATAGTGTCCATTCATAATCCGAAAAAAATAAAACACAAAACCAATTGACATAAAAAGGTAAACTGAAAAAAGGACCAGCCAAATGTATATCCAAGGGGGTATCAAAAAATGTTTTTTAAACAGGCTAGCATATACTGCAATTTTAGAAGGTTTTTTCGAGGCAAGGGAAGCAGAGTCAAATGAAAATCTGGATTCCGTGGCTAAACGAGCTTGCAGGTCAGGCATGGACAAATCAGTGGGGTATGTATAGTCTGTCTCATCAAGGTTAGTTCCTGGTAAATTATTCAATAATGGACTGGAAACAGCAGGTAATTCGATGGCCACCTCAGGTTCATTATTAGAAGCAGTGGGCATAATTGAATTTCTCACAATGGAAGGACAGGAAACAGCCGGTGTCATGCTAAGAAGAATCGGCCACTCTGTGTATCTTGACATTGTCAATAGAAATAAACCTGTTTTCCTTACGACCTGGAAGTGGTGGTAAAATGACTGTTCTTGTGCCCTTCACTCCAAGCACTGGGACCGGAGCTCGATAGGATGGACCAAACTCTTTCTTGTTGTCGATCTTCTCTCGAACCAGTTCTCCAACTTGGGGTAGCCAGCCAACTACCGGGATCTGCAACGCATCATCCGATGTGGAGGGCAAATGTTCCTTTGCAAGAGTGTCTCTCGTCTTTTGTAGATTCTGTAAAACATTGCAATGTTCATCTGCGTCAAAGGAAGTGGCGCGAACCACCGAGTCTAGACCGTCAAGGTCAGGGACGAACATCTTGATGCCAAAGAGCATTTCGTATGGGGTCCGCCCACCCAGAGACCTTCTAGGGAGATTATTAAGAGCACGCTGCACGCCATAGAGGTGAGCCAGCCAGTTTCTGCCAGTGCCTATAACTCGGGCTGTCAAAGATTGCTTTAAATCACGGTTCATTCGTTCAACTACACTATTACCCTCGGGTCTGTAGGGTGACGAAAACTTGACTTGGACCCCCATCGAAGTCATGGCATCCTTATACGCCTTAGAGGCGAAAGCCGGACCCTGATCCGAATGGAAGGTACCACAGGCAAAAATCCCTATAAAGATACGCAAATCTCTGATGACAGTCCGGGAATCAGCGCTGCGATGTGGCCATACCCAAACAAAGCGTGTGCATGAGTCAACTGCTACTAAGATGTATTTATACGCAGTATCAGATGAAAATGGACCGCAGTGATCTAAATAAACACAGCCTAGTGGTTTATTAGAAATGTACAACTGAGTCTGAGGCGGACGCGTAGCAGTTGAAGGTTTAATCTGCTGGCATATGTCACACAGAAGGACATAATCACGCGTCTGTTTGTACAGTCCCCGCCACCAGAAACGTAATTGTAATTGAGTTACAGTGGCCGAGACGCCCGCATGCGCAGACGCCACACCTTCATGAGCCGCTGTAATCAAGTCTGCTCTGCGATCCGAGTTGGGAATCAGCCGTTCCCCAACATCAGGAATTGTCACAAAAGGAACCTTTTCGGGACTTAAGTGGTATTTATACTTCGAAGGGAATCCCGAAGGATGTTTACTTCCCTTCTCAGAGGCAGCAATCGCTGCCAAGATGTCGCTATCAATCTTGGTTTTAGACCTAGTAACTGCTGCAACTAAGTATGTAGATACTGCTGATTTCGCTGCTTCATCAGCAAGCGAGTTGCCAACAGCGTGAACTCCTAAGCGCTGATGACCGAGAGTATGAATCACATAAACGAGTGGCAACATAGCCTTAAGCTCTGCCACTCGAACCCAGATCATTTTATGTTTTATTGTGCTACCCTTGGAATCATGAAAGTCATTTTGAATCCAAAAGAACAAGTTTTCATTGTAAGACTGGACACAGTAGTAAGAATCACTTACAATTAGAGTAGTGACACTTGGATCCGCGTACTCCAAAGCTAGTAATAGAGCACGAAGCTCTGCCAATTGTGCGGTGCAATCGCCCAGGGGCAACGTGTGTACCTCCCTGGATATGAACTCATCATTCAACATAGCACCGACCACAATGGCGCATGCGGAAACGTAGGCATGTTTAGAGCCATGCGCAACCTGCGCCGACCCATCAGTGTAAATGATGCAATGGAAGTCCTCCAAAGGTCGCATCGCCAGAGGAGCAGGGTGAACGAATTCATACTGCAAGTACTCCTGCGACCGTAAGGAAGCGTCAAAAATAAACATGACATCCGTGGATGACAATGACGCAGCCCACTGAATCCACCGAGGGTGCAAAGCCTTTGAATTTGGTACACTGGCTTTCGTGACTGCCTCCAAATGAGGACAGGGTGTTACCACTAGCATGCGTTTCCCCTGTGACAGAGCTCGTTCCTTTAGAATAGCCATCTGTACAGCAGTTAAAACCTTTTCTATGGTGGGAAACCGCATCTCAGCCGAGGTGTACAAGTGTGACTTGTAAGCAATAGGTACTGTGTCACCTTCATTAAAAGTGAGGTAAGTGAAACCCACCGTCCCAGGAATTATTCTTATGACCAGGTTGGTGTGGTTATCACGAGTCAGTAAATATTTAGAAGCGAGCAGATCAGCCTGCAAGGATTGCAAAATGGCTGAATGCTCAGGCAGCCAGCATGATTTTGAGAAAGTTGGTTGTATCAAAGCATACAAAGGCTTGATACGCTGGGCATATTCCGGAATGTAAGTTCTGCCGAAATTCAAAAAGCCCAGTAAGGATTGTAATTTTTTCAGAGTTGTTGGTGCGCGCAATTGTGCGCACTTCTCCAAGAAGTGAGGAGCCAAACCTCTACCTTCATTGTTGAGCTCATAGCCCAAAAACAACACTGTGTGTTCAGCAATGTGCGATTTTGCAAAGTTGAATTTGTAACCCATGTCTGCGAAGTTGCAAACAAGAGAATTTACACGACACAGATGCTCCCAAATATCGTCGTCTGTGAGATATATGTCATCCACATACGAAAAAGCATCAGGGTCGAGTGCCTCCAGAATAGAGACTATTCGAGCGGTAAATACACCAGGACTATTCTTGTAGCCCATTGGAAGACGCCGGAATTGCTTTTGGACTCCAGCGCTTGTAAAACTGGTCCATTGGGAGCTAAAGCTGTCCAATCTGTGGGCATAAAAACCATTGGATATGTCAAGCGTTGTCTTGAAACGCTTACGCACGAGACTATCCACTAGGGCAGAGCCGTGGGTATTCTGTACTGCACAGTTACGGCAATGCGAGTTCAAATGCCGGTAATCCAAAACCAAACGATATGATCCGTCAGGTTTATTCACAGTAAAAAAGGGGATTATTCATCGGTGACACACACGTTTCAACAACTCCCTGATATTCCAATTGTTCAAGGATTTCCGCGACGGAAGATTTTGCTTCACGCCGAATGGGATATTGAGGTTGAGGCTGCGGCTGAGACCGCAATGGAATTTCGTGGCAAGGCGACAATTTATCCCAACCACATTGGTTACGGTACAGAGCCGGCGCGAGAGCCCGAGCCCACTCTTCTGCAAAATGCTGCGCATGCTCTTTCGAGACAGTGTTCGCGAAACTGGGTAGGATTACCTCCTCCCCTCGCGGCGCCGCGAGCACAAAAGGTGGGGGCCAGTCAGCCTCCGAAAGTAAAATATCATATGTAGAAGACAGATTCTCCCAAAATACACCTTTAACGGTACGCTGTATGTCACCTTCAATTAACAGGACAATTTCATATAGTCTTTCAGGGGGAGCAAGTCTAGTATCCGCTGTTTCTATCACAACGTAGACATCAGTCGCTGTCACCCTCAGTAGTGGACGCAGCGCCTCTCTGACTATGGTTATCTCCGCCGCGCTGTCCAGCAAGGTCAGAGCCCACGTCAGATTCCGAAGCCGCGTTCTCACTATCTGTGGCATATCGATGCGCTGTTAAGGCTGCGACTTTCTTTTTCGCAAACTGCGTACGCCTAGGCGTAGAATCCTCCTGCTTCACTGCGCCGTCCGTCTGGCGGGACTGGCCACGTCCTTGTTGGCCACCACGTCCACGTCCACCCCCTCCTCCTCCACCGGTCGTCGGGGCCGATGTGTCCTGAAAGGAACGAGGAGAGCGTTGATCAGAACCCTGAAAACGATCAGGCGATTTAATCATCGCGCGGTCGCGCAAATCATAAACTTTTTCGGGTGGCGCAGGAGCTTGTATTGCAGGAAAAGTACCCTGAGTCTGCGTTGTCTGCTTCCCCTGTGTCTGTTTTTTAGGCCAATTTTGTTTTTTGGACTTGGGCTGGGCATCTGTCACTGCAGATGGTCCCTGTGGTTGTTTTTTCTCCTTCACTGGAAAATATTTCAGACCTCTACTTGTGCGGCCAATCGTTTTATAAGCGGCCACCACAATCTTTGCTAACTGGCGGGGTTTGTCGGCATCGGGCAGAGCAGCCAGAGCATTCGACACCTGAAAGTTAACTGCATCTCCTTTAACATTGGAGAGAATGAGATCACTTACAATCTCAAAAGAACCACACAGGCGCATACCCAATTCAACCGCTGCCTCTGGACCGTGATCATTCTGAACACGTCTAACGATTTCAGGCAGGGCAGTCATAGACGGGGTGCCGAAGCACCTTGTATAAACTGCCGCAAATGTTTTTCCCCAGCTGTCACAGTCAGCAAGCTCAGGAGTAATATCCTTCGGTAGAGTAATCGTCAACATTCTATGTTTATCAGCAGGAGTAGAATTCGGAAAAACCGCTTCCAGTTGATCAAACTTCTCTGCTAGCCAGAATGGGAAGTCATCGTTGTCAACAGGACGCGCACCAAAAACCGAATTTACCATAACAGGATTGAGACGCATTCCGCCTCGTTCCATGGGAGCGGCCGCACCCCCCTGGGGACCACCAGGAAGATGTCGACCGATGTATTGCACTAAAGCACGAATCACGGAAATGGAAACTACATGCAGCCTGCGAATTTCTGCCAGGGTACAAGCCCCGTGATTCGGGTGCGGGGTAAAGCCACCCAGCGCAGGCCAATTAGTACCTGGAATTGAGAGTGGACCTAACCTCGCACGGGACAAAGAGTGGGGGAGGGCGCCATCAAACCAAACTCGATGCTGCCAATGATCAATAGGTATTTCCAATGCCCTGTATGGCGTATATTCAGCCGGGACATCCGAGGCGGTGTAGGAGTGGTACAAACCAGAATTAGCGTCCACAGCCGGAAACGTAACCCAAGAGTAAAACAACTCGTAAGGAAACGCCGGATCTGCACTGACCACGAAAATCACAGCCATCCCATCTACTGGGACTTGGTACGTCTGAAGATGGTTGCGTACCGCTACGCGACTATGCTGCGCAATAGCCACCGCTGCCGCCATTACAGAATTGGAAACAAGAAAACACAAAGAATACTTTGTAGCACAACTGGGTAGTAATACAAAGAAACCGTTTAAGTAAGAATCAAGCTTGAATAAAGACCTATTTCAAAAAATAGGTAGGTTTCACCGACACCCCGTTTTCCGGAAACGGACGTGAAGGGGTTAAGGCATGAACGATAAACTACTCGAGTGTCATGATATAAGACCACCGAAACCGTTGGGCGCCATGTTGCAGGGTTTCTGTACTCACACAGAACTGTGCACAGAGGAGTGGAACCTCGGCAAATTAGGGTGTCCCAAAACTTACCTTAGCAACCAACTCACCCCTTACCGAGCTAGCTACAGTGTCTCATTGGACATATCAAACACCCAATGTTTAGACAAACCAGAACATGAACTTACAGTACCTCAGGGTACGTGGGACTCATGAACACTCTTTCGTTATATTATCATTACAAACCAGAACATGGAGTAAAGAAGACACATGTGCATTTGAAATGTTTATTTACTAATGCCGTCTTCTCAGGCGCAGTATCTTTGATAATACAAGTATACTTATTATCAGTAGCAAAATTATCAGCATAGTTACTAAGACATAAAAAGCGAATGGTGACAGCATGTTAACATGCTGTAATGAATAAGAGTTAACAACACTTATATCTCACCCTCCCTAACACATATATTATATTATTAGCTAAGAAGGTCTCTTTGGGTTGTTTTAGGGCGGGCCCATACCTTAGTGTCCTAGCATGAAGGAATCACATCAGCATACACCAGCTCTCTCTGCATGTGCACCGCATCAAGTGTGTTAACAATTCTCGTGCAAAGCAATATCAATCCCGCCTCAAGCCCAAGTTGGCAAAGGCTGCACTTGTGTTATGACTATGAAGGCGTGGAGATCAGACCTCATAACAATTCCATATCGTGTTGCTCCTGAAACTTCAGCACTCTCCGTGCAGACATGTTTTATTAAACAAAGCAGATATCAGAGCAATAACATATTATTCTCACTTTCACCACGGCAGACTACTAGGTTGAAAGCTAAGTCAACAAATAAGGGTCGTGTGCAGAAGTTGCAAGAAAGGAAAAATGGCGTTTAAATCTCAAACGTACCTATGCTAACTTAACACGATATAGGGATATATAGGAGCTATACAACAACACAACCTCAACATAATCTCCTACGCCGACGACACCCAGCTGATCCTCTCCCTGACCAACGACCCCGCCGCCGCCAGAGCCAATCTGCACGAAGGGATGAAAGAGGTAGCCGAGTGGATGACGACCAGCCGCCTGAAACTGAACTCAGACAAGACGGAGGTCCTCATCCTAGGCTCTTCGCCCTCCGCCTGGGACGACTCCTGGTGGCCTCCCGCCCTGGGAACCGCACCCAAACCAACAGACCACGCACGCAACCTGGGCTTCATCCTGGACTCCTCCCTCTCCATGACCAGGCAAGTCAACTCCGTCTCCTCGGCGTGCTTCAACATCCTACGCATGCTACGGAAGATCTTCTGGTGGATCCCCACCGAGACCAGGAAGACCGTCACCCAGGCCCTCGTCACCAGTCGACTGGACTACGGCAACGCCCTCTACGTCGGTACCACCGCCAAGCTCCAGAAGAGACTCCAGCGGATCCAGAACGCCTCAGCCAGACTCATCCTCGACATCCCACGAACCAGCCACATCTCCGGACATCTCAGAGACCTGCATTGGCTCCCCGTCAACAAAAGAATCACCTTCCGCCTCCTCACCCACGCACACAAAGCCCTACACGACCAAGGCCCGAGCTACCTCAACAACCGAATCAACTTCTACGCTCCCAAACGCCACCTCCGTTCAGCCAACCACGCCCTCGCCGCCGTCCCCCGCATCCGAAGAGTGACAACAGGAGGAAGGTCCTTCTCCTACCTGGCCGCCAAGACCTGGAACTCCCTCCCTACCGATCTGCGCCTGACCCAAGACCACCTCTCCTTCAGGAAGAAGCTGAAGACCTGGCTGTTCGAGCAGTAACGGCACCCCCCTCCCCCCAGCGCCTTGAGACCCCACGGGTAGGTAGTGCGCTCTATAAATGTCTTTGATTGATTGATTGATTGATAAAGAATGAACGTACAAGTGAACACAGATTAAGCTTTGGCTTTGGACTATTGCTGACCTTGCATGCCCGATGAACTTGATGATTGAACTGACCTTTTCTGATTTGCCCACTTGGGCGGTATTTCATTTGGTTTAGGGCAAAACTCGAGTCCTGTTCAATATTGGGCTCTGTTATTTATTATTTTTGTCCATGCACAAGCTCAAATGGCCCACTGGGGTGCAATAACAAAAGCATTATAATTAGCAATGTCTGATGAAATGTTTTTTTGCCCCATTGAAACACGATGCTTTATTGATTGCAATGAGGATTGATATTCAGCAACAGCTATTTATTAGCCATATAGAGTACGTCGGGCTGCCTTTTCTATAATATTTGAACACTGTTATGACAAAGGTGCATTTAATGGCTATACTTCGTTTGAAGTAGCAATGTATGAACTTGTATGCTGTGAAAAGGCCGCAATATGTATCAGCTCCGTGAAGACTTCAGCGAGGCTGTCGTTGATGTTTGTTGGTATGACGCAAATACCACATGACTTGTATTTAATGCAAATGAAACATTTGTCTCGAACTTGTGAAAAAGCAGGCTCGTCCTGCGAAACGCGTTGAGCTAAGCTGTCCAAATAAAGGCGCTTTCAACTCAGAAGTGGCCCGGACTATTCTTTCTTTAACGAGGAAGTAGAGTGGTGGATTTACAGGGACTCGCTATCCCGTCCAAGGCCCGCTGCTGGAAGTGGCAGGGAACCAAAGCAGCTTTCTGGTTGGATATGGTGGCGAGACATTTTAAAAGTGTCCACAATAATAATTTGGAAAGTCTCAGCTACTATGTCCTTACCTCTGTGCCCCGTCCTCGTAGAGGAGGAGACAGAGACAAGTTACTTCGCCAACTGGAATCCAGAATGATATTAGAGCTAGATACCAAGGTCCCGAATGGGTTGAATACCACTGAGGACCTATATCACTTCCTATAAAGTCACTATACTTTGTATATATTAGCCTTAACGTGACATCTGGTGTTAATAGGCATTATATATCCTTTTGCCTAAAAGCTCATCAGTGGAGTCCGCCTCCCCTCTTAGGTCACCATATTGACTCACCAAACAAAATTAATTATTGTATACACCCCCTTTTCTGTTTTTTAGTAAGTTGACTTACTTTTCCTTCACTTCGCCCCATGTATATATTTCACGTTTGAACTTTGAATTAAATTTACCATTACTATATGTTGGAGTATGATGTATGCACAACTACCATATTCAAAGTGAAACAATATTCAATGATTTTGTTTATTCATGTCTATTTTTGCATGATGTTACTCACTAGATGTTGGGTACACAATCCCATTATTTTTGTTGGGGTAGATATACTATTAGACGTAGGAGAGCTGTTTGGGAAAATAGGGGCTGCCATCATTAGTTTGATGTCCCCTTAGCAAGCACATTCAGGTGGGGTTGCCATCACCATATAATGATGTCCCCACCTATACACAAACAGGGCATGAATTGTTTGATTTTAATGTATATTTTTGTATATATTTGTACAGTATTTATTGAGTATCAAGATATCATCCACTGAACATAGTATCTCCAACACAGATGTACATATGAGATATGGTCGTTTGTATATAGAGTAAATAGACGACAATTGTATGTACATATATGAGTGACATTTATTTTTATGGGTATATATATATTCCTACATAGATATTAATTATTAATTGTGTCAACATATTGAGTTAAAGTTTGGTTAGTATGTGACGTAATAATGGTATTGTCCTTATTCAATCTATTCCTTTACTGTCGGTGTACATAAATGATAGAATTTTTACTACTATTTTTGCCCTTGAAAACCTTTAGAAATATGTGACATTTAGCATTTATGCGGCTAGAATTTGTGTCACTGTTATATTTTGAATTCATTCAGATATTAATTTCTTTTTGTGTCAGGCAATGTTAAGCCACGTTAACATTATGTGTCTTTGTTTTCCCCTTTTCCCGAACATTTGCCAAAATACATGTAATGATAGTATGTCTTCCATGTTTATAGGTGTCACATGGTATGCACACGCAGTTTAAAAGTTCAGGTGTGAGGGGTTTTTAAATTGACTGTGATCAAGGGCACCCCGCCCGAAACGCGTCTTTCTCTGTTAAGCGTTGCTTAATAAAAACCTTTGCCTGGATACTGGATTCGTGGAGTTGTCTGCTTTCCTGGGGACCCGGGACGGCAGTTTTGCTTCTTCTTGTTTTCGAGATATATATATATATATATATATATATATATATATATATATATATATATATATATATATATATCCAACCAAACTCCAGGAACCCAACTTGGAATAGCCACTCAGAAGCTTTGTAAAAAGACGTTTCTTTATTGCAGCATGCCAGTGAGCAGACATCAGGGAAACATTTCAAAGTAAAGTTCGCCAGACGCGTTTCGAGAGACACAGGCTCTCTTCTTCAGTGGCTGAGTGAAATGAAACGAAGTTACTCGCAGTCAATTCTTAAAACAGCTGCCCGTCAATGGGCGTGGCCTCACTCGGCCTTCTGGGTGTTGTAGTGTTCATGGTTAAATCCGAGTGGATGCGCTTTTTGTTTCTTGTACACATAATAACTCCCATGTGGGTAGAAGAATATCTCGCCTGACTTAGTTCACCATGCTTTACTGCTGCAATAACGCGGGACACGTGCATGCCTGGATAGCGTCGCTCCCCTTCTGCCTTTTGTGCCGTGACACCTACCCGGTGCCCGAAAGGTCGTTGGTACACGAAGAGCCAATTCCGCGACCGGGACGGCCGCTATTAATCCAACCAAACTCCAGGAACCCAACTTGGAATGGCCACTCAGAAGCTTTGTAAAAAGACGTTTCTTTATTGCAGCATGCCAGTGAGCAGACATCAGGGAAACATTTCAAAGTAAAGTTCGCCAGACGCGTTTCGAGAGACACAGGCTCTCTTCTTCAGTGGCTGAGTGAAATGAAACGAAGTTACTCGCAGTCAATTCTTAAAACACCTGCCCGTCAATGGGCGTGGCCTCACTCGGCCTTCTGGGTGTTGTAGTGTTCATGGTTAAATCCGAGTGGATGCGCTTTTTGTTTCTTGTACACATAATAACTCCCATGTGGGTAGAAGAATATCTCGCCTGACTTAGTTCACCATGCTTTACTGCTGCAATAACGCGGGACACGTGCATGCCTGGATAGCGTCGCTCCCCTTCTGCCTTTTGTGCCGTGACACCTACCCGGTGCCCGAAAGGTCGTTGGTACACGAAGAGCCAATTCCGCGACCGGGACGGCCGCTATTAATCCAACCAAACTCCAGGAACCCAACTTGGAATGGCCACTCAGAAGCTTTGTAAAAAGACGTTTCTTTATTGCAGCATGCCAGTGAGCAGACATCAGGGAAACATTTCAAAGTAAAGTTCGCCAGACGTGTTTCGAGAGACACAGGCTCTCTTCTTCAGTGGCTGAGTGAAATGAAACGAAGTTACTCGCAGTCAATTCTTAAAACACCTGCCCGTCAATGGGCGTGGCCTCACTCGGCCTTCTGGGTGTTGTAGTGTTCATGGTTAAATCCGAGTGGATGCGCTTTTTGTTTCTCGTACACATAATAACTCCCATGTGGGTAGAAGAATATCTCGCCTGACTTAGTTCACCATGCTTTACTGCTGCAATAACGCGGGACACGTGCATGCCTGGATAGCGTCGCTCCCCTTCTGCCTTTTGTGCCGTGACACCTACCCGGTGCCCGAAAGGTCGTTGGTACACGAAGAGCCAATTCCGCGACCGGGACGGCCGCTATTAATCCAACCAAACTCCAGGAACCCAACTTGGAATGGCCACTCAGAAGCTTTGTAAAAAGACGTTTCTTTATTGCAGCATGCCAGTGAGCAGACATCAGGGAAACATTTCAAAGTAAAGTTCGCCAGACGCGTTTCGAGAGACACAGGCTCTCTTCTTCAGTGGCTGAGTGAAATGAAACGAAGTTACTCGCAGTCAATTCTTAAAACACCTGCCCGTCAATGGGCGTGGCCTCACTCGGCCTTCTGGGTGTTGTAGTGTTCATGGTTAAATCCGAGTGGATGCGCTTTTTGTTTCTTGTACACATAATAACTCCCATGTGGGTAGAAGAATATCTCGCCTGACTTAGTTCACCATGCTTTACTGCTGCAATAACGCGGGACACGTGCATGCCTGGATAGCGTCGCTCCCCTTCTGCCTTTTGTGCCGTGACACCTACCCGGTGCCCGAAAGGTCGTTGGTACACGAAGAGCCAATTCCGCGACCGGGACGGCCGCTATTAATCCAACCAAACTCCAGGAACCCAACTTGGAATGGCCACTCAGAAGCTTTGTAAAAAGACGTTTCTTTATTGCAGCATGCCAGTGAGCAGACATCAGGGAAACATTTCAAAGTAAAGTTCGCCAGACGCGTTTCGAGAGACACAGGCTCTCTTCTTCAGTGGCTGAGTGAAATGAAACGAAGTTACTCGCAGTCAATTCTTAAAACACCTGCCCGTCAATGGGCGTGGCCTCACTCGGCCTTCTGGGTGTTGTAGTGTTCATGGTTAAATCCGAGTGGATGCGCTTTTTGTTTCTTGTACACATAATAACTCCCATGTGGGTAGAAGAATATCTCGCCTGACTTAGTTCACCATGCTTTACTGCTGCAATAACGCGGGACACGTGCATGCCTGGATAGCGTCGCTCCCCTTCTGCCTTTTGTGCCGTGATATATATATATATATATATATATATATATATATATATATATATATATATATATTACCTACTGGCGGTCACCAGTATGTATATATAGTTAGGATTGTTTTCCATAGGGAAATCGCAACATTCTATTGAGAATAACTTTGGCGCCGGTTGAGAGATCTGCCTGTAATTTTCCTTAACTTTGCCTCGCTGCGCCCCGCTCCTTCCCTGAAACTTTCGGGGGGATTCGTCAAGCGGGGGCCGAGATAAAAGGGGGGTCCCAAAACGTGTTTTCCCCATGTTAATTTCCTTAGGGCGGTTGGACACACTTTTAGCCCGAACGGCTGAATGGTTTTCCACCAAACTTGGCAAAATTGTAGGTACTGGTAGCCCGATGTGCCTTTGCTATGTCTCAAGATATGTGCTCCAGTGGATTTTGAGTAATTTAGGTTAAAAAAAATATATATATCTATAGCAGCTTACCCGTGAGCTTACCCGTACGCTTATGGTACGCGCACGTACGCGTACCGTACGCGTACCTCTAGTGCGCGAGCTGCATTCTGAGTGGCTGCCAATGTCTGTCAACACTCCAAAACAGAAACTGTTGGCAGCCATCTTGTGCCTCGGTAGACTGAGGCACAGGAAAGCAGAAAAACAAACGTGTAGAACTCAAAAAGGGGGCAGGGTAGAAGCACTCTGACCCCCTAGGCCTGCTCAGGGGGTCCCACAAGGACCCCCAAGGCAAAAAATTATTATTATTTTTTTTTTAAAGTCGCGGGGTACGCGTACAGTACGCTGTCATTTGAGATGTCATCAGTGATGTCACTGACCATGTCATGAATGATCTAATATGTGACATCATCAGCAGTGGATTGCGGGTGCGCAAAATATAGTTCAGAAATTTCAATGGTTTTGTATGAGTAAAATGTCCAGCTAACTATATCACCACTAAAAGTTTTTTGAGTGATTTTCAAAGGTTTTGTAAAAGCTAATTCCTAACTATATAACTCCTGAAACCTATGGTTTTTTCAGTGAATATATATATATATATATATATATGAAAGAGCAATGCGCCAGGCGCTTTTATATATATATTCTAATGGAGCAAACTGAAAAGAAGCAACACCTAGTATTCGTTGTTGCTGAATATTTCTTTTGGAGAGTAAATTAATAAGAATATTGGTGCAAAGCCTCTCATCGGGTCCGTCATAACTCAAAGTGACGTGAAAATCATTTTCTTCAGGTTGGCTTTGCCACTGGTCAGTTACAAATTTGAGGGTATGGCTAATCATTGCTTACTTAATGATGTAATAGTTGTTTAACTAATTCCTATCAGACTGAGACTTTACGCTGCTGTTTCTCGTCTACTATTTGATGTACTGCTTACTCTATGTACATATATATTATTTGTGAAACTGATTTGCTTCTCCTGATCTTTCTGGACTTAATGTTGAACACTCCTTAAGTTGGTTAAAAGGTGCTGTAGGACAACATTTTACAGTTTCCTTGGCCCGCTAAAATAGGGTGATGTGCTACTGTGCTAACGTCCATCACCACCCCCTTTTGTACCGCTTTGTTCGCCATAAGTTGGCAGGGTTTGCTCCGACGTGAGTCCTTTGCTCACTTTGCCACTGGATTCAAGCAAGCCTGGCTGAAGACGACTGAAATGCCAGAAACCGGTCGTAGGAAGCTTGTTTCTGGTCCAGGGAAGGGAGGGCTTGGCAGTTCGGCTGGACTGTTCCCATGATGAGGCACAGGGTCAGACTGATTTGCATATGGCCATGTCTGAAGTGGGGTGGCAGAGTGGGCTAAAGAACGGAGATGGATTAAACCCAGATCTGTCGACTGGGTGTGAGTGTTTGATTGGTTGGTTCAGATGCTCCGTCAGTCACCACCCCCTTTTGTACCGCTTTGTTCGCCATAAGTTGGCAGGGTATGCTCAGACGTGAGTCCCTTGCTCACTTTGCCACTGGATTCAAGCAAGCCTGGCTGAAGACGGCTGAAATGCCAGAAACCGGTTCTAGGAAGCTTGTTTCTGGTCCAGGGAAGGCATGGCTTGGCAGTTCGGGCTGGACTGTTCCCAAGAGGCACAGGGTCAGACTGATTTGCATATGGCCATGTCTGAACTGGGGTGGCAGAGTGGGCTAAAGAACGGTGATGGATTAAACCCAGATCTGTTGACTGGGTGTGAGTGTTTTATTGGTTCAGATGCTCCATCCATCACCATACCCTTTTGTATCGAATGTCAGACAGACATTCTTAAAATCAAAATAACACTCTAATATTTTGCAATGTTGATTTTAGATTTTTCAACACAAACAGTACAGAACATATGCTCAACCGAGCAATACAATGCAATAGCATGGGAAAGTACCAGAAAAAAGTAGAAGACGCAATTGGAAAACATTCTGTCTCAAACCAAGCACTTCAAATGTAGGGATTCATTATAAAAGATAACGAGAGCAAGAAGATAGCAGCCAGGAAAGTGAGGGAGGGTGAAGTGGGGAGGAAGATATGGGAGGAGAATAAACCCTGATAGGACAGGGAAAGGGGGTTAGCAAGGTCCCCAGTGCCCCGCTATGGAATGACTACAATGATGACTGCCCTGGAACAAGGCCAAGGCCCAGGATAACCTCGGTTGACCCTCTGCTGCTCAATCAACCATCATCAGCGAGGAAAGGAGCCCATACCTACAGATAGATGTCCAGTTTATCGTTGTGCATATTAATCAGCCGCTCATAGGATGCTATTTTAAACATTTCCATCAGCCATTCCACATGTCTGCATATATGGGAGGGTTACCAGTGCTGGAGGATGCACAGTTTTACTGGAATCAGGGCAGAGGCAAAGAACCTGCGCTCATGATGAGACATCCGGGGGATATTGGTGAGGTTGTGTGAAAACACTGTGGGGTGGAAGAGTAGTGAGAGCAGTGGTAATGTTCGGTCTAGCATAACCTTTACCTCCGCTCACAGTTCACAAATGTACAGAAGTCGTACAATATTTGGGGAACGTCATAGCCTAGGAGGGTGCAACGCCAACAACGCAAGCGCTGGAGAAGGCCAGCAAGCTCCATTTTGGAGGGCGTCCAGCACCAATCCTGCACTATTTTAAAGAGGCAAAACTTCATCCTGGTCTCCCGTACACCATCGTCCAAGGCCTCCAGAATCTTACCGAAGTCCTCCCCAGGGGTGGATTGGCACTGCAGGCACTCGGGCATTGGCCGAAGGGCCGGTGTCCAAGTGCCCTCTGTGGGCCGTTTTGTTTTCTCCCCTTTCCCAGCTCTCTGTGGACTGGGAAAAGGGAGAAATAAATGCCCCACAGAGGGCACTGAGACAGAGAAAGGAAAGCAGCTTCGCTGGGTGGCCGTATAGCGATTATCAGCTGTGGCCTCTCCTTCACCCCCTAACCGACAAAGCAATCAGGCTGAGAGTGTGCAGGGGGGGATGATTGGGTGCAAGAATCGGCCTCCCTGGGGGCCAGGTGTTGCTTAGGCCTTTGAGCCATTTTCACCTCGGCCCTCTTGGTGCCCACGCAGCCCAGAAAGCGTGTTTGTCTTAACATCTCACCCACAGCCCTTCACATTCAGGGCATAGTGGGTGAGGAAGAATGGGTCTCGCTGTGGGAGCCAGGTGATGTTTGGAACTCGCACCATCTTCACCTCAGCCACCCCCTGGCTACCATGGATGACCCAGCAGCTTTGTGTTGTGCTCCCCTGCCAGGACATTGCCCTGAGGTTGTGGAGGGCTGATTAATTTACTAATAGCAGGGGCCTTACTGCTGTTCATGTGCTCTTCTGCTGGAGGGCTGGGGAGGGCTGAGTAGGTTAGTAATAGCAGGGGTCTAGCTGATTTTTAGGTGCTCCTGCACTGGAGGGCTCTAATAATTTTGTAACAGAATGGGGCCTTGCTGTTTTTTTAGTTGCTCAGCTTGTAAGCCATTGTCACCTTGTCCCTGTATCCTTCGCAAGAACAGTGTACTCCCACTTTCATTCCTTGTGTGTGCATAGACATATGTGACCTGACGCCAGAGTTGCAGAGATGGGGAATCAGGTTTGAGTCCCAGCGTCTGCTCAATGCCCTGTGATTCTGGGCAATTCCCTTCATCGCCCAGGCCCTTAAATAAAAAATCAGTTCTTGTGTACTGTAATTGGTGCTCATGAATAGAACTCAAATACCCTTTGTCTTGGGCTGAATTCACACTATATAAAATGGTCAAATGGAAAAACAACTATACAAAATAACCATTTGTTCCTGCTTTATGATTCTGCAAAGGGAACGTGATAATTAAAGAGGACACTTTAGAAAAGCATGTTTGTAATTTTTTAACACAGCTTTTCTGATGCAAAAATTTAATTTTAATGTAATTCCCCTTAGTGTCTCCCTGTCTGGTTTTCTTATGTTGTGGATTTCTGATTTATGTGATGATTAGAGTCTAGGACATAGCTGGTTGAGAAAGAGTATCTAATGACATTGTGCAGGGTGTTAAGACAGCAAATAAGTTTTCAGTTTTCAGAACTGCAGTGCTCCTAGTCTTTACCAATGTTACTGGCTCCGTAAGTTTTAAAAGGCTTAATTTACTAAATATTTCTCTACAAATTAGACCTCAAAGAGTAACCAAATCATGTTTCATGAAAGGGCACGCCCCTTGAATGTGGGCCACGCCCCTTGAATGTAGGCCATACCCAGCGAATGTGGACCACTTTTTTCATCAGTGCCTGGGTCAAATTATGATCACAATCCGACCCTGGTCCTCCCCTTCATAAACCACCTGTAAGAGTGCTTGCCACAATGTCTGCAACAGGGTTGACTGGGACAGGGTGAACTTGTGGCAGTTATCAAATTGCACAGACCCCACACCCGAAAGTAGGCAACTCCACCACTATGAAGACAGTGGTGGAGTAGTAAATACTGCAGACACTGGTGCATGGGTAAATAAAACTCATCCCTAAGGGCCTCAAAGGACTTGAGGGAGCCACAGCAAGTAATTGGAAGAACGTTTCTCTGCCCACCCATCTCCACTCAAGCCATTTGGGCGGGAACCCCCTAAGATGGATACCAGCATTTCACCACAGAAGGGCCCTGACCTGTTAACCCCTTCAGTGCTCAGAACGGCAGGGAGACGTCCTGAGATACAGTGAGCGTGTGCTCATGCTGGGTCCCGAATGTCCTGGCACCCACCCATGGGGGAATCGCTCTCTCTCTCTCCTGTGGGACGTCCTTTAATGTGCCCTCACCGGGGAAGGCAGGTGCCCACTGGGCCACCAATGATGTGTTTTTTTTTTCAATAGTCATTTTGTTTCGTGGAGCGGCCCCTTGGGCAAGGGTCGCTCCCCTTGGGGGAGAAATGTGTTTAGTTTGTTCTGCCCCCCTTCGGGGGTTGGGCAGATGCCTTAATTGTAGAAATTAATAATTAGTACGTGTCCACTGGGCCACCAGGGATTTTTTTAATGCCCTTTGTGTGTCAAGGAGCGGCCCCTTGGGCAAGGGTCGCTCCCTATGGGGGAGGAATTTTTTGGGGAGAGCGGCCCCTTTGGCAAGGGTTGCTCCCCTTTGGTGATCATTTATTTTGGCCGTTTCTGCCCCCCTTGAGGGCAGATTGGCCTTGTGAGTCTAGGCCAATCTGCCCTGGGGGCAGAAGCCATTAAATGCCAGGGATTGTTTTAGTGTTATTGAGGAGCAGCCCCTTGGCCAAGAGTCGCACCCGATATGGGAGCAGTATGTTTTTGGGAAGCGCCCCCTTCGGCAAAGGTCGCTCCCCTTCCCCTTTGGGAAGCATTTATTTGGACCATTTCTGGTCCCCTGGATAGGCAGATAGGCCCAATTAAACAATTAACTTTATTTTATCCTCACTAGGCCACCAGGGTTTGTTTTAGTGTTGTTGGGAGTGGCCCCTTGTACACGGGTCGCTCCCCTTTATGGGGTGAATATTGTGGCTGTTTCTGCCCCCTTTGGGGGAAGATTAGCCATATGGTTTCAGGCCCGTCTGTCCCCTGGTGGGCAAAACCCACTAGACACCAGGGCTTTTTAAATGTTGATGCTGGGGAGTGACCCCTAGTGCAAGGGTCTCCCCCCTTTATGATGGTGAATGCTTTGACTGTTTCTGCTCGCCGTCGGGGCAGATCACCCTTATGCTTTTAGGCTTACCTACCAACTTTGCTTGGCTGGTGGATAGTATGTGGACTAGTACATTATTTCCATATGTGATTGTTATGTGTTTTTTCTCCTTTTTATTCTAGTGCAAAGATTTTGATTCTTCTTCTGGTTTCAGCAGTGGTTGATCTGCAGTATTACGTAGTTGTATTTTTTTGGTAAGAAAAACTTTTTCGTTGTGTTTATTCCAATTGAGTATGAATGTAATGCATTAATGAATTTTTTGTAAGTCGTGTCATAGTAGCAGCATATTTTGTTAGTGATTTGTGCATGAAAATCTTTGCGATGTGTTTTGCGTTGTTTTAAGTGTTATTTTTTTCTCGTTTTTAGTGGGATACTGTTGGTCATCACTGTGTCTGTGCAGAGTAGGTGGTGGTGAGTCCAGCTGCTTCTGGCAAGTGAGTGGTATAGTATTGGAGTATATAGATCCTTGTGATAAAGATACATTTTGTTCATTTATTTTTTTACAAAGTGTTTGTTGTTGTTTACTTGTTTGACAAGTTACCTTTATTAGTAAGCATTATGGCTAGCCGTTGAATGACTGCTCAGCAGGTGGTTGGTATGCTTCTTGATACTTCCTCTGAGCAGGATTATGAGACTGACAGTTCGTCTGAGTGGGAGGAGGGAGTGGAAGATTCAGGCAGTGAGTTTTCTCTCCACATGGAATCATTGGATGATGAAGATACTCTCAGTGCGGATGAAGCTACTCTCAGTGCAGATGAAGTGCCTGTTTTTGAGGGGGACACTGATGTCCTGGTGGTTCAGCAAGAGACATCAGTATTGCAGCCTGAGGCTGCAAGGATTCCTACTGGAAGTGCTGGACTCTGGGTTGATCCAAACATGGTGCAGCTGGTGTTGCCTGTCTTTAGTGTGGATGCAGGGTGTAGAGTGAATTGTGAACATGTTTTACCTTTATAGTTTTTTCAGTTGTTTATGGATGGTGTATTTTTGGATGAGATTGTTGAATAGACTAATTTGTATGCTGAACAGTTTTTGAGGGACAACAGTGCCTGACTTAAGCCCCACTCTTGAGCTACCCGGTGGACTCTCACAAATTTGGAAGAAATGAAGACGTTTTTGGGTTTGATTTTTTTGATGGGTTTAATAAGGAACCTGTCCATGGCTTCATATTGGTCTACCGGTCCTTTGATGTCAACTGCCATATTTCCTGCGATTATGACCCGTGATCCTTATTTACTTTTGCATCGGATGCTGCATTTTGTTGATAATACTTTGGCGTTGCCACAAGGTCACCCTGACTGTGACTACGTTTGGCTTGTTCCTGATCACTTTGTAGATCGATTTTCAGAGATCTATACTCCAAGGAAAGAAATATCTATTGATGAGTCTTTGGTCCTGTTCATTTTTAGGCAGTACATTCCTAGCAATAGGGCACAATATGGAATTAAGATGTATATGTTGTCTGAGAGTAAGACAGGATATGTTTTTAATTTCCGTGTGTGTACACTGGTAGGGATTCCACTATTAACCCCCTGGTTGTCTGTCCACTTTTGGAGTTTCAGAGAAAATTGTGTGGGATCTTGCTAGTGGACTGTTTAACAGGGGCTGCCATTTGTACCTTGATAACTTCTACACTGCTGTGCAATTCTTTAAGGAATTGTTCAAAGTGTACACTTTTGCTTGTGGCACAATCCTGTATAACCGTAAAGGTTATCCAAAAGAGCTTGTTTGCAAAAAACTTCAGAGGGGCAGTGCAGTTCCTTGCATAGTGATGAACTACTAGCTGTGAAATTTGCGGATAGGAGGGATGTGTACATGCTGACTACCATCCATGATGAGAATACTTCACCTGTGGCTGTTTGGAGTCGGTTTGCTGAACTATGCAAGCCTGTGTGCATATTGGACTACAATAAGCACATGAGAAAAGAGTACTTTTTTCAGCAAAATTTGAGGTTTGCAGGGGATTCTGAGTAGGAGAATGTTGGGGGACACACTCAAGCCATACCTTGCTGGAGTCCCCGGGGTATGTAGTTTCCAGAAATGTGTGGGTTTGGTAGGTTTCCCTAGATGGCCGCCGAGCCTCGGGCCAAAAAGTCATGGGACCCCCCCTTGGAAAACCAGGTTGGTTTGTGATAGGTAATTTTGATGTGGCCTCAATAGGTTCTGGGTCCTTGCCTGTTGCGGGTGCTTGACCCACCCATGTGAGTGAGGTGCCATTTTTAATCGGGAGACCTGGGGAAATGCTTGATCACAAGAAATGTGTGGATCATGCACATTCCAGAACTTTCCCACACTGAAATATGAGAAATAAGTGATTTTTTTCAGCGAAATTTTAGGTTTACAGGGGATTCTGGGTAGGAGAATGTTGGGGGACCCATGCAACACATACCTCTCTGGACTGCCCCGGGTGTCTAGTTTCCAGAAATGTGTGGGCTTGGTAGGTTTCCCTAAATGGCCTAAAACTCATGGGACCCCCCTTGCAAAACCAGGTTGGTTTGTGATAGGTAATTTTATTGTCTCCTCAATAGGTTTTGGGCCCTTGCCTGTCGCAGGCACTAGGCCTACCCACACAAGTGAGGTACCATTTTTTTCTAAAGACTTTGGGAAATGCGGGGTAGGTGAATTTTTGGATCCACGCAGATTCTACAACTTTCCTTCACAGAAATGTGATGGAAATGTGGTTTTTTGGACAATTCTTTAGGTTTGCAAGGTATTCTGGGTATTAGAACCTGGTGAAAGCCAGTCAAGTCACCCAGTCCTTGATTCCTCTGGGTGTCTAGTTTTCAAAAATGTATAGGTTTTCTAGGTTTCTCTAGGTGCAAGCAGAGCTAGGGTTCAAAAACTACAGCTAGGCACTTTGCAAAAAAAGTGTCATTTTTCTCTGTGAAATTGTGGTGTGTCCACGTTGCAATTTGCACCATTTCCTGTCACAGCCACTAGGCCTTCCCACACAAGTGAGTTGCCATTTTTAGCAGAGGATTTTGGGGAACGCGGAGCGAGTGGAATTTTGTGGATCCTCGCAGATTCCAGAACTTTCCACCACAGAAAAGTGAGGAAAATGTGGGTTTTTTTTACAATTTTTGGGGTTTCCAAAGGATTCTGGGTGACAGAATCTGGAGAGACCCATTCAAAAAACTAGAGCTAGGCTCTTTGCAAAAAAAGGGTAATTTTTCTTTGGGAAATTGTGGTGTGTCCATGTTGTGTTTTGCGCTGTTTCCTGTCACGTGCACTAGGCCTACCCACACAAGTGAGGTACCATATTCCTTGGAATACTTTGGGGGATATGGGGTAGTGGAATTTTGTGGATCCACACAGATTCCAGAACTTTCCACCACAGAAATGTGAGGAAAAGGTGTTTTTCTTGACAATTGTTTAGGTTTGTAAGGAATTCTGGGTAACAGAACCTGGTGCGAGCAAGTCAAGTCACCCCATCCTGAATTAACCTGGGTGTCTAGTTTTCAAAAATGTATAGGTGTGCTAGGGTTCTGTAGGTGCAGGCAGAGCTAGGGTTAGAAAACTACAGCTAGGCACTTTGCAAAAAAATTGTCATTTTCCACTGTGGAATTATGGTGTGTCCATGGTGTGTCCATGTTGGGTTATGCACCATTTCCTGTCACGGGACCTAGACCTACCCACACAAGTGAGGTACCATTTTTCTCTGAAGACTTTGGGGAATGCGGGGTGGGTGGAATTTTGTGGATCCATGCAGATTCCAGAACTTTCCACCACAGAAATATGAGGCAAATGTGTGTTTTTGCTAATGATTAAACCTGGGCGTAGTTTGCGAATAGCGCTATGCGTAGCTACGCCAAGTGCACTTCGCACTATGTGAGCTATGTGTATCTACGCAAACTGTGTAGTGCACTGTGCAAAATGCTGATCGCACTAATTGCACAGTGCCGGATGCATGTCCGCACTGTGCAATCAGTGCAAGCTGCATGTTGCACAGTGCAAGTGGTCATTTTCTGCCGCTCAAGTAGATTTCTACTTGAGTGGCAGCTTTCTCAACGCGGACTGGTAGTTTCTCATCACGAGTGGTCGTGAGCATACGTGACCACTCGCAATGAGAAGCTTGACCTCCTCACATTTAGAATCTTGCCGGGAGGTTTATTTTCCACGCTCGCGATCAGCAACTAAATGTTGCTGATTGCGAACAAGCAAAAAGTCTTTGCTTGCTCGCAGTTGCCAACTTGACGTGAGGACCGCCAGCAAGCAAAAAATGACCGCTGCACTATGCTACGTGTGTTTGCACTGTGCTACATGCAATTCGCATAGTGCGAAGTAGTGCAAACTTCGCACACTTCGCGAGCGTAGCGTAGTGCTTTGCCCAGGGTTATAATATTTTAGGTTTGCAAGGGATTCTGGGTAACAGAACCTGGTGAGGGCCAGTAAAGTCACCCCATCCTGGGTTCCCCTGTATCTGTTTCTCAAAAATGTATAGATTTGCTGGGTTTCCCTAGGTGCCGGCAGAGCTAGGGTTCAGAAAGTACAGCTAGGCACTTTGCAAAAACAGGGTCATTTTTCACTGTGAAAATAAGGTGTGTCCATGTTGCGTGTTGGGCTTTTTCCTGTCGCTGGCACTAGACCTACCCACACAAGTAAGGTACCATTTTTCTTGGAAGACATTGGGGAACACAGGGTGTGTAGAATTTTGTGGATCCACTCAGATTCCAGAACTTTCCACCAAAGAAATGTAAGCAAAATGTTTTGTTTTTTTACAATTTTTGAGGTTTGCAAGGGATCCTGGGTAGCAGAACCTCGTGAGATCCAGTCAAGTCACCCCATCCTGGAATACCCTGAGTGTCTAGTTTTCAAAAATGTATAGGTTTGCTAGGTTTTCCTAGGTGCCAGCAGAGTTAAGGTTAAGAAAATGCAGCTAGGCACTTTGTAAAAAAAGTGTCATTTTTTACTGGGAAATTATGGTGGGTCCACGTTGCTTTTGCGCCATTTTCTGTCACAGGCACTAGGCATTCCCACACAAGTGAGGTACCATTTTTCTCGGAAGACTTTGGGGGATACGGGGTGAGTAGAATTTTGTGGATCCATGCAGATTCCACAACTTTCTTTCACAGAAATGTGAGGAAAATGTGTTATTTTTACAATTTTTTAGGTTTGCAAGGGATTCTGGGTAACAGAACCTAGTGAGACCCAGTCAAGCCACCCCATGCTGGATTCCCCTGGGTGTCTAGATTTCATAAATGTATAGGTTTGCTAGGTGTCTCTAGGTGCCGGCAGAGCTAGGGTTAAAAAACTACTAGGCACTTTGCAAAAAAAAGAGTAATTTTTCAATGTGAAAATGTAGTGTGTTCACATTGCATTTTGAGCCATTTTCTGTCGTGGTCACTAGGCCTACCCATCATGTGAGGTACCATTTTTATTGGGAGACTTAAGGGTAACACAGATTTGTAGAGCAACTGTTATTACCTATTAACATTGGATGCATTTCTGCCTTCCAAATGAAAGACAATTTTGAAAAATAACCTATAGTTCTCATGCTAGTATGAGTTTTCCCAATTTTGGAAATGTGCAAATATCTACTGTTTCTAAACGCTATATTTTGTTCCCATTTCAGAAATACATAGGTATATCTTTCATACCAATTTTTCCATGTATACATTTTCCCACAATAATTGCTATATAATTGGTACATAATAAAAAAACATTGCAAGTCGCAGCTTAGTTTTTGGTCTGGGTTCATTGGGTTTTTGGTGAACATACAAGTCTTATATATCCCCTTAACCGGGTCCAGCGGATGAAACGGTATATTGCTTTCAAAGAACTGTGATAATTAGAAGAAGTTACGGATGAAAACGTTGACACAAATGGCTATTTTTTTTCAACTCATTTTCAATGTTTCCTATATTTAAACCTATGAAAAAACCTTGAAGGATCTACACAAATGACCCCTTGCTAAATTCAGAATGTTGTCTACTTTTCTAAATTGTATATCTTTCCAGGATCCTGGAAGGAGGTTGAAACCACAAAAAATAGCAAAAATAGGATATGTCCCAGAAAAATGCCAAAACTGGGTAAAAAATGTTGGTTTTCTGACAAAAGTCTGTCATTCCCTAAAAGCTGGGAACATGTTGATTTCAGCCCCACAACCCTTTGTTGATACCATTTGCTGGGAAAAAAACAAACACTTTCATTTGCAGCACGATTTTTCCATTTAAAAAAAAAAAAAAAGCTATATTTTGGTTAATTTCTGGGTCCCCTCCAGGGAAATCCACAAACGCTGGTTCCCCATGATGTTGGACAATATGGACGCAAATTTGGCATGGATACCTTATGTTGTCATAATGTTACAGGGGCCTAAGCGCAAACTACCCCGAATAGCCAAAAAAAGACAAGTGCCCGTCTCCAAACAAAAGCCATGACCCAGAGTGTGGGGTTAGTACAGCACACCTTGAGGGTACATACATCTAAAACAGGGATAAACCAGATTGTCTAACAGAGAGGCTCGGCTCTATCAGTACCCATGGGGGATCCATCACTTCCCGCTGCATATCAATCAATCAATCGATCAAGAGTATTTGTAAAGTGCGCTACTCACCTGCTAGGTTCTCAAGGAACTTGGGGGGGGGCTGCTACTGCTCGAAAAGCCAGGTCTTGAGTTGCTACCTGAAGGAGAGATGGTCCTGGGTGAGTCGTAGGTGGGTGGGGAGGGTGTTCCAGGTCTTGGCCACCAGGTAGGGGAAGGTTCTTCCTCCGGTGGTGGTTCTGCGGATCTGTGGGACGGTGGCGAGGGCGAGGCTGGAGGAGCGGAGCTGGCGGGTTGGCATGTAGAACGTCAGGCGGTTGTTGAGGTATTCGGGGCCCAAGTTGTGGAGAGCCTTGTGTGCGTGGGTGAGGAGTCTGAACATGATCCTCTTGCTGACGGGGAGCCAGTGCAGGTCCCTCAGGTAGACGGAGATGTGGCTGTGTCGGGGGATGTCCAAGACGAGCCGTGCTGAGGCGTTCTGGATACGCTGGAGTCTTTTCTGTAGTTTAGCGGTGGTCCCAGCGTAGAGGGTGTTCCCGTAGTCCAGGCGGCTGGTGACGAGGGCCTGGGTGAGCGTTTTCCTGGTTCCAGTGGGGATCCAGCGGAAGATCTTACAGAGCATGCGGAGTATGTTGAAGCAGGAGGAGGTAACGGCTTTAACTTGCCTGGCCATTGTGAGGGAGGAGTCAAGGATGAAGCCCAGGTTGCGTGCGTGGTCTGTGGGCTTGGGTGAGGGGCCCAGAGCAGGGGGCCACCAGGAGTCGTCCCAGGCGGAGATGGATGGGCCGAGGATGAGGACTTCCGTCTTGTCTGAGTTCAGTTTCAGGCGGCCGAGCTTTATCCAGTCTGCGATGTCTTTCATTACGTCCTGGAAGCTGGCTCTGGCGGAGGTGGGGTTGTTGGTGAGGGAGAGGATCAGTTGGGTATCGTCGGCGTAGGAGATGATGTTGAGGTTGTGCTTGTGTGCGATGGCTGCGAGGGGGGCTCATGTAGACGTTGAAGAGGGTGGGGCTGAGCGAGACGCCTTGAGGTACGCCGCAGATGATCTTGGTGGCTTCTGCGAGGAAGGGCGGGAGACAGACTCTTTGGGTTCTGTCGGAGAGGAAGGAGGTGATCCATTTTACCTCTTCACCTTGGATCCCTGCGTGGCAGAGGCGGGTTGTCAGGGTGCGGTGACAGACCATGTCAAACACAGCCGAAAGGTCGAGCAGGATGAGTGCGGCGGTTTCTCCGTTGTCCAGCAGGGTCCTGATGTCGACGGTGGCCGCGATGAGGGCGGTCTCGGTGCTGTGGTTCGCTCGGAATCCGGACTGCGATGGGTCGAGGGAGCCGTTCGTCTCCAGGAAGGCTGTGAGCTGTTTGTTGATGGTTTTTTCGATGACTTTTCCAGGGAAGGGGAGGAACGACATGGGGCGGAAGTTCTTGAGGTCTGAGGGGTCTGCGGTGGGTTTCTTCAGGAGTGCGCTGATCTCTGCGTGCTTCCAGCTCTCCGAGAAGGTGGCGAATATGAAAGAGTTGTTGATGATGTCCCGAAGTTTTGGTGCGATGATGGAGTCGGCTTTGTTGAAGATGTGGTGTGGGCAGGGATTGGCTGGGGAGCCCGAGTGTATGGTGTTCATCGTGTGGGTGGTATCTTCCGTCCTAACCTGAGTCCAGGCGCACAGGGTGGTGGTGGGGGGTGTAGGTTCGGTGGTGGGGTACGAGTTCTGAGCGCCGAAGCTGTCGTGTATGTCGACGATCTTACAGTGAAAAAAGGTGGCCAGAGAGTTGCAGAGGTCTTGAGAAGGCGTGATGTCGTTGTTGCTGGTGTTAGGGTTGGAGAGCTCTTTCACGACTTTGAAGAGTTCCTTGCTGTTGTGGGTGTTGTTGTCCAGTCGTTCTCTGAAGGATGACCTTTTGGTGGTGCGGATCAGCTGCTGGTGTTTGCGGGTGGCGTTCTTGAGGGCTGTCATGTTATCCGTAGACTGGTTGTGGCGCCAGGCTTTCTTGAGGACACGGCCGGGTTTCTTGGAGTCTTTGAGATCGTTGGTGAACCACGCGGCTTTCTTGCTGTTGAGGTTGCTGGGAGAGTTTTTCAGTGGAGCAAGGGTGTCGGCGCAGTCGGTGATCCACTGTGTGAGGTTGGGGCTCCTTCGTTGGGGTGCGTGGTGTTGGTGGGAGCGTTTAGGCTCAAGGAGGTGGTGAGTCGGTCAGTGGTGATCTTGCTCCAGCATCTTCGGGGGGTTTGTTGAGGGCGGTGGTGGGTCGTTGTTTTCCTGAAGTTGAAGTGTACGCAGCTGTGGTCGGTCCAGTGGAGCTCAGTGGTGTGGCTGAAGGAGATGTGGTTGCTGGAGGAGTAGACGGGGTCGAGCTTGTGGCCGGCGTAATGGGTGGGGGTGTTGACCAGTTGCTTGAATCCGAGGTTGGCGATGTTGTCTAGTAGGGCAGTGGTGTTGTTGTCCTGGAAGTCTGCAATGGCCTCGCTGAAGTGTGAGCGTGGTCCCGGGGGTCTGTAGATGAGGGTTCCTCTGAGGGTGGTCTTGGGGTCGGTGTGAATCTGGAAGTGCAGGTGCTCTGCGGTGGTGAGGGTGTCGTCGGTGTTGGTCGTGATGGGGATAGTGTTTCTGTGGGCGATGGCGATGCCTCCTCCGGTCTGGTTGACGCGGTCCCCCCGGATGATCTTGTAGCCATCTGGAATGGCAATGGCAATGTCGGGGGCTGAGGAGGCGTTCATCCAGGTTTCCGTGAAGAAGGCGACGTCTGGTGCCGTTTTGTCCAGGAGGTCCCATAGCTCGACGGCGTGCCTGTGGATGGAGCGGGTGTTGAGCAGGATGCACTTGAGGTGGTTGTTGTTGGCGGCTGTTTTGGCTGGCGCAGTGCAGGACCGAGTGCAGGTGAATTAGCAGGCGTGGCAGGTGAAGGCTTCGTGGGTGCGTTTCGGGGTGGCTTGGTAGCAGGCTGGATGTCGGCCGCTGTTGGGTGCGTGGAGGGTGGCGGCATCGTAGCTCATTCGGGTTGGCTGGCTCTGGCAGGGTCCAGGGGTTCTGGCGCTGGGCGCGGTCCAGGCGTGGACGGGCGTTGACGGGCTTGCCTTTGGCGCGCTTTTGGCACGCAATCGGCGCGCCCGCTGCGCATGGCCGCTGCACGTACGTGCGGTCCCCGCCATTCATGGTGAAGTGGGAGGGAGGAGCAGCTGGGAGGCGGGAGCGGGGCGGCGAATGGGGAGCGGGAGACAGGAGAAGGGGGCGGGGCTGCAGGAGAGCAGCGGCGGGGAGCAGAGGGGGGTTGGAAAGAGCAGAAAAGCAGAGCGGGGAGAGCGTGGGCAAGCCTGGAGAGCAAGGGCAAGCCTGGGCAAGCCTGGAGAGCGAGGGCAAGCCTGGAGAGCAGGGGCCCTAAGGAGAGGCGGCAGCAAGAGGGCCAAGCAGGCAGCGGCAGCCGAATCCGGGCACACGGGGGCCGTGCGGTAGTGGAGTGACCGGGTCAAGGGTCACCTTATATAGATGAGGTGGGCCAAGTAGAGTGCTGAAGCATAATGTTCTACTGAGAGGCGACCTAGCCCTCCGTACCTCATATGGACGAGCAGTTTGGAGCTCGTTAGCCACATCCATGCAATGCCCCAGATGCAACTCTGGATGAGTCTGTCCACAAAGCAAAGGAGAGAGATCGGGACCTGGAAGGGCAACATATCCAGAACTCATACGAAACTCCTGGGAGAGTAACCATTTTAACAACCTGGATATGCCCTCAAATTAGAGATTGAGGGGCGTAACCATTTTAACCACCGTGATATACCCCCAAATTAGACACTGAGGTGTGTTCATTTGGCAAAGTCTACCCAAGTCCATTCTAGCAGGGGCTCAAGATTGTCTGTTGAAATGAGTTCCAACCCCTGTTGACAAAAATCTTTAGATATTTGAGGTGGGACAGATTGATAAACCTGGACCACAGCCACTGTCGTAGATGAAGAGAGGGGTAGGTCCTCACTCTTCCCCTAGTTGATTCTTTAACCTGCTATCTGCACAGAGTCATGACGTAAAAAGAGAGAGATCTGTAAGTGTTAGCAGAATATTATCTGCATAAAGAAGAATGAAAGAGGGACCTCCTGGGGTTGGGATTCCTATGATCTCCAGTGACTGATGGACAGCTGTGGCTAAGGATTCCAGGAGGCAGAGGAGTGGCAAGAGAGGTCCACCCTGACATTTCATGCGCCTGGTGAGGAAGGGATCTGATAGGAACTCCAACAATACACCTCTGCTGAGGGGTCATCGTACAGCAATTGGACTCTGAAAATAAAGTAATTCCCCTAGCCGAACCGGGGGAGGACTGCAAAGAGATATCTCCACCTTCTTGATATCAAGGGAGGGGGCCAATGCCTCATCCGGTATGTCCTTTGCCAGCCAGAGGACGTGAGCCAGGGTCTGTAGATGATTGCAAGAGGACCGGCGTGGAACAAAGTCAACCTGGGTTGGATGTATCAGAGTAGGTATGAATTTCTTGAGCTGAGAGGCCAGGACACTGTCTAGGATCTTAACATTCCCATTCAGTAGCAAGATGGCGCAGTAGCTGTCACAGGACAGTGTCAGGATACCAGATTAGCACTCTCACCTGTAGGGTGCTTGATAGATGTTTGCAGAGATGCTATGAGCCAACTTCCCTGGGCCCTACCATATAACCAGTGTTTTACAGTAATCCACTAAGCTACGAGATAAAGTTTAGGGAGGAGGGCCGGATTCTGGACGCTGGAGTAGTCTTCTCGATTCCTAAAGTCTTCTAGTGATGCACTACAACACTATTTAAATAAAAAGTTGTCCTGTTCCCTAAATAAAAGTGTCCTAACTGCGATGTTAAGATTTGTTGCTTAACGTCCGTGGAGTCTTGTGATGGCGTCCAGTCTTGGAGTCAAGAAGTGTTGAGTGGTGAAGTGAAGTTTTCTGTTCTGTCAAATAATCAGATATGACTAGATTAAAATACTAAATTCTCTTGTTATTCATAATTCGTATACTTTTAACTTTTCTTCTAGATTTGCATAAGCCCTTACTTGTATTTCATCCCAAGTGACGTTTCCAACACTTACTCTGTTAATATTATTCTTTGTAAAACATTAAATATGCAAAAACTACATGTAAAACTGTCTTGTCATTATATGCGCCTTAAAAGAGTTCCTACAGTTCTCAGCAATTCTATTGCTTCAATGTTTAGTTCTTCTACTACTGTCTTAAAAGTACTGTCAAGAAAATCGACTTGTTATCAAAGTAAGCGCTCTTGAAATAGTCCCAGCACTCTTGAAATTGTTCCAAGTTCGAAGGTTCTGTCTTGCTTTGGGCGCCTTTTAATTCTTTCACCAAATAAACAAAAAATAATTCACTTAACTTTCTATCTTTGTTTCTACTTTTAGGGACGATGATTGAACTCCCGTTGCTGTGATTCGCCAAACCGCTGAAGCTAGAAGACGTCGAGGGAAGCCAACCGGAAGCCGACGAAGAGCAGGTATCAGAAACTTACTCAAAAGCACGGTGGAAGGCTAAGCGCCTTCTAGTACTCGGGTGTGGCTATTTATATCCTGGCCACACCCAAGTAGACGCATACGTCGAGCGCCTCAGAGCGTTCGCGTTCTTGACGTTAATACGGGCATAAACGGAGATTAGTCAGCGGAAATTTTACCCAATGATGCGTCTCCTATCATATTTTGCACATGTACATTTTGCTTTACAAAATTGCTCATTAAAACCTTGATCTCTAAATACATAAAAATCACAATCAAACACCTTGAAGTCTTTACACATGAATTATGAGATCGTTCTCCTGATACAGTTATTACATTATAAAACAAAAACCTATAAACCTTTCATACATTATTGGAGTGCAGGATGCACGGGACAGCGGTGGGTTTCAAAGGGGAATGTGCAAACCTGCTATTTTTATATCTTAACTGTACTTGGCATTTTTTAAGGAATTTCCTAATAGTTGCACTAGTTGTATGTAGAAAAATCATGTCACAGAGGGTCCTTGCCTAACTAGGTGAGCACTGTGACGAGGACATTGTTGGAAGTCAGGCCAAAGCCACCCATCCTCTTTGTCTTGACATAGGTTGCCACGAGGGACTCAGCCACATCTCCAGATGTTCGGTTATCAAACTCTACAGGGAAGTCATTTCCCCCCCCCCGAACTTTACTGTAACGAGTGGCAGAAATGACCTTCACAATCTCTTCTTTGGCGATCGGTCCAAAAGCAGGGCCCTGCCGTCTACATTCAACCGAGGGAAAGTGACTCAAGCCAGGAGGCGGAAGATGCATGGAACGTCGGTTGCAGTCTCTGATGCATAGAGGTGGCCATAGTTCTAAACATAGGCTTCCGAAATCCCTTGACGGTGCATGAGGAGGCGAACAGCAGGGACCCTGAAGGCCGGGACAGTGGAGGCTGCCTCACATTGGCAGAGATGAGCTACAAATAGTGAACAAGCCTTCTCGCCCTGTTCGTAATGCCTATACCAGAATTTGTGGAGGGTATACTCCGCCTGAACTATACAGAGGCAGCTGAGGTCTAATTTAGCCTTCAAAAGCTACCAGAGGGTACGGTCTGTGGGGCAAGAGGTACACTGGAGAAGTGTGGCTCACTGGTTAGAGGAGGCAGACCTGGAAGCAGAGGTCAGCCCGGGACCAGGGTTCAATTCCCGGCTCGGCGGGGTCTTGAGTCCTAAAAAAATGTCCATGGACTCGACAATTCTCGCTCCGGTGCCTAATCGATTCATGGGTTCACACTCTGCGACTCTGGGCAATAGATTTCTTAATCTCCACAACGGCCCCTCGCGGCGGGATGCCTGGCTTTCACCTTGCGGATACCCTGCCAAGGTATCTCATAGGGGAATACCAGGACGGGTTCCCTAAGCAAGCGCTTAGAAACCAGTGGTGATTTGCGCTATACAAATCCATGTACATTTACATAGTTGAGTCTGGTCACAGATGGGTACATCCAGAGAGGTCTACTTATCTGCCCTACGTTTGTGATGGGGAGTCGCTTTCTGTATGAGCTGCCTCCTAGTTGTGGCCTTTGCTGCTGCCCAGAGCATCTACGCGGAAACCACCAAACCCATATTGTCATCAAAATACATCGAGAGATGAGTTCAAAAGAGTAGTTTCTGGTTGGGCATCCGCTAAAAGGCAGAGTTAAACTTCCAAGGTATGGATCGGACACGTCAAGGATGAGACTAGTTTAGGAGAGGCCTGAAAGCGATCCCTCCATAATGCAGGCATCAATCATCACTGGAGTGAAGGAGTGGAGACCAGGAATTAATCTAGCCAGGACTAAGTGCCATGCATTGGTGACATGTACACGTAAGAATCATCAGTCGGGTGGTGAAGGTGCTAAACGTCCAGCAGACCATGGTCCTTCCAAAGATTGCACAGGAGAGTCCTGGCCAGGTTCGTAACCCTGTCAAACCGGCCGGTATGGTTTAGGACAGGATCTAGAGCTACATTCCAGTCCCCCCAAGTAACAGGGGCATGGAACCAATGAGTATGCGGTTAAGGCAGTGGAGAAAAGTCATCTTGGTCCTGAAGGTGACATAGATGGACCCGGCACACAGGACCCAGTCCATTACTCTGAGGCAGACAAAGACATAACTCCTCTATGGATCTGTCCACATCTTGAGAATGGAGTAGGCTAGTGACCTGCACAGAAGGATGGCCACCCTGCACTTGTACAGTAGAGGCGCATCCCAGAGAAGAGACTAAGAGGCGTGGCTGCAATGGAAAACCTTCCCTACCCAATCCTGCATAAGTTTAATGGCCTCGGAACTCATAAGGTGCATCTCCTGCAACAAGGCTATATCAGCCCTCTTTGAATTCAGCGAAGCCAGGACCTTCTTCCTCTTGTAGTGAGTGAAGCTATGGACATTCCAGAACACGGGCCTTGGAAAAGAAACCACAGTTGGGAGGGGATGGGGAAAAAAGTCCGGAGTTGAGGGGACCAGTAAGGATGTCACGCAGGGAAGAGAAACTAGAGGTGGGCACACAGGGGGAGTGGTGGATGGAGAGTGGCCGAGGGAGAGAGGGGAGTCAAACATGTGGGGGGATGGAGGAAGGAAACGGAAAGCCGGATACCCCTCTTGTGAGGGAAGAAAGGGAGAACTCTTTAGTTAGCAGAAGCAAAACATACCCACCACCCGGGGTACCATGAAACTGGGCCAGGCCAGAGAGATAAATATAAAGGGGAGGGCGATAATCAATCACAGGGTGAGGGGGGTGACACTGTGAGAAAACCAAGGAATAGAAGTACCCATGTGGCCATGTCAGTCAGAATGAGAGTGATGCTGATGGGGGGGATGGGATCCCATCTGTACAAGCAAACCAGCAAAGGAGGGAGGAGGGTAGGACCTTTGTACTGTGCGAGCTGAGAAACCCACTGGCCAGAGGGCTAGGATGCAACCCCTTCCTGGTCAATAGAAATAAGAAGACTTACAAGAATATTGTAACCCACAAAGTGAAAATCTCATAGCAGCTGAGCAGCCCAATAAACAAACCATCTATCACAGATGAAAAGTCTTGAGCTATCAGCAAAGTCACATACACCATTAGAGGCAAAGGAGCACAAGAAACATCTCAGAGTACTCATCTAGTCGGCTGCATCGGTGGCCCCAGGGACTACTGGCAGTCTATATTGTCAGGGTTTGATGTGTCAGAAGCCTTTGGTGGTGAGTGGGACTTGTTCCTGTTCATTTCCTGCGTAAGTTCAATCACTGCCCAATAGTCCTGTCCTTCCTGCTGAGGGAGTGGTGAAGGAGAAGCCACTCCTGCAACTACCTGACCAGTGCTGCTGGCCAGGGGTCTTGTGGTGGGACTGCTCCCCATCAAAGGCAGACAGTGAGATGTATCCAGGTCGGAGTGCTGCACGGAATAAAGAAAGAGATAGTCCGGTTCCAAAAAGTCATTGGGCCTACCATTCATTGTGATCCAGTTACGAGCCAGTTGCAACAATCGGCATTTGATGTCCTGCTAGCGCATGGCCAGATGGAGGCTCAAGAAAGCAGGGCGCTTGTCATTCTTCTCCCTGGAGTCCCCGGCGATGCATATCTTGTGACCCTCATAATCGTAGGGACCAAGGGAGTGAGTTGCGGTCGGTATCTGCTGGACTTGGTTGTGTTGCAGGAAACAAGAGATAAGCATATGAGGTTGTCCAGCAGTCACCGGTCTGCGGGCATGGATGCAATGCTCCACCTGGATCTCTAGGGTAAGTGTGAAGGGAAGTCCCAGGAGGCAAGGGAGGGGGGTCACTAAGGAAGCATCCAGCTTTCTCTGGAAATCCAAGGAAGCAAATGTTATTCTGCTGGCTTCTGTCTTCTAGACCCATGATTTTGAGGGAGAGGTGCTGATGTTCAACTTCCTGCATCGAGGTGTTCTTCAGAACGACCAAGTGGAACCAGTGAGGGGACTCTGTGGTGTGCAATGGCCTTGCTAAAGAGCAGCTGACAAGATGCCTTCCTGGTGGCCATGGGCAGTGATAGTTGGGAGCAACAGGAAGATGATCCTGGGGCGACCAGAGCCCACATGAGGAGCCAGAGTCCATGATGAGGCCAAAACCAAGGAAAGGACACTTGCACACCATTCAATAACTGGAACGAGGGGATGGCAGAACAGCCAACAGAGAGCAGGTAAGATACCTGGTAGCCACAAAGTGGATGGAGCAAGCCTCTGGATGTGTCCAGGAGTGTGACAAATGTCTGGATGGGCAGATGAAGGCGGGCCAGCGCACCACACCCATGGGCTGCCAGGCCCCCTGGGCAGTGATGGTCAGGAGACCCAGGAAAGGTTGCATCCTGGTCAAGAGTGTTTGATCGATAGGCCATAGAAGGCCCCTAGAAAACATCCACAGGCCATGGCTGCTGCCCAGGCACTGCACAATGATGATCAGTGCAGCCCAAGAGAGCCCCAACAGTCCGCCATGAACCCCAGCCTGCTGGAAGAGGCATGAAAGTGGGCCCGGGAATGGTGCAACACGGTGGGATGCATTTGTTCGCTGGAGCCACGTTTGGCCACAAGAATCTATCCACTTGCTATAGGCACTGCCCGGGCAATTGCCAGTCATGGTAGAAGTCCTGCCCTTCCCCCACCTCAGTGGGTCAGAAGCGGCACAAGAGGGAAACCCAGGAAGTGGTGGCCGGATCTGATACGGCCTAGCACAGAGGCCACAGCAGACTGCAGGAGTCCTTCCTCATGGCGTGGGTGCCACCCAGGCACCATGCCAGCTATGGTGTGGGGCCTGGTGAGCTGCAGCACCATTGGCAGCCCCTGCGGGGACCAAGAGGAGTGCACTTCCAAGAAGAAGAGGGTGGGAAGCCGTCTGGATCAGCTCCCCCATCCACAAGCGCCAGCACAAGGCCACACCTCACAGTATCCATTGTCCTCATGGTCCCTGAGGCACCCTATCAGACCACATAGAAATCAGGCCCCGTGTTGGGAGTCACAGGGTTTTGATGCCCTCCAGAAAGGTACCAAAGGTCCTCTGACAGACTGCTTGCCTGAGGAGCTCCTAATTCAGGTGGGAATCACTGTTGGGGCCAAGCTCTACCTCCAATATAGCACTCTATATCAATAGACACATTTTGCAATTAGTCACCATTTTCTTTACACTGACATTCACATTAAACAGAGAATAACTTTATGATAGTATGCACAGCCATTGGGATGTAACTGGCCAAACAATTGCTAACTCCCTTGATAGTTGTGTTACTGAATATTTGGGATTCGATTCACAAAGAAGTAGCCTATTCACAAAGGAATTTTGAAGTACAAAAACAGTAATTCTGTATTCCTCTTTTGTTTACTCTTACGTCTTTTAAAATTAGACTCCAAACATCTACAATGAGAATACTCAGGGAACCTTCTTATACAATTAAAACAAACATAAGTAGTACTCTTTGCTCTTTAACTAAAAGGGAGTTAGACATTTCTGGATCAATTTACAAATGTATGTAAGAGTACATAAGGTTACAGAACCACAGGGGTATGTGTGTAAGTATTTCAAAATGCCCATGAACAGGCTTGTACTCTGCAGTCTGTCGATCAATTGGTTTTTTTGGGTCATTTTTTTGCTTTTTCATTTGTCACCCCAAGTGGGACGGGTATGCCCAAATGTGGGTCTTGTGCTCTCCATGCCACTGGAGTCAAAATTATCCTGGCTGATGAGGGGAGAAACCCGAAACTGGACCTAGAATGCTTGTTTCCACTCCAGGGAGGACCTAGCTTGGCAGCTCAGGCTGGATTGTTCCCATTGGGTGCAGGGTCGAGCCTGACTTGCATTTGGCAGGGTTCAAACTGTATAGGCATGGGGAGCAAGAAAACTATGGATTTAGACCAAGATCACTGTACTGGGGAATGTATGACATTGTTCTGCATTCTGTCCATGAATTGTTTTTTTGCACGTGTACAGGCTTGTGGCATTGCCCATATGGCTGTGTTAATCTCCAAAGAGCTGTTACTTTACTAATGGGTTCAAGTAATAACACATTTGTAACTGTGAACCATTGTTATTGTTTACATATTTTTTTTAAAGACAAGAAGAAAAAAATGTGCATAGTGGCAATGCAGATTATTATGCAGTTTTAGCAGCAGCAATATAAAAAATGTTGAAAACTATACAGTTTGAAAACAGAAAAAGTGTTGGAAGTGTTAATAGCTCTGGAGAATTAGAAATGCCTCAGTATTATACACTAGCTGGAAAAAAAATCATAAGAGAAATATTGTGATTAGAATAGATTAGGCTAGTGATATTTTGTTTCAAGTTTTCTCTATGAATCTACCCATAAAGATTCTGAAAAACCTGAAATAGTGACACTTAAATGACTAAAATTCATTTGGGACGTGGGCTAGCAAGCCATCATGGCAGTCCCACTGTAGGTGAGCTCTGCTGAGCCCGTCATTAATATCCTTTAACTATCCTGTTTTGATGATTTTTGCCACCGTGGAAACGCTGTGAGAGGATACTGAGTGCTGCGGGTACTCGCCGGCAGTGTCATCGACCAGCTCCGGCCGTGCTCCAGCCCGTTCTGATGAGGTGTGTGGCCAGTGGGCCTTGTGACGAGCCTTAGGAAGTGTGGCACAGCTGAACCGGATGTGATGGGGACTGCCCCAGCTGTGTGTCCCTATCTGTGGAGAGGCGGCGACCTGGAAAGTGCAGATATCCTGGTACGGAGGGGCTAAGGAGGCTTGGTGAGTTGACGGAGAAACCCTCCCTGTGTCCCTTCTGAGCTCTGCCTTTCTTGAGGCCCTGGGGGTCTGCTGCTCTGATGAAGCTTCTGGCTAGCCGGTCCTGGGGGTGTGTATGAACGCCTTTCGTTACCCTGCCCCTGCTCTGGTGGTCAGATCGGGCCTTGTGTGGGACGCATGTCCAGAAAGACTGAGGTTGACTCGGCCGGCCTTGGTGCTGGAAGCCTGCTGTACTTGCCCTGTGATGCCAGTCTCGGGTCCTGGCTGTGAGTCCCTGCCTGCAGCATAGTGGTGGAGGGGGCAGTGCCATGGGCCATTGTGGAGGGGGTGAGGCGGCCCGGTGGACTTGCGGAGGGCCCTCCCCGCATCCTTACCGGGATCTGCCGCTTTTGGACCACGAATGATCAGTCACCCGAGTGGGGCTTCTGGCTGTTCTATCATGGGGGTGCGTGTGGACCCCATCCCTGTCGCCCTTTCCCCGCATCAGTGGTCGGATCGGGCCACACGCGGGGGGTGACTGTGTGCATTGAGGCCGGCTTCTGTATTAGGGGCTCCCTGCTTTGGGCGGTATCCTCCCCCCAACTGGCGCACTATCGCCGGTCATATCGGGGTGTGTGCACTTTTGGGGGTGCAAGAGTGACTTTGGGTGTTGTACTGTGGCCCACTTGGCTTTGTGCTGCCGAGCCGTCTCCGGTGTGGCCGTGGCCTGTTTCTCCATGCAAGAGCTTTCCATCCTGCTGCAAGATCCAGTGGGCGGGTTGGGCCGTGATTGGAGTGAGTGCATGGGGGCTCCTGTGACATTCTGTGTGGCCCGATCAGGGTGGCATGGCTAGTTGACTGGGGGCCTACTCCTGTGTGGTGGTGTCGTGCCCCTCCTACATAGGGGTGGACTTGTTGTGGCCTCTTTATTGCTTGTGCTGTGCATACTATGGAGTGGTGGTTCTGCCTGGGGTTGGAGTCCTGGTGCCACCATGACAGGGGATAAGCATACGGGAGCCTGGCTAAACAAAGCACCATGGACCGCTTTACTGGTCTCACAGCCTCAGCTGCGGAGCAGCAGGGTGCACAGGGAGGAGTCCCGGACAATGCTGCCCTTATGGCGGCAATTACGCAGCCCCGCATGAACCTTCGGGACCAAAATAGGGGAGGTGGGTTCAAGATACAGACGTCGCTTGAAGTCTTATAGTGATGCCAGTAGATCAGCATCAGTGCCCCGATCAGGGAGGTCAGCCTCGTAACTTCCTTGGGACTTTCCTGGTGGACAAATTTACATACATATTCGTTTAGGCTGTCAAATCATATGATCGGGCTATAATCCCCTGTTGACCTTACCGGTCCGGGGAGCAGCCCGGGTTTCATGAGGGAGCTTCTGGGAATCCATTGGCGAAGGTGGGCGGGGAGCTCCCGTTGGGGTCACCATGCTGCCTTCACCGCGAAGATACTTCAGTGGTTTTGAGGTATTAGAGTGGGGGTTGGAGTTGGTGGGGATATCTTTCTTCACTATTTGCAAGTCTTCTAATCATTCACCAGATGTTTTTTGCTTCAATTATTATGTTTTGGGGATTGTCTTGATTTCACTGCACTGTCATCTTGCTGCTATGTGCCGCTGTGTATTTACATGTCACCGCATGTCCTGCTCATTGGGCTTATTGTTTCTCTGGATTTCCGCCCCTGTGGTTAGCCCACGGCCTACTGCCGGGGCCCTTAGGATTGTGAGTTGGAATGTCAGGGTGTGCTTAATAAGGTAAAGAGGTGGAATATCCTTCACCAGGCTAAGCACTACCAGGCTGATGGTCTTACGTTACAAGAGACACATTATTGGGGGCTAAGGCAATTTGCCTACAGAGATATGGGTATTCACAAATTTTCCACTCTGGGTTCACGAGGGGGTCCCGTGGGGTGGCTCTACTCATCCAGCGCAGGGTCCTATATGTCCACTCCAAGATGTGGGCAGACACTCATGGGAGGTATGTCTTTATTCAAGGATCTATTTATGAGGAACGCGTGGTGCTGGGTAGTGTCTACGCCCCTCCCCTTTGTCCGGGACATTGGCTGAATGCATTACGACTTTGTGGGCAGATGTTCTGGATAGAGTGAACGATGTGATGGATGGGGCTCAAGATCGGTGGCAAAGGGGTAAATGCCAGCTGCTGGACAATCAACTAAATAATAATCCTTGGTGTTGGGTCGGGCTGGATGGACTCCTGGCGACGGCAGCATGCGGAGTAGCAGGGTTATACATATTTCTCTGCTGTGCATGAATCGTTCTCATGGTTGGACTACATCTTTGTATCGACTGCGGTGACTGGGATAATGACGCAGCGAAGATCCTTCCTACGGGGCTATCGGACCACTCCCCGTTTGCGCTCATGCTACGGTTCGGTCCTGCAAGGCCACCATTTTGTTGGCATCTTTCCCCCTGGCATCTGCAAGATGACCAGTATAGGGATCATTGGGACAAGTCATTGATCAATATCTAGATCTTAATGTGGGTTCGGTGGCGATGAAGTCTACTATTCTGGGAGTGGACATATCTTATTGCTCCGCGGCGCAACAGTCTAAGAAGGAGTCCTTGGTGCACTCGGAGGCCCACATGTTGGAATTGGAGCGTGCAGGTAGGGAGGATGGGGGGGCACTGGCGCATCGACAATTGCTAGTGGCTAGACAAACTTATGTAGATTTATTGTTGGATGAGGCTCGATTGGCAAGGCTGGCGTCCCGTAGTATGATCTATCAATGGGGCGATAAGTCCAGTAAAGTACTCCATCGTCTTTGTCAGGTGGTGGTGAGTTCCCTGGTTCTTCCTGGGCTTTTGGAGCTGGACGGGAGGGCATTGGGTGATCCCTCGGTTATAGCTGAGAGCTGCGGGCACTACTTTGATGATTTGTATACCCCAAGGGAGTCCCTGTCAGAGGACATGGTTCGACGATTTATTTTGGATCTCCCACCCCGGTCTCTCTCAGATGAGGCTCGGGTGGAATTGGATCTCCCACTCACAGTGGAGGAACTAGGCACGGCATGAGGGGATCTTAACTCTGGGAAGGCCCCAGGGCCCAGTGGATTCCCCTGTGAGTTTTTCAAGAGATATTTTTTGAAATTGGGACCCCATCTCCTTTGGGTGGTTGAGGAAGCATGGGAGCAAGGGTGCCTTCCACGTGACTGGAGACACGCCAAGGTGGTCGTGTTCCAAAAGCCAGGCCATCCTCCAGATCAACACTCTTCATACTGCCCCATTTTGCAGCTAAATATTGAGGCCAAGGTTATGACCAAGACCTTGGCCACTCGCCTACGCTCCCATATCACATCGCTGGTCCATCAAGACCAAGTGGGCTTTATGCCTCAGCGGGCAACACAGCACAATAACCGGCGGGCGCTTCTTGCTATAGACATGATTCGGAAGCTGGAAGTGCCAGCAGCTCTCCTTTTGGCGGATATGGATAGGACATTTGATTGCCTTAGTTGGATGTATCTATTTGCGCTTTTGAATAATTCGAATTTAGGGCCACGTTTCTTGGCCTATTTAAAACTTCTTTAAACACATATCACAGCTTCGGTACGGGTTGTGGGAGCTGCCTCCTTCACTTTTCCTATTGGACGGGGCACCCATCAGGGATGCCTGCTGTCACCATTTCTTTTCACCCTCGTGATGGAGCCCTTGGCAGCTTGGGTGCAGACTGACGCACAAGTGGCGGGCTTCAAATGGGCACAGGGGCTATCGGACCATATCACGCTCTACACGGATTATGTTATTTTTTTTTACCAACGTCAATAGGATGGGTCCCAGATTGCTGCATATTATGGAGATATATGGGGAGACTTCGGTCTATTCATGAACGTGAGTAAGTCTGAGTTGTGGACACTGGGTAGCCAGGTGGAATTGGGTACCTGGCCTTCTGCGGTGCAGGTCAACGAGGTCGGTATAAAATATCTGTGGGGTTTTCTCTCCTATTCATCAGGGGAGTCCTGGTACCGGAATGTTGCATCTGTTGGGGGCTGATGTGCGATGAATTGAAAACTTGGTCTCATATGCTCCTTTATCTTCCAGGTCGGTCGGCCATCTTTAAAATGGTCTTGTTGCCGTGCTTGCTCTATCAGCTACAGAATCATCCATTTCCCGTTAGGCCCTCTTGGTTCCGCAAGGTTAACTCGGCTCTGGGTCAGTTTCTTTGAGCGTGATGGCACCCAGGGTCGTGCTACGGACGTGTTTTCAGTCCACCTACTGTGGTGGGCTGGCCACCTCGGACATCCAGTCCTATTATGTGGCCTTGCAGCTCCTGATATTGAGCGAATGGTGGTATGGGGATCGCTCTGATCCTGCATATGCAGTGGAGCAGTGCTTGATGGGTTCCTAATCCTTACACACAGTCTTATACTTGGCGTCTATCCTCAAGACACTGCCCTACGCTACGAGGGTAGTTTTCCAGGTGTGGACCCAGGCCCTGCGCTGGATGGGGTGGTGGGGCAGGCTGACATGGGAGACTCCCCTTTGGTCCAATGGTAGATTAATGTAAGCAAACAAAAGAAGACGTACCACCACAGGACCTGTCAAGGTCTCAACAAAATGTAGGAAGAGAGAGTATACAAAAGAAAGAAGTTCTTTTGTTAGAAGACCCCTCACTCACCAACCTGGTTGGTGACATGCTTCATCATCGGGGTCCCACCCTGACAGCCGAGTGCCGTCCGGGTGTGCTGCGACACCTGACTTCAGTGGAGTGGGTTATTTTTCGTGAATGTGAGTGAAAAAAAGTGATTTAAAAATTGGTCAGATATAACTCTATGGAAAAAACTTTATTCAAGAGCTACCGGACAATGTTAAAAATGTTTTTTTGATACTTGTATAGGTTAGATTAACCGTCAGTATCTGTGTAAAGTGAAGAAGGATAAAAAGGTCCACATGTTTCAACCTGTGTTGGAAATTGCTAGGTTTTCGGCAGGACCAAGTGTGAGTCACCTGGGCGGTATACACATAGTAAGGGGTATCCAACCCTCGGACACAGTGACCTAACTGTGTACTTACAGTTGGTGTCCTTTCATCCAGGATTTGGGAAAGGAAAAAACCTGTGAAGACAAAAACACAATCACAAACATACAGATTATGTGCCTGCAACGTGGTGGCTGCGTGGGTGAGTGCTCCATGCTCTCCCCGTATGGTGCGCTGTATGAGCAGGATGACTACATACTAACTTGGTAGTGACTGTCTCTTATAGCGAGAGACAGAAGAGTTGTCAAAAGAATGCAATTTTTTTTATTTATTTGTTTCTGGTGACATATTGAATCACCGGAGAATTCGTTGGGAGACCACTCTTAGGTTATGTGCACAAGGACAAATTTTGCCGGCAAACTGCAGAGTCAATCAACTCACACAATATCAATATTCATGAGACAGTGAGTATAATTAAACACACCACTTTCATTCATCAATTAAAAGTGGGTTATTACGCTCTTGTAACAATCGTGCGGGCGTAACCGGTAATGCATGCATGCTATCTGCCAAAAACGTTGTTATGCGAGATACCGAAATAACAGGAGGACATAAAGCAAGGATAATCGTGCTTACTCAAAATCGAGTGTTCAGTGTCCCATGGGAGCCAGGGTCATCCCGCTAACTCCTGAAGCACGATCTGGTTGCATGGAGAGAAAAGGGAAGTGAGGACGTTAAGCACCCCAGTTAAGGATGACCGGCTCGGGATGTCCAAAATGGCGGGTAAAGCCCGATTACGAAGGGAAAGGTCCCCCTCGCATTACGATGGAGTACTCACTGTGCCAGGAAAGTAGCCTCTGCCAATTCACCTAATCGCCGGCCACCGATCCCCGTGGATGTTGCACCGGAGAGGCCCTGCAACTAAATGCAGGTCTCTTCCGGGTAGGCGTCGCCTACGCGGTCACGTGGACAATGTGACAGCGTCATTGGGAGCGTTCCCAGGGCAACGCGGATACACAGTGTTAGTGCTGCGTGCCCCGCGGACAGAGTGGTGAAAAGTATTGAGTAATAAATTATATGGGCCACAAATGTAAATGTATTTGAATCACCCGTAACGCTTTAAGTTGAGTAGGAGACGTATGGGGGTGCGTGCTACAGAGAAATGCCATAGCTAAATGAATGCATAGTACTACGGTCATGTAGGTTGTGGGATACGCCACAGTGAGTGATAATAAGGCAGCCTGAAAAGTCTACAATTAAAAATTGCCCCAAAGTAAGTTGCAGTTGGGCAAAACGGAGTAAACCATCTTACAGAATCTTACTAATAGAATCGTGGCCATGCGGGGATGTGAACCTAAACATTCAATCTTAAATCAGAATTAAGCATGGGCAGATTTTGCAAATTGGCAATCCGCAAAATTGCGTATTTACGGATTCGCAATCCGCAAAATCCACGAACTCTCGCGAATTTTGCGGATTCCTTTTTTTTTGTGTTCGCAAGTGTTTCTGCCATTTCGCAAGGGTTTTTTACCAGTTCCCAAACGCGAACTTACTTGTCGGGTAGCAACAGTCGCGACCATGTTGTTTCTACTTCTGGTTCATCACAGCACCCTCTGTTTCACCACTGCCACCCTCTGTTTCACCACTGCCACCCTCTGGCTCACCCATGCCACCCTCTGGCTCACCCGTGCCACCCTCTAGTTCATCACTGTAGATTATGGGGGGAAAAGCACACCTGCCCTGCCTCAACTGACATGAATGAATTAGGGTCTGATTAATGTGTCACTGAATTTGAACTTCCAGGCTGGCACCTGCTTCCTTATCTGTAATTGCTTTCTGTTGCAGTGTAATTTTTTTAACAGGACCTTTGTTGTATACTTGTAGCTATTCTCTGAGCCTGCTGTGAGGGTCAGATCAGGGTCATAGAATAGTTGCAAGTAGGCAACTGAACTCTGAAGGGGCCCCTCGGGAAGCACTACAGGGAATGGTTACTAATGATAAGATTGAACTTTTGCACCTGCTGAGTGCTTTCAGTTTTGCAAAAATCCAAATATCCAGCAGCATCCACAAAAAGTAACCCTTCCAGGTCAAGATCCAAATCAAAGTGACCAGCACATGAAGAAAGCACTGGGAGGAGCCTGCTGGACAGGCACAGGAAGTTGGAGACTGTGGGGCACTTCCTTCCTCCCACCACCCCCCCCCCCAAAATGGACTCCTTGCAAAAAAAAAGTGCAGGCAAATGTCAACCTGAGGAGTTATTCTGATAAAAATCATAATTTTCAAGGTTTATGCTACCTGCTGGTGGATTTCTTGTGCGAAATTGCAAATTTTGCAATCTCGCAATTGCGAGATTGTCGCTGCCCGCACGCATCTACGTGTTCGCAAGTGTTTACTCCCGCGATGCGTGATCACGGGCCTTTATGACGTACTCACGTTGCCAAACTCTAGCTGTGCAAGGTGGCAAGCCGCGATGACGTCGACAAACTCCGCAGCAAGATCAAAAATGGCGCAGCACACGCAAACATGGAGAAAAACAACTCTGCAAACGCTGAATGACGGCAAGTGAACGCTGCGCGCCGCAAAATTGTATAGTATTCTAGTTGGCAAGTGCGACCAAGCAAAAAATCCGCTTTGCACGGATTTACGAATTTTCGGCAAATTCGCGAGAGTTCGCGGATTGCGAATTTGCCGAAAATCCGCAAAATCCGCGAGCGGAAAGGATTTTACGCCCATGCTTAATCAGAATGAGTGTCAAGCATCCCAGTGTGAGCTAAAAGTGGAGTGTCAGTTGTTTATTGTTAGGGTTACTAGTTCAAGGGTATGGTCAACCTACTTTGAGGGAAATGGTAATTATTTTATGCTGATTACAGTATCTGTAGCCCAAGCGTGGAGCGTGTAAAGAGCTTGAATTACAATATATATGGAAATGAAATTTATTTTGAGAGGACTGAGTTCCAAGGAATATTGTCATTCAATCCTACCTTGTGGGTTGAGAGCCTGTAAATCCATTGTTGCTCCTTTTCAAAAAGGCGTTGTTGGGTTCTGGACCCTGTTTTGATCTGCTCGATAATGGTCCATTTCATATCATTGGTAGTGTGGGTTTTCTCAAGGAAGTGCTCGGTCAGCTTTGTTGTGATTTTTCTGCACCTGATTGTGCTCCGATGCTCGCAGATCCTCTGCTTAATTTTCCTGCATGTCATCCCTACGTATGACAGATTGCGTGGACACTTGATCAAGTAGACCACATTGGTGCTGTTACAATTGGTGTGGACCAGTTGTTTCCACACTTTGCCTGGTTCCAATGAGAGTGTTTTGGTGTTGCTGGTTAGGTGACAAACACTGCATTTACCACATTGAAAATGGCCTACGACATTAGGCAGGCCCCATGCCATGGTGAGTGATTGTGTTGTTTCTTGTTTTCCTTCTCTTGGTCGCGTGTTTACCAGGGTGTCTTTTAGGCTGCGTGATATCTTGAAAGAGAAGAGTGGTTTCTCTCAATGAAGGTTCCCTGTGTTGAGGATGGACCAGTGTTTGTTGATCGACCTGGTCACCTGGTTGGACGCTGTGTTATAAGTGGTCACGCATGTTAGTGATATTTCTTTCTCTTCATGTATCCTGTCCTCCAGAAGTGCTTATCTAGGTTGGTTGTGTGCTCTTTTTGGCATTTGTTAAGGATCCGCTCAGGGTAGCCTCTGTTAGTGAGTTTTTTAGTGAGAGTCATAGCTTGGTTGTGATAATCGGTGATTTTACTGCAGTTGCGGCGAAGTCTCAGATATTGACCATATGTTAGGTTCTCTCTCAGAGGTCTCGGGTGGAAGCTTTCAAACCTTAGTAAGTTGTTCCTAGCACTCGGTTTGTGGTAGGTTTTTGTCTCTAAATGACTGTTCTCTTTTGTGATGGTAACATCCAGAAATACCATTTTGTCTGGGTCAATGGTGTTATTAAACCTCAGATTCTGGTGACAGGTATTGATCCATCTTGTGAACTCCTTAAGTATATCCAATGGTCCTTGCCAGATGGCAAGGACATCATCAATATACCTTTTTCAGAATACAATGTAGGTGGAGAAAGGGTTTTGAAAGCTCAGTATGAATCTTTTGTCGAATTCAAACACATAGAGCCCTGCCACGCTTGGAGCAAAAGTGCTCCCCATTGAAGTGCCCCCCGTTTGGAGGTACAGTGCACCTTCAAATTCAAAATAGTTCTTTTTGAGTGCCAGTTTGGCACATCCGAGGATTAAAGTCTTTGGTGTGTTGTATGTCCAGGTGTTTTCATTGAGAGCTTCTGCAAGCGTTGTCTGGGTGTCATCTTGCGGGATGCTGGTATACAAGTTTTCAATATCAAAGCTGACCAGAATGGTGTTCTCATCCACTGCAATGTCTTTAAGCACTTTGGGAAGACATTTGGTGTCTTGCAATAGGTTGTGGTCTTCTGCACAAGTGTTTTGAAAAAGAAATCACAGAAACGTGACAAGGGTTCTAGTAGGGAATTGATCCCGGAAACAATTGGTCTGCCAGGAGGGGGATCTTGGCTTTGTGCATTTTCTGCAGTATATAGAAGTACGGGATCTTGCCCTCACTGTTACAAAGAAAGTCAGCTTCCTGTTTTGAAATATGTCCAGCAGTCTCTGTATGATCCACAAAGTTCTTAATTTCAGAACTTAGGTCTTTTGTGGGATCAGACTGTAAAGATCTATAGTTCCTGTTGTCTGACAGCAGTCTCTGGCATTCTGCACGGAAGGCAGCCTTGTCCAGGACCACCACCCCGCCACCCTTGTCTGGCGGTTTTATAATGATGGTATCGCAGGATTTGAGATTGCTCAGAGCAATATTTTCTTCTCTGCACATATTCTGAAATGGAGTATTAATAGCCAGATTCTCAATATCATTGAATACAGCTTGCTCGAACGTTTCTAACTCCACCGGGAAAGTGTGTGGTGGCGGTGTGAATGTTGATTTGTTTCGCAATCCAGTCTCATTTGGGTCTTCAGTTGGTAGCGGATCTCCTTGTTTCTCAAAAAAAGCTTTTAGTCTTAGTTTCCTGAAAAAACTAGCCAATTCGCAATGGAGTTGGAATTTATCAAGACGTGCTGTAGGTACGAAACGTAAGCCCTTGTTCAGGACCTTTTCTTCTATGGTTGAAAGAGGTGTCGTGGCTAAGTTAGTGACTAGGTTCTGCTGTTGCTCGGTCCCGCCTGTGCCTTGCTCCGGGTGTAGCTGCCTAGCGGGTCCTCTTCCTCCCAATGTACCTGATTTGCGGGCTTCCTTCTTCCTTTCCCTCTTCTGCCCCGGCCTAAAAAAGGTGGCCCGAAGGTGTTAGGTGGGAAAAAAGGCTGTGGAAACGGTGGTTGCCATCCGTACATGGCATAGTTGTGTTGTGGGTTGTAAGGGGCTTGGAAACCCCGTGGTGGATGTGGATTGTACATAGGCCAATTATTGTGTGCCCTGTTTCTTCTTCTTTGTCTTTGCCGTCCACTTCCTGTGCTCGAGCCGCTGCTCCCATTTGAGGTGTTGCTGGAGGCGTCTGAATCGTTATCAGGTATTGTTGGTGGACTTTAATCTGGATCAGAATAGGGGTATGTTTTCACAAAGGAAAAACTCTTTAGATCCTTCTGGAATTTTTTTACTTTCTGTTGAGTGACGTTGCCTATGTATTCATTGATTTCTTTATTTAGTTCATCCAATATTTTTGGGAATCCTGTGAGTGTTGTTTTTATATGGTTTTCTGTTCTGTTTGTGCCTCAGACAGGTGCAGGGCGGTGTTGATGATCAGCACGATCCAGTCATGTGTGCAGTGCAATGCGATCTGGACCCAATCCTTCCTGAAGACAGGGTCATCCAGAAAGATTCGTGGGGCATTGGTGACTAATAAGCCTTTAGGTGCCATATTGTTACTTAGGTATTCTTTAAGTATGGTTCCATGTAAAATTGTTCTTATCCGATTCCTTTTCATTTCTGAAAGTTTCTCCTAGTCAGTAGTTTGGGAAATTGTTTGTGCGATACTGGCATCAGCAAACAAGGAAAGGTTACCCATGATCGCGTCCACTTCCTCACTTGAGTACGATAGTCCTTGATTTTCCCCCATGTTGCTAAGGTACCTGTAGAAACAGTCAGTGCTGCAAAAGAACTCTTGCAGCTGTGCGCTGCCAAGATATGCAAAAACAAGGAGAGAGTAAGGGATTTCCACAACGTGGAGGGGAGTACTCCTGGTCCCCTTGACCTTGAAGTAAGCAAACAATGGTAGATTGCCACAACTTGCAGGCTTGGGGGTTTTCCGAGAATGGGATATCATTGGGATCTCTACCTTAGGGGACGTTATTCATGGCACGGTTTTAAAATCTTTCCAAGATTTCCAGCATGATTATCAGATGCCGAAAATACATTTTTTCCAATACTTGCAGTTTAGACATGCCATACTTCCCAGCATTGTGGCCATGGAGTCTCTTCCAGAGTTCAGTCCTGTTGAAGCTAAAGTATTTATGTGTGACCTCCAAGACCATAAAATCTCCAAGGTATATCACACCTTGATGAAACACTGCCCCACTATGTTAGATAAACTTAGGGAGAGGTGAAAGGATGACCTCGGTCCCCTGGATAAGGAGGACTGGAAGGAGGTGCTTACGACCCATACAGGAGCGGCAATAGCCATGCTCCTTCGGTTGATTCAATTTAATTATCTTCACAGTGTATATTATACACTTGTTAGGCTGTGGAGGGTGGGCCTGATAGAGTCCCCAGTGGGCCTACAATGTGGTTCTGAGGATTGTACTCTGTTTCACACAATTTGACAGTGTGCGGTGCTCAAAAGGTTCTGGCAGGGGGGTATTGGCCTGCCTTGCAGTCTTGGGGTTGGAGCTCCCTTACTCCCCAAAATTGGTGATTTTACATATAATGGAGGGGGTGGGGGAAATGTTTATAAGTGCTGTCTGATGCTACTGGGTTCTACGCTAGCTAAACGGGACATTGGTCGTAAGTAGAAGGGTGGGGCCCCACCCCTGCTTTCGGCATGGAAAATGGTTTGGATTTCAATATGGGTTTGGAGGTTCCTATTTTTCAGGCATGAGGGTGCCCGTTGAAGCATTGTAAGATCTGGAAGAGGTGGGCGACCTAGAGCCCCCTGCTGTGAGGGATGTGGCAGTTGAGGGTTAAATTGGGCAGTAGTTGTGGTTCTGGACCTATTGGGTCCTGCATATAATGTTCCTTATGTGCGGGCGAATTTGTGTGATTATTTGTGTGGTGCAAAGACAGTGCAGGGGAGTCTGTTTCTTTATTGTTTCAGTTTTTGCATAATGCATATGCAAAAAGTCACGGCAATATTTCTGGTGTACCATGTGGCAGTCTGTCTCTGGGTCACAGAGCTCTGCATGTATTTGACAATTGAAATCAGAAAAACTGTTGTTAAAAAAAAATTCAACCATGGGAACTAGAGATAAGTATTTATAAAGTTTTAGATCAAAAGGTGCCAAAAAACTAAAGCACAAAATAGGCATCACTGCTAGTGGTTGACCAAGACGTCTACGCTATTTTAGGATGATCACAATGAAGTGGCCGTATGATTCCCCAAGTAAGTTATCCTGGTCAAAGTTTTACCTTCAGATAAGGGGCCTTATTTATGAAAACTGTTGCATCACTGTGTGAAAGCAGCAATGCAACAGTTTTTATTGCGCCCTCCTTGCAACATGATGGATGCTGTATACAAAGACGAGGGATGGTGGGGCTTTTTCCACTCTCAGGGGAGTGGGAGGTTCAGCATAAACAGGAGCCCCTGTTACAATATCAAAGACGTGGTATTATGCTGTTCCTCTAGTGGCAGAGTCACAGAGTCATCAAAAGACAGGTTTCAGCTATGCCCACAAAGGGTCTACAGTTGGAAATCCATTTGTTGGATTGTAATGCCCTCACACACCCTCTCAGGTGTCATGCTTCTTCATTTGGGCTGCTCCTCATTGGGTCGGCGGTGCAATACCCAACGGGCTCCCTAAAAATGAGCACTTTATTAGAGATCTTTAATCCAACAGCCGTATGGTGAATTGCGGGTGTGGGGCCAGAATCGTGTAGATGTGCAGTGGTGAGTTAAAATAGGATTGGGAGTACCTGACATAGATTAATTTATTCTGGGGGGTCTCCTATCCTAGTTAAAAACAGTGAACAAGGCACTCATCCGAGTGTAATGTCTCCTGTCAGAGTGTCCTTTGTTAAATGATGTAGGTCAACATGTTTCTCGCGTAACGTGAATGTACTCGCGATTCTTCAGGACCAAAAGAAAAAAGAAATCTATCTACACCTAAAATCTACTGGTAACACATATACATAGCAGAAGAAGTGTCCATTACCAAATGAACTTGTTATAACCTGGATCTACCTGTAATGGGAGAAAAAGAAGATAACATTTCAGGCATGTAAGGTATACAACAGTTGTAGACACAGCCTTAGTGGTGACTCTGAACTCTGTTCTTTACTATTTGTGGTGAATGTCAATGCGATAGAGGACAATAAAATACATAAAAACAGGTGGTGAACCCTCACAGTGAGCTATTGTGACTAATTGCCCCTGTTGAAATCCAGTGGTACAGCAGAAATGCAGGGCTGGACTCACTCAATTCAGTATAGTACCCAGGCGTCAACAGTACCCGGTGGTCCACGCATAAGGCTTTGCTCCTATGTGTGTAGGACTGGACACGAAGGAATGAAAAAGTTAAAGAAGGCTGGTTCTTGTAAACTGCAAAGTAGTGAGGTAATGTAAAGTAAAATGAAGTGAAGCCAAAGTCGAATGGCGTCAAGTTCAATTAGATGCAACACAACACACAACGGTTACATTCTATGTTAGATACCATAACACTGTATTAGGTACATCTCACAATTAGAGTTAATAAAAGTGGGATGGTTACCGACGAACATGATGGATGCATCATATTTACTGTATGACGCATCATGTCGCAAGGAATGACAGATACTTCAGTATTACTGACGTATCTGTCAGCGCAAAACTTACACTGCTGGAGTTGTGTTGGAACCGTGACACAAATCCAGCAATGCAGTAGCAAGGGCTATGATTATAGCACTGCGTCACCCTTATACCTGCTGTGAGGCAGGAGTGAGGACTTGACGCAGTGGCATCCTAGAAGTGGTGCAGTGAAATCTGATATATTTCACTGCACCACTTATACAAGGCTTTCTTGCGTTGGAATGCCCACCCTGCATACATTATACCTGATGCAGGTATAATGTAGCACAGGGCTTTACAAGGTGACGCATCTGCCTAGATGCATCACCTTGTAACTATGGGGCAACATGGCGCATTGGTTAGGCCCCCCTACATAACACAAAATAAGGCAACGGAGACACAAAAGTGTGACAAGGGGCTCATAAATAAGCCCCTTAGTATCCAAAATTCAAGATTAAATATTCCAGCGGAGAAAGTCTGTAGGCTTTATCCAGCAAAAAACACTTAAACTTGGATAGTTATTGGACAAGGTCACACTGAATAGACTGATTTTGGTGTGAAAATTAAAATGCTGCACACGCCAAAGTCCTCATGTTGGGTGGATACTTTTGGTGCCTGCTGCCTGTTCATTAGAATGACTGTTTTTTAAAGAGCTCAGATCTTGCAGGTGGGCAATCCTGATGCAGCATCAAGTGAAGCTGATTTGAAATCTGACACCTTTGCTGCGTGGTCCCACTGATACTCTGCAGTTTTTGAGAATCCAAACATTTTGTAAGTCCCAACTTTCCAGAGTTTCTGGATCAGCTTCTCAGGACATCGGGGACAACACTTAGGGGCTATGATTCACACCAGTACAGGCACCCAGCATAGTCCAGTCCAGTTTTAGTTGCTACTAGTCAGATGGACACTTCAGGAAAAGTGGCTCTTGCAGCTTGTGTCCCCGTAGCCACCAATGTATCAGACAACTAACACTTGGAATCCAATCTTAATCCTGGGTACAAGTGGGAGCAGGTCCAGCCATTGAAGTTTCTACATAGTTCGCAAGCAGCAGGTCCAGTTCTATTCTGATTTTCCGCAGGCCCAGACAGCGTCCTGAAGAGCTGTGGTGATGTGCCAGCTTTGTAGGTTTCACTAGCCAGTGTATAGGGGTGACACTATATAACTAAAGAGAAGAAGGTTACATGGCTAACACTTTCTACACTTGCAGCACATCTTGTTTGCCTTATGGCAAGCTATTCCAAAGTGCACTATTCTTGAGGAAAAAGCAACATGGCAGAATCTACCCTAACAGGAGATTGAGTTGCAAGGGTGTGTTTAAAGAAATAAGCAGTCCCCTCCTCTTCAGCGATACCAAAATGCTAATGGAACCAGCTCATATTCCTACTGTATTGGTTCCAAACTGGCTGCAGAGGAGAATTTTGAACAAATGGCTTTTCTTCCCCAAGTCTCCATTTACACTTAGCCAGGTACAGGTAGGCCTCACCCATGTCCGATTACATTTATTGACAATCCTGTTCTCTCCCCTGCTGTCCTTCCGGATTTGATATTTCTGGTCTTCCTGTGAAGAGGCCTCAGTTATAGTTTCTGCTTTGGGGGAAGTGTTGACCTCTCATGAAGAAGAAACACTGCAGGGCCTTCAGCCACCAGGCAAATGCATACTAGCCTACTGGGAGCTCAGGCAGGTAAAGTGAAACTTTTTAAAAATCACTTTTCTCAAATTTGTATTAAAATGTTTACTTCACAATTGAATAGAACATTACAAATTATGTTTGAATTATTCCAGGATTTTTTTCCGAAATCAATGCAAGGAATATTATGATATTATTTGAACTTTTTTTTATATAACAGCAGCAGCACTTAACAGTAAAAATAGTGTTAGGAGGCTAGTCACCAAAGGTACAGGGCAAAATAAAAATGTTGCATGTACCATTTTTAAGTACTAGGTACTATACCTTGTGTGCTACCAGGCCAATTTAGAGGTGAAATTAAATGTTTAAACATAGTTATTTCCTGTCCGAAAATTATTAATTTGACAAGTTCGCCTGCAATTTTAAAATCTGTAGGAGCCAGGATACACAGGTAGACCTGAATTCATTTTTCCATTGTCAATCTAGTGGATAGCACAACATGTTCTGCAGTCCACAGGTGACTTTGAACTTTTACATTTCATTGATGTATTGGTGCATCAAGTACTTAAGTCCTACTGGGAAGTTAAATATGATAATTAGAAGTTAGCCATTTTACCATGTTTTAATGGTTAGAGCACATACACTGAGACAAGGAAATCAAGCTGTCAGTGTGCAGAATTAAAAAACCAACAATACTTCTCAGCAAAAAGATGCACTTTCTCACAACATTTTGTTAGTGCAAGCCTAGCTAGGAAATAACAAAGCCAGAAGTACTCCTGCCTCACTACTGGCTTAATACTGGAATTCTGGAATACAGCAACATCTTCCTGAATTGGACCTATTGGAGCCAATTCACAAGTACATTTATGATATATGACAAAAAAGTACAGAAATACTACTCCACATATGAATGTTCTGGGCCAGATTCATAAAAGGTTTGCTATGGGTAGGTGTGACTTATTCTTGTAGTGCTCCTTGCTCTCTCCTGGGTCCATGAAGGCAAATATATCTGAGGTGATCTTTGTATCAGTACATTTAAGCCTAGGCTTAAATCTCTGCATAGGTGCAACTCTTGGTGGAGAGGCACATTTAGTAGCAGGAATAGTTCACATCATCTCCTTGCTTGTGGGTGAGGACTTATACAGCTAAAAATCCAAATTAGTACTAGTAACTTTAAGGCCACTAATAGATCTACATCAGCAAATAAAATTTGTCAACATGATGGGGAAGAAGATCTCCATGTAGAACAATGATGTCAAATTAATAGGGAAACAGGCATCAGTTGAAGAAAAGAAAACAAACATGACAAACATTACTACTGGAAGTATATAAATAAAGCCCACAGCCAGCCCTTGATATAGCTGCAATGTTTACAATTACTTTATTTTTTGCATTTTGTATTTCTTATATTTGCTGCTGTTTTATTAATTGGGAAATGTGATGTTTGTGAGTGCAGGCAATGTTGAAATTCAGTAACTATGTTTATGTTCATTTGTACTAGGAATGTTATCTCCTGCCTCCATTGATTTTATTGTAACTCACTTCCAGTACCTAGGAATGGCTATGTGTTGGGTTGTGACTTGCTACAAGGCTTCAAGGCTTAGGTGCCAGATGGAACTTTATCTGCTCTCTTCACCAACCCGCACCCCCTTCAAAACCCGCTGGAACATTTACAAAACCATCATGACCCCCTCTTTTTTTGAAGACAAGCTCACCATCTTTGGTTGCTCTCAGCCCACCTGCAGCCAGGACTCATTCCAACTGGAGACTAAGAAGTGTAAAATACACAAAACAAGGCAGCAGAACTTTTCCATCTATGCACCCAGGATCTGGAACAACAGCCTGTATCACAAAGCTTCTCCATTGTAGGAAAGAGTGTAAGACACACCTCTTTAAATGCCACAATGCATTAGCTATGAACACACCAACTACCTTTCCTATTACGCATTGACTGTATGCCTGTCTTTGACCTTGAACAGGGCTTCTTTGTCTTTTGGTGAGGTATGTGCTATAGAAATACTATATACAGATACATACATACATACATACATACATACGTACATACATACATACATACATACATACATACATACATACATACAGATGTGCCAGTTCTGAACCTTGTTTGGCCTGGGATACTACTTCAGTAGATGTCAGTGTTCTTTAGTGAACAGCATCTGATAACCTATGTAAGTACCCACTGTATTATTTCTAGAATTCCAGAGTAATATAAGAGCAAATATTAGTGAATTGGGCCCTTTTTTAACTGGGCTAGGGGTAAAGCAAAGTCATGGGACGATATTCTCTTTCTCAGATTATCTTCTGAAAAGAAAAACTGAGAAATTTAGAAAAGATATTCGGATGTTTTCTCAAGAACGCTCCTACCCATATTTAACTGCCAATTACTATATCAATAGGGAAGATCAGAATCCCCAAGGTGTCACCCCTAGATGGGGTAACCGACGGGTCAACACCTTCTCAGATACCACCGATTCAGAGGAGGAGGAATCCAGCAGTTATGAGTCCAATTATGATCCCAATTATAATCCGAACTTTCAGGTCAGGCAGCAACCTTTTGATAGACCAGCTCAGTCTAATCGTTTTTTAGGCAACCGCAGAGGGAATTTCCGCCCGAGAACCCGGAACCCCCACCAGAGGAATTACCATCAGGGTCAGGGTCAACCTCAAATGTATATCAAGACAAGACAACATCAGTACTGGAAAAGATAAAGAACATCCCGGTATTCAACCTCTCCAAATCAGATATCGAACATGGTACTGTCTGCCTATTGTCGAGGGAACTATCTTTTGTTCCTGCGACCAATTTCAGCAAATTCGATTTCCTGAGAGATCTGTATCTATTCTTTTGCAAAATTAGGCTTAAAAAATTATTTCTTAACAGGCCTTCTATAGAAGCAGCTGAGAATAGATCAGGTCTCAAACCCCCATCTGACTTTACACCTACTCTCGAAGATATTGGAACTGAGGTCGGTATCTTTGAGAAGGCAGTTACCTCCAAGATTACCAAGATTCTCCAATATGTGCCCAGACCTCCCCTAACCTGCCTAGAATGGAAAAGATGACTCTAACATCGCTGAGGGCCAATAAACAGCTCACCATTAAGCCCTGCGATAAGGGTGGGGGAATCGTGATCTTTGACACCCCCACCTATGTGGAATAAATGAACTATCTGTTATCCTCCACTGAACACTACAAAAGAATTTTTAGGAATTCTGAACCTGCCCTGAAATGCCGTATTCTACGGATGGTCGAAAGTGCAGTAGATATGGGATACATCTGTCTGAAGGAAGCTGAGTTTTTAACTCCCCGGTTCACCCGGAGGTCCATCATCTACGGGATCCCCAAGATGCATAGGAACATCTTGGATCCTGCCCTGAGGCCGATTGTGTTGACCATTGAATCGGCGATGGAACCCCTCTCCAAATATATTGACCAATTTCTAAAACCTCTGGTCACCAATTTGGAATCTTTTGTGAAAGACACTGGCCATTTCATTGCCAAGATTGAGGGGACCCCCTTATTGGAAGATAGAGAGCTCTTGGTAACGTTAGACCTTGAGTCTCTCTATACTAACATACCGCAGGGAGGGGTACTCAGAGTTGTCGGGATATCTTGTCATCTAAGCGTGAGATCGACAACGCCCCTTTATCATTCAGTGTCTTGAAATCGTACTAGGTGAGAATTATTTTGAGTTCAATAATAGTTTTTTCCAGCAAATCCAGGGAGTGAGCATGGGGGCGGCCTGTGCCCCCAGTATAGCGTGTCTTTACATGGGGAATTTCGAGCAATTTAACATCTATATGAGATGGCCCCCTTCCATGAAAATGTCCGGGCCTTGTCCCGGTTCATTGATGATATCTTTTTATCTGGAAGGGGGACCAGGCCTCCCTTAATGAGTTCATCTTGTGGATCAACGCAGCGGACAACAACTTGAAGTTTACTGCTCATTCTAGCAGTGTGAGGATTGAATTCCTTGATATCTGGATTGAGCGTCGAAACAATGAGATTTATGTATCCCTTTTTACCAAACCTACTGCCAGGAACACCTTGTTGCAGTATGGCAGCTTCCATCCCCGCTGCCGAAGGGATAGCATTCCGTTCAGCCAATTTCTTCATATTAGCAGAAATTGTTCCGATATCAAGGACTTCCTTTATCAAGCTGACATCCTAAAAGAAAAATTAAGACATGCGGGTATCCGCATAAATTGATTAAAGACTCTTTTAAACGAGCGAGATACTTTAACAGAGAGTCTATGTTCGAATCTAAAGAAAAAGAAGCTCAGGATAAAATAGTTTGCGTAACCAGACATTCCAACCTGAATAACAAACTCAGACAGGCTATCAATTCCTGTTGTTATCTCCTGAACTTGGACTATGAGAAGGAACAACTACCTAAACCAATTTTCGCCTTCAGGAGAAATAAAAATCTGAAGAGTTACCTAGTGAGGAATCCCAAGAACTAATCCAAATGTCAATATGTGGTTCGGGCCCGGTCAGGGGTAACCATCGGTGTGGGAATTGTCAAGCATGACCCAATGCTCTCATTGGGGACACCATCAGCATCCCTATTCGCACTATTTCTTTAACCAAAATGACCAATTGTCGCACGGCTAATATGGTCTATATCATCTTATGCCCGTCTGACCTCCCCTACATTGGTGAAACTGGACGGGAGGTTTATTACAGAATAGGCGAGCACAGATCTAATATACGAACTAATAGAGCATGTGCCCCCCTAGTGACCCACTGGCATGAGAAGAATCATTTAGGTGGTCTATCTTGGAGAAAATCCACGTTCATCAGGGTATGGACCCCACGACTGTGCGAAAGAAACAAGAGGTCTTCTGGATCATCTTTCTAGACTCTGTTAAAAGGGGCCTTAATGAGGAACGCCCATGGGCCAATGCCATCTTGTAATAGGGATCCCTTGGATGGGAGGAATTTTTCCCCTATACAAATGTCTGTGGCCCTGATAGTAGAACTACTATCCACCCGTGCTCACTCGCCTGTGGCCTTGAGTTCTTTATGCAAGAGCGTGTGTGCCTGGAGAACCTTTTTTGTCATGGCTGATTGCATTTGGATTATGCTGTTTTTTCGATATGTGTAAAAGAACCCGTTGTATCTTGAGGTCTGGGTTGGTCTGCTTTATTGTTTTTCTATGTATATACAATATTGTGTTATTTAACCAAATGTGGCAATTGGCTTTAATCTCTCTGATGTTGGCATATTATATTTCAGGGCCTGTCACCTATGGGCGGTATACTTTTGTTGCCTCTTTATATATTATTTATTTTTTATTTCTGTCACTCTCTATCGGTGAGGTAAGTACTGCATTATTATTACAAAGTGGCCGCTGACATACTACGAGCATATATCTGTATATTTGACAGTCCTCTTTCTATTGGGACTACCCTGACGCATACCGACACATCGCTTGTATCCGGGCGTATCGCGCACGGTTTAAATTGCGCTTCGACCTAGTTCCTATCTTTCGCTTCATTCCTTTGGGAACATCCGAACATTGCAGGAGTTCCTGTTGAAATACCCCATTTTGAGACGCCTTGAAATATTGGACGGTGAGTGGGTCGGCAAATGGGGTGGTGTATGGCAATGGTTGAGCCGCGTTTAAATCGTAATACATACGTTGTTGGGCCCCGCTTAGTCGTGTTAAGTGATGGGACCCTCTGTTATTGATTATGCTTTGCCTCCTTGATCTAAGCTCCATGCTTAGTTTGATTGCGATCTAATATATATGAAGATACCCCTCAGGCTGTTTCATGCCTGTTTTTCCTTTCCCGTTTCGCCTAACTGTAGCGCATTCTGAGACTCGACTGAGCCTATGTTTTGACATACGATTTGGCTCACATAATTAATCGCAGTGATGGTGGCTCAGGACCTATGATTAACTCGATATATATTTAGCCTGTCGTGTGGCTATGTCCCTTTTAATATTCGTGAGAGCCCACTCCTGCCGTCTAGCCTAAACAACCCTATGCTATCCTGGCCCCTCTATTTTTAACTGTGGCTTTCCGGGGACTTCTCCGATCATCGTAGAAATATGTTCGATCTAACCTCTGTGTGTGTCGTAGATTTTAGATGGTTGCTCCAGATTCAACTCAATCTCGAGTTGATCTCTTTGCAGATACGTGTAATTTTCTTTATGGGCTAAATTGAAGGCCGTTCTAGTTTTACCTCATCCTTTGTCCGCCCTCTTTTCGGCGTTGCCTCTTGGGACAGGATGCAACAGGAGTACCATGTAGAACTGCTATTAGTGGATACATCAGGTAGGTATTATTGTCCTGGATTGTTGAGGTTTAATCTGGGGTTATGGCATGTTCCTATACCTTCGGGTCTGACCATCTTTAGTAATAGTACCTATACTTTTCGCAGCCCCTTGCTGAAGCGCCAGTTACGGGAGCTTGTACTATTCTGGTCCCCTGAGGAGCACCCATCTCCCTTGGAAGTTAATGTGTCCTACTTCCATATCGGTTATGATATCCATTTAGGTTTTCCCTACTACTTTAGCATGCTTTAAATGTTATTGAACTTGGTACTGCACCTTAAACACCTCAATCTATGCCTAACCAACTCTCTTGGATCTGGATATTAGCTAGTAATGCTTTACACGTGTGGTCTTCGTTTATCTTGTTCCCACTCCTACTTTTCACTTTATTCTTTCATACCTACACGGGCACATTGCAATAAGTCGATAACTAACAACGGCCCAGTCATCCTGTGCCCTCTGTTTTGCCACCATCAATCCTACAGAGCCCTAGGATCTAACCATCATAATCTGCTCTCGGTCCCTAGGGTCAAGCGCTCACGTATGGGTGGTCGTCAGTTCGCATTTCATGCAGCTAAAAGCTGGAATCAACACCCCGACAACATACGGCTTGAACCCAACCATCTAGCGTTTAGAAAACGGTTGAAGACCTTCCTGTTCTGCTGAGTGGTGATGTTCCGTTATGGGTCTAAAAGCGCTGGGATGCCTACGGGTAGCCAGCGCTATACAAATATGTACTCATTCATTCATCTGGTCTATTCTTATCTTGTTTGGTAAAACTGTTCGTCTATAAATAGAGTCTCTATTCATGGTTATGTTGTGCACACTTTTGCAGTCTATTTTTGACTTGTTCTTTGAACTCTAATATCAGCCTAATGATTTTTTTCTGCCCCATGGACAGCCATGTTTTTGCTCAAACTGATAAATTAAGCAGCATTGATTGTTTAGTTGAACTATGTATATGTTTCTATTGCAGATGAATTTGTCCCACTGTGATCTGTACATCCTAGCCCTGATGAAGGTGTAGCCCTGGCTGTGGCTTTACACCGAAACGCGCGTCGAAGTTTGGTCATTTGGGGACATCTTGAATGATCTCTTTCCATCTCCCCAATGACTTATGTTTATCTTTAACATCTAGATCAGCCTGTGGCTGTCATGTACTTTGGATATGTCGTTTGTATGTGGTATGGAATGTATGTAATCTGGGTATGTATGTTGGTATGAAAGTTTTGTGCGAGATCGATATGTGGGACTGCTATGATACATAATGTACTGATTTTTAAGAAAAATTATTATCTTATTTGATATTTATGTGTATCAGGAAGCTCGTATTATGTAATAAAATCTTTATACTTTTGTATCCAACTGTTTCATGCCTATTACATGGGGCCTTTTTTGCAAATATCTAATGACCTCTGAGTTAGGCCTTGATTGAATTTGATTGGCAGGTACTTCGTTGATTTTGTTCTTGATATCTTCACTTGCCCCATAGTGAATTGCATTTAGTTGTATATGAAGAAGACAGTTGTATGTTGAGTACTTCTTCACATATTCAAATTGCCTATGCAAATTTGCCTCTTTGTCAATTTTCCCTATAATCTTTGAATAAGCTTATATTAGTGTTTCAGTTTTTATGGCTTGCTTTTGTGATAAGCTACCATTTATCGCACTCAGAAATATTTTCCATACTATATTCTGTCTTTGTGAAATATACCCAAACATATTAATGTGACTTAATATCGTAGTACTCCTGAATTCCATGAGTAAGCCAGAACTACTGCAAGAGTAAGTCACAACTACTCATTCATTAATCTTTGTGAATTGAGCCCGGTGACATCTAAATTAACAGGTAGGCGGTGTTTAATGGGTTCTACTTCAGCATGGAAGATCGGTATTTTATGTAAAAAAAGTTTTTCAGACAGGGTCAGGTGTATTCTCAGTCAAAAATGGGTGGCGTCCATGTTTTTCCTGCAGTACAGGTTTGCAATTATTAATTTTATCCTGAGATTTAGGGGAACATAATGAGTCACTGGCCGTGCTTTACTGTAATGCGACCCACCCAGGGACCGCTCCCCTGCTAAAACGGATAAAGTGGCCTCACTGCTCTCAGACTAGGAGACAAAAAAATAAAATGACAATAATATCGTTACTATCATTTTGTTTTTCAGAGCTATGGAGCTAGGTTAGGGTGGAGCTGGTGCTACAAGGGGAGGAGTGGTTCATGCACTTAAGTGTGTATGATGGTTGGGCCGGCCAAACCGTTATGCGCATTTTGCATGTTCCCCACCAGACTGTAAAGCACAGCCTGGTGGGGAACATGCAGAGGTTCATAGCCCCATTTGAGCACTGAACCATGGCACTCAGACCAATCACAACACTGATTGGCTTAGGGGAGCCTGCGTGTTCCTTGCTTCGAGGACTCGTCAGGAAACGAAGCTGAGGAGGGACGGCAGCCGTGAGAAGGTACATGGGGGCAGATTTATGTTAACTGGCGCATCCCCAGGGATGCGCCAGTTAACATGCGCCACAGTGCGCCACTGCCCCGCCACCCATTGTGCGCCAATGGTGCAAGACAGTGAGGATGCGTGACGCATCTCTCGGCGCATGGGCGGCGCATTGCAGGAGTCATGTCGCAAGTGCGACATGACTCCTGCAATGCACAGGAGCCTCCCATTCAATGCATGTTGCGTCACCCTTACGCCTGCTTCAAGCAGGCTTAAGGAATTGACGTAGAAAGTGACTAAGTGAAATCTCATAGATTTCACTTAGCCACTTTTAGGAGGCGTTCCTGCGCAGGAACGCCCCCCCCTGCGCAGGAACGCCTCCTCATGGCGCAGGGCTTTCCAACGTGACGCATATCTTAGATGCGTCACGTTGTAAATAGGGCGCATTGTTTGCGCCGCCGTTGCGTCACATTTAGTGACGCAATTGCGGCGCAAGGAGGCGCAAGGCCTTCATAAATCTGCCCCATGGTTTTTAAAAATGTATATTTTATCCTCCTCACACCCCTATTCCCTGCCAGCGACTACTGAACTGTGAGTGTGTGTGTGCCGACCATTGAATGCAAGCATTTACCATATGCACATGTTCACCAATCATTAAAGAATGTGCATTGCAGTGCTATTGTTATATCAAAAGGAACATAAACAGCATAATGTAAATAACTCACTGAAAACGTTTTCTATCCTGACCTATTATGCATCCAGCGCTGCCGACCATAAAGAAATATCTTATTTGTTTTCAAAAAGATTTTTTTTTAACTTGTTGTTTGTGCACAGAACTCCTGTTGCATTCATCTACACCAAGTATTATTTCACATTCCACGTAAAAATGAAATGCAGATATATATTTTGTGATTTGAATCTACAGTATATATTTTACAGTACTTCTAAATGCATACATATTACAGTCCCTAAGAACATGTTCTTTGTTTCACTAAAAAATCCTATGAGGAAGGAACAAAACACTATTTGACAGCGATCAAAGAATTTTAATGAGAAGCCTCTGCAAGATTATAGGTTTGATATATCTAATAAGGCTTTATCAGATGACGAGTGTCTTCTTTCCAAGGGATTATATTTCTGCACAAAGGAAGCCAATAAATCTCATTTTTTCTGGAATAAAGCCAATTAGGTTCATCGCCAAGCAATACACTTAGACATGTTTCTTTTTTATCCTCTTCATCTACATGAAAAATACATAATGATAGTGACTGACCTGACAATCTTAAGGAAGTTAAACCCGTCAGACTGCTTTGTGCCTTTGGCTTTTCCGAAGAGCTGAACATGTCAATAGAGATTATTGCCTGTTGCAGTCAGACATTTTAGCTTCTCGGTAGAAACCTTCCATTTTCCTCTAAACTAAATGGATTGCAATATTCCATAAAAACAGCAACCCTAATTATCAGCACACAGGAGTGACGCTAAGGGTTGGCAAATCAAAATATACATAGCTGCGTTTTCATTTAACCCGATATTTCTCGGAGTTACGTCTTAATTTTAAGATAGTTCAGTTAGGAAACAGTGGGTTGATTTTGTCGCTATGCCCTTAAACAATGTGCTAACTCGGAGAAATATGGCGTTAAATAAATTCGCTTTACACACTGCAGGTGCATAAAAAAGCAGAAGCTCCTGTCTGAGCCAGCGCCCACCATCAAAATACAGGGGCATATTAGCAAGAACCTCTTTAAAATTATCGCTGTTTTAGCGTCAGGGAACTGTCGCTAAAACGGCGATTATGGGCTTGCTAATATACGTCATAGAAGCCCAGGTTAGATGTCCTGCACATCTAACCTGGGCTCAGGGTTGGATTGGGATCACAAATCGGCCCGGGCAGTCTAAAAAAAAGTGGCCCACATTTGCATATTGCCTTGCAAAACACTGCTTCAGCGCAATTTTATTTAAATGAAGGGGGGGGCGTAAAAAAAATGCACAGATTAGGTTACAGTGGTGAAACACCTGAAAACAAGTGAGGCCACTTTAGCTCAGGCCCTCTGCCCGCACATTAATGGGCCGGCCCAGCGAGAGAAAGGGAGTGACACCTCTGCCGTTGATAAGAGGGAGGTAATGGACGCCCATTTACCTCCAGAAAAGCCACTCAGGCACCCTCTGGGCCGCTGGCGGCATTAAACAATACAGAAACAGCACAAATCGCCCCTCAGGCTGCTAAAAAAAAGCAGCCTACAGCTGGAACTGGACACTGGCCCCTCGGGCATTGCCCGAATGCCCTCGTTACCAATCCGATGCTGCCTGGGCTTCTATTGGAATTCTATAACACATATTAGCAAGCCCATTATCGCCGTTTTAGCAGGAGTTTCCTGTCGCTAAAACGGCGATAATGCTAACGAGGTTCCTGCTAATATGCCCCAAAGTCCCTGTTTTGAGCCGACTATTGCAGTGGGCTGTGCTACAATGTGGCACTGTTTGTTATTTTTATGTTAGGCTTGTGTTTTCAAGTGTCACGCTGTGGTGCTGTGCGTAAAAAACAGTCTATGACTTTCTCGAGATGGTAGGTGTAAAAAGATATTGGATATGGATTTGCAGTTACAAATATCTATCTGACATACATGTTAGACGATCGCGTTGTGTGTGCACGCTTGTCGGATCGCCCATGGACGGTGAATGTCTGCTGGATGTTGATTGGGATACAGGGAGAATTTCCCGGTGATGTTCTTGGCTACGTCTGTTTTATCCTCATCACTTGACGTTTTTGGTTGCGCTGATCTTCTGTGAATCATCTGTGCAGCTTGCAGTGTACTGTCTCCGACTGTCACAGCATGAGGTGTGCCTGCCTCCCTCCGAGTGACACAGACGCCTCAAGAGGCTGCTGATGGGAAGCCATCAGCACTTACATTTTAGGGGCCCTCAGCAGGGGAGAGGACTGGAGCTTGGAGATGTGGGGGTTTCATAATTTAGCTCGATACTAAGCAGTGTATTATGAAAGGTCAAAATCTACGAATGTGGCCCACCTTTTTTTGGTGGCCCTGGCCGAATAGTGGCCCCGGCTGAATAGTGGCCCCAATCAAACCCTGTATGCGCTCATTCACTGCTCCGTTTAGGGTTGAGTGACAGATGCATTGAGAGCTAGCAGTGACGGCAACGCGTCCTGTCGGGCTGGCAGGGACCAGAGGGGGGTTTACGGAGTTGTGATATGGTAGAAGGGTTAATGAAAGAAGCAACTGGTTATCAGTTTAGCTGGCAAATTAGGCAAAAACAAATACGGCCCGGGCAGCAACAGCAATCAACAGGGTGAGAGATGACACTCACGTGGAATGAGAGGTCACGTGGTGGAGGAGACCTGGAGGAGAAACAATGCTTGCAGGAAATTGTGATGCCAACCTGGCCATCTCTATAATTAAGATGAAGAGGTAGAAGCACATTTTAATGTATATTCCCAGTTAAACTACGGTCAAACTAGGAAATGAAGAGGATTACAAAACATGTATGCAGACTCCCTGAGAATTCCTGGAAAATCAAGATGTTAGTGTGAATAATTTGGCAAAATGGAAACAATGACACATACTTGAGCGCAATAGGTTGATAGAATTATACAGCGAACAAGCAAAAAACAGAAGATTCTGCATATCTAGAGGAATACGCAATTTTTAGGGCACTGTCTCTGACAGTTCTAGGGGAAAAGAAGTATCATTATGTATACATGAAGATTATTCGGCGTCCAAAAGGGTTATCTTTTCCCAAAACCAATTAGTAATAGATTACAGAAGCTAGAACGTAGATTTGAAAAGTTGTTGCTCTATCAGCATGACCATTCTGAGTTATGATATTGAGAACTGCACCAATTTTACAAACAAAATACTGAAAGATCAAATGTGGATGCAAAATGTCAGCCCACTTGCATTATCTCAAATAAATAACATTCAATCGGACAGAAAATGTAGCATGTTGAAACATTGTCATTTACAATAGGAGACTAAAATACATAGTGGTAGCAAGTAAATAGTACAAAGGTCAGGTGAAAGGTGAGAGAATAAAAAACAATAAAAGGAAAAGGTGCAGTTGTACAAACAACACAAAGCAAACAGAGTATGCATTAGTAGGTTCAACCACAAACGTTTTGCCTTTACCCTCCACTTTTTTACTGAATTAGTTTTTGTTGGCTTTAGGTCTCTGTGCACTTTACTACTATAAACCACTGCTAAAGTTATTGTGCTCTATCCTCTAAACATGGTTAGATTGACATATACTCAATTTGCATTTTTAAATTAGTTAAAAATCATTTGTAGAGCCTTATACCATATACTCAGGACCTGTATATTAAATGCTACCAGTGGGCCGCCAGCAGTTATTGTGCCACCCACTTAAGTAGCACCATGAAACATGTCCCAGGTCTGCCATTGCAGCCTGCATGCAGTTGTAAACTGCCATGTTGACTTGGCCTTAAACAACCCTTGTCAAGCCCTAATCCTCCGCCTTTTATTACATATAAGGCCCTAGGTAACCCATAGAGCAGGGTGCTGTGTCATTAAAAGGTTGGACATGTTCTTTTACGTTTTACATGTCCTAGTAGTGAAAAACTCCTATATATGTTTTTAGTACAGCGAGGCCTACCCCTTCCATTGGGGATTCCGTATTGCACGTAATAAGCTGTAATTCCTAATTGGGAGCAAGTAGCTATGTCATTTTGGGTGCATATGAAATTGCAGTGATGAACACTCTTTAATGGTAAAATCTGATTTTTCATTACAATTGTAAAAATGCCACTTTTTGAAAGTAGCAAAAAAAACAATTGATGGACAGAATGCAGAACAATGTCACACATTCACCCCAGTTCAGAGATATGGACCTAAATCCATCAGTTTTTTGCTCATCACTCATCATGCCATTCCAGTTTGGACCCAGCCATATGCAAATCAGTCTTGACCCTGTGCCCGTTGGGAACAGTCCAGCCCGACCTCCCAGGCCAGGTCCTCCCTGGACTGGAACCAAGCATCCTGGGACTGGTTTCAGGCTTTCATACCTCATCAGGTAGGATAGCTTGACTCCAGTGACATGGGGAGAACAGGACCCACTTCTGGCCATTCCAGTCCCACTCAGGGTGATAAATACAAAAAGAACAATTGATAGAAAGAATGAAGAACAATGTCATACATTCACCCCAGTACAGAGATCTGGGCCTAAGTCCATTGTTTTTTTGCTCACCATGCCATTCAAGTTTGGACCCAGCAATATGCAAATCAGTCTTGACCCTGCGCCCAATGGGAACAGTCCAGCACAAACTGCCAGGCCAGGTCCTCCCTGGACTGGAAACAAGCATCCTAGGACCGGTTTTGGGCTTTCAGCCCTCATCAGCCAGTATAGCTTGACTCCAGCGCCATGAAACCGCTTGGTGTAAGTGCGCTTTAAAAATAATTTTAACATAACATAGGACTGGTTTTGGGCTTTCAGCCCTCATCAGCCAGGATAGCTTGACTCCAGTGGCATGGAGAGCATGGGTCCCACGACTGGGCATTCCCGCCCCACTTGGGGTACAAATGCAAAAAGAACAATTGATGGACAGAATGCAGAACAATGTCATACATTCACCCCAGTACAGAGATCTGGGCTTAAATCCATAGTTTTGTTTTGCTCAGTTACAGGCTTTCAACCCTCATCAGCCAGGATAGCTTGACACCAGTGGCATGGAGAGCACGGGACCCACGTCTGGACATACCCATCTGACTCGTAGCACTTTTTAAAAGTTGGCATTTTCCTGTCTTTAGCCCATGGTGCCTGCAGCCTGTCTCGTGTCACATGATAGACGTTGTGAATTCCTCCTAGACTGTCACACAATATAGTGATTAGGTGTACCTCAATTAGCCATCTACTCGCAGGATAAAGGGAGGTGAGCAGACCCCCAGTTACAAATGATTACCCTGTGCTCTGCCTTCACACAAATGGTCTAACAATCCTGTATTGTCACTACTGCCAGCTTGGAGCCAGGGCAGGGGAGTCAGGAACTTCCAGGCACTTAAAGGAACCCTTCTAGAAGTTTCTCCAACCTTCCGGAACAAGAGCACCAGAGTGCACAAATTGGACCTTCAGACCCACTCTTCAGTTCACAACTGGACCTGCAGAAGGACTCTCAGAGGAACTGCCTGCTGCTGTGACCTGTGCACTTTGCCAGACTGCTTCTGTACCTTAAATGACTGCTTTGCTGCCTGGAGCCTGCCTTGAACCCTCAGAGGTCAGTCCTGCTCTTGAGCCTTGCATCGTTACCTGCACCCAGGATTTCCAGACGTGACTCCTCACGCTTGTTTGCTGACCTCCTATTCATAGCCACAGCAACATTAAAGGCTCCTACCATCTCAAACCCACACCTGTATCTAGTCATATTGAGATGACCCACCAGTCCTAAACCCTTGTTTGTGGTGCTAAAAGTCCCCAGATGGCCAAATCCCAAACTTGAGGTCTTTCAAATATTTGGGCAAGAACCACTCTGAGAACCAGGAGGAGATTGGGACCAACCTGCTCGCCTATCGACATGAAGTGCATTGCTCGTCGGATTGACTTTGAGGCTTCTCCCACTACATTCGTGTCGCAGTAGCAACCGCCTTCTGCCTTCTCCCGATGGAGATTTTTAACTATCATTTGAGCAACTAATTCAGAATGCAGAAGTCTCCAGCACAGCTTCAGAGTCCAAGGCCATTCAAAGACAAAGCTCCCTCCTCTGACACCTTCTGCAGCCCTGCCTCACCAAAATTTACCTTCTCGGACACTTTTTCTCAGAAATCATCCTAAGTCTGAAGGTAACTGTTCATCGGGCCCCACCACTTCTTCCAATCGAAGCACACACCATCGCAGTCAGCCATATTTTTTTACTTTGAGCCGGTCTTGCGCAACTAAATACCCGCAGTTGCCGCTTTGAACTTTTATGACGTAGTTTTCACAAAACACTTTTGAAAAATCATAACTCCAGTTCTACTGATTGGATTTTGTCATTTTGGTGTCAAATAAGTTATTAAAATGTACTCTATTTTTCTTAATTGGTTTGAAAAGTTGTGTTTCCACGTTATTACTGTCTGTCTGCTGCATAAATACTTTTCACATTGCCTCTAAGTTAGGACTGGCTGGATTTTGAGCCAGGCTACCAAGGGTGAAGGACAGGTTAGTTTAGCAACTTTTTGTGGTTCACCCTGCAAAGGATTGTGGCTGTTGCTTGACCAGGGATCACACGCCAGTAAACCAACAAGCCAATTTCTCTCATGGGTCAACAATGCTAGATTTGTGGGTGTAATGGCTTTTTATATGGGTGTGCTGCTTGTAGGGTTTCAATTGAAGTATACAAAACCATTGTAGAAGAAACAGAAGGTAAATGTTCACTGATACTGGCAAGAATTTGTAATGAAGTTGCCAGCAGAAGAAGGAGGGTACAAGAAAATACACATGTGTGATGTGAATAGGAATTGTCTTAGTGTAGGGGTTCCTTCAATGCCATACACTATCCTGCAAAACGACAGCTTGAGACTGTGTTCAAAAATTGATAGTGGGTAAATTGAGTCCAGTGATTAATCCAATGGTAGAAATATACAGTGGCAACAGGTAACTGATAATACTGTGGTCCTTTTTGGATTAAAAGGGAAAAATAGAAAAGAAAGTCTGTATACAGAATGAAGATACTTATTATATTAGATAAAGGTGAAAAGCAGTCCTTAAAAATAAAACATTTTTGACGAGCAGAGAATGTCCACTGAAAAGGAGAAAGAAAAAAGTGGTTGGTAATATGCTATTCAAAGATGTCAACAAGCACAGGGCAGACTAAAATGCTATTGTGTCATAGTTTTAATTTTTGGAGTGGTAGGAGTGATTCCAAATAATACAATGTATATGTGCATACACAGAAAATGTGCGAATGAACTGCACCATGGAGGATACAATAAAAATGAGATTTGATTAAGCGTCCACCTCCTCCAGTAGTGGTGAAAGTGGAATTCACCACAGCTGTGATCCCTGACAAGTAATCTTTTCAGTGGGGCTTTGTAGCCAATGTGAAATTATTTATGCTCAGGAATTGTGTCCCTGTTGCAATTACAAACAGGAATCCATTTTGGAAGTGATCCTTAAGATATAGGGCGATTCATTCTTTCCAACATGCCTCTCCTTCCTGTCTCAGTCCCTTGGCTGTAGGAACTTCAGTTTCCTGCTTTTTTGCCATGTCACAGGTAGTCCGCTCCAATGCTGTTAGGAGGGCTTGCCCCTCTAGATGCAATTTTGTTTTATTATTATTATTATTTATTTTATAGTATTTATAAATTGCACTTTGACCAGCCTGGTATCCTTGCACTGAAATGAAGAATTGTTTAGAAGGAGACAAGGACAGGGTAATACACCAATGCAAGAATCTACTGTTTTAGGAACAACCAGGTCTTCAGGTCTTTCCTGAATTTCAACATATCTGTGTGTGCTCTCAGAGTAGGCCAGCACTTGTTGCACAACTAGCTTTAACTGAAAAGGCTCACTTACTTTGTCGAACCTTTCACAACCTGTGTTCCTTGAAGAGATTAGTGGTGGCAGTACGTGAACACCGCCCCAGGGCATATCTTTTCAATCTACGTTACAGTAATACAGGGCCCTTCTTCTGAATGGCCCTAAACATAATGCACACAGACTTGAAGAAGATCTTCAGTTCCACAGGAAGCCAGTGAAGTTCCCTTAGGGCATTGGATCCAGAGGATCTTCGAGGTCTGTTTGGTGGTACTATAGCAGAATCTGTCTGGACTCTTTCCAGTCTCTTGCCAAGTAATCGGGGGCTCCAATGAGGAAAGCATTACAATAATCAAGTCAATTAAGTATCACAGTCTGTGCAATTAAGTACTTAGCTTGTACAGGTAGCACTGGAAACAATTTTCTAAGGCCACAAAGCAGTGAATAGCAACAATCAGCCACTTTATTAACATGGTTCTCAAGGGAAATATGTCCATTAAAGGTAATTCCAAGGTTACACAAAGCCTCAGAAGGACACATACATCTCTGTCTCTGTAGGTAGTGGTCAAGAATTTGGGAGTAAAGGCATCAAAATTTGCTGAGCAGCGGAGGAACTCTATTTTATCCCCATTTAATTTAAGGGAATGTGCATTCATCTTCATACATTTTACAATGTCCACTAAACAGTTCTGGAATAAATTTACCGCATCCTGCTGACTATTATTGATAGACAGGGTCAGCTGCCTGTCATCAGCATAGCTAATTAAAGAGATGTTGTGCATTTTCAGTGACTTCATATAGATGTTAAACATACCGAACTGTGTCGAGGCTTTCGGAACTCCCTGTTGGATATATCTAAACTCCAATCAATAGGGTGACATAGCCACCACCTGGCAGTGGTCCTGCAAGTGAGATTTCATCAACTATAAAACAGCGTCACCAGCCCCCTAAGACGTTAGTGTTTCAATTAGGGTGTGGTGGTTAACCTTATCAAAGGCTGCTGACAAATCAAGCAGGTACCTAGTGTGTATTCTCCTTTCTTGGGGACAGTGTAGGCAAAAACCTCTTGATTTACTGTCACATGAAAGAGCCACAGGTTGTGAGATGTTATGAGTAGGCATGGACGTGTGCATTGTCTTTATGGGAGGTGTTGGACCAGGCCTTCTTGGCAGGGCCACCCTCAAACATTTTCCTTCTACCCTCAAGTTTTTTTGCTGAATCTGTTTTAGAAGTCTTAGAAGTCTGTGCACTTTGCCACTGCTAACCAGTGCTAAACTACTTGTCCTCTCTCCTGTAAACATGGTAGAATTGACTTATAAGTCACCAGTGAAGTAGTACTACATGTACCCGGGGCCCATAAATTAAATGCTACTAGTGGGTCTGCAGCACTTATTCTGCCACCCACTTAAGTAACCCTTTCAAACGTGTCTCAGGTCTGCCATTGCAGCCTGCGGGTGCAATTTTAAACTGCCATGTTGACTTGGCAAATTAAATCTTTTGCCAGGCCCAAACCTTACTTTTTAATACATTTAAGCCACCAATACGGTAAGCCCTGGACAGCCCAGAGGGCAAGGTGCAGTGTATTAATTGAGTGGGACATGTATCTTTTAGTTTCACATGACCTTGTAGTGAAAATCTCTTAAATTAGCTTTTCACTACAGCAAAGCCTGCCTTTCGTATAGGCTAACATTAAAGTTACCTTCTTATATGTAATAGTTGATAATTTCAAAATGGTATCAGGTAATCAGTCATATTTTGTTTCTTTGAAATTGTAATGACAAATCCTCTCTCATGGTAAAGTTGGATTTTAAATTACAATTTATTACTGTGCAGTTCATAAGTTAAAACCGTAATTTAGCACAGTGAGCAATGAACTGTGATCAAACAGCTGCATGCAAACTGCATGCTACTAATTAGAAATGTATGTTTTTCCAAGTCTTTCATTAACCTGATGTTGTTAAAAAAACGTTTGCTTGGGTAGAAATACATTTGTGTTATTAAATTGAATGCTAAACACTGTGTGCTTTTCCAGACCAAGTGCTCTTAAAAAATGCCTACCAGTATGGATGACGTGTGAATCCTACACCTTGTAGGCCCCTTTGCCTTAGGTAACATTTTCTATACACTGATTTTCACATGTATGAATCACTGTCACTGTATGTATGTGATGTAAAGTGCTCTAACACCCTACATACACTGGTATGAGAGGTGCTACAAAACAAATGAAATACATGTGATACAGCAGCTATGGAGAGATGAGAGGCACTGTTTGAGGGTGATAATGTAGGAATCATTGAAAAGCCCTAACAAAGATTGTCCTATCCTCGTGCACAGTGAAATTATCATTTACTATGCTTTAAAAGCTAATCAAATTGAGTATATAAAGACAAATGTGTTGCAGAATGCATCATTTTTCCCTAAAGCCCTACTTTGTAGTGGGCAGGTTCGCTTGCTGCACTCGCTATCCACCTTGCTGGTCTGACACATTTTGCCAGGGCTGCTTTTCTTTCCCAGCCTGGCCCTGGCCAGACCAGGAGTCTAATACTAATAATAGACCACTATATGCATACAGGTCAGTAGACCCAATTCACACTGTATCCAATCTGAAATTGCCATTGCTTCATTAGGTAAATACTTTCTTCTACATTTTTTTTAAATCTCCTATTTTCTGCTTCCAAAATGTATGTGTATGTATTTATTTGACAACAAAATTCTCAGATCTCATAAACCTAAAATATAAATACAGAAATTGCTTGAGAAATTTTGAATTTCACCTGAGTATTCAGATTATGAAATAAAACCAAACATTAATACGTTACTCTCCTAGCTGCAGCTCCAACCTTCCCATTAAAGATTTTAGCTTATTGTACATTTTGTAATATAAAAAAATACACTCTTTTTACTGTTCTAATGTTTGAAATTTAAATTGTACCAATTGCTTGAGGATCTCTAGCTTCCAGTAGGGATTCAGTGGGGGTCCTCAGGAGCCAATAGATTGGAAACCACTGTCCTAGAAAGCCACATGCAATAGAGAGCTTAGGTGTACCTGGATGGGCCATTACATGCAGAATGGGAGGTAGAGCTGGGCACAGCCTTAGTTACACTTGAAAAGGCGGTGTCCTGCCTTCACACAAAGGGCTGCATACCCCTGTAGATAGTCTAGAGCCAGGGCAGGGAAGACCAGAAGGCTATAGACTTCAAAGGGAAACCTCTAGAAGCTTCTTCTACTTCAAAGGAAGGGCCAGGTATAAATATTAGACCTCAGATACCAACACTTTAGTACACTTCTGGATCTGTGGATGCTCAGCAAAGAAGGGCTACTGGGCTGATTAAAGGACTTCCACTCTGCTGGACGCCTGCCCTGCTGGAACACTGCCTTGATGGACTGCTACCTTGCTGTGATCACCTGCTGCCCTTTCACCTGGGTGAGAAGGACTGGACCTGCAATTGTTAAATCCAGGACCCCTGAATGACCCCACGTGCTAGTTGGCAGGCATCCTGACTAGAGCCCCAGTGACTGAAGGCTCCAACATCCTTGAACCCAGCACCTGAACTCTGACATCAGTGAGTCCTACCCTGTCAAGTGGTGACACCCAGTCTGGGACCCTTGGGAATTGGGCCTGAAGGCGATCTGCCAGTCTGTCTTTGGATCCAGCAGAACCAAAGCATCACCTCTCCTGCAAGGTTTCTCTCAACATAAGGACCCTGTATCAACCTCGCAGCCCATATCGGACCCGTCGCTGTGCAAGGCTTTACTGGCGCAGGCTCTCGTATAACAAATCTTTCGGCGATGGCAGCCTTGATGACGATGCAGGTTCTCGCATCGCTGCCTCGCACTCCTTGGAATTGAAGTATTGCCTCAACTGCGAGTGGCATCCTTGATGCTGGAGTTTCCATCACAAGCCCTGGTAAATGTGATCTTCAACGCTGATGCAGGACTTCATAGTCCCGCTTCGCAGCACCTCGGAACTAAATCATCACCTCGGCTGCTTGACGCTTCCTCGCCTAAGGACCTCACAATGTTCCGCAACTAGAATTTGCGATACTCTTGTTGAGTGGGCCTGACTGGGTCCCTGTAGCTGGCCTGCACTCCTTTGTGGTCAGCTTGAACTTTTGACTTTGTCCTTTTCTGGCGCGACCAGATTTCCACAGTTAGTGCTTTGTATTTTTTGGGTGCTATTTTCACAGAAATCCTTAAAATTGCATGTCTCTGGTCCTACTCATTGGATTTTTCTTGTTTTGGCCTTGTTTTATTCATTAAAGATTAATCTCTTTTACTAAATCTGGTGTGGGATCCTTTTGTGGTGTGTTTTCACTGGTACTGTTTGCAATGTTGCACAAATACTTAACTAATTGCCTCCAAGTTAAGCCTGACTGCTCTGTGGCAAGCTACCAGTGGGTTAAGCACAGGTTTATTTAAGGTTTGCTTGTGACTTTCCCCTGACAAGAATTGTGATTTCTGTTTGAGTAGGGTTTTACCCTCCTCAAACAGCAACCCAATGTCTTGCAGTTGGGCCTATGTTACATGGCTCATTATATGAAACTATTAAGCATTTTCCAGATGCCATATGGCTTTTCCCCTGCCATGTCCGATCCACTCTTGGAATGCTCTGGTGCTTTCCCCAGCCCATTAACAAAAGGGGGCCTATAGGATTTTAGTGCCATTTATTCTAAGGGTGTGTGTGGTCTATAAAATAAACAGTTGTTGAGCCCGGAAAGCCAATCTGTGATTGTTTGTAAAAAGATGCAAGTGTTTGCATGATGTTTCGAGTTTTTCTGTTTCACCACTAGCGTGTAATGCCTTATTCCTTGGTGCATGATGATAAGAAAACCTCCGTCCTCAGACGGCTCACAGTGGTCAATTGCTAGAATTACTTGTAAAAAAAAAACACGGAAGTACTTTATCAAAAGAAGAGCTGAGTATGTTTTTGCTATCTAAATTAATCAAATGCAATTGTGTCAGACGTCCAAACTTTCTTATAGTGAAGTCATCCTAACCTCTCTGCCTCGCTCTATCGGTCTCATTAAATGGATTGGGTCTGTGGGTAGCATATGTCTTAAATTAAATGTATATAATGTTCTCACTACTGCTTCTTCTCCCAGTTATACACAAAGAAAAATGTTTTAGAAAATATATACAGAACAGAGCCTACTGATCTACTGTGCATCATCAATGGCCTGATGCAGTTAGAATTAAGAAATCTAACCATTTACCATCAAAATGTTAAACAACACACTTAAATTTATAGATAGCTGCTTAAAAGATATATTTCCCCTTTTTAAATATTATACTCAAGATGAACATATTCAGGCATGTCCTACTGTTCTCAGTAGTTTGCTTAACATAACAGTGCAGTTGCTTATTGACATACAAGACAGATAGTGCTTATAATCCAGAAATGACAAAAACAGGTACACTTTTCTAAGGAATATTCTTTAAACCTTTGTTTCATTTTCAAAATATACGTATTGCCCCGAAACCAGTTCCAGGAGGCTTGTTTCTGGTCAAGGGAAGACCTGGCTTGGCAGTTCGGGCTGGACTGTTCCCTTGAGGCACAGGGTCAAGTCTGATTTGCACACTGCTGGCATCTGAACTGGGGATGTGGAGTGAGCTAAAGAAGGATGATGGACGCAACCCAGATCTGTGACTGGGGGTGAGTGACTGAAAAGTTCCAGCGCTCTATCCATCATCTCTTTGTGTTTGCTTTATAATCCACAAATGACAAAACCTGGTACATTTTTCTAAAAAATGTTCTTTAAATCTTTGTTTCATCTTCAAAATATTTTTAGTCAGTAACACACTCAGAGTTATTAGAAGATCTGAGGATGACTATTTTCAGCCTGCCTTTCAATAACTGAAAGACCAGAAGCTGGCAGCTGGCAGCTTTTCAATGAGGCCTTCATGACATCACTATTAAACTGTGGTTACATTTTACAGGTCACTCTTGAGGTTCTTTTGTTAAGTCTTGGCAACAGCCCACTCCTGACTGACCTAATGTTTCCCATAGATACAATTGGAGTGGGATTTGGGTCAGTTCCTTTCTCATGATTGGATAGTTTAGTTTTCTATATCATTAGTCTGCTATTGATTCAATGGTTTTTCTCCCTACTGTTGTGCGTGTCTCACCCTAGAGGCGTTCGATCACACAGACTTCTGATTGGATGAGCTGAATCATTCTACTGCATATATGAGGAGGCTCTTTTTTTATTTTGTGTTAAAACAATTCATGTCAGTGCAAATATCTATTTGCTCTAGCCTCCTTTTTACTGTTCCTCCCTGCATGTTCCGATTTCACTCCCTCATTCCATTAAGTTTCCCACCCTGCACCTCATCCCGCTCTAATTTTTTATTTCTTATGTAGACCTGGAAGCTGCAAAGGGCTGTCAGGTGGTTGGCTTTCATTTTTTGAGCTAGAAGCACACTTTTTCAATTTCTTTGTAATTTTAATTCACTAGAGTAACATGGGCAAATCTTAGAACAATGAAGTAAAAAAGACGGCCACACACAATGATGTATGTGCATGCATACATTTATAACATATGTGCATGTGTAACAACGCAAACTTCACAACCGACATGGAATGAGGTACACATTGGCTGCCATCTTGGATTGTGCTTTCTTTAGAAGAAAACTGTAAATAAACGGGTAATTATTTGGAAAGAATGTGAGTCCTTCTCAAGTAACAAGTCCAAAATATTGTCAGGCCCTACACATAAGTTCACTAAAATAAACCTGGGCTCAAACCCTGGAAGCTATGGCAGAAAGCAGACAGACTTAATTTTAGGAAAATGTGTTTAGTATTTTCCAGTGGCAAAAAAATTAAAAGTCAAACCACAACATAATAAAAATCTCACAACTGAGTTCTTAAAATTTAGAACAATGTAATAAAAACATTGTACAAAAGGAGGTATTAAAATACTATCAGTAAAACTGTAGCCATGATTAAAAATAGTAAAAAATAGTAAAAAAACACCAAGAAAAAGAAACCAACCAATCTAAAGTCACTGTTTAACTGGGATCAATTGTGATTTCAGGCCTAGCACAACGGAGAAGACGTTGAAAACACCAAGTGGGTAATCATAATTATAACTCATTTTGGAAGTCAAATTTCTCCTACAGGGTAAGGGTGAAAGCTATATCAGACAACATTCATTGGAAGTTGAACAGTCTTTGAATGAGTACTGTTTAATCAAAATTGACAGAGAGGGGCCCCACTTTCCCAAAGGGACAGGGGCACCGTATTGGACTATTAGGTTAAAAAAAGATTTCCCTATGGCCATATTCAAAGAACCATTCGCACCTTTCACACTCTTCTTTACTTCTCAATCCAGGCTTAGTAAATGGTCACATAGAAGACTGAGTACCACCAATATGGTATTAAAAAAAAATCATCACTTTATTGACAAATAAATTAGCAAATCTGATCAAGAAGCACCAATGTTAATCACATTTCATATATGTATTATAAAGTTAAAACCACTGTCACAACATTTCTAAAAGATTAATTTCATAAAAAATATACCCCTTACTAAAACCTCTTTGTAACACTTAGCAAAGTATTTCTCTCTTATAGCCTAATTCACAATCAGAAATACTGCATTAGGTAAATACATAAACCATTACATTCAAGAAAACAAACAAAAACAAACATGAACAGGTAAAGTAGACTAGACAATCACATATGTATTTTTTATCACTAATCTGCTATACTCCTTGCTCATTACATAGGGTGTCTTCGAGAGATTAATATCCACTCTGTCTTTCACTGCTCATCAGATTTAGTGTTTCTAAATACATCAACACGTTTCAATGAACCTCATTTTTTCCTCATCTCAATCCATTTCTATTTGGTCACAGTAAAGTCGACTGGCAGGAAGCGCTGAGAACCTCAATTAATTCCTAATTCAGTTTTTTTCGTTCTCTGTTGTTTATGTTCTTTTCATCTGCTTCAATTCCGTAATTGAAGCAGACAATGAGACGCATCAAATGAGTGAGGCTCTATATAGAGAAAAAAGAGCCAGCCTCTGTGCATAATGAAACCACTGGCGTAACGAAAAGTGAGGGGGCCTCCCTGCACGGTACTTAGGGGGGCCCCTTCCGGGCTCAATCAGGAGCTCTCTCGGCCAGAGTTCAGTGCCGAGGGAACCCCTTAGAGTTAGGGCCCCCCCCACACCGCGTGGGCTGCGGGGGCCTGTGTTACGCCCCTGAATGAAACAATTGTCAATATTAATCTCTCTGTGTAATGAGCAAGGAGTATAACAGATTAGTGGGAAAATTCAAAACCCCCTCACCTGCAGATAATGTCTTACCTAAATCCGGTCCACATTACTACCTTTTGATTTAGTGTCTTTTTTGGAGCTCAGGATCCTCTAATAGGACAAACCTGAAGCTATATCTGAGGAGATCAGTCTGAAGTTGGGTAACCTTGCTGGGATCAAACTTTGTTTTTTGTCTTAACTTTTCAATGTAGCTTCTTTGGTTACTTCTACTGCTCTGAGGACCTCACAAACATCCCTTAGGGGTCAGGACTCACTCCGGCACAGGACTCCAGCATCATCTAGTCAAGGTCCATTTGCAAAAGCTTGTTAGCTCAGGAAAAGGACCTCTTGCAGCTTTTGATGTGCTTGTACTCATACTGGAGGTCAGCCAACTGACTCTTGGAGTCCAGCCCTTCAAGTCTCCACACAGTTCAGCCTTCTTCTGTCTTCCACCGGTCAAGATGTGTTCTGAGAAGCTTTGCGTTAGGTGCCTTTTTTGTACAATTAACTAGTCAGCGGGGGAGGTCCTGGATACTCCCTAACCAATTGGCAACAATGACCCAAAGGAAAACCTTATCCCTATTGCTGCTTATCCTTTTTGTGTTACTTCACATTATTCCACAGTGCCCCATTTACAGGTAAATTCAAGACGATAGAACCTTTCTGCCCCAGAGGAGGCTAGAGGCAGTATCTAGTGATGTGTCTAGGGAAATGAGCGGTTCCTTCTCCTCATTACAAAACTATCTACTCTTCCCACGGGGATGGAGCCAGGATGGTTACAGTGTGCCCTGGGCCTCTCTTCCCCAAGTCTTACTTAACACTTAATGAAGTACCTGAATCCTCCCTGTCATGTCTGTAACATAACCCACTCCGGTCTTCCTGCCAAAAGGCCAATCAATTGAGCCTACTATGGGAGAAGTTTTAATGCATTATTAATGGGAAGGCACTGTAAGGAAATTGCAAGTAGGCTAGTAATATTTATGTTATTTGATCTCAGACAGAAAAAGTATACCTTTCTAAAAGTAATTTCACCTGTGCATATGTCAAAAATACAGCTTCATATATATCCTTCTATATATTTCTTTACGAGTATCCCTCGGTTGGCAGGCAAAAATGTTATGACTCAAACTTTTTGTGCTCGGGTCTTATTGTTAACAGGATGGAAAGCCCTCAGCCACCCAAAGGGTGACAAGGTTCATCATTAGCTCCTTCCTGGCATCGGTCAATTCGATCTAGATGCAAGCTACTACCTGAATAGGGGAGCATCTGAGGTGTTTTTTTATTGTTGAGAGGAACTGTGAGCCGAGTGATAAGAGAGTGAGTTTAGGATGTAGGGCTGTAGGTACATAAGAGAAAGGGAGTGTACTAGAAGTACCTATTCCATCTTATTTATATTAAGATCCTAAAACAACAGGTCTCAGTCATTAACTTTAAGGCTTTCAAGCAAAAATACAACTTCACCATTTGCAATAAATTTTGAAAACTATTGTTAAATGCACTCTAGGTTCTTCAGCAGAAAGTTGCAAGGAGTAGCAATTTACTTTAGCATATTTTTTTTCTCATTGCACTAGCTATAGCCTTATTCAAAGAAAATGGCTCTTCTCTGTAGGAACATGCCAACATAAATTATTTACATGTTCCACTTTTAAATCCTAGGCCCCTATATTGCGAATTACAAGTCCTACTTAGAGGTGACTTACTTAATACTTAAAAGTAGGAGTCCCGCATGCCAAAAAGGCTTTTTTGAGAGGTGGGTCTGTAACAGTCAGGCTACACATGTAATAATAAAAATAAAAGAACTGCCTTCATAGGGATTCAATGTTGTCTTCCTGAATACCATGGCCCTCTAGAACATCCTTCACAAAATGCAAGAAAAGTAGCTAGTAGGATACAGAGGGGAGGGTGCATAGTTTGTTCAGCAATCTCCAAGCAATAAATCATTAAATGTAACTCCTTACCTTTTACTTGCACTGTATATTGAGTATAAAAGTACTGGAAAATGACTACACGTCTTTTTTAAAAGGGCCAGCCTTAGACATTATTGATACCTCGCATATTAACTGGTTAGCTGCAATTCTTTAATTTAAAAAATGCAACTAATTTCTAAATATTAAATGAGTGCTTAATGAAGGCAACAATCTTCAGTGAGTTTGTGTGCAAAAATTCTGCTGTTGCCTCAGAAAACAGTTGTGAGAAAGTGGGTGTTTGGTTGAGTGTGGTGTGAGCCCTGGTTAAGCAACAGCCACAATCCCTGGGAGGACGAACCACAAAAAGTCACTATATCAACTTGTGCTTAACCCTGAGCAGCTTGGCATAAAAGCAGTCAGGTTTAACTTAGAGGCAATGTGTAAAGTATTTATGTGTCACACAAACAGTAACAAGTGAAAACACAACACAAGGAATATCCCACACTAATTTTAAAAAATACAGTAGATTTTAATAAATTATTTGACACCAAAATGGCAAATATCCACTCAGTAGGACCAGAGATATGCATTTTTAAAAGTTGTTATTGAAAACTAGTACCTAAAAGATCAAAGCACTAACTGTGGACATCTAGTTGTGCGATATTGGGTCAAAGTTGCACAAGACAGGGTCGAAGTACAAAAATATGGCGAACCACGATGGCGCACTGGTCAGATAAAAGAAGTGTATTGGGCTTGGTGGGCTACACCTTCAGACTTAGAAGACATTATGGTGCAAAACATTCTGAGAAGGTAATGTTCAGCGAGGCAAGGGTGCAGGCAGTGTCCGAGGAGGGAGCATCATTGTCCAGAAGCCTCTTGGAGAAGTTGCAGTGAAGATTTCTATGTTTGGACTAAGTCACTTTTATGGAAGTCCATAGTCTCCAGCAGGGTGAAGGAGGAGGCTGCAGCTGACGAGAGTCCCAGGAGACTGGATACCCTTTGGCAAAGTACTTCTCAACAGGAGTTCCTGCTGTGTAGAAGAACGTAGCTAGAGCAACCCCAAACTCAGGTCAATCGGCAATGCACATTGGTCAGATTGACGAGCAGGTTGGTCCCAGTCTTCCTTTCATTCTCAGAGCAGTTTTTAGCAACAAAAAAATCAAATTCCAAAGTTTTGGATTTTGACTATCTGGGCACATTTAGCACCACCATCAGGGGTCCAAGACTGGAGAGGCGCCACTTTGGGGATTATGAATCACTCAGGCTGGGTCCAGGTTGAGGTTCAAGATGGTGGGAGCCTGTTACGTCCATGGCTCTAAAATGTAGGCCAGCAAACTAGCCCTTGGAATCACTCCGGAAGTCCTGGATTCAGGTGAAGTAGGGCCCAATCAGCAGGGCAAGCCCTAAGGGGTCAAGTCAGGCTCTAGGTAGCAGAGCAGTCCTGCCAAGTGCAGCAAAACAGCCTTGTGGAGTACGCAGAAGGCCACAGAAATGGGCAGTCCATTGAGAGTCTTTTTGCAGATCCAGATAGTGAACTGAAGAGTGGGTTTGTGCACCCTATTTTAATTCCAGATGCCTTCTTTTAAGGTGGGAGAAGTTTCCAGAGGTATCTATTTGAAGTGCTTGTAATTTCATGACTCATCTGCCTTGGATAAATCTTGCTGCAGAGACAATGTGGAGGTGGCAAGCCCTTTGTGTAAAGGCGGAGCACAGTCCATTCAGTTTAAAGTGGGGCTGTGGCCTGCTCCAACCCCCATCCTGATCCTGCGAGCACACCATATCCCTCGATTGTGTGACTGTCTATAAATCAATTAAATATGGCAATCAGGCATAATCCAATTTTACCATGTCTGGAGGAGTGAGGACAAGCACTTTAGCACTGGTCAGCAGATGTAAAGTGCACAGAGTCCTTAGGCCAACAAAATCGAATTTCCGCAAGAATGGAGGAAAACAGCTAAAACATTTGGGGTAAGACCACCCTAAGACTGACAGGTCTAAAAACAATTTCACAAATTAAGCATTTAGGCTCTATGCGTGTCCGTCCTTATGCATAGATATTTGCGTGCATTGCTCTGTTGTTGCTTCTTTATTTTGTGTCTATTTGAGAATGTTCTACAGCATTATATTGATTAGGTTTGCTAATGGTTGCTAAGCTTTCCTATGTCTTTGTGTCATGGCTTGCTTTTCATTTTTTCATATGAAACATAATGATGAGTTTATTCTTTAATCTCCAAACAAAGACATCTTGCTGAACTGTGGCCTAGGATACAGCTCACATTGTTATATTGCAACCGGTGTTAAGAATGAAAGTATTTCCTTTAATAAGGTCAACATGCCATTCATAATTTTATCACAATTGTGAATTGACAACAGGAACTCTCTAACTTTGAGGTGTTGTAAACCATACAGACTTCTGTAGCAACCAGCGCAGTGCTTGCTGATGTACTTTTTGCAAATGTCAACGTTTTGTTCATGGTGCACTTCAGGATATTTCATCTGTACACCTGAGAATGGTTGCATAGCAATAGCATGGTTCTGCATCAACAATGGAACTATTGCTAAATAGGCATTCTTTCTTCTTTTTAAATTTGCATACTCGAATGCTGTTATCGACTGTTGCCCAAATTAGAATAAACCAACTATTTTGATGGATATTAGGTATAACAGCTGTCTTGCGTAATCATGCTGTGTTCCTTAAAACAACACTACAAAATGAGATGCAGTGCTCCAATACCTTCACAATCTGATTATATATGGATTCTTCATGATTCTTAAAATATATATATATATTGAAGAATCAGTCACTGCAGGTTTAGAACCAACAGATTCATTTAAGAAAGGTATTGCTCCTGTATGCTGAAAGAAGGCAGGTTAGTACAGTATTTACAAGTGAACATAAAATCTTGCTAACAATCGTAAACGTGTCTCCAAGAAGAAGCACTGAGAAATGGTGGGAATGAAATGTGATTGAAAATAAAAACTACACCCAGAGATTACCTAAATTTTAGAAACGGATACTATGAAGAATGATATTCCTAATTTAGTGATCCGAGAGGTTTATTCTGATAGAAAATGGGGATTTTTTTTACATTTTCACAGTATGTTTAAAAGATTCCTGGTTATAGTTGAAATCCCTAGACCAAGGGTTTCCAACCACTAGCTCGTGAGCTATTGCACCTCTCCAGCAACCTCTAAGTAGCTCACCTGTGTGCAGCCCAGCTTATTAAATTAGAAAGCTTTTGCTTGGTTGAACAAAATGGAAATTATATAACACTAATAATATTAGTAGCTCTCAATGCGTTTCATTGAACATCTGTAGCTCTCAGTACAGAAAAGGTTGGAGACCCCTAGACTTTAACATTACGATGAGGGATGGTAGACTCAAATACTTTCTGCTAGTAGGTCATTTTCGATAGTTTAGGCCCCTATTTTGAGTAGGGATGTGTGAAACTGCAAAGATTTTCCTGGGCAAAATTTGTAAAGTTATTTTTTTCAAAGCTTCACAATCTTCATGAAGATTGCAAATTTATATTTTTAATTAAGCAATTCTGCCATGGTGGTTTGTGCGCAAAACACATTCAGCAAAATCAATTTTCATATAAGAGCTAGGGGTGGGCAGAATATGAGTAGTCGCCTTACGCAAATCTCTGCAAAATTGTAACAAATCTCCACGAGCAGGCGAAATCTCTGCGAAGACCTGGAGATGCTTGTTCTGCCTGTTCGCGATGTGTTTTTGCGTGCTCGTGGAAAAATATATCGCTAACGTGCCCATGCGGTCGCTAACGGGCACAGCCATCTTGTTTTTCACTTGTCCCGCCAGCTCGCAATGGTTATTTCCTGTTCCAGGTCGCGTATTGCATGCTCACTTCCACTCACAATGCTTAGTTCCTGTTCCAGGTCGTGTATTGCATGCTGCCTCCCGTTCACGATAAGTATTTCCTGTTCGGGAAGGTGTGTTACGTGTTTGCAACGCTTTTTGCATGCTCGGGAGGAAATATCACGCAAACTTGCCCATGCGGTCGCAATGGGCATGGCCATCTGGTTTTTCACTCTATTGCTATGGTTCTGGGCCTGCTTTTCAATCCTCCCTCTATCTTTTCAATCCTTTGTTTCTGGAAACTTTTTTTATCTTTTATTTTTATTATCTATCTCTCTATTTTCCTGAGTCAATATTTTGAGTTTTTTTCAACCTTTTGTGTATTTTTCACTACTTTTTCACTCTTTTGCTATTACCTGCTTTTTTCATTTCTTTTACTTACTTTTTTCATTCCGACCTTTTCTTTTCCGCTCCCTGTCTTACCCAGAACCATGGCAAAGGGCCGCAGGGCTCATAGCCAGAGCCACGACCGGCTTCTCTGCGGAAGGTGGCACCAACACAGGGTGCAGATGCGGGCCTTATTCGGTGAGGCGGAGGTGGCCGCACTGTTCTTTTTTTGCTGCGCCAGCTCCCCTTAACCCTGGTAGCAGGCGGCAGGCCTGGGTCTGGGTATGGGCTCCGGGAGCGTCAGCAGTGCTGGGGAAAGGTGCTCTGGGCAGTGTTTAACTACTACAGTGTCTGGCGCACCCATAACCAGTTGACGCACCGGTGGTCCAATATCCTGGACTGGGAGCAGGACCTGCTGGACCTACTAAGAGTGGAGGTCCCGGGGCTTGGTGAGTAGCTATTTAGTATTACTACTTTGTGTCTGTACTTTTGCTCTGTGTTATATATTGCGGCATTTTGTTTTTGGCAGCGCCACTTCCCCTCAACCCTGGCAGCAGAGGGCAGGTCTGGGTTCGGATACGGGTTTCGGGAGCGTCAGCAGTGTTGGGGAAAGGTGCGCCGGGCAGTGTTTCGCTTCTCCGGTGTCCGGCACACCCATAACCAGTTGACGCAACGGTGGTCCGATACCCTGGACTGGGAGCAGGACCTGCTGGACCTGCTGGACCTGCTAAGAGTTGAGGTCCCGGGGCTTGGTGAGTAGCTATTTAATATTACTACTTTGTGTCTGTTTTCCTGCTCTGTGTTATATATTGCGAAAATATTTTTTTTCCGACCCGCAAGAATGCTGCTTACATTACAGGTAAATTATGTTTAAATATCATCTGTGATTGTTATGACACAGGTGCTCAGCGCTGCTAATCTTCCTTGTTTGCAACTTTGCGCTCGCTTAGCATGATTATGTAAGATTTTCTTTTAGAGAAATTAAGTTATGTCATTCTAGAGAGACTCTAGTCCTTCCTTTTTCCTCCTGTCACTAAGCGATAGTGGTGGATTGATATTTAGGATTAGTTACTTATTAGTATGAGTTGGTAATTTTTTAGTGGTCCGCGTGACACACCCTCTGGTATTTAACGTGCAGCTGAGTGCTGCTTACCCCAGTCCTTAGTAGAACCGTTAGTAGTTTGTTTAGTGAGTGGTAATAGGCTTAGCACTAGCAGAACATCAGCAGCAACCAACCAACAACTTGGTGTATGCAAAAATTAGACATGTTTCCTCCATTTATGCATTTTTGAGGACTAAAATAAATGGAAATGCAGACTTAGTGAACAATTGGCCCGCCTGGAATAGATGGGCTCGGTTAGGTGGTACTTAGGATTAGTCAGTATTCTGGAATCAGAATGGAACACTGGATTAGTGTTGATAAGTAATCACTGGTCGGTCCGCGAATCCCCCGATACTACTAGTCAACCAGATTAGATAGGTCAATTTTATAGCAATTGATGATTCCATAAATGTTTTTTTGTCCATTTAAAAAAATATTTTATTTGTTTCTCACCAATCATCAATGTTTGTCTCTTTCTTTCTTATATCTTAAATGATCAGCATCCAGGGGCAAGAAGACGGGGTCAGAGTCGGTGGGAGAAGCTGGAGAAGAACACCAGGGACAGGAGGAACAGGACCAGGACCGCTCCTCTATCGAGGGCTCGGTTGCTGGCCCCAGTAAGTCTTCCTGTTGTTAATATTAATATTTAATATTTCCTAACTTTTACTGCACCTTATTTTTTCAGAACTATTGTTTTCATTTCCTAATGCTATTTTTTACCAATTCTTTGATCTAGACTATCTGTTTCTAAATTCTTGTTATCCCTGCCTCTAACTGCCTCTGCTATGACTCTCTGTACTACTACTATTAGTCTGTCTGTAGCTAAGCTTGCCCAGTTGGCCACTCTTTATTTAAAAGGTTTTAAATAAAACTCAGATTCACCAATAGCTCTAGCCATTGAGTCCAGTCTTTTGGGTTGTCCTCTTCTACTACTTCTAGTCTTTTTAATCTTGAGGATTTCTTAATCTTGAGGCTTTTTGACAATTCCCACCAACAAAATGCCCAACCACATTTTACTATTTTTAATAGGATAGGACATACTACTACTGTTGTAGGGATTCTGCACATACAGAACTTTGTACAGAACTTAGGTGATGGGAGGTTGGACCTTCCTCACACCTCAATCAGAACCCACCACCCACAATCCCCTGACTGACTAGTTTTAGTGTCTTAACACTATTAGCTGTCTGAAGCACCCCCAAGATACCAAATGAGTTGACAACCCAGAACATAACACTCCCAACCTCTCAGTCACGGAAGCAATGCACATGCACACCCTTTCGCTAACTCACTCGTGTAAGTCCACACCAAATACCACCAAGTCTATTTAAGTTCAAAAGGTTTCTTTTCAACTGACAAGCTCTGTACATTGTTCTATAATGCAGGACCAACAGCAAAATGCATAAGATTAGAATATTAAACATTGTTACACTTAGTTACACTTACAACAACTACAAGTCCATATAAGACAAAAGGCGAAATCATGATAACTGAACAGTGGTGGAAGCACCACCCTCCCCTTGGCTTAGTAGGAATATAGTTTATATAAAATTATTAACGAAGATCTCTGAGCGAATTCCGGGGACCACTCACCTTAGAAGAACCTAGGTCTGGTTTGTAAAAGGGAATCTTCCATCTGTTATGAGGAAAATGGTGTGCGTTAGTATATTGCAAACATTTCTCGGTCATGCCAAAAAGTGTAACATTTTGATGGACAAACAATATGGACTAACAGCAGAACTCCATAACAAAGTGGCTTGTTTTTCGACCTTGTAGACAACGCTCAGACAGTAACAGTATGAGTTCATGTGGGCTCAAAGGTGTCTTACACAACAAGCTGCGATGTAACGTGTGCAAAAATAAAAGACACAAAGGTAAAATGGTTGCATGGCTTGGGCTAACTAAGCAAAGACTAGAATGACCCTAGGGCTCATATAACACTACTAGTGTCTACTCTACTACCTAATTTGTACTAGTGATGTATGTTGTATATGTATGTATTCACTTTTTTTTCCAATATTGCTAGTGAAAAATAGGGGGAGGTGTATATGGCATCTAAAAAATGTGTACTGTTTTTGCTAGGCGTACTACCGACCACCAGTGCCGGGGCCAGAGGTGAAGGCAACACAGCTGCTGAGGGAGGAGAGGATGCAACAGTTGCAGGTAGAGCTGCAGGGGGTAAGCCAGCAGCAGTGGCAAGCGGTAGGAAGTTATATTCCTAATCCTTACTTATTGACATTACGCTCACTGCAAGGATGTACTGTATACTGTACTGTTGAGACTTATTAAGTAAGAAGTTGTTGTGAATGGTTGAAGACACCCTTCAATTAGCATCAGTAAAAGTATTAGCGGCGGGAGTTTTGAGTAACCAATTGCCTCTTCTATCTGACTTCAACTCAGCTGTGAAAGTTTTATGGAGAAGACTAAAAGTCAGATAAGATGACCTTGATGGATGTGTTGAACGAAAAGGGAAATAAGGGTGGAAGGAAGAAGGACGGGCGAGATTTAATATTTATGACTTGTAGAGAAGGATAGGGGGGATGCATGCATGCATAGGTGGCTGATAGGAATCAGATGCATGGGTGCTTGAATGCCTGAAACTTCCACAAATGTTAGAGGCCGAGGAAGTGGGAGGAAAGATACATACCACAAATGTTATGTACTGTGCTTGCTAGTGCTATCAAGCCACTATGCATGGAATTAATTTGTCTTACTGCTTTGCTAAGAGTATATTTTACAATAGTCTTGTTTTTTCTTCTTGATATAGGTACTCCATCGAAAGGGAAACCTGATAGGTAGGAGTTGGCAGGCAAGGCCCGGCGCCGGAAGCTGGAGGCCATACAAAGGGAATACCGACGGCTGGTGGTTCTGGTGGAGGAGGAGGAGGAGGTGGCAGGAGCTGCAGCCTCCTTCAATGCCCGTTCCCAAGCCACCCCCCTCCAGCATTATGGCACCACCGTCTGGCAGCCGCCTGCCACCGCCCCTCTTTTAATATCATTGCTGCCCCCCCTTTAGATCAACTGTCGCGCGTTGAAGCACCGCGTGGACCAGCTAGAGGAGCAAGTTCATGTCCTACTGGAGAGGCGAGCCCGCCAATAAGACCCTGTTAAGTGCCCTTTTTTATTTCTTCTTTTGGTGGGTGTGAATCGGGCATTGGGGTTAACTTTCTTTGGACAATTGGACATTTCATACAGGTTGTACTTTTTCATTCCGGACATTGGTTGGGGCTAGGGAGCCGGGTGGGTCAGGTGATGTTGTGGGATTTTTTACCTAGTTTATTTTTGTTAGGGAATTAAATTATATATTCATACTTTACATACGATGTTGGTAATGTTTTGTGTGTTCGGTTACTGTTTTATGTCACACTGTTTCCTTGCTGGTGCAGGGCCACAGCAGTGTTGGATTTAAATAATTGGCTGACTTTGTAAGATACAAACAGATAGATGCGGTACCCCAAACTGATTGACTTGCCCTACTAGTACTGTCAGTCTCTCCTCCTAGTCTATGCATTCTGCATCTGGACTCAAAGGGGTGTGCGAAATTGAATTAATGAACAAATGTCCTGTATTAATTATGCCTCCCCCAAACTTCTTCTCTTACCTGTGCTTGATGTGTAACTTAGGCACAGTGATGGCTTCATGGTGATGATGGTTTTCTTTCCCAACATGCCATGGTTGTGGTGGTAGTAGTAGTAGACACTGGCAGTAGCATTTGCAAAAAAAGAAAATGAGACAGTCAGTTGCCTGGGAGAGACTGTTGGAGGAGTAGTAGAATGAAGTAAAGTACAGAACCTACTGCCAAACAATAATATGCAAAAATACAATAAAACATAATGGTGGTGGGGATAGCCTAGTACATAGAGTTACAAACTCTAGTTGTGTCGATTCACTCGACTAGGCCTACAGTATACTCGGCACAAGCGTAACCATTAGTGCTGTGTAGAAGGATGACAACACATCCAATCGATGCCGGCAATTAATGCTGATGGATTAAGTGCCTTTGGTAAAAAAATTACCTAGAAAATATACTGCTCATGGGTGGGCAGGCAGAAGAAGTTCCTCACCCACCTTGAAATTGAATTAGTGTTGCTTTTGCCACTTCCGCCCCAGCAAGCGTGTGATAAATTATTGGTGTCCATTTAATTTAGTCACACCTCAATAAGTCACACAGCCCAGGGGAAGAGGGTTAGGGTTTGATGAATGGTTGCAAAGGGGTTTTGGGGAAAGGTTTGACAAAGGAAAACAGTACTCATGGACAACAACAAAAGAAAAAACAATCTTGGCCGATGACCATATCTATAAATCGGGAAAAAAAGGAAATGCATGCATGATAATGAAAACTTGATGGTTGATGAAGTACTTACTAACTACTACTAGACAATTAGACAGTACAGGGCAGCAGTATATTATGCAATTTGCCTTGCCTGTGTGCCCTGAGAGTCCCAAATTACATACAGTTTCTGTTCTGCTGTACCGGCCCGGGCTTACTATTAAAGATAGCATAGAAAATAAAAAAATAGCAGTTGGGATTAATTGAATTATAAGCAGAGAGCAAACATACTAATAACAACAACACACAGTAGTAATGATTGAAGACAAAAAATGAATCCAATTATTTAAAAGATGATGAAAGTTGATACTGCTACTGTATGTTATGCTGGCCAAAATGGGGAGTTGCATCTCGGAATTCCTCTTGGTCCTCCCTTCCATGGACGCTCCGGCCATCAATCTTGAGTGACGCCACTGCCTGCCTGGCAGATGTAGATTCATTGGTGTGAGTTGTTTTGCCAGTATAGCACAGGGTAAGGGCTGGCCTGTAAGTGTAGATGGAAAACAAAAGGCATATTGAAAGATCAAGTAGAAAAAGAAAAGCATAAATTACAGTGGAGTGCAACAAGAACACTTTCAGAGGTGGCATGGATACATCATGTCTACTCTAGTCTGTTTCCAGCATAAACCTCCAACAACAACAGGACAGAGCAGGCCCACAGCACCCACCGTGACCCGTCCTCCATTTAGCGTACTTTCTTTGGGGACAGAGGCAGACAAAGCACATAATATACAGCAACATTGCATTTTACAAATTAAGTGACCAAATCAATGCACCCCTCTCAGTCATATCACCACACTTGACTCCACCACTACACAGACATGTAGGTCTGCAGTGGTTGTTGTTGACTTGTTTATCTTTTATGCCACTCTTGAAACGCCCTGAGTTATTCCATCAATCATCTTGGATCCTACTGAGTGACTGTGATGATATTATGTCACTATGGTCATCATCATGGCATTGTTCAACTCAGTGTGCATTGTACAGATTAAGTCCCGTTTCCATATTAAAAATGCAATGCATCAGCCTGCAGTAGAAGTACCAATGTGTTATTAAAAAACAAGAAGTGAAACAAACATTGCCTTGAGTGTGTGTATATTAGATAATAGTACACAATGAGTTAACTTCATGCACTACAAACAACAGCAACACAAATCACTCAGTCAGTGTCCAATGCATGTCATCATTCATTACCTGTTCCTTCTCATCTTCAGTTAATGGGCAGTCTCTCTCGGCTCGGAAAGGAGAATAACTATAGTAGTCATCATCCTGTTCCACTTCTTTCGGAGGGACTCAATGAGGCAAGATTTTCTTTTTTCTTCTATTATGCTAATCATCTGGCTTGAGGGCAGTAGATTTAGGGTGATTCAAGAGGATGGAGGAGCAGGACTCCGAGGAGTGGACTGAAATGCAGAAATCTGAAACTCATATATGGCAATAAAAGACTAGAAGACGGTGGTGGTGGTTTTGTTGTGATTTGAAGTTTCCAACCAGCAAGATAGACACTTGATTTCCTGAAATGCCCCTACTTCAGGAGGAGCAACTACTATTGAGGGCTGTTGTTGTGGCTGTTCTTGCTGCTGTACTTGCGGATGCTGCAGTTCTTGCGGCTGCTGCTGTTCTTGTGACTGCTGCATCTCTTGCGGCTGCTGCTGCTCTGGCGGCTTCTGCTGTTCTTTCGGCTGCTGCTGTTCTTGCGGCTGCTGCGGCTGCTGCTGTGCCTGCTGCTGCCCACTTATATGCTGCGTTGATTGGGTACTACTTTGCAATAATGAAATTTCAATATCGCTGCTCGTTAGTACACAGGCTACCTCTGCAACACTCATGGGCTTGGGCCTAGTTTGGTGGGGCTGGCCCACTGATGCGGAGGTGCAGCTCCTAGCTTGGTCCGCTGACAACGCTGCTGCAGGCATAATATTTTTTTTCTCAAAAAACACATGGGGTGGCACACCAGTCTTGGTAAGTGCCACTTCCTTTTGCTGTTCCTTCTTCTTACTTACAACTTTCTTGGTACTGGAGGACCTGTTACCTTTCTTTGAGCCCATCTTCTACAGATGTCAGAAGGATGCAGGACCACAAGTTGCAGAGATGTCTGTGGTCACACGTGGACGTGACATGGTGCGCAGCAGGACTTCTGTCTGGCAGTACAACGGGTGATGATGTTGATGATACCTCCTCCTCTGTCTTTTTGTGCACCTAAAAGCAAAGAAGCCAGGAGAAGAAAATCAGTGAAACGTTGCATATGTTGTTGTGGTTCAATTGCTATTAGTACAAACAAACAAATAAAAGATGAAGTGTAGCCTTTTTTGAGACTTTGTCAACAAGTACTGTTATGGCATACTGTGTACACTACACTCTCAGAAAGGATAGGAAAGAAGAAGAAGAACAACAAAAATACAAATGTAATGGAAGTGGACCCTGTTTGGCATTACATTATTTGCTCATCACATCATTCATGGAGCTGTTGCTGGCAAAGGGGATGGATTGAAGCTGTAACTCAAGAGGACAATCATGCAGGCCTATATGGGAAAAGCAGCACACTAATAACTCCCACCAGAAATGGCAACCAGTCACATGGACACTCACAAATCACAAGCAACAAGCAGGAGGCCTGGAAAACAATGTACTGACAAAAGGCCTATAATAGCCATGCAAAGGATACACTGCTTTGCCTTTATTGCAATGACATGCAAAAATGAAAATCTATAGAGCTAAACAAGGTCTGCAAGGTACACAACAAAACACCACACACAACAAAGGCATTTATTTAACACACACCCAAAAACTGAAATACCCTCAAAAAACACATTTTACAATTCAATCCAATGCCATCCATGCCCTAAATGATGTTTAAATTCAACATAACACACAGAAACAGTTGATTCATGTACCTGTGACTATCTCTTAGCCTACTGGATGAAAGGCCTGTTGGCAGACTAGGCCACAAGCTTAAAGGCCTATGGCAAAAGCACACTACTGGGCTTCAAAATGGCCACCAGCCACATGGCCAGGCCCACATAACTACAAGAAACTGAAGACAGACAATGCAGGCCTATTGCAAAAAGCATACTGGCTGTCTTCACAATGGCCGCCAGCCTCATGGCCAGGCCCACAACAACAAGAAGCCTAAGCCACAAAGGAATAACATGCAGGCCTATATGTCAAAAGCAGCACACTAATAACTCCCACCAGAAATGGCCACCAGCCACATGGACACTCACAAATCACAAGCAACAAGCAGGAGGCCTGGAAAACAATGTAATGACAAAAGGCCTATAATATCCAGGCAAAGGATGTATGCTAAACCACACTGCTTTGCCTTTTAGTGTAATAAAATGCAAACACAAAAATGCACAAAGCTAAACAAGGTCTGCAAGGTACACAACAACACACCACACACAACAAAAGTATTTATTTAACACACCCAAAAACAAAAGTACCTTCAAAAATAAATTTTCCAATTTAATCCAATACCATCCATGCCCTAAATGATGTTTAAATTTAACAGAACACGCAGAAACAGTTGTTTCATGCACCTATGACTACCTCTGAGCCTACTGCATGAAAAGCCTGTTGGCAAACTAGGCCACAAGCTTGCAGGCCTATGGCAAAAGCACACTACCGGGCTTCAAAATGGACCCAGCCACATGGCCAGGCCCACACACCTTCAAGAAACTGAAGACCGACAATGCAGGTCTATTTCAAAAAGCACACTGCCTGTCTTCAAAATGGCCGCCAGTCTCATGGCCAGGCCCACAACAACAAAGCAGTACATACAGGCCTATATGGCAAAAGCAGCACACTAATAACTCCCACTCACACATCACAAGCAACAAGCAGGAGGCCTGGAAAACAATGTACTGACAAAAGGCATATAATAGCCAGGCAAAGGATGCATACTAAACCTCACTGCTTTGCCTTTTCATGTAATAAAATGCAAAAACGAAAATCCACAGGGCTAAACAAGGTCTGCAAGGTACACAACAACACACCACACACAACAAAGGCATTTATTTAACACACACCCAAAAACAGAAATACCCCCAAAAACATATTTTGCAATTCAATCCAATGCCATCCATGCCCTAAATGATGTTTGAAATAACTTCATCAACACACACCAAAGGAACAGTTGCTTCATCATGCACCCACCCATGACTAGCTCTGGGCCTACTGGCTAACCACAACAATTAAAAAAATATAATAATGATAATCACCGAAATTGTAGTTGCAGCAACTGCAATGCCCCAATCAAACAAACAACAACACCAACTTACTTGTAAAATATCAAATTCAAAAGTCCTCCAATCCAAGGATAATGATGTAGCAGACACAAGGGGGTCGATTCCGATTCGGGGAAAAGCGCTCCGAATTGCGGTTCGGAGCATTTTTCCCCGTACGAGTCGTACCCGTAGGCGTCCCCGTACGAATCAGCAAGTACGATCACAATCTAAAGCGTCACTCCGTACGGCTCGTAAAAAACGCCGTACGAATCGAAAGTCCATACGATTTGCAGTCGGCTGATGCTCGACGCAACGTCCGACCATAAAAAGAGCGCATCTCCCGAACCAGGAAGTACGATCCGTGTAGAACACACTCCGTACAGCTCTTTGTCTACGAGAGCTCGAAACTACTGTAAAACCACACTCCGGCATGAACCGCACCCCGGTACGCGACAATTAGGACATGAACGCCATCGTCCGTCTCATCCCTATCCTGTACGGCCACCACCTCGTACTTAGGAACCGACGACGGCGCAGAGGGTGAGTACAACGAAATCCAACATACCTGTACGTGTTGCCACATGCGCACATCTCCATTGCACGACTGTCATCTCTGGGAATGTTGGTCCACACACTCCCGCACTTCACCAGTGTAATACGTGCAGCATGTACGCCATCCAGCTGGGGTACGGTACGTCAACGACCTCGGGGTACGGTACGTCACCGCACAACACCAGTGCAATACGGAGACGTGCCGCACCTACGTCATCGAAGTACATCACCGCACTTCACCAGTGTAATACGTGCAGCATGTACGCCATCCAGCTGGGGTACGGTACGTCAACGACCTCGGGATACGGTACGTCACTGCACAACACCAGTGCAATACGGAGATGTGCCGCACCTACGTCATCGAAGTACGTCACCGCACTTCACCAGTGTAATACGTGCAGCATGTACGCCATCCAGCAGGGGTACGGTACGTCAACGACCTCGGGGTACGGTACGTCACCGCACAACACCAGTGCAATACGGAGACGTGCCGCACCTACGTCATTGAAGTACGTCACCGCACTTCACCAGTGTAATACGTGCAGCATGTACGCCATCCAGCTGGGGTACGGTACGTCAACGACCTCGGGGTACGGTACGTCACCGCACAACACCAGTGCAATACGGAGACGTGCCGCACCTACGCCATCGAAGTACGTCACCGCACTTCACCAGTGTAATACGTGCAGCATGTACGCCATCCAGCTGGGGTACGGTACGTCAACGACCTCGGGGTACGGTACGTCACCGCACAACACCAGTGCAATACGGAGACGTGCCGCACCTACGTCATCGAAGTACGTCACCGCACTTCACCAGTGTAATACGTGCAGCATGTACGCCATCCAGCTGGGGTACGGTACGTCAACGACCTCGGGGTACGGTACGTCACTGCACAACACCAGTGCAATACGGAGACGTGCCTCACCTACGTCATCGAAGTACGTCACCGCACTTCACCAGTGTAATACGTGCAGCATGTACGCCATCCAGCTGGGGTATGGTACGTCAACGACCTCGGGGTACGGTACGTCACCGCACAACACCAGTGCAATACGGAGACGTGCCGCACCTACGTCATCGAAGTACGTCACCGCAATTCACCAGTGTAATACGTGCAGCATGTACGCCATCCAGCTGGGGTACGGTACGTCAACGACCTCGGGGTACGGTATGTCACCGCACAACACCAGTGCAATACGGAGATGTGCCGCACCTATGTCATTGAAGTACGTCACCGCACTTCACCAGTGTAATACGTGCAGCATGTACGCCATTCAGCTGGGGTACGGAACGTCAACAACCTCGGGGTACGGTACGTCACCGCACAACACCAGTGCCCTGCAGCAGAGTGTGTGTGTGGCTGAGACCCCCACCAGTGCCCACCACTGCCCAGCATCAGAGTGTGTGTGTGGCTAAGACCCCCACCACTGCCCACCAGTGCCCAGCATCAGAGTGTGTGTGTGGCTAAGACCCCCACCAGTGCCCAGCATCAGAGTGTGTGTGTGGCTGAGACCCCCACCAGTGCCCAGCATCAGAGTGTGTGTGTGGCTAAGACCCCCACCAGTGCCCACCAGTGCCCAACATCAGAGTGTGTGTGTGGCTAAGACGCCCACCAGTGCCCACCAGTGCCCAGCATTAGAGTGTGTGTGTGGCTAAGACCCCCACCAGTGCCCACCACTGCCCAGCATCAGAGTGTGTGTGTGGCTAAGACCTCCACCACTTCCCACCAGTGCCCAGCATCAGAGTGTGTGTGTGGCTAAGACGCCCACCAGTGCCCACCAGTGCCCAGCATCAGAGTGTGTGTGTGGCTAAGACCCCCACCTGTGCCCACCAGTGCCCAACATCAGAGTGTGTGTGTGGCTAAGACCCCCACCACTGCCCACCAGTGCCCACCAGTGCCCAGCATCAGAGTGTGTGTGTGGCTGAGACCCCCACCAGTGCCCACCACTACCCAGCATCAGAGTGTGTGTGTGGCTAAGACCCCCACCACTGCCCACCAGTGCCCAGCATCAGAGTGTGTGTGTGGCTAAGACGCCCACCAGTGCCCACCAGTGCCCAGCATCAGAGTGTGTGTGTGGCTACGACCCCCACCAGTGCCCAGCATCAGAGTGTGTGTGTGGCTGAGACCCCCACCAGTGCCCAGCATCAGAGTGTGTGTGTGGCTTAGACCCCCACCACTGCCCACCAGTGCCCAGCATCAGAGTGTGTGTGTGTGGCTAAGACGCCCACCAGTGCCCACCAGTGCCCAGCATCAGAGTGTGTGTGTGGCTAAGACCCCCACCAGTGCCCACCAGTGCCCAGCATCAGAGTGTGTGTGTGGCTAAGACCCCCACCACTGCCCACCACTGCCCACCAGTGCCCAGCATCAGAGTGTGTGTGTGGCTGAGACCCCCACCAGTGCCCACCACTGCCCAGCATCATAGTGTGTGTGTGGCTAAGACCCCCACCACTGGCCACCAGTGCCCAGCATCAGAGTGTGCGTGTGGCTAAGACGCCCACCAGTGCCCACCAGTGCCCAGCATCAGAATGTGTGTGTGGCTAAGACCCCCACCAGTGCCCACCAGTGCCCAGCATCAGAGTGTGTGTGTGGCTAAGACCCCCACCACTGCCCACCAGTGCCCAGCATCAGTGTGTGTGTGTGGCTGAGACCCCCACCAGTGCCCAGCATCAGAGTGTGTGTGTGTCTAAGACCCCCACCACTGCCCACCAGTGCCCAGCATCAGAGTGTGTGTGTGGCTAAGACGCCCACCACTGCCCACCAGTGCCCAGCATCAGAGTGCGTGTGTGGCTAAGACGCCCACCAGTGGCCACCAGTGCCCAGCATCAGAGTGTGTGTGTGGCTAAGACCCCCACCACTGCCCACCACTGCCCACCAGTGCCCAGCATCAGAGTGTGTGTGTGGCTAAGACACCCACCACTGCCCACCAGTGCCCAACATCAGAGTGTGTGTGTGGCTAAGACGCCCACCAGTGCCCAGCATCAGAGTGTGTGTGTGTGGCTAAGACCCCCACCAGTGCCCACCAGTGCCCAGCATCAGAGTGTGTGTGTGGCTAAGACGCCCACCACTGCCCACCAGTGCCCAGCATCAGAGTGCGTGTGTGGCTAAGACGCCCACCAGTGGCCACCAGTGCCCAGCATCAGAGTGTGTGTGTGGCTAAGACCCCCACCACTGCCCACCAGTGCCCAGCATCAGAGTGTGTGTGTGGCTAAGACGCCCACCACTGCCCACCAGTGCCCAACATCAGAGTGTGTGTGTGGCTAAGACGCCCACCAGTGCCCAGCATCAGAGTGTGTGTGTGTGGCTAAGACCCCCACCAGTGCCCACCAGTGCCCAGCATCAGAGTGTGTGTGTGGCTAAGACCCCCACCAGTGCCCACCAGTGCCCAGCATCAGAGTGTGTGTGTGGCTAAGACCCCCACCAGTGCCCACCAGTGCCCAGCATCAGAGTGTGTGTGTGGCTAAGACCCCCACCACTGCCCACCACTGCCCACCAGTGCCCAGCATCAGAGTGTGTGTGTATAACACCCCCCCCCACTGCCCAACAGTGGCCAGCCATTACAACAAAAACCTACCATTCTTAACCACATTACCACCAGGAGATTGACACATGTCAACATACCTATATTTTAACATCACACCACCTCCCAGGCACACAGCAGTCACAGACATTTTCACACAAACTAAAGTTCAGAAAAGGAAAATAATAGCTTTATTCAGCTGGTTCAAAATATAAAAGCAAATAAGAGTCCTCGCTCATTAAAGGCCAATGGCCAGTACAAAGATGTCTCTGCAACAGTCTGTGCCTCCGTGGGTGTGCACACACCCACACTTGCCTGCACATGGCGTTTAATCCGCTGTGGAAACTACGGGGGCACCATCTGTGGAATCCTCCGGCACCGCATGGACAGGAGAGGGAAGGACAGGTGGAGTGGGTGCACATCCACACTGGTTGGGGCATCGCCAAAAGTAGATTCAAAAACCTGGCTGCACACCGCAGCCAGTGCAGAAAAACTACCACCTGAACCCGGGGACACATTGGGGGTGGAGGTACAGGGCTGTGAGGCAGTTCTACTGGGTGTGTGGATGCGTGTGTGAGGTGTCTCCCCTCTCTCTGGGTGTGTGCCTACTTCCCCTTGAGAATGGGTGCGTGGAGCTTTGAGCTTCTTATGCTGTGTGTGTGCGCTGGGTGTGTCTGACCTGTGGCGTGTGCGAGTATGCTGTGTAGGTATGTGAGAGGCAGAGGTGGATGGGTCTGAAGGATGGGGGGGACAGATGCTGCTGGGTGTACAGAGCTGCCGTCAGTGTTGACTCCATGGCAGCCACACTCCGACGTAGATCAGACATGGCCGATGACATGCCCTCCATGAACAACACCACCTGTGTAAGCAGTTGTGTATGTCCATGGAGGACAGTCAGCATGGATGTCTGACCTACTGCACTCTGCCGGAGTAGGTCCACAGTCTCAGCACTGGGGGCAGCAGGGGACACAGGGGCAGGGGCTGCGGTGCCGGGAACAAAGGAGACACGGGGTCTAGCACGGACCCTAGGGACACTAACGACTGGGAGGGTGGAGATGGTACTGGAGGAGGGGAGGGCAGCCAAAGAAGAAGATGTGACCATTGCTGCATATTCCCCCTCCTCCTGAGAGTCTGACTCGGAGTTGTCGGCATGGTAAGATGTGTCAGTCACATGTCGTCCGGCCTGCAGACTCTCCTCACCCTCCGTGCCACTGCCTCCCTCTGACTCCTCATAGCATGTGGCACTGTCGCTGGGTCCCTCTGCCTGGTCCGTGCCTGTGTCTCCTTCAGATTCAGATGCTGCTGCTGTGGGCAAGGAGAACAACAAAAACATATCAGTCACCTGTACACATCAGACATATAAGCTACAATACATTTTGCCTCATTTCTAAACATGGCATGCATCATGAGTCACATGACACAGAACTCTGCACAATGCAAAGTCTAGTTGTGGCCAATTGTGAGAGACACAACGCTCAATGTATAGTAGGATACAAACAAGAGGCAAGGAAAACACTAGTATGAGAGACACAATGATGATCCACTGCCTGACAACAGGATAGCTGATTATGCATCCCAGCTCATTTTCCCACCCTGCCACCCAAACCCAGACCTGGACATGTTTGAATTGCTTACACCTTGTGCCACATGGGAAAAGTCCTGCCTGAACTGAAATGTGATGCCATCCTGGGACATGACTCAAGTGTAACATCACCTCACACTGGCATCACAGCTGTTGACACCCAAAGCCACATTGTGTGGCTGACCATCATTATTAGTTAGAAACAACAATCTAAGTATTTGGCGAATATGCACACACACACTGCCCAGTGTGAGTATGCATGAGCCCAAAATATTGCACATGTACATTGTGCACCTGTATCCAACACATGACAAATCGAAAGAGTACCATGGACAAAGGCCACTGAGGCTGACTCGTGCAGAAAACACAAGTTGACTAAGCATGGGCGTAAAATCCGTTCCGCTCGCGGATTTTGCGGATTTTCGGTAAATTCGCAATCCGCGAACTCTCGCGAACTTACCAAAAATTCGTAAATCCGTGCGAAGCGGATTTTTTTGCTTGGTCGCACTTGCCAACTAGAATACTATACAATTTCGCGGGAGTAAACACTTGCGAAAACGTAGATGCGGCGGGCAGCGACAATCTCGCAATTGCGAGATTGCAAAATTTGCAATTTCGCACAAGAAATCCACCAGCAGGCAGCATAAACCTTGAAAATTATGATTTTTATCAGAATAACTCCTCAGGTTGACATTTGCCTGCACTTTTTTTTGCAAGGAGTCCATTTTGGGGGGGAGGAAGGAAGTGCCCCACAGTCTCCAAATTCCTGTTCCTGTCTAGCAGGCTCCTCTCAGTGCTTTCTTCATGTGCTGGTCACTTTGATTTGGATCTTGACCTGGAAGCACTCAGCAAGTGCAAACGTTCAATCTTATTATTAGTAACCATTCCCTGTACTGCCTGGAAGGATTACTTTTTGTGGATGCTGCTGGATATTTGGATTTTTGCAAAACTGAAAGCACTCAGCAGGTGCAAAAGTTCAATCTTATCATTAGTAACCATTCCCTGTAGTGCTTCCTGAGGGGCCCCTTCAGAGTTCAGTTGCCTACTTGCAACTATTTATTGACCCTGCTCTGACCCTCACAGCAGGCTCAGAGAAAGCAATTACAGATAAGGAAGCAGGTTGCAGCCAGGAAGTTCAAATTCAGTAACACATTAATCAGCCCCTAATTCATTTATGTCAGTTGAGGCAGGGCAGGTGTGCTTTTCCACCCATAATCTACAGTGATGAACTAGAGGGTGGCATGGGTGAGCCAGAGGGTGGCATGGGTGAGCCAGAGGGTGGCAGTGGGGAAACAGAGGGTGGCAGTGGTGAAACAGAGGGTGCTGTGATGAACCAGATGTAGAAACAACATGTTCGCGACCGTTGCTACCCGAAAAGTAAGTTCGCTTTTGCGAACTGGTACAAAATCCTCGCGAACTGGCGGAAATCCTTGCGAACACACAAAAAAAAAAATCCGCAAATTCGCGAGAGTTTGCGGATTTTGCGGATTGCGAATCCGTAAATACGCAATTTCGCGGATTGCCAATTCGCAAAATCCGCCCATGCTTAATGTTGACACTCAGGATCCGAGCCAAAGTATTAAGAATGGCAGACACAGTGCACATGTGGTGCTACATGTAATGTACCAACAGGTGTCACAGACCCACCTTCAATATGATGATGTGCAAAGGAAGATGCATACTGAGACATTGCACCATAGGAGTACATGTGAAAAACAAACATCAGCCAAAGCGCTGGCCAAATGTGGAGTACGGCTAAAAGTTTAGAGAAGCAGCTGCAGAAACTGGGACATTCTAATGCCAATGCATGGAGTGCCTGTCTGACCACACCACTCAATCTATGGGAGTGTTACCATGCCTTGGAGCACTGCAGGGAGCATGTGACACACATGACAACAAACAGACATGTACCTACCCCCTACTTGCTGCTGTCCCTCCTGCAACTGCCCATGGAGGTCTGGGTACACCACTTCCAGGACCCGGAGCATGTGGGGGGTGCGGTGGCGGGTGCCGCCATGCCGGCGTGGAGCTTCCAGATGCAGCTGGACTCTGGCGATGCGGCTGGTCCAGCACCAGATGTCCTGCAACCTCTTCTTGATGTTTCTGAGCCTCCTGCGAGGCCCCCCCTCACTCCTGACAGCCCTGGCGATGTCCAGCCAGATTTCACCCTTCTCATAGGTAGATACCTGTCACAAATGTAAAGTAAAAGAGCATCAGTACACCTGGTCCATGTTCAAAAGACACACATATGTGCACACAATACTTGATGACAACAGGGCATCGTAGGCTCCACACATTTGCATCATTGTCCAGGAGTATGTGGCCTGTGAGCAAACACTGCTGCAGTACATGCCATTGAAAGGCTACAGATGACATGACGTGCGCTAAACAATCTTAGAGCATGGCACTCACAGAGCAATGTATGCTACATCTGGATGCACTGCAGCCCGTGACACTCTGTCACACACCCCACTACAAGAAATAACCGTCTTGACACAACACTGTACACCCTGGCATTCACTCCCAACAACATTGCATCTAAACACCATACATACACAGTGGCCATTATGTCACACACACAACAGGTGCACACTCCAAGGTATTGCACACATCACTCACCTGATCCCCTGGTCTCCCATACAGCTTGCTGTAGTTTGGCAGGAGGGCATCCAGCAGGGCCTTGTTCTCAGCATCAGTGAATGCAGGTGCCCTCTCCATGCTCAGCAAATCAGGGTCCAGAGACAGCAGCTGTGGTTACCACACCAATGTTGTGCAGGCAAGTGCCCTCCCACGCCACATGCTGCCTTATATCTGTGCTGCAGAGGATCTGTGAGTCCAAGGAGTAGTGTGTGATAGGCCACCATAGTTTGTATCCTATGTTCCATCCAATCACATCACACATAAGGCCATGACACACATATGCATGGTTTGAAAACTGAGCCTGAGCTGAACAACAACATTTGCAACATTGTATACTTTTGCCCAACTGAATTTCCTACAACACCTGTAGGAGGCAAAAAAAACTCTGTATCCATGACAACCTGGTTGCATTTTGATCAGTACACTGTTCCCCTAGATGTTGGCTATGTATTTATTCAAATACCCACACAAGTACGGTGACATTGCCGTTGCGTATGCAACCCATCCAATGGTGTTACGAGGCGTACACACGCACGTACCATTGGGGTACGCTTGGCTCGCGTATGGCTGAAATGCAATAGGGTAACGAGGCCTACACACGCACGTACCATTGGGGTACACATGGCTCGCGTATGGCTGAAATGCAATAGGGAAACGAGGCGTACACACGCACGTACCATTGGGGTACGCTTGGCTTGCGTATGGCTGAAATGCAATAGGGTAACGAGGCCTACACACGCACGTACCATTGGGGTACGCATGGCTCGCGTATGGCTGAAATGCAATAGGGAAACGAGGCGTACACACGCACGTACCATTAGGGTACGCTTGGCTCGCGTATGGCTGAAATGCAATAGGGTACCGAGGCCTACACACGCACGTACCATTGGGGTACGCATGGCTCGCGTATGGCTGAAATGCAATAGGAAAACGAGGCGTACACACGCACGTACCATTGGGGTACGCTTGGCTCGCGTATGGCTGAAATGCAATAGGGTAACGAGGCCTACACACGCACGTACCATTGGGGTGCCCATGGCTCGAGTATGGCTGAAATGCAATAGGGAAACGAGGCGTACACACGCACGTACCATTGGGGTACGCATGGCTTGCGTATGGCTGAAATGCAATAGGGAAACGAGGCGTACACACGCACGTACCATTGGGGTACGCTTCGCTCGCGTATGGCTGAAATGCAATAGGGTAACGAGGCCTACACACGCACGTACCATTGGGGTACGCCTGGCTCGCGTATGGCTGAAATGCAATAGGGAAACGAAGCGTACACACGCACGTACCATTGGGGTACGCTTGGCTCGCGTATGGCTGAAATGCAATAGGGTAATGAGGCCTACACATGCACGTACCATTGGGGTACGCATGGCTCGCGTATGGCTGAAATGCAATAGGGAAAAAACGAGGCGTACACACGCACGTACCATTGGGGTACGCTTGGCTCGCGTATGGCTGAAATGCAATAGGGTAACGAGGCCTACACACGCACGTACCATTGGGGTACGCATGGCGCACGTATGGCTGAAATGCAATAGGGAAACGAGGCGTACACACGCACGTACCATTGGGGTACGCTTGGCTCGCGTATGGCTGAAATGCAATAGGGTAACGAGGCCTACACACGCACATACCATTGGGATACAGTGCGTCAGACATGCTCAAGTGTACGATTGTGTAGGCTGCGTCCCTGTCCTACCCCATGTCACCATTGGGACAGTGACTCCAGGAAATCACATAGCAGGGATGTAGTCTACACTCATGTCTAGGATGTGGATGCATACATCAGCATGGCATCCATACATCAGCATGCCCAAGGTGTGGCAGACATAGAAGAAGCACAGGGACTGTGACTTTGTGACTCAGTTGATGTGTGAAGAGCTGGCGAGACATGTCATCAACCATATTTCACATGTGCATCACATGCATTCAACACTTCACACCGGAGTAAAGTCTGCAACATATTGTGATGCACATCAACACTGGAATGCCACACCATTCAGTACAGGGAACTGGCACATGATGACAGCAACATGCCCACTGTCACAGAGGTCTAATAGCCGCTCAGCATGACCCTGTGTGACCACGTCATGTGTGTGCCATGTGCGACATTGTGCATGATGTTAGCATATGACATTTACAGGTCAGTATCATATTACTCACCTTTGAATATCCCCAAGTGTCATCCTGGATATGGCAATTACCGCTCAGCACTACACTTGTGTGTCGGTAGGCATGGCCTGCGGCTCAGCATGTGTTGTTGGTGTTGTGTGTGCCGTGATGACGTTGTCTGAGTACTCAGACGTCACCTCTGCGTGCACACGTCATGAACTTTATTTCACAACACAAGCGCTGGTCCCGTATGAGTGTAAGCGTAGTCATTTTTCAAGCAAAATCATAGTACGTTCACTTCTGACCATTTCACTTGGATTGTCTGACTCCGGACGGTGCCAGTATGGATGTCCGTTTCTAAGCCTGTTAGGAATGCCAACGACTCATGTTGGTGACTGACCCTCACCGTTGGTGTCTCCACTGTTTTCACGTCAAGCACAACAACAAGAGCTGCTCCAACTGCTGGGAACACACCTATGAATCCAGGTGTGATTGGACCCACAAGCCGCTCAGACTCCAGCTGTTGGCCCTGCACCACTATAGCTCATGGTCTGGACGTAGGACGAGTGCCTGGGCGTGGGTGTTGAGACATCAGAGCCCCTGAATTACACATCAGTCCTCCAGGGCTGAGTTGTCACGTATCCCAAATGAGTCAAAGATATGTCATCGCACTTCCAAATCCCCACAATGCACGTGCAATGCTGCATGTGATCCGGGTGACACCGGCCATGCGGCTCTGTCAGATTAGCTGCCCTGCATGTGAAGCAGGAGGAGTCAGTGCACTTCCTCATGTCCATGATGTCCCTCAACCCAACAACGGCCTCCGCGTCGGCTCCTGGCCCAGCGGACCCGTCTGGGGGCACGAGCGCGTCTGGTGAAATGCCCCTGACGCCATCACTCGCTTTGTCCCTGACGCAGGCGGCGCATACGTCCCGGAACCGCTAGGACAGACAGGATGTGAATGGTCACCCTGGTCCTCGCTGGTTCACCTCACAACCTCACTGGCAACAGTCCCCCAGGTGTCAGCCTTGGTGCCGTTCTTGGGTGGTGCTGTCCCCAATACCACACACTGTACGGCTCCAGCGTGGAGACTGTGCGGCTGAACACCGCTATTAATGCTGCATGGGGAGTAAAACTTCAATGAGCCTGCCACAGCTCATTACAATGGGTGTTAATGAGTATTTGTGGGGTCATGAAGATCCCAGTGGCACGTGAGTGTCAGTCCCAAGACGACAGGACAGGTGGACTGGGGGATGCGAGTGGTCTGGACACCTAGTCTGACACTGGTGATGTCTCTACTCCAAACGTGTTTCTGGATGAGCGGGCAACGTACAGTGTAGTGTTTACGTGGGTGGCCGGAGCCTTGCCCCTTCATCTCCCCGTTGCCGCCGTGAGGACCAACCTCCTCACTTAGGTACTTCAACTCCACTCACGCTCCGCTGTGCCTCTGCAGGCCTATCTTCAGGAATGTACTGTATCTATATTGGCCAGCATGTACAGGCACGCTGCATGTTTGGCTGTAGATATGCACGTTGTCAGACGCCCACTCCCCTCCCCGGACTGACCATGTTCCCTGTCCTCCCACCCCACCCCAGAGAGCATGGGTATCCAGGCCCCCAAATCACAGACCACATTCCCGTTAGCTCCGCTGTAGAGGGCATCCAAGAGGTATGAGCACTACGGAAACATGTCTTTATCCTCCCTGAGTCTGGGAGTGGGCTCTTCCTACATCACATGCCTCTTTGTCTGGTACCCACACTCTCTGTGGGACATGGTTGTGTAACTGCTGGCAGAGTGTGCATTGTAGGTACGGGCGATACTTGGCCACGCCCTTGTAGGATGCCAATCACCCACACTGTCTTTTTTCCGGTGTGGCCTGGATAGCCCCGACTCACTGGGCAGATCGATGGCATCCAGGGAGGCAAATTTGTCAAAAGCTTGTCATGTATTCAAGGTCGGGATTATGCGAATAACTACTGTTCCTTACTGATATCTTGTTACAAAACGTAAGTAACTCGTCCATACAGTTCAGTACATGTCCTTGGCGTGATGACCTGGTTTCTAATGTACACACACCATGCCCCGTGTGTTAATTACCCACTCATATGTGTGATGGCAGCACAGACCATGTCGGGGTCCAGTCTGAGGGCGACGTAGGTGGACCACGGGTGCCGAGCGTCGAGGGCGGTGTGCCGAATACGCTTCCACCCCCCTCCTGAGACCCATGGTGTTTATTCATAACACCCAGAAAGTGCAGAAACGATCAGTAGAAGCCTCCTAAACCAGGAGTAATTAGGGATAAGTCTCTATTCCTAATTTTTTGCACTTTTTGACACCATTTGATTAAATTTTTTTCACTTTCACGTCCCTAGGTTAGGGTGGGCCTTAGCGTGCCCATACCGCCGGGGTTTATCACACACCCAGTCCTGAAGAATTGCCGGGTAAATTAACACCGTTTCAATGGCAAGAAACATGTCGACAACATTGTAGGAACCCACCACTCAATTAAAGTGGACTGGTCCCTCACATATTTTTTAACTTCATTGTCTTTAGTGATCATTTAATAAAGTTTTTCTTTGATACACTACTGACATTTTTTATCCTCCATCACTCACTAGTATAATTTTGCACGCAACACGCCCTCTACTCACCATCCCGCTCCGCAGTAATTCTGGCGTTGTAGCACACCAAAGAGACATTCGGTCTCTTTGGTGGGGCCCGATGATGAAGCATGTCATCACTAGGTGGTGAGTGAGGGCCTTCTTTAACATCCCAGTGAGGATGTTCTGATGCTCCTGTGATTGGCTCAGTCCTCTCTTCATGGACACTCTTCTTTTGTTTATGAAATACTGACCGGGGAACAAGAGTGTCCGCATACTCTCCCTGTCTCTCTTTTTGTAATAAGCACAGACCATTTGTCACAAATCTAAGATTTATGATGTATGATGATGGTCATGTAATAGTTAGGGAATGTAAACACCGCAACATTACTAAGTCAGAACTGTGCAAATGATGGCACATGTGGTGTGTGTGTGTGTATTGCTGTCAGCTGTCTGGATGTGCAGACAAGCTGCTACTCACATTCACATGACGTGTGTCACTGACATGATACATTGTCATGCTCACTAAGACCTTTCCATCTGATCATTTGTATGCATGTCATATCCATTCCACACACCACAGGTCTTTTACTTTTCACGGAGGAGTGGCTGGGAGCTGGCACATGTTACATCAGTGTGCATCCCATGCCACACTCCAAATTGTCTAGATTATTTGAAGCAGTGTTGCTTGTGCCATGTACATTGTTATTGTCTTAGTCAGACCGTCGAAGACATTTTCTATAAATTGTGTATTGTAGGGCACCCCCTCTGGAAAGGCCGTTGCCTGACTTGGAAGCCATGAGGGAGCGCAATTGCATCCGTCGTTTTAGCTTCAACAGACAGATGATCAAGGACCTGACGGACAGGCTGGAGGCTCACCTACAACCACGCCACAGGTATCCAACTGCGCTGACACCCAAGGTAAAGGTGATGGCAGCCCTCCATTTCTTTGCCACAGGTACGTTCCAATTCACCATAGCTGATGTGGGAGGGATGTCTCAGACTATGTTTAGCCGGGTATTGGGTGATGTATTGGCAGCTATGTTGCTGCACCTGGATGAATTCATTACATTCCCTACTCCAGAAGAGTTGACAGATGTCAAGGGGGAATTCTATGCCCTGGGCCGCATGCCACATGTAATTGGTGCAATTGATGTTACACATGTTACTCTAGTGCCACCACAGGCTCAGGAGCAAGCGTATCGCAACAGGAAACACTACCACTCGATAAATGCCCTGGTGGTGTGTCTTGCCAACATGATTATCTCACATGTTTGTGCACGTTTTCCAGGATCGTGCCACAATGCTTTCATCATGAGGCGTAGCAGGGTACCACAGATGATGCTGCAGCTGCACAACCACCGGGCATGTCTTGTTGGTGAGTATACCCTGTCAGCTATGTATGTCAGTATGTCACAACTTCATGATCTGCATCATATTACACACTCATTTCCATGATGTCAATTTGCAGGAGAAGCTGGATATCCAAACATGCCGTGGTTAATGACTCCACTACGCAACCCCAGGACAGCTGCAGACCAGCGGTACAACAATGCTCATGGGAAGACCAGGCGGGTGATCGAGTGAACTTTTGGACTCCTGAAGAGCCGGTTCAGGTGCCTGGACAAGACAGGCGGAGCCCTCCAATACAGCCCTCGCAAGGTGTGTGAACTCTTCACCGTGTGCTGCATGCTACACAACATGGCAGTGGAGAAGGCCGTGCCACTCTACCTTGATCCTGATGAGCTGGAACATCCGCCCGTTGAGGATGAAGGCCTTGCCCAGGATGCCAGCGACGAGGAGGGTGAAGATGATATCCGGAGTCACCTCATCCGCAACTTCTTTTCATGATGGTGAGTCATAGCAGCTGTAATCTGAAACATCTACAATAGAGTTGCATGGGTAGCATGCTGTGTATGCAACAGACTGTATGCAAGCTCACTTGGATGTTTGTTGTGCAGTGTCACACAGGTGCAGATGTAATACAACACACATACGTGCTATGTGTGCATTTTGAATGTACAGGTGTACTACAACATCTGGATAATAAACAGGACATTGTCAAAATGACATGAAACAGAATTTGACCCCTTGTGTGCCACTCTCATCCACAGCTCGCCCTGCCTGTTGTCCGTTGGGGTCATCGTGGTCATCCTGCTATTGCTCATCATGATTGCAACGTCTGCCAAATCAACGGAGCATGCATGGACATGTGGAGAAGTCAATTTGGGTAAGGACTCATATGAGGCTGTTTAGCGTTGGTATGTTTTGAAACGTGTGGTACATGTTCATGTGCATGTAGTGAGACCATGGATACATGCAACTACAAAATGTTACTTATTACATGTATGCCCACTCCCATGACAGGATAGTCACCCCATCTGACTGTCATCTGTTGTAGTTAGAGACTCTGGTGAAATCATCTATGTGTGTAGACATTGACACTGCTACATTGCATATACCATGGCTTTACATTGTGTCAGAGGTCACAACCACGGACTCTGTGGGGGATTGCAGCCTCACTGTGTGCATAAGAATGTGACTGGATCCTCTCCTCCAGCTTGTGGGCCAGTTCCGTTTGATTACCATCAAACCATGTGGTGTAGGTGTGGCACAGTCTATGTTCCACATGTTGAGATAACTGTCCTGTCATTCTGTTTACATGGATGCATTGCCCCTTGTTGCAGTATATCATGTCACTGTCATGTCGTTACCGCAGTGCAGCTCGAAAATACAGCTACACCAGCCTTCACAGTGAGTAGCAGTTCTGTTTTGATTCACATGATGCCATGAATGTTTAGCATGAGAAATGACAATGTTTGGGTGATGCATATGTGATTTATTGTGTAGCACCAGTGGAGTGCGGTCATTCCCATGAATCTCTAGTCCCGTGCAGCATTACTGGGCAATGCTAGGGTCTCATTATGTGGCTTGGATCAACATCACTTGCACTTTATATCTTTTAAACCTGCATATCATGTTTAGCATAGTAATGCAAACTTGACAGATCAAAAGACTGGCTACTGAGTGCCTTCGTTGCATGTAGATCATTAGCTTCGTCATCATATGTGATACTTACAGCTGTTGTGGGTCAAGTCAAGTTGGGGTACATGGCCCTTATGGGTACCCATAATCACATGCAGACATTACAGTTAGCGTAAGTAGCATTGCCATATGTTTCCATTTGTTTGTAAGGTCAACCTCATCTGAGCCAGTGAATGATTTGTAACAACATACATCTCATTGCATGGTAGCTCACTTGAGAGCGTTACACATGACTAGAATGGATGGCAGACTGTCCTAGGTTTTATGTGTCTGTGTCATAGCATCGGATCTCATGTGATACCATGATTACTCATCTAAAATTGTCTACAGTCAGTAAACTTCACAGGTGTGACTGGTACAGTGTAGCTAATGATGTTTTTGAAGTGTCAGTGACATGAGAATTTACTCCTAATGGTTATTTACCTCTGTTTCAGGTCTCCCTCCCAGCAGTTCCCATCCTCTCCTTCCCTCGCCTGATCACCCTTTTGTGTCTGTCGTTTGTACTCAGACCAAGGGGCTATTTGGAGGTGGAACCCTTTGAGCATCACACCACTCTGATGAAGTAAGGTACGGCCAGTCCTTGACAGGCTTGTAGCCAATAGTACTGCTGCATTACAGGTGACATCATTAATAGTGTTATTTGGAGTTCTTGTCAATGCTCATGTATGTTTGATAATGCTCTATGGGCTCACAATGTAAATAATCATGTTGTGCATGACGTCTGACTTCTACAGATAATTGTGCCGCCTTGATGTCAACTCACATGTCCTTCTAACGTGCATGTATACTATTTAGCATGAAGTTAGCTTATGCTTGTTATGTGTTTACCTGTAAAGTGACCACACGCATGGTGTGGGGGAGGCTAGAATACTATGTTGTGTGTGAGGTAGATGGCTTTGTAGTTGCTGTTTGGCTTTGAACACACTAGCTGTAGTGTACACCTGCTGACGCTGTGTGTCTTGTGCCCCACTTGTCCGTAAGGGCCCTGATCCAGTGGCTGTGATCTTTGGTGATTACTGTGCCATTTTATTTGCTGTGACCCTGAGTGAGGCTGACACTCCTGCCTTCACATACACATGTCACTTTGTGGCTTGCAAATGCCCTTGTGGTATGTGCTTGTTTTGCAAGTTGTCACACCCATCCTGCCAGCATGTCTTCACTCATTGCTGCTGCTGCATATACAGCCACCATGCCGCGCACATTATCCATTGACACAGAGACCTACAGGATGACCCTCCTTCCATCCATTTATAGAGCATGCACCTGCCACCCTACACACAGACTACCGCAGACATTCACCCTCCTGCTATCACAATGCTTCTAACTCAGCCATTGCAGCTGCTATGCCTGTGTGTGCAACACATACTGGCACGACTATGGCAGATTCACATTACATTGGGTCTATGTACCACCAGGTCATGTGCCGTGTACAGCACACACACACCTTCCATAGGCACAATATTGTACAGTGTTACCTTGTCAACGCCACAGCAGCAAACACATAGCTGTCACTGTCAGTCAAGTAGCCACAGGGGACACAAAACATGACCACGTCTCTTGGGTGTGGTGTGATTTCCCCGTTCTGGTGTAGGTATTTGTCAGATGTGGGTAGTTGTTCTGTATGCGTTGCTACCATTACAGTAGTATAGTACTTGTAGCTACATAGGGGTAGGTCACCTATTCAGGTGTGCTTGTGTAGAGTGCTACAGCCCATTGCCCACAGTCTGTCCTGCCAACCTTGTCCTGTGCGCCATTCATCACATCCACAGTACTGCATCATGCAGACGATAGTTCACATACCTGAGGACACAGTTGTAGGTACTCCCTACGTGGGCAACTACTTTTGTCACACTGATCTGTACACCTCAAAGTGACTCTCCTGGGTCTGCCTGTGATAGCAGTTTTGGGCTCCAAACCCCCCTCCAGCATTTACTATCTCACACAGGTGTGTCTTTCCATCCATGTATCTAGTTGTTAGGATTTTTTCCCCAATGTGTGTCCACACTCAGATTCTGATCCAAGTGTGTGGTTGGCTGCTGTTTGTCGGATACCCTTGCATTTCATACATTTGCACACACATATCATTTTAATGCTGTGGTTCAAAGATAACTCACCACATGCGTATGAGGATTAGTAAATTTATTGGGAGATCTTGTGCAGGGAACGTGAATAAGTGCTGTACAGAAAGGGGTGGAATCCAAAGTTCACTGCCGGAGATGAGATGCCTTACAGTTTCAGTCAACAGAGTCCAGGCCACAGTGCTTGGCATCATTGGGCAGACTGTGACTAGCATGTCCATATGGGAGAGTCTCATAGGGGATGCTGTTGCACCCAGGGGCAATATGCCAGGTCCAGTGTCCTGGGAGATGTGCATGGCCCACTGCCCCTCAACGTCTTAGCCGTGGACGACCCACCTTCCTTGGGGGACCCTCAGGTGCAGGCCTGGACGATGCATGGGATGCTACGTCAGAGAGTACCTCCTCCTCCTCCCTCCCTGTGGCTGGTGTCACATTTTGCCGTGATGTTGCTGGCCTTGTGACACAGGGAGGGTGCTGTATGTTGCCAGCTATCTGACGTAGCGATTGGCTCATTTCCCGATGCACCGTCAAGAGCTGAGCCAGACTTGCCTCCACCCATCCATAATGTAGGTCTTGCCAGGCTATTTGCTCTGCCTGCTGTTCTTTCACCTGGTTGAGGGCCTCCGCAAGCTGGCCTATCTCCCTGGTGTCCCGCCGGTATGCCTCCAGGATGTTAGCGAGTCCAGGCATACCGGGTGCTGCAGCTGACTGGCCAGAATCTCGCCTCCGCCTTCCGCCACTCCCACCACCCTGACCCACACGAACACGGCCTGCGCTTGTGGGCACATCCAATCGATGGGCCCCCCGAGTGCTGCCAGGGTGGAGGTCGTCTGCAACCTCAGGGGCGCCCGACAAAGGGTGTTCCTCATTTTCAGACTGGCTCTCTTGTGGATCATGGGCAGGGCTGTGACCTGTCTGCTGGGATGTGGTGGGAATGGGTCCGGTGGTTGGCTGAGATGTAGCTGGTACAGTTGCTGCAGGCGTTTGGGATCCAGAGGAGCCAGGTTGGTTGGGGTCATCCACAGTGCGTTGAGTGGCGTCGCTGTCGGTGGGGTCTCGGTCCTGCTGAGCCTGGGACTGGGATCCTTCTCCCCCTGGTTGGGGGGGGGCACACGTTCCCCTATGTGTGGGAGAGACAGACACTGTTAAGGCACTATCAAGTGACATCTTGTTTAGTTATCCATTATGAGCATCACAGTTCCACAAGCTTTACATTGTTGACATAGTTCTGTTGTGTATGTAGTGGTAGTAAATTGACATGTACTCTGGGGTATTTTCATTCTTCCATTCTCTTGACAATGACTGACACAGCCATTGCTGTGTCTTGTGTTGGCGGCACAACACATGTAAGGCATTGGTCATGTTCAGGCAACATCCAGGATACGGTGTAAATCCTTATGTCTGCGTCAAGCATGCACAGAGTTTAGATACAGCATGTTGATGTAAGAGACATCATTAATTTGCATGACATCTACTACTTTGGATGTCTTTTGCTGTACCGTGATGGCCAAACAATGCCAACACCCCTGGACCTGTATACACACTTATAGATCTTGGATTTTGAACTTGGCACTTCTGTAAGACGCATTACCTTGTCAATACCCATGTCCATGTTGGTACTTCAGTGCATCCACAACGATAATGAGATGGGGCACGTGCATTGTTTGAGCGGCACAATGGACTTGAGCATCTGAAATGTGCATGTATGAGTAGTATGAGTTATCATATGAGTGAGTGTTTTGTTATGGTATATGACAATTGGGACAGTGTTGCACTCCAAAGCCTGTCCCCAGGGGATGAGTTTCTGTAAGGCGGGTATAGGATAGGCCATGGTAGTAGTTTGTGTGTGATTTGCAAGCGTCCATCGTTCATGATTTGGCTGCCCCCTGATGTTGTATGCTGGCATATTAGTGGTTTTGTGTTCATGCACAGGGTGTGTGACCTTGTCCTGGTGTTTGTGTTTGCTGTGATCACAGGAGGGACTTGTGCTGCCTACACCTGTGGCCATTGTGTAATACAGAGGTTTACGATATGTGTGTCCTGACACAGTACAGTGTTGGCTGGAAATGGTGTGTGTGTTGCAGGCACTTAGTGGATGACTGCTGGTAATTAGGAGACATCCCTACACATTCTGCTCTACTGTGTTTGTAAGGCCTGTGCAGTGCTTGGGTGCAACTGTGTGTGTGCCCAGGGAGATGCGGTGAGGTGACAGTGGGAGGGAGGGCGACAGAGGGAGAGTGTGACAGAGGGAGAGGGCAACAGAGGGAGAGGGCAACAGTGGGAGAGGGCGACAGTGGGAGAGTGTGACAGTGGGAGGGAGGGGGACAGAGGGAGAGGGCGACAGAGGGAGAGGGTGACAGAGGGAGAGGGCGACAGTGGGAGAGGGCGACAGAGGGAGAGGGCAACAGAGGGAGAGGGCAACAGTGGGAGAGGGCGACAGAGGGAGAGGGCGACAGAGGGAGAGGGCAACTGAGGGAGAGGGCAACAGTGGGAGAGGGCGACAGAGGGAGAGGGCAACAGTGGGAGAGGGCGACAGAGGGAGAGGGCAAGAGAGGGAGGGGGCAACAGAGGGAGAGGGCAACAGTGGGAGAGGGCGACAGAGGGAGAGGGCAACAGAGGGAGAGGATGACAGAGGGAGGGAGGGCGACAGTTGGAGAGGGCGACAGAGGGAGAGGGCGACAGTGGGAGGGGGAGACAGGGTTGGAGGCAGGTTGTTTGTGCTTGCTCACTTGCTACACTGCCTTACTGTGTCACAAAATATTGTATCTCTGGAAGGTGTGTCCACAACATGATATTGTTTACGAGCTGTGGTCTACTTTCTTGTGTGATATTTCCCTATCCCTGTACATTGGGCATGGTGCCTGGGTGAGGCCCTGGGACATATGGGATGAGAGCAGCCTCCTACCCTCCACCTTCCACCCTTTGTGGGTCCCACTTGCAACAAACCACTTTGAGTTGTGTCCTGCTAGGACTCATGGCCACCCACCCCATGCTGCTGGGCACTGTTGTAAGTCCACCCATGTAACATGTATTTTTTGTACACTCACCAGACTCAACGGCTCCTTCTATTCCATGTACTCCCACCGGTGGCAGCAGGGCCATGACTTTCTCCTCCCAGGGCTGGTATACAGGAGGTCTGCGGGGACCACCACCTCCAGTGTAGTGTCCATTGGCGTAGTCCTGGTCCATTTTCTTTTTGACCATCCTCCGCAGATCATACCACCTGGCCTGGCATTCCCCCTTGGTGCGCCGGATGGGTGCAACAGCATTGACCCGGTCTGCGATCCTCTCCCACAGGCGTGTTTTTTCTGCCATGCTGGTCTGTCTGACCAATGCGCCAAACAGCTGTGGCTCGACTCTGATGACTTCATCTGTAAGTATCTCCATCTCCGGGTTGGTGAACTTTGGATTCTTGGGTGTGGTCATGGTGTGGGGTGTATGTGATTGAGGGGGTGATGGTGTGTATGGATGAGGGTGTGTGGTTGTGATTGTGAAGGGGTGGTGTGGGTGTAGATGTGATAGGGTGTATGTGTGAAGGTATGTGGCAGCAATAGTTGGTGTGCTCTCTGTTTCTTTGCAAGAATGGATATGTTGCAAAGGATGATGGGTTGTATGTGTGGACCCTTTTATTGGTCAAATAGTGGGTGTGGCTTAATTTGAATTGGTTGTGTGTGTGTTATATGGGGTCGGTGTTAGTGTTGACCTCTGTTTGGCTGTGACCAGGACATTCATTCTGTATGGTGTGTACACAGGAGACATGTTCAGTGTTGTTGTGCCACTTGTTTGCAAAGTCCTTGTGCTGGTTTGGGTGTTGGCGTTATGTGTGCGTGTCGTACTTGGGCGTGCGATTGACTGGTACGGGCCGTTGGCGGGTGGGGGTGTTCGCGTAGGCTTGTTGGGGGGGGTGCGTGTCGTACTTGGGCGTGCGATTGACTGGTACGGACTGTTGGCGGGTGGGGGTGTTCGCGTAGGGGGATGTGCGTGTCGTACTTGTGTGTGCGATTGACTGGTACGGGCCGTTGGCGGGTGGGGGTGTTCGCGTAGGCTTGTTGGGGGGGTGTGCGTGTCGTACTTGGGCGTGCGATTGACTGGTAAGGGCCGTTGGTGGGTGGGGGTGTTCGCGTAGGGGGGTGTGCGTGTCGTACTTGTGCGTGCGATTGACTGGTACGGGCCATTGGCGGGTGGGGGTGTTCGCGTAGGCTTGTTGAGGGGGTGTGCGTGTCGTACTTGGGCATGCGATTGACTGGTACGGGCCATTGGCGGGTGGGGGCGTTCGCGTAGGGGGGTGTGCGTGTCGTACTTGTGCGTGCGATTGTCTGGTACGGGCCGTTGGCGGGTGGGGGTGTTCGCGTAGGCTTGTTGGGGGGGTGTGCGTGTCGTACTTGGCCGTGCGATTGACTGGTACGGGCCGTTGGTGGGTGGGGGTGTTCGTGTCGTACTTGTGCGTGCGATTGACTGGTACGGGTCGTTGGCGGGTGGGGGTGTTCGCGTAGGGGGGTGTGCGTGTCGTACTTGTGTGTGCGATTGACTGGTACGGGCCGTTGGCGGGTGGGGGTGTTCGCGTAGGGGGGTGTGCGTGTCGTACTTGTGTGTGCGATTGACTGGTACGGGCCGTTGGCGGGTGGGGGTGTTCGCGTAGGCTTGTTGGGGGGGTGTGCGTGTCGTACTTGGGCGTGCGATTGTCTGGTAAGGGCTGTTGGTGGGTGGGGGTGTTCGCGTAGGGGGGTGTGCGTGTCGTACTTGTGCGTGCGATTGACTGGTACGGGCCGTTGGCGGGTAGGGGTGTTCGCGTAGGGGGGTGTGCGTGTCGTACTTGTGTGTGCGATTGACTGGTACGGGCCGTTGGCGGGTGGGGGTGTTCACGTAGGCTTGTTGGGGGGGTGTGCGTGTCGTACTTGGGCGTGCGATTGACTGGTAAGGGCCGTTGGTGGGTGGGGGTGTTCGCACAGGGGGGTGTGCGTGTAGTACTTGTGCGTGCGATTGACTGGTACGAGCCGTTGGCGGGTGGGGGTGTTCGCGTAGGCTTGTTGGGGGGGTGTGCGTGTCGTACTTGGGCATGCGATTGACTGGTACGGGCCATTGGCGGGTGGGGGTGTTCGCGTAGGGGGGTGTGCGTGTCGTACTTGTGCGTGCGATTGTCTGGTACGGGCCGTTGGTGGGTGGGGGTGTTCGCGTAGGCTTGTTGGGGGGGTGTGCGTGTCGTACTTGTGCGTGCGATTGACTGGTACGGGCCGTTGGCGGGTGGGGGTGTTCGCGTAGGGGAGTGTGCGTGTCGTACTTGTGCGTGCGATTGACTGGTACGGGCCGTTGGCGGGTGGGGGTGTTCACGTAGGCTTGTTGGGGGGGTGTGCGTGTCGTACTTGTGCGTGCGATTGTCTGGTACGGGCCGTTGGCGGGTGGGGGTGTTCGCGTAGGGGGGTGTGCGTGTCGTACTTGGGCATGCGATTGACTGGTACAGGCCGTTGGCGGGGGGGGTGTTCGCGTAGGCTGGTTGGGGGGGTGTGCGTGTCGTACTTGTGCGTGCAATTGTCTGGTACGGGCCGTTGGCGGGTGGGGGTGTTCGCGTAGGGGAGTGTGCGTGTCGTACTTGTGCGTGCGATTGACTGGTACGGGCCGTTGGCGGGTGGGGGTGTTCGCGTAGGCTTGTTGGGGGGGTGTGCGTGTCGTACTTGTGCGTGCGATTGTCTGGTACGGGCCGTTGGCGGGTGGGGGTGTTCGCGTAGGGGGGTGTGCGTGTCGTACTTGGGCATGCGATTGACTGGTACAGGCCGTTGGCGGGGGGGGTGTTCGCGTAGGCTGGTTGGGGGGGTGTGCGTGTCGTACTTGTGCATGCAATTGTCTGGTACTGGCCGTTGGCGGGTGGGGGTGTTCGCGTATGGGGGTGTGCGTGTCGTACTTGTGTGTGCGATTGACTGGTACGGACCGTTGGCGGGTGGGGGTGTTCGCGTAGGCTTGTTGGGGGTGTGCGTGTCGTACTTGTGCGTGCGATTGACTGGTACGGGCCGTTGGCGGGTGGGGGTGTTCGCGTAGGGGAGTGTGCGTGTCGTACTTGTGCGTGCGATTGACTGGTATGGGCCGTTGGTGGGTGGGGGTGTTCGCGTAGGCGTGTTGGGGGGTGTGCGTGTCGTACTTGTGCGTGCAATTGTCTGGTAAGGGCCGTTGGCGGATGGGGGTGTTCGCGTAGGGGGGTGTGCGTGTCGTACTTGGGCGTGCGATTGACTGGTACGGGCCGTTGGCGGGTGGGGGTGTTCGCATAGGCTTGTTGGGGGGGTGTGCGTGTCGTACTTGTGCGTGCTATTATCTGGTACGGGCCGTTGGCGGGTGGGGGTGTTTGCGTAGGGGGGTGTGCGTGTCGTATTTGTGCGTGCGATTGACTGGTACGGGCCGTTGGTGGGTGGGGGTGTTCGCGTAGGCTTGTTGGGGGGGTGTGCGTGTCGTACTTGGGCGTGCGATTGACTGGTACGGGCCGTTGGCGGGTGGAGGTGTTCGCGTAGGCTTGTTGGGGGGGTGTGCGTGTCGTACTTGTGCGTGTGATTGACTGGTACGGGCCGTTGGCGGGTGGGGTGTTCACGTAGGGGGTGTGCGTGTCGTACTTGTGCGTGCGATTGACTGGTACGGGCCGTTGGCGGGTGGGGGTGTTCGCGTAGGCTTGTTGGGGGGTGTGCGTGCTGTACTTGTGCGTGCGATTGTCTGGTACGGTCCGTTGGCGGGTAAGGGTGTTCACGTAGGGGGGTGTGCGTGTCGTACTTGGGCGTGCGATTGACTGGTACGGGCCGTTGGCGGGTGGGGGTGTTTGCGTAGGCTTGTTGGGGGGGTGTGCGTGTCGTACTTGTGCGTGCAATTGTCTGGTACGGGCCGTTGGCGGGTGGGGGTTTTCGCGTATGGGGGTGTGCATGTCGTACTTGTGCGTGCGATTGACTGGTACGGGCCGTTGGCAGGTGGGGGTGATCGCGTAGGCTTGTTGGGGGGGTGTGCGTGTCATACTTGGGCATGCGATTGACTGGTACAGGCCGTTGGCGGGTGGGGGTGTTCCCGTAGGCTTGTTGGGGGGGTGCGTGTCATACTTGTGCGTGCGATTGACTGGTACGGGCCGTTGGCGGGTGGGGGTGTTTGTGTAGGGGGGTGTGCGTGTCGTACTTGTGCGTGCGATTGTCTGGTACGGGCCGTTGGCGGGTGGGGGTGTTCGCGTAGGCTTGTTGGGGGGGGTGCGTGTTGTACTTGTGTGTGCGATTGTCTGGTACGGGCCGTTGGCGGGTGGGGGTGTTCGCGTAGGGGGGTGTGCGTGTCGTACTTGTGCGTGACCGAGGGGTACGCATGTGGTATGTGTTGACGCTGCTAGATGCGAGCCGCATATAGCCGTACGAATCATTATTCAAGTGCGATAACTTTGTCCCATACGATTCGCTATCAGGCTTCTCGTACAGGATCGTACTTGTGTGTTTGTACGGGCTGGTTACGAATCGTACGGTAGGATTCCTGATGCATGTTCGTACGGATCCTCGACTGTGATTCGGACGGTTCGGTGATATTCGTACGGAAATAGACGGGAACTGATCGGAAATCGCAGGTCGGACGTAAAGTTCCCATTCGTACGGATTCGGATACGGATGCGAGTCGTACGGCGGAATATTTTACCGGATCGGAATCGAGGCCAAGGAGTGATCCTTCCAGCTCAAAATCCAAAGGCAGAATGAACAGGAGAATGACAAAGCACTGGGAGGAGCCAGCTGGACAGGAACCGGAATTTGGAGACTCCTTGCACGAAAAGGACAGCCAAATGTCAATCTGATGAGTTTTTTTCATCCAAGTTATCATTTACAGAAGGTTTTTAAGCTGCTCAAGATATTCTTCCCCAGATTGAAAATTTTGCGTGTTCATGATCGCGAGCTTCACCACACTTCTGCCGGTTGTCGGATGACCTGTTCGCAATCTCACTCTCACTCTCCCGGTGGTGAATGACGCGTTTGCGATTGCATACTCTCGTGGTGTCTGATGGTGTGGCAAATAACATGTTCTCGATCGTAATCTGTCGCGGGATAGCGCGACCGGCTACCAACATCTCGTGGCGCAAGCAAATGGATAGGGAAACTCGTCGCTGAAAGCAGAGATCCCGGTAAGTCGACCACGCTGGCGAGAACGCATTTTCAAAGCGCAAACATGAAAAAAATCTCCGCTACGCCACGGACCGTGGAAATTTCCTCATTTCCGCATTCTTGGCAAAACGCAAAATTGCCTAAATATTATAAATTCCATGAGCGGAACGGAATTTGCCACCCACCCTTAATAGGAGCATTGACAATTTTCATTCCAGCCACCATATTGTGAAGTCTAAAAAACGTGGCAACCTTCAAACTGTAAAGTTGGTAAACTTTCCAAAATATCACACTCAAAATATTTTTTTGGTGCACCCCTCACTCAGAAGGGACGTAACCTACAAATTTGACTAAGTCCCTCTCTTATTAGATTGGTGCAGAGAAGTAGTGGCTGAGCCATCCTGCAATTTCAAATGCAAGCTAAAAACTTGATTGAGCAAAATACATTCACTGTGACTACTCACAGTTTATACTGATTCAAGCAGGCATGTCTTTGAGCTCTGAGAAGATGGCAGCACACTGATTGCTCTCCAAATGGAGTCAGACGGCAACTGAGATTTTTTGTCATCCTGGTCATTTTGAGGTAAAGTAATCATGGTGCAAATACGCACTAGCAAGGTCGCAAAATGCTGTACATTGGTCAGATAATCTTTTGCAGAGGTTTTTGTAATAAAATGGAACAACTTTGGCGATTACAGGAATAGAGCACTCATTTAAGTTTTTCTGTGGGTCTACCTTTTATTTTTAATTTGAGCATTCTAAAGTTTCAAAATTTCTCTTGATATCTACATTTTTGGCATGTCTTTATTGGTTTTTCACTATGGTTGGAGGATTTAATAAGAGATTAATTACTACTGACCACCACTGTAAAAATGCCCATCAATCTCACTTCACAGAATTTGTTGTATTAATCAAAATGTATGACTCTAGTTACTAATTGTACACTGACTTGAAAATGTACTTCAATAAGCTTTTGGTTATCCAATTCTTGCATAGAGTCAGTCAGTCAAATACTTTATTGCGATAACTTAATATCATACAAAGACAATGACAAGTGTATAAAACAAAAACAACACATACATTAAAAACATTTAAGAAACAGTTTAAAAATAACAAGTTTAAAAAGAACCAGCGACGAGTTGATGAGACCAACATACACAATATTACATATTAACATCAGCCTAGCTGGTAAAAAGTGCATAGTGCTAAAGTGCAAAAGTGCAAAAGTACTATAAAAACTAAGAAATGTTAAAAAGTATGCTAAGGGTGTCCCATGAAAAATAGTTAAAACAGGCAACTACTGACCATGTTACTTCACTTCTAAGAATGCTGACCCAAGAGGTCAACATACTAACTAAAATGTTAATCTATACTACAAGGGCAAGTAGGCACATTTTTAAGTCTAATATTCCTGTTTCTAATAGCTCTCACCAGGAAACTAGCCACATAAAACATGATCCTGGGAGTTTGTAGCATTTGTAAATAAATAAGAGCAGGTCTGACCAAGATAAATCCTGCCTCCTTGAGTATAGGTACAAGAAACATTTTCCGGGCTTCATTATAGTGGCTACAAAACATTATAAAGTGCATGGTACTTTGCTCGGAAAAATGATCACAAGAACATGGTGGTGCCTTTTCAGGGCTACTCCAAACAGGATAAAACCCCAAGCTAAAATGGATCAAATTTAATCGGAAACGAGTTAAGATAAACCTGTGGTAAGGATGGGTCACCACGTTAAGATAATTGTCAGGACCATTGGGTATAGCCAACAATATACTGGCCCTGACACAGGGTTTCTTCAACTCAATTTCTTCCCTCTCCAAGGTTAGGAGCTCCTTCATTCCAGCTTTAATGTAAACTATATCTTTTAGCATTAAAGAATCAGTAGCAGTATAAAATTCAGGCCTCCCTAGCTTCAAAAATGTTTCCTTAATGTACATCAACCACCTAATCCTATGTACATTATCTAGTTTCAGACAGTCCCTCAATATGGTGTGATTAAGAGGAATTTCTGGGTTCAGCCACATCCTCATCCAAGCAACTAAAGGGGCTGTTCTAATAAGATCTGAAATGTAGCCTTCCCCCAATTCCATGTGAACTGTATAGGTCGGGGTTGACTGGGGGAGAGTCTTTGTCTGCAAACTTAGGGCAAATCCAGGCAGCCTGTTGGGCATTTCAGTCCTGGATGTTTGACAAACTCAATCTTTGCTTTTGAAAAGTAGGTAAAAACCCTCATGAAAGAATTGCAAGAACAATAAAAAGTACCACTTTTCCTCACTTTCTACAAACACTTTGCCTAATCTGATTATGATGAATTACCTAAATGCAAACTCTCAAAAAGTGAAAGGTTGCCCAGCTTCTACATTTCCCATTATAGTTGGAGATATAAGTTCAAAGGAAAACCTGCCAACTAACATCTCATTTATAGTAAAAGGACTTAAAGAAGACTTGCCAGTACCAGGAAACCTCTCTAATGTTTTAACTTTAAAATGTATAATTTTTTAAGAAAACCATCCTTTAAAACATTCCATGGAAGAATCTTACAAAAATCTGCCAGTGATAAATGATCAACTGTATTTGATGAATACACAGAGGTTTTAAGTTGAAAAGAGGGCCAGTAATATGGAAGACGTGGTGTAAAGGGCTGTTATTTTGTAGAGGGACAATGCTGATCCAAAAATGAATGCAGAGGATTTAGAAATCAAAAATCTGGACTAGAAAGAATATAAGATAATATTATTTCTGAAAATATTTTTCTGAACAATATCATCCAGGTATATCAAAATCCAGTATACAAAGGGTACTTTGGTTGTACAGAAACACTCATTATGCAGGGAAAAATAGCAAACCCAGAGGGATTGTTGTTCTGGAATGTAGTGATCTGATGAAAATCCTAAAGACATCTAAAGAGAAAAAAACAACTTAGATGATCTTCAAATAATACACGCCTGACCCAGGATATTGACATAGCCATGGCAATAATGAGGCGAGACGTTTTAGATCTTTGGTCTGCTTTTAAAACTTGAATGCTTGCTGTGGCTTCATTCCTGCTTGTTTAAAGTGACTCCCACCAACAGAACAAAGAATTATAGTGTTCTGGCATAACTTAAAACCTATATTGTGGCTCAGAGGGACCCCAAAATAAATTCCTCTAAAATAAATTCTACTTGATATATTTAGGTTGCCTTTCTGCTGATATCTTTATACATGAACACAATAGTATGTTCTGATAGCAAGGAATAGCCTATACTAATACCTTCCTTATTCAATATTTCACTGATCACTTCCCACAGGCTAAGCTTCATGTATATTTGATAATTGATATCTACCTAGGATTGTCATTTGACCCAGTTTGAAATGATGACTGTTGGCTTTATGAATTTCTCACCGCTCCTTTGCTTTTTTCTATTCTTTTTAATTTTAGATGTGGTCGCTTTCCTTGGGCAATTGGTCTCCATTCTGTATACTTTAATGTATTTCCCCTCTGCGCTATGTACTCTTTACCTGCTTTATCTATTTTTATTGATATCTTATATGCATGCCATTTTTTACTGGAGTACAGGTATATTTATTCATGTGTTTAAAATGTACTAAACATTTTTTTTATTTTAGGAACCAAAGCATGTACCAATTTGTCAGTTCACAAAATATAGAATTGTAGTGGGTGGCAATCCTATGGAACGGTCCACAAACCTCCCCCGACTCAGCCCCATGCATTATGAGTCAGCGGTGGGGACAAATCTTCCGGGATTTCCATGTTATGTACCCGAACATCAGGTGGTGCCACGTATATACCAGATTTCCAACTCCCGCCACTCCCGTGCATGTTCTCCATCGGTGTGGCCCAGGTATCCATTCCTCCTGTAATTTTTCATCGCATCTACTAAAATCATGTTGATTTCCTCATTAGCGCAACATTCCTCTACAGCTCTGTGCCACAAAACAACAGAGGGAGCCCTAATAACCACCCATCCAATGGCTAACCCTTCTGTTAGCTTGTACCAGTGCTAATTAAAGAATTATCCACTGCATTTGGCCTTGCCTGGGTTTCCCGACAATGCCAAGTAAGCACATCTAGGGTGTCTCATCTAACATGAGCACTGTCACGTCTCTCAGTTTTGTTATCCCCTTTCGCCATTAGTTCTGGATACTTTGGTAGTCTCATGCCATATGCAGGAAAGATGCAAAAAACACAGTTGATGGACAGAATGTAGAACAATGTCATACATTCACCCCAGTTCAAGGATCTGGGCCTAAATCCATTTTTTTTTGCACTCCACACCACCCTGGGTTAGACACTGGCTACATGCAAATCAGTTCTGACCCTGTGCCTCATGGGAACAGTCCAGTCCGAACTACCAAGCCATGTCTTTCCCAGACCGGAATCAAGCATCCAAGGACCGGTTTCTGGCTATCAGCCTTCATCAGCCTGGATAGCGTGACTCCAGTGGTGTGGAGAGCCTGGGACTCACGTCTGAGCATACCCAGCCCACTCGGGGGGAAAATTGCAAAAAACACAGTTGATGGACAGAATGTAGAACAATGTCATACATTCACCCCAGTACAAGGATCTGGGCCTAAATCCATCGTTTATTTGCACTCCACACCACCCTGGGTTAGACACTGGCTATATGCAAATCAGCTCTGACCCTGTGCCTCATGGGAACAGTCCAGTCCGAACTACCAAGCCATGTCTTTCCCAGACCGGAATCAAGCATCCAAGGACCGGTTTCTGGCTATCAGCCTTCATCAGCCTGGATAGCTTGACTCCAGTGGTGTGGAGAGCCTGGGACTCACGTCTGAGCATACCCAGCCCACTCGGGGTGAAAATTGCAAAAAACACAGTTGATGGACAGAATGTAGAACAATGTCATACATTCACCCCTGTACAAGGATCTGGGCCTAAATCCATCGTTTTTTGCACTCCACACCACCCTGGGTTAGATACTGGCTATATGCAAATCAGCTCTGACCCTGTGCCTCATGGGAACAGTCCAGTCCGAACTACCAAGCCATGTCTTTCCCAGACCGGAATCAAGCATCCAAGGACCGGTTTCTGGCTATCAGCCTTCATCAGCCTGGATAGCTTGACTCCAGTGGTGTGGAGAGCCTGGGACTCACGTCTGAGCATACCCAGCCCACTCGGGGGGAAAATTGCAAAAAACACAGTTGATGGACAGAATGTAGAACAATGTCATACATTCACCCCAGTAAAAGGATCTGGGCTTAAATCCATCGTTTTTCTGCACTCCACACCACCCTGGGTTAGACACTGGCTATATGCAAATCAGCTCTGACCCTGTGCCTCATGGGAAAAGTCCAGTCCGAACTACCAAGCCATGTCTTTCCCAGACCGGAATCAAGCATCCAAGGACCGGTTTCTGGCTATCAGCCTTCATCAGCCTGGATAGCTTGACTCCAGTGGTGTGGAGAGCCTGGGACTCACGTCTGAGCATACCCAGCCCACTCGGGGTGAAAATTGAAAAAAACACAGTTGATGGACAGAATGTAGAACAATGTCATACATTCACCCCAGTACAAGGATCTGGGCCTAAATCCATCATTTTTGTTGCAGTCCACACCACCCTGGGTTAGACACTGGCGATATGCAAATCAGCTCTGACCCTGTGCCTCATGGGAACAGTCCAGTCCGAACTACCAAGCCATGTCTTTCCCAGACCGGAATCAAGCATCCAAGGACCGGTTTCTGGCTATCTGCCTTCATCAGCCTGGATAGCTTGACTCCAGTGGTGTGGAGAGCCTGGGACTCACGTCCGAGCATACTCAGCCCACTCGGGGTGAAAATTGCAAAAAACACAGTTGATGGACAGTGTCTAACCCAGGGTGGTGTGGAGTGCAAAAAAACGATGGATTTAGGCCCAGATCCTTGTACTGGGGTGAATGTATGACATTGTTCTACATTCTGTCCATCAACTGTGTTTTTTGCAATTTTCACTCCAAGTGGGCTGGGTATGCTCAGACGTGAGTCCCAGGCTCTCCACACCACTGGAGTCAAGGTATCCAGGCTGAATGAAGGCTGATAGCCAGAAACCGGTCCTTGGATGCTTGATTCCGGTCTGGGAAAGACATGACATAGTAGTTCGGACTGGACTGTTCCCATGAGGCACAGGGTCAGAGCTGATTTGCATATAGCCAGTGTCTAACCCATGGTGGTGTGGAGTGCAAAAAAACGATGGATTTAGGCCCAGATCCTTGTACTGGGGTGAATGTATGACATTGTTCTACATTCTGTCCATCAACTGTGTTTTTTGCAATTTTCCCCCCGAGTGGGCTGGGTATGCTCAGACGTGAGTCCCAGGCTCTCCACACCACTGGAGTCAAGCTATCCAGGCTGATGAAGGCTGATAGCCAGAAACCGGTCCTTGGATGCTTGATTCCGGTCTGGGAAAGACATGGCTTGATAGTTCGGACTGGACTGTTCCCATGAGGCACAGGGTCAGAGCTGATTTGCATATAGCCAGTGTCTAACCCAGGGTGGTGTGGAGTGCAAAAAAACGACGGATTTAGGCCCAGATCCTTGTACTGGGTTGAATGTATGACATTGTTCTACATTCTGTCCATCAACTGTGTTTTTTGCAATATGCAGGAAAGCGGCAGCTTCTCCCATATCTAGGGCAATCCATCCACCCAACCCTCGTATATCTAACTGTGTTTAACTAGTGTGTTTAACGTATGATGCAAGCAATTATGCTTGATTTAATTCAAGCATTACATGAGACTGGCTTTACTAATTCACAGGCCGTATTCCAGTCCAAGTCAGTGAGTGCCTATATCAGTTTCATCCCCCATGCCTAATGAGCCACCAGTTTCGTCCCTGCTCTGTCTGCTTTTGTAAAAGTGTGTTACCAAATGGTTAGCCAACCCGGCCATTTCCATGACTTAGAGAGCATCTGGGAATTCTGTCCATATCTGGTGTGCTGTGTGTGCCAACTTAGCATATTGAAGGAACTGTCTCCCACGAATCGCAAATGCCTCTTGTGCCTCCACAAATGTAATTAACCTATCCTATGGATAAAAGTCCCCCAGAATGCCGCATGGCCCCTCTCTCCATCCTGCTACAGACATGTTGTGCCTATATGGGAGCAATAAACATATACGTAACTCCATACCGAAGGGTGCTCCAAGACCCATGCAGGAGAAAATCCAACAGGGGATGTATCTCATAGGTGCCATGGAGTAGTCGCATCTCCTATGCTCCATGAAACTCTTGGCATAATAATGAAGCCACAAGTCAGGTTGGTACATTCCTCCCCTTAGCATGTCTCACTGTGGATGGGAGAAGGACACCAGGCTCCTCCCCCGCCCCACATGAGTAAGATCAGCAAACTATGAATGTTTTAAACAGGACACACATCATTGTGTAGACAACACTGTGAATAATATATAAACATCTGGGAAGGAACATAATTTTGGGTACTGTAACTCTCCCATTCATAGAAAGCAATAAAGTGTTCCAGATATGTACTGAATTAATCAGCCCACTCACTTTAGAGCCGATAAAGTGCTGTTGCTGATCTGCCATGGTATGTCCCACCATAATGTCAAGGTACAAGAAAGTGGTTGTCTCGAAGCGTGTTCCCAATTGGGGTGCATTTGTCTCCAGCACTCTCTCCAAAGCCCCCAGAGGGAACACCAAGGACTTCCTCCTGCTAATAGGGTGATCCACAACCACCCCAAACTGCTCTAGATGTGCTTGGAGCCACAGTGCCGTCTCCATAGGATGCTGCAAGTATAATCTGTGTTAGTGATACAAGGTTTGTCATTTTTTCCACCCTGTTACCTATGTCATTCATTTTACTCCTGAGCCGGGCCTCCAGTGGCTCCTTTGCCAGAGTGAAGAGAAGTGACGAGAGTGGGCAGCCTTGTCGCATGCCCCTCTGCACACCCCGTTCATCCAATAGCAGACCCCCACGTTGCACTCTAGCCATGGGTTCAATGTAAAGCAGTGTCACCCACTGCTGAAAATGGGGAGCAAACCCCATCTTCCCGAGTACAGACTGAACATAACCCCACCCCACCATATCAAATACTTTTGTGATATCCACAAACACCAATGCCATAAATCTGTCATTAACTCGTACAGCATGTAAGGCATTACATGTCTTTGCCATGCAATACATCCACATTGGTCATCAAACACAAAGATTATGAACATTGTCTGCAACAATTACATAGCAAAATACTTCCTTGTGAGTGAATTGTTTTTTTTTAAAGGGGAGCACTTTTTTGGGTAACAGACATACCTTAATTCTTGATCTACAAATCTTGGTGAAAGGCAAACCAGTGACTAGACTATTGTGATAGTAGATAGGTTCAATTTAAATCACTCAAAGTAGGTGGGTTTATGAAGTAAACACCTCTACAGCTTCTGATGTTTGGAAGTATTCAGTTAGGTTGTATATAGGTTATCTTTAGTAAGTGGGGAAAAAGCAGAATGTTGCACTGCCTCAATTCTTCCTAAGCAGCCAAGGAAATGAACCCATAAGGTGGAATATATATAGATTTTTTATAAATTACACAAGTGTATGGGAAATTGACCTACATGCAGAGAGAAAATACTTATGGTTATTGTACTCTTTAGGGGGAGAAGGTTATGAATTGTTGGAGGCACTCCCTAATTTGAATACAGATAAGGAAATAAATCTAAATGATTATCAGATTGCATGGAGAAACTAGCTCAACATTATTTATCCCATGTTAGCGCAATCATGGAAATATACCATTTCGGTATGAGGGAACAAGGCAGTACAGAAACAATAGAAGAATATGTTATTAGTCCAAGGAAACTTCCACATGGACATTTGGGGAAGCAATTGATGGGAGGATCAGAGACCAATTCATTTTAAAATGCAGCACAACAAGATCAGGGAGGAGTTGTGGCTAAAGGATGAGCCACATTTAGTAGATGCAGTCATACTCCTATCTAAGAAAGTGGAGCATATGATGAAGTGCCTAAAGGAACTAAACAACTCAAAACAAGAATGTATAGGTAGAAAATCTGATGAATCTGTGTTTGTGAGCAAAGAATCAGTAATGATCAAAACATTTGTTATTTTATCTAAAAGTGAATGTTTCAGATGTGGCAGATGAGGAAATAAAACCAGTAACAGTGAGTGCCCTGCCATACATGTTACCAAGATCTATGTGGAAAGAGAGGCCACTTTGGGAAATGTTGCAGGAGTAAAGAGAAAAAAACCAAGGGAAAAGTGGTACATGAAGTTGTTCAGGACCTAGTGTTTCAGGTGAATGAAACACCTATTTATACTGGTAAAAGTTGTATCTCAAAGTGTGAACAATTTTCAGCTCTGGTTGAAATCAACGCTGTTGGTTTGTTGTAAGCATGGCCGAATTTTGCGAATTCGCAATCCGCGAATTTGCGGATTTGCAATCCGCAAAATTCACGAATTAGTGCGAATTTGCGGATTTTTACATTTTTGCGTGTTCGCGGGGCGATTTGCGTGTTCACGGGGCGATTTGCGTGTTCGTGGGTTTTTTTTGTGCGAGACCGCTCGTTGTTGTGCCCTTCTGCCCTCTGCCCCACTCGTTTTTGTGCCATTCTGCCCTCTGCCCCACTCGTTTTTGTGCCCTTCTGCACTCGGCCCACTCGTTTTTGTGCCATTCTGCCCTCTGCCACACTCGTTGTTGTGCCCTTCTGCCCTCTGCCCCTCTCCTGTTTTATTTTAGAATGGCGCCGGCAAGCTGCCAGCTTCATTCTAAAATAGTTACTAAGTTAGCTTCATCAGGAAGCACTAATAGATAAAATAAATCAGGTGCTCGAATTCAGTTAAACTCGAGCACCTGCTTCTATTAGTGCTTCCTGTTGAAGCTAACTTAGTAACTATTTTAGAATGGCGCTGGCAGCTTGTCGGCGCCATTCTAAAATAGTTACAAGCTTGAAGCTTGAACTTTTGCCCCCCGGATCCGTTCCGCTCGGGGATTTGCGGATTTTCGGCAAATTCGCGGGAATTCGCGGATTGCGAATTTGCTGAAAATCCGCAAAATCCGCGAGCCGAATGGATTTTGCGCCCATGCTTAGTTTGTTGATGGAATGTGATTCCTGCTCTATTTGATGAACGTTTTAGTAATCATATACATCTGTATAAAGTAGATATTCTTCCAGGTGGTTATGGTCGGTACTCATTGATGTATTAGGTTGTTTTACAGCTAAAATCAAATTTGGGAGTCATACCTGTGAAAGAAAGTTTATTTATCTCGTAAAGGTGATAGTCTGATAGGATAGCCACATCGGAAATTATTGGGTTTCAAACTAGATCCCAAACCTGACCTTCAAGTGATTGCTCATGAAATTAGTAGCTCTCTACAAACTATGTCAACGAGTTTCCCGAACTACTTCAAAATAAACTAGGATGTTTAAAAGGTTATAAGCACCACATAGAACTAAACAAAGAAATGTGAACCTGTGGTAATTAAATTACAATGCACCCCTTTTAAATATGCAGGAGAGTGTGGGAAATGAAATACAGAAACTGATTGATGTGGTTGTGATTGAACCTGTTGTGGTGGCAAAAAAAATAATGATGACATTTGTCTTTGTGTCGATTTGAGGGTGTTCAATTATGAGGTTGTGGTATACTTATTTCCCTTTTCTAATGTTCCCTTTTCTAATATTAAGGAGACAGTAACAACCTTGGCAGGGTAAAATGTGTTCAACACTCGATATGACATCAGCTTATCATCAAGTTGATTTAGACTTGATCTCACAAGATCTAACTCCATTCATAAAACCGTTGGGTGCTTTTAAGTCAAAAAGGTTGCTGTTTGATCTAATATCTGTGGCAGTGATGTTTCCAAAGGGTAATGTCAGATAGGTTGAAAGGTCTTCATGGGGGCAGGTGTTACCAAGATGATTTGCTGATATGTGGAAGTGGTAAACAAGAACATGATGGAAGCGTACAATTAGTGCTAGAGAGACTAATGAAATCAGGCCTGACAATAAATGAAAAAAATGTAAGTTTTGTGTGCAGGATGTAGACTATCTAGGTCATCTAATTAGAGGTACTGGCATTTTGCCAAAAAGGGAACTTATGGAGACCATAATGAAACTGGAAGAGCCAAAGAATAAGGAAGTATTAGTTTCAGTTTTAGGGATGACAGAATATTATAACACATTTACCCATATTATGCAAGAAAATCAGTTTGCTTAAGATCTCTCTTTTGGAAGACAGCTGAATGTGTGCAGAGTGTAAGAAGGAATTTGAACAGGTGACAAACAATCTGAAAAAGTCTCTGCGCTTAGAAGCATTTTTCCTTGTTGTTGAGATGATCAGAGTAACAGATGCTATCCTAAAAGGTCTGGGGACAGTTTTAATCTTGAAAAGAAAATAAGGTAATTGCACGCACCTCCAGGAGTCTGAAAGAGACAGAAAGAAATTATTCAGAAAAACAACATGAACCTCTTGGAATATAGTGGTCATTGAAGAAATTCAGAAATTTTGTGTGTGGCACTTATTTCATAGTGGTAGTGGTGTTTAACCCCTTGGACGCTCATGACGAGCTCAGCTCGTCATGGAGTGCCCATTCATTTCAATGGAAATTACATTGAAATCGTTGGACATGTCTTAGCATCCAAGTGGTTACACTGTTGACTATGAAGAGAGGATGTTTAAAATGTTGAATGTAAAAGAACATTATGTCCGCACCAATATCAGTAGTCTAAATAAATTGTCAAAGGAATGCCTTGGCTTGCTGATGGAGGCAAAAGAAAACTCATGGATCTGTGAGGATGAGTTCAAATTCGTAAACAACTTGGAACCTAGGACCCCTGCACTGTACGGTCTGCCTAAGATCCACAAACGCTATACCGATCCACCCATGAGGCCAATAGTTAGTAGTATTGACTCGCTGTTGGAACCTATTAGCAAATATGCGGCCTATTGTGTTTGGTCTGCGGGCATATGTTAGGGACTCAGCCCATATCTTTTCCCTTATTGAAGGGAAACATTTCTGTAGAGAGACTCAGTGTCTAGTCACCCTGGACATTGAGTCTCTCTACACGAATATACCTCAGGAGGATACTGTCAAGGTGATCCATGATATCCTTGAGGATCAAGATCTAGGCAGGGCTGACAGTGACCTTATTGTCAGATGTGTTAGACTAATACTAAAGAATAACATCTTTCTATTCAAAGATGAATATTTTCAACAAAGGTCAGGGACCAGCATAGGGGCTACTTGTGCCCCCAGTCTGGCATGCCTTTATGTAGGGCAGTTTGAATCCAAACACATATACAATGAGGTGGCCCCTTTCTATGAAAATTTAGTGGGCTGGTACAGCTACATTGATGGCATCTTTTTCATTTGGGAAGGGGCCACCGATGTGCTAGATGAATTATTGATTTGGCTTAATTTGGGTGATACAAATTTAAAATTCACTTCTCATTACAGTAAACAGAAAGTGGATTTTTTAGATATTTCTATTAAGGATGCGAATGGAGTGTTGGAGGTGGAGCTGTTTACGAAACCTACAGCAAAGAACACCCTCCTTCACTTCTCTAGTTTTCACCCGAAGTCACAAAGAGAGAGCATTCCTTTCAGCCAATTTCTTCAGTTGAGAAGAAATTGTTCTGACCTTAAGGACTTTTATAAGCATTCTGAGGAGCTGAAGCAAACATTTCTAGACAGAGGCTACCCAACGAAACCTCTCTCGCATTCTCTGAAGCGAGCAAGGTTCTATGATTGTGACGCTCTAGTCAATAGACCAGTGGTGAAGAAGGAACCTTTGAACAAAGTAGTCTTTGTCAGTAAATTCTCCAATATGAGTAACCAGATAAAGAATGTTGTGAATAGAAACGGGCATATATTGAACATGAGGAAGATGTGAAGCTAGAAAGACCCTTGTATGCATTTAAAAAGAATCAAAATTTAAGGGAAATGCTGGTGCACACCTATCGAGAGGAAAAGCAGGAGTCTCAGAGTACCATTTTAATACACCAGCTGTTGGTAATGTTAGGTGTGGTACATGAAATATATGTCCACAATGTCAGCAAACGAAGGAAGGAAATTACACACAATGGATGTGTTATTAGATCTAAGACCCTGAACAACTGTAGAAGCCGGAATGCCATATATCTTCTACTCTGCCCCTGCGGCTTGGGCTATGTGGGGGAGACTGGAAGAGAGGTTTGAACTCGGTTCCAAAAGCATAGGTCTGCGATCAAGACTAAGAAAATCACAGCACCACTGTGCCTCTTTTTCTTGAACTTGGACATGGAGAGAATGATTTTCTCTGGTTCATTTTGGAAAAATTTAAACTAGATAGGAGAGAGGGAAATATTCCCTTGAAGCGCAAAGCGCGAGAGCAGTTGTATATTTCTCACCTAAATACTGCCATAACTGGTCTCAATTCAAGGGAGGAGTTGGAGCGTATTCTTGGGACAAGGTGACCAGCATGCTTTTTAATATTTGCGGTTGCTTTTCTTCTTCCTTTTTCTCCTTTTTGTGTTTGTCCACACTGTTATATCTTGTGTAGCATGATCCTCCCCTATAGTTGTTTATCAGTTGTACTGTGATGTCACAACTGTCAACTGGTGGTATACGATCCCGCATTCTCCTTTGAAATCTGTGGGAGAGTACGAAGAGGTCCTATTTTGGGTTGTAGAATCGAGTACAAATTTATGTAAATCGGGTCCATATTTCTTAACATGAATATGTGCAACAATCTGACTTCTTACAAACAGACAATAGGTGGTCAGTGTAGGGCAGTAACAATTTCGCTTTTATGCCCATATTATAGCATTATTATACCCCCGGTACACGGGAACATGCTCTATTTGAGATAATGATGTGTATTTTAAACACAGTACTATATAACTCCAAGATGGGGGAGTATAGATGAGGTCCATTAATATGCCCTTTACCTGAAACGAAACACCGGAAATGACATCTGTTTGTGGGCTAAATTGGGTTAGTGAGATAGGGAGAATAATAAGCTCTTTTGCTCTTATTCAGAAGAAACACTTATAATGAATTACCCGAGTTCATAAAAAGACATTAGGGGGTCAGCGTAAGGAATTAATTCCCAATCAGAGTATGTAGATACTATTGGCATACATCACATTGGCGCTATGTGCGCTTAGTTCCCTTTTCTAAATAGAGCCACATACCACTACAAGATGGTGGACAAATGGTGTGGTTTACCACAGCATAATAACGGAAGTGATAGTGTACTTCCGCTATTGTGACCTGCCTAAGGGCAGGTATTTAAATTTTAGTCTAAACGTAGGGAGGCGTTTGACTATTCCCAGAGGCATTCCACCCCGAAGTGATACACACAGCGGTTGAAGGTAGGCTCTCCGTGTTAGTTTTTTGGACTCGGGTATTTATTTTTGCTGCCCGGTATTATAATGTATCAGTGACACATGTTTTGTCCTTACATTTACAGATCGGGGAAGGTGGCGGTGCATTCGGCTTTTTTGGTAGTTGTTTATTGTTGGAAGCACCGACGTTATAATTTTTAAGGTGAATATATAGGCGGCCTTTTAATAGATCGAGCGAAAGTATAGGTCGGGTTGTGTATCTAGGGATTGAGTCCAGGGCTGATGGAATGCAGTGTATGTTTAACTCTCGACCTTGTTCTGTGTGCGATATGTTTTGTATATATACAAATTTTTTATAAAATGATGCACTTGGAAAGAAAAATGAGAGTAATATAGTAACTAGCCCCACTAAAGCTCTCCTGAGTGTTATTCTTAGATTAGGGTACGGATGTAAAGATATACCAAATGTCGAATTAGATAAATATGGACATTTAGCGATTTAACAGTAATAATAATTTTACATCATAATGTAGCATACTTTCAATACTTGACATATAATATTAATTTGTGTCTTATTTAGATGTATCGAGTGATTTTAACAAGTACTATAATTGAGCAAATACTCCTCGCATTGAAGCAAAAGTTCCCCGAAATACCTACAGGTAAACACTGAGCCTCATAGATATTTAGATACATAGTATTTGTCTTCACAATTGCAAAATAAAAATTTCTTAATAAGACTTTTATGCCACTGTGTTCCTAAATGCACAGGTGCCTTGACAGGATGAAGAAAGGTCTATAATAGCCCAATGGTCAAACTTTGAGTAGTGGATCCTGTTGTTGTTTCTCTGACTAAGGTAAAATTGCTATATGTAGCCATATCTTGACACGACTTTTAATACATAGGTATGCTGTTTTGAGTAGCCACGGAGTGTAACTATATTTATTTCGTGGCAGGTACCGAGTTAATTGAGTACCGAATCAAATGAGTACCAAGTGATAATATTGGTCCGGAGGCATTCACAAGCCCTGGGAATACAGGTATATATTTTATAATTCATAATTGAAATGAGCTGTGATTAGGAGGGTTCTCGAGTAAGGAGGTAGATAGGCCCCTGGTTGTGATCATATTGGGATAATCCTTCAAGTTCTCTACAAAATAGATGGGATGCCCTTCCTTAATCAGAAAAAAATAAAAAATTATTTTCTGACAAGTATCCGGATGCTGATGCTCTTTATGGGCACATACTATTTAGGTAATGATGTATGGTTGTGATGTGTATATGAATGCCTCAAGTTTTATCACCAGTGGGTTGAGATGTTGGACATAGGGATGCTGTATCGAGTTTATGGGGGTTTGGATTATGAGGGTGTACCCGGATTTGTGGGATTGTGTAATGTTTATTGTTCTGTTTAGTTTTACAGACTATTAATACTGTGATTGGGACATATGTAATTTCCTGAAGAAGGTGAAGGCCGCTCATTTATAGGCCCACCTACACGCGTCGATGCTTTGTGAAGAGGATACTATATAAAATCTGTTGGGACAATTGTATTGTATGATTAATATTGACCTTTACCCATTGTGGATACAATTGAATACTGACTTGATTTAGTAGTTCCCTCTAGAATCAGAAACTATTGTTCTTTTCCTTTTTTGTTCCCAATTTAAATGAATGTTACTGTTCCATGCAACCAATATTTGGGTTTTTAACTTTTATGTATTTTATCTATGTACTATGTTTTTATCCAATTGAAGTATATTTGATACATGTATTTTAATAAAACTGATTGTCATTTTTAGTGCAGACATTTGTGTATCACATCCTTAATGTCCATTTTCTCGGTACTGATGTGAGGTAGTGTGCAAACATTGTATGGTTAATGTACTAGTAGCCATTGGGGCACTTTTTTCGTGACGGAAGTCTGTACGGTACCCCTCCCCTTTGGCTGGTGGGTTCCGCTCCTCTTCTTTGTGCCCTAATTAAAGTACAGCAAAACACACAAGAAGATGGACGGAATGTTGCACAATGGCAAAACATTCACCCTCAGTCACAGATCTGTTTAATCCATTGTTATTTTGCTCACCAAGCCACCCCAGTTCAGACATGGCCATATGCAAATCAGTCTTGACTCTGTGCCTCATGGGAACAGTCCAGCCCGAACCGCCAAGCCATGTCTTCCCTGGACCGGAATCAAGCATCCTAGGACCGGTTTCTGGCTATCAGCCGTCTTCAGCCAGGATAGCTTGACTCCAGTGGCTTAGTGAGCACGGGACCCACATCTGGGCATACCCTTCCCACATAGGGTGAACAGCAAAACACACAGGATGATGGACGGAATGTTGCACAATAGCAAAACATTCACCCCCAGTCACAGATCTGGGTTCAATCCATTGTTATTTTGCTCACCAAGCCACCCCAGTTCAGACATGGCCATATACAAATCCGTCTTGACCTTGTGCCTCATGGGAACAGTCTAGCCCGAACTACCAAGCCATGTCTTCCCTGGAACGGAATCAAGCATCCTAGGACAGGTTTCTGCCTATCAGCCATCTTCAGCCAGGATAGCTTGACTCCAGTGGCTTGGTGAGCAAGGGACCCACATCTGGGCATACCCTTCCCACATAGGGTGAACAGCAAAACACACAAGATGATGGATTGAATGTTGCACAATGACAAAACATTCACCCCAGTCGCATATCTGGGTTTAGTTCATCGTTATTTTGCTCACCAAGCCACCCCAGTTCAGACATGGCCATATGTAAATCAGTCTTGACCCTGTGCCTCATGGGAATAGTCCAGCCAGAACTGCCAAGCCATGTCTTCCCTGGACTGGAATCAAGCATCCTAGGACCGGTTTCTGGCTATCAGCCGTCTTCAGCCCGGATAGCTTGACTCCAGTGGCTTAGTGAGCACGGGACCCACATCTGGGCATACCCTTCCCACATAGGGTGAACAGCAAAACACACAAGATGATGGACGGAATGTTGCACAATAGGAAAACATTCACTCCCAGTCACAGATCTGGGTTCAATCCATTGTTATTTTGCTCACCAAGCCACCCCAGTTCAGACATGGCCATATACAAATCCGTCTTGACCTTGTGCCTCATGGGAACAGTCTAGCCCGAACTGCCAAGCCATGTCTTCCCTGGAACGGAATCAAGCATCCTAGGACAGGTTTCTGCCTATCAGCCATCTTCAGCCAGGATAGCTTGACTCCAGTGGCTTGGTGAGCAAGGGACCCACATCTGGGCATACCCTTCCCACATAGGGTGAACAGCAAAACACACAAGATGATGGATGGAATGTTGCACAATGACAAAACATTCACCCCAGTCGCATATCTGGGTTTAGTTCATCGTTATTTTGCTCACCAAGCCACCCCAGTTCAGACATGGCCATATGTAAATCAGTCCTGACCCTGTGCCTCATGGGAACAGTCCAGCCAGAACTGCCAAGCCATGTCTTCCCTGGACTGGAATCAAGCATCCTAGGACCGGTTTCTGGCTATCAGCCGTCTTCAGCCCGGATAGCTTGACTCCATTGGCTTAGTGAGCACGGACCCACGTCTGGACATACCCTTCCCACATAGGGTGAACAGCAAAACACACAAGATGATGGATTGAATGTTGCACAATGACAAAACATTCACCCCAGTCGCATATCTGGGTTTAGTTCATCGTTATTTTGCTCACCAAGCCACCCCAGTTCGGACATGGCCATATGCAAATCAGTCTTGACCCTGTGCCTCATGGAAACAACCCAGCCCGAAATGCCAAGCCATGTACAGGCAGGTGAAGCCTGTCCAGTGAAACACAGAGCAGATTTAAAGCAGTCACTCTGCATTTTACTTGAATGGCCAGCGCCCAGGGCAGCGCAAGTTTGCGGTTTGCCGTGGGGGGCAGGTAATTCATGGAAATATGGCACACTATCCCTATTTGCACATGACACACCTATTTGAGGGTGTGAAGTGGCACAAAAAGGGAAAGAGTGCTGTATATATAATATGTAAATAAGAAAAAGGAAGGTCTCCTATCAAATCCAAATTGGGACGAGGAGTAGTACAAGCAAAAAAGGAAAGGGGTCCCTAGTGTACCAAAGGATTGGCCGAAAAGAGTGTTTGCTGTAAATAGATGCAAGGGGGCGAGAGGAGGGAAAGGGCTGCTAGCCTTTTAATGCCATAACCACATGAAAAATAAATTACAATACTAGAGGAAAAAGTCATAAAACAACTCTAACACAAAATGTAGAAAATTTTACAATTTTTAATTTACAAATTACATATACATAAAAATACTTTGTGGTGCCGTTACATATAATTAAAAATGTACGTAGGTACACAGAAATAATAAAAGTTAAAATCGTGAACACAAGCTGTCGACACAGCGTTTCGGTATTAGGATGTGACCTTCATCAGGACAGAGTTCTTATAGAGGGAATGTGTTGATCCTCCCTATATGATTCTTCGTTGTTTCTCTACATCACTTCATATGATGACACAGTCTTTTCCAGTGTTAAAAAGGTTCTTAAAAAAGCTCTCGCTGTTTTATAGAATTATCTACACCAGCCGCTTTTTTATTTGCTTGTTTCTTGGGCTGTTACCTTTATCAATTGGTAATCTGGTGAGGGACTTATTCTAGGTCCTCATGTTTTAGGAACAGATTGGGGGAGTAGAGGTAGCCACCGTTGATGAATTGATAAATGGGAGTGTCGACTATTATCTGGTTAGGATTTGATAAAGATAACAGCCCAAGAAACAAGCAAATAAAAAAGCGGCTGGTGTAGATGATTCTATAAAACAGCGAGAGCTTTTTTAAGAACCTTTTTAACACTGGAAAAGACTGTGTCATCATATGAAGTGATGTAGAGAAACAACGAAGAATCATATAGGGAGGATCAACACATTCCCTCTATAAGAACTCTGTCCTGATGAAGGTCACATCCTAATACCGAAACGCTGCGTCGACAACTTGTGTTCACGATTTTAACTTTTATTATTTCTGTGTACCTACGTACATTTTTAATTATATGTAACGGCACCACAAAGTATTTTTATGTATATGTAATTTGTAAATTAAAAATTGTACAATTTTCTACATTTTGTGTTAGAGTTGTTTTATGACTTTTTCCTCTAGTATTGTAATTTATTTTTCATGTGGTTATGGCATTAAAAGGCTAGCAGCCCTTTCCCTCCTCTCGCCCCCTTGCATCTATTTACAGCAAACACTCTTTTCGGCCAATCCTTTGGTACACTAGGGACCCCTTTCCTTTTTTGCGCGTATATATAATATGGCCTCAAGTATCTATGGGACAGTTTAGACAAGTGGAAAAAGTGGTAAGAAAAATAAGGCAACCATAGTAAGTCAGTTGTCAATATAGACTGGCACCAATGTGCAATTTCAGGTTGACCACGATTTAGCCTGCATCGAATATACCAAGGAGACTTGATCTGCTGAAATTCTTGAAGTAAAAAAAGATGAACAATTTGAACTAATTTAATTGAATTTTTGTAGTTTTGTTTTCAATTAGTCTATTAACATTTGCTCTATTGTTTTAGATTGGGGTGGAAATTTAATTTTTGTTGCATTTTCACTTTATTGGTGAATTTATGCTGCAGGACCTCGCATCTCACCTCCAAAGACAAAGAGGTATAACTCCCATTGGCCCAAACACGGTCCACTATCCAACCTGTGCTTCATCATCATCAGCTTGAACTTGTGATTGGATGTTTGTGATTCTGGTATAAATATATTTATTAATACTTACTCTATTTGTCTAAATTGAGTTGGTATTTTTCTTGCCTTGCATCTTTACTTTATTACCATTTATGCACTACATGAATACTTTACACACTGCTTCTAAGTTAAACCTGACTGCTTTTGTGCCATGCTACCAGAGGGTTAAGCACAGGTCAATTTAGTGATTTTTGTGGTTCACCCTGGCAGGTAATGTGGCTGTTGCTTGACCCCCTTCAACCAGTAACCCAATTTCTCAAAGTGAAGAACTGTACTGGCTCAGTGCAGATCTGAAAGCCTATTTTATCGCAGTTTATATTTCTAAAGTTCAAACATGTAATCTCTCTAGAACAGAGACATCATGAATCAGAAACAATGAGCAAAGGCTGCCTCTCTCTGTTAACTAATTCCTATGTCTAACTTTTTAGCATTCATTTAGAAAAACCCTGAACTTTATGTCTGGACTTTAGATATTTCAAACACATAAAAGCTGGTCCTTCGCTCAAAGGCAGCGGAGAGCTTCACACTAGAGCCCCTGGTAAACTCATGGACTCAATCTCTTCCAGCAACATACCCTCAAGGTAGATTACTCACTCTATGTGCATTCCAGAGGCCCTATGGCTTAATATCTACATGCAGGGCAACAGAGAGTCCAGCAGGTGTCAAGTGGTTCTCATCTAAGGGTACCACCCTCAGGACTAGAACTCAGATGTTTTAGGGTAAACATCTCCTCCAGGGTCTCCAGCAAGTGCATCCTCTACTGTGCCTAATAGGGAGAAGGGAGGTCAGTGCCTCCGACTCTGGAGAAATGGAATCAACAAAGTGCAAGAAAATACAAGTGAAGAGTGGTCCACCAATCCAGAGAGGATGTCATTGTTGTACATGCAGGTTAATTCCTGCCTTTTCTTCTGCCGTTACCAGTACTTCTCAGAGTCTCTTGTGTGTGCAGGGTTTTATAAGTGGAGGTGTAGAGTTCTAGAAGGTGGCTGACTCTACACAATCCAGAGATGCCACATCATCCCTACACTGCTGAACCATACCCATGCACGCTATTTTGAAATGCTTCAAGTCAGTGAATTGATACACTAGACTGGTTCCTTTCCTCCAACACTTCAAAAGGAAGCCCCTCTTGTGAGTGGTATCAGCAGTCTGTCTGCCTCTTTTTCTTTTTAGACAGGCATGTTCTAGTTTTCATTAACTGTAAGTTAATTAGCCCAATAAGTTTTTCCTCCACCCTCTTTCTCTCCCATGAGCATGATACTTCCCCTCAAATGGGCATTTATATACATGCTGGGTAGCAGAGTAATTTGTCTGGTCTAGTAGGGTAGTTCAAAGCCTGAGGAAAAAAGTTTGGTACAGTTAACGCCTACAGTGTAAATACAGTGAAGCGCTTCACTGAAGTAATGAAGATGCACAGTAAAGCACTTCAGAGTCACACTGTAGTAAAAAAGAATGGGGATAATTTTGAGTTGAATTGTAAGGTCAGCGCAGGCCTTAATCAATTTATGATTGGTTTGTGTGCAGCAGGCTACAGCAGATACTGAGTTGAAAAAGACTTTATTCCCACTCGCTCAGCTACACGTGTTCATGTGTAACCAGAGCTGAGCCTCTTATACCAGCTGTGTAGCAGAGCACCTTATTTTAAAGATAGCCACTAGCACAGTGTTAAAAATTCAGACTAACTCGCAGCTCAAAACCGGTGATCCAAAATAAAAAAAAAACTGTGAGGATTAAAAAAACACATCTCTCAACATTCTCACTCTAAAGAAGAATGTATTAACCCCTTCAATGCTGATGACGAGCTCAGCTCGTCATGAGGTACACCTCTCGTACGCTCATGACGAGCTGAGCTCGTCATGAACCGCGGCTTTTTGAACCTTATGGTCCACACTATAGAAACCGCCCAGAGACTTTGTGCACAGGAAGAAAAGGAAATTGAGGATCTCATTGAGACAATAAAGAGCAGTCCAGTGGTGGCTGACGCTAAAGCACTCTTGGAAAAAATAGATAAAGAGATCAGGATTTTTAAAGATAACACCATTAATGACAAAACCACAAAATATGACAGATGTGAAGTCATTCAAGATAGAGCAGGTGTACCCTTTTTTGAAATATGACTATTATACTCAACAAGACTCCCGTAGAGCTTTACGTACCAAGGTCGGTCGAGAAACCGTTTTACAACGTTCTCGGACACTTCATCTTCTGACTCCTCTGGGTTAGACAATCATAATCCCCAAAAGAAACAGGTGTCTTTTTTAGACAAGGGCCAGCAGCCAAAATCCCGCTACAAACCAGCTTGGGAAATGCGGACGAGGAATCGCACCTACAAATCGTAGGTGGCCCCAGCTCTGTGGTCAATCTGTCTCCAAGGTCTCTTACTAATGATGAGTTGTCCGTATTGAATCTCGGATTAAAATTCGTGCCCTGCAAAAAGACCGACTACACGAGGCTTAAGTTGGAAGCGATCGAGTTTTGTCGCAAAATTCGGCTAAAAGCCTTTTTTCATAATCAACCACCCACATCCAGCACAGAGGCCACAGGACTAAGAAACAAGCCCAATTTTGTCCCGAACCAAAATATCCCGAAAGAAATTTTAGCATTCGAGCAGGTGCTTCTGTCATCAATCAACAAACTGGAAAAAGGGAATAATTTTGTACAACAAAATATGGGCCAAAGACAGCGTGCAGCCATAAAAACATTGAAAGAGGACACCTCTATAGTCATTAAGCAGGCTGACAAAGGTGGGGCGGTCGTAGTTTGGGCACGCGAAAAATATCTAGCCAAAGGAGCCAAACAAGTCAACAATGAAATCTGGTAGAGGCGACTATCGGAAGATCCTGTCAAAGACATTCAGCGGCTCATCACTGAGACGTTACAAAGAGGTTTGGAGGATGGGTTCCTTGGCAAAAAAGAACATGAATATCTTACCAAAAAATGCCCGAGAACCCCAGTTTTATACCTCCTGCCCAAAATCCATAAGAGCCTTCAGGACCCCCCGGGACGTCCAATTGTTTCAGGGTGTGATTCGTGCCTTGAACCAATTTCCCAATACGTGGATTTCTTTTTGAAACCATTCTTGAATCAATTCAACTCCTACTTGAGGGACACCACGGATTTCCTCCTCAAGGTGGAAGGCACCCAATTCGACCCAGACACCCAACTAATGATCACGATGGATGTAACCTCCCTCTATACGCAGATCCCACAGGAGGAAGCGTTAGAGGTGTTGGAAATATACCTCAACAGGAGAGAAAGACCCCACAGAGTGCCAACCTCTTTCATTTTAAGACTGGCAGAGATCGCTCTCAAAATGAATTACTTCTCTTTCAATGGCGAATATTTTATGCAGGTGAAGGGCACCGCGATGGGGTGCCCTTATGCTCCGGAAATGGCCGTATTATATATGGCACAATATGAGGAAAGATTCGTCGAGAACAACAATCCGTTCAGACAGCATGCCATCCAGTGGTATCGATATATAGATGATGTCTGGCTCCTGTGGCAGGGGAGCCAAACTCACCTTGAGGCGTTCCACCAATAGCTCAATAACAGACATGGTGACATTAAATTTTCCATGGCCTGTAGCAACACAAAGATGACTTTCCTCGATGTCGAAATCAGATGCGTCGAGGGAGAACTGAAATCATCCCTCTATAAAAAGAGTGCGGACAGAAATACCATCCTGCATCATAAGAGCGCACACCCCAGGAACTTGAAATCTAATCTTCCATATGGGCAACTATTGCGCATCAGGAGAAACTGCTCCTATGTTGAAGACTTCTCATCCCATGCAGAAAAATTCTGTGAAGAAATGAAGGAAAGAGGGTATCCGAAAAAGTTACTGAAACACTCTTTTAAAAGAGCGCGTTTCACTCCTCGAGATACTCTCCTCCAAGTACGACCTAAACCCACACTTGAAAAGTTGGTCTGTGTAACCACCTTCGGACCTGACACCAATAAACTTAGAAAAGCTGTACTGAACAATTGGCATCTATTGGAAAACCTCGAGTGTCCTTTTCCCCGCCCTCTGTTCGCATATAAGAAAAACCAAAACTTAGGCCAACAGATCATGAGAGCAGATGTGTCCTTACCAAAAAAGAAGAATGACTTTTTGACTCAATGGAACCTTAAACCAATCACAGGGCACCATAAATGTGGAACCTGCGTGGTATGCCCTAATACTATTGAGGGGTGCGAGTTCTGGCACGCAGAGACCAGTTGGAAACATTTTGAATTTTCGAACTGTAAGACCAAGAATGTGGTCTACCTGGTCCAATGTCCTTGTGACAAAATATATATTGGCAAAACATGCCAACAAGTCAATGCACGTATCTGCCAACACAGATCTAGGATAAAGAACAAAATCCTGACTGCCCCAATGGTTGAGCACTACATGACAGCCAAACATGACGAAAACGACAGGTGGACAGTGTTGTACACTGCGCGACCTATGCATCGGAATGTTGACATGGACAGAATGCTCCTTAAAAAAGAAGCTTACTTAATTCTCAAGTTCAATAGCGTCCAGAAAGGGTTAAATAGTATGTCTGAAATTGCAAGACTATAGATTCCAGCTGCCCTTGGCGTCCCACACCGGCCGCGATTGTTCTATTTGTCTCAATGATGCCCCCTCTACATGCGTGAAAAATCCCCCCTATAAATGGAGTACAACCTTTCATTTCAAGAAAATGTCACCCCCGTTTTCTTTATAATTTATGAGCACCAACACGTGGTCACATACAATATCCTCGTATTTAGAACAACCGAAAAATGTTGTTTGATATACAGGACTACATGTCCCAGAGTGCACAGGAGAGAGTTAAAGTCAGCTGTACACCCGGCATCCATTTTGGATTGACCGCAGAAGGTTGTAGGCGAGGACGAGGAAGGATATAGGTAAGTGCTTTAAGCGTCAGCAGTCGTATCTAGAATATAACGAAAGATTTTAGATCTCTAGAGTAATTACTTCATCTGTTCCCACAGCGGACTTCAGGCCGCCAGAGAAACAGTGAAAGTTAAAGCAAAGATTTAACAGCTCATTCCATGTGCGAATAAAAGGTATGTTTACAAACCCACGAGCTCACGGCCAGAAACCCACACCCAGCCTAAAACCATTTACAGAGTTTTGTTTAAAACCTCCTTCATTTCTTTCCCAGCATCCGCGCCTGGTGCCTAATCCCCTTGTGGAAGAAAGTACTGGTGGTATAACGCAAAGTTGGTGACATTTTCGAGCTTCCTTCTAACGAATCATTTGAAGGTACGTCCATTCCCTTCTCCCTCCGTCTTTTCGACAATTGTTGAAAAAATGGGCTAAATAGACAAGTCATTTCATTGTTCATCTCTCTAGGTGGCCTTCCCTTTCCTCGCAACAGGACTCAACTGTTAAAATTAAGAAAATTATAGCACGTGAAGAAATCCGTGCCAGATCCCCATTCCACGAATTCACTTCTCTTCCGAAATTTCGGTAGGTCTCGACTCACAGGTCATTCTGAGTGTGACTAGATATGAGGCGAGTCTTTAAACTTTTAATTTCCAACCTTTGAGATTGAAACCTCTTTTCATTCTCTTTGCACCCCTTGCAGACAGACTGACAGCGCCCTGATGAGATCCCAGGAACTCTCGCCCTGGTATCGAAACGCGTAGGCTCTCTTATAAAAGGAGTAATTGGGATAAAGTCCTTGATACCAGCAATTGCTGGTCACAATAGTAATCATAAATTGTCTTGCTCCTTTATTCCCATTGTTGCCTTTTTTGCAATTCCCATTTGCACAGAATTACTGTTTCCAATGTATATGTTTATTGTTGCTGTATTGTTTCTATGTGGGTTATATTCAATGTAGAGTCTGGATTCATTTTTGGTCTCTTTTTGCTTCAATTATATGTTCGAAGTTCAAAATGCACTTTTGTTGATATAAATGTATAAATGTATTGTAAATATGTGATATAGAAATTCGTCTTTTCTGCCTTTGATCCTTCCTCTTTCTAAATACTTCAAAAAAAGTATGAAATAATTGGTATAAATAAAAGTACCTTGTCGATTTCGACAACCAGCATCTTCGACATTCCTTAAATGTGGATTTAAATATAGGTGGCTAGGCACTTTCATGTGTGTTTCCATTTTTGAAAAAGTCAGCGCACAGCGGGAAAATGCGCCGCACGCATGCGGTTAAGTTGGAATTTCAACATGTAAAACCCAATATACGCTGCCTACATGAGCTCAGGTTCTCACAAACAAATTGGTGTATATTTAAACATTTTAAGGCCAAATTTTTATGCAACCTCTCAGACTGATTCAGAAAAACCGGGTGCTATTTTGTCATTTTATGCTCATTACCAGGCTGTATCAAGTACAACAGAACCATGTGGCTGGTGGTACTGAAACTAGTGTGTGGTTTCAAGAAATCTACAGCTGTTGTGTGTGTCTTTGTAATACTGACTCGTTGGAGTTCTTTCAAGATTTTCGTGTCGGGGTAACAAAAGCATCAGCCCTATTTATTTCTACTGGAGATTTAGTGTTCTAAAATTGATACTTTGAATGTGTTCTATGGTGTGTGTTTGTGCCAAAAAAATCATGGTTAATACTTTCTGCTTATTTTACCAGTGGTAGCAAATACATCCAATTGAGAGGGCCTGTGTGTGTTTTCTTCAGTTCATAATCCATATTTATTATTAGGTTTTTCAGCCTATCCTGTTCTCTGACTATGCTCCTCTTACCTTGAATTCAAATTTGAATTAATTAATGTATGCCCTGTCTGAACATTTTGGTGTTTCTTACTGAAGGACAATTATTTTATTTTTGGTATCAAAGCAGTTGTATCTACATTCATAAATGTTAGTTCTATGCACAACATCTGCTCAGTCTACTGCGATACCTCAAATGTTGTTATATGAAAATGTACTTTTTAATCTGGGTTTAATCAGCTAAAGCAAGGAAATAATGACAAGAGCAGAATGTGCAATCAATTGAGAGAATTAGAAAAGGCACCATGAGCAAAGTGATCTTGGGTTAAAAAGGTTTGGGCTGAGTTGGTTAATGTTAAGCTTACTATCAGAATGTGTATGCATTTGAAATGCATTGCCTATAAGTCTTAGTCCTCTGGATTCCATGCTTTCGCCAGGGGAATAAGGTAAGTGACTCATATGGCTCTTTTTTAGTCTCTTAAAAGACAATATTTGTGGGTTTTCTGCCAGAAACATGAAGGAACATGTAGCTGAATATGTAAGATCTGCTGTATTCTAATAAGTATCCAGTAGCTTTTGGCTGCTACAAATTCGTTTCAAATCCAGGACCCTTGCTTTTTGTATATTTATCAAATTCAAAGGAGGTTGCTCCAAGCTATGCATGCTGGTAGGATGCAGCATTTTCAGCCTGAGGCTCAAGACTATTGATTTGCCAGGCAAAATCTTCTCTGGATGAAGATCCAGTAAACCCCACACTGTTTTCGACCGACTAAGATCTTGTTATAGATGTAAAGCTTGAGTTTGTTGGACTGAGAGTAATTACCAGAGATTGAGATCGATGTAAGCATTCCACCCATCATTTTGATGCCTCCCTAAGTTCAACACTTTAAGTGCAACTGGTATGCCCAGAAGTGGGTCTCATGCTCACTGTTCCATTGTAACCAAACTGCATCTTACTGAAGAGGCTGAAATAGGCCAGAAAAGGCCTGTGGTTGCTTCTTTTCTGGTTCTGAATAGACCTCACCTTGTACCTGAGTTTCAAGCATTCCACCAGGCACTTTTTTGTATTTCTCTGTGGCAGTGGATACGGCTGGTGATATGTTGGACTGGTTTAGGGCAGTATCTCTGTTAGATGTGGAAATGGGAACGTCACTGTTAGATACCATATTGTGAGGCCACACGTAAGGAAATGGAGAAATAGAGGAACGAAAGAGAACAACAGCAAGGAATTGATGAATCCCTGTATTTAAGCGTGGTATAAAACTAAATAATAAACATGAAGCTAAGAATGTTCACAAAGTACACAGTAACATAAATCATAAATTCAAATTGTGAATGGTTAATAGGAAGCACAGCATTTCAAGTTGTGGTGCAGTATAAATTCTTCTCCACCGGCGGAGTAGGCGTATTTTTATCCACTACGTGTTACGAATGTAATGCGGAGCTACGGACAAATTCTGCAAACCACTGCATGGAAGAGTTTTTTTTGCATGTGACTTGCAAAACACAAGTTGGCAAGCAAGAATTGGCATCCTAGTGTGAGTTTCGGGTGCTATTGGGTTTTCTCAAAGCGGACGGTTGCGGGTGGTCGTGACACTCGTGGTGAGAAAGCTGTTGCTCAAGTAGAAAATTTCCTCAAACAGCAGCAAAGAGGCAGCACCCTCTGGTGTACCACGTGGTGCCATTCATGCTGATTTGGCTCACAGAACAAGCTGCTGGTACTAAATATCAGTGCGAGGAGCGTGACCTTACAATTTCCTCCCGTTTTTGGAACTTCATTGAATCTTGAAGAGTTTTCATGTAATTCCGTGAAATTCTGCAGAGCAAAACTCCACGAGTTCCACCAACCCCAAATTTCAAGCTGACCATTTAAAGTTTTGGATTGAGATTTAGAACATATTTTTATCCATTATGAATCTTTCTCTCTTTTTAGCAACACTCTAGAGCTGTCCTAGTCCTACTTGTTTTGCAAATGTCCGATAAATCAAAATGCCAGCTTATTGATGCTTTTTTTGATAAATGTTTAGAATCAAATGAGTTTTCAGAGTTATTTTTTTATTTTTTATTTTATCAATGCAATATGGTACAGAACAAATCAAGTCAATCAACTTTAACATCTGTTTTACCCCCTCCCACCCTACCCCTAGCGCACGGAGCTTCCACCATAAATAAGCAAAAATAGTACAATTCATAGCTATTTGGTTTAGGAATGAATAACCACACATCTTAAAAAACGAATTACATGCAATCTATGAACCAATTATTATTAAAGTGCAAGTGTGCGAATAACAAGAGCAATAGGTGAGCAACCTTTAACAGAGCAAGATCAGTATCAGCATATATTAGTCCATAAACCTTGCTAAGGGGCCCAAATTATTAACCCTTTTTTCCCTTACTTTACATCTCTTTCTCAAGGTTACAGACTGCTAATAAGCAAGCCAGTCATACTAGGAACCATGGGGGTTGTGTATCAAGCCATGCTGTGGCGATTGCCAATTTTAAAATCACCATTGCTACCACAAGAAATAAATCTGTGTCATGCGTTTGACCCTCATCCAGAAGTCCAAATAAAATCAATTTTGGGGTCAATAAAGCTTCCATATTTAATTTATCATATAAACAATGTTGAATTTCATTTTTAAGAGGACCTAATACAGCACAGGTAGCAAACACATGAACATTATCGGCACAGGCTGACGCACAACAAGGATTCCTTGGAACACGTCCCATGTTGCGATTCTTGCAGGTGTATAATATAATAAAAGTAAGTCTTGTAAAACTGCAACTGTAAGTTGGCAGACATTAAAACTGAGTGAGATATGCTTAAAGCCTTTGAGAAGTTGTCTCTTGTCTTGCCATTTTCGGAAGACCTTGTCAAGGTCATCTTTCATTTCATTATTTTATACTTGGTATAGTGTCCCAATGCTTATATGAGTCTGTGCTCGCACATTTTTTAGCAGGTCTTTCTTATCGAAGCCAATAGTCCCACCCCCATTACGTTGTAAAAAATCCCTTATCTGCAAGTACTTAAAAAAATCCTCTAATATTGATGCAAACTCTCTCTTTAATTAAATTTCTTGGACCTTCACTATGGAATGCTATGCCACACGCAATACGTAATGAGGTGAGTTACATGAAATTCAGAAAAGCCTTAAAAACCTGGCTGTTCAACATTTGAAAATGCCTTGTCCTGTAACATACCATTGAATCACTAGCGCCGGGAAACCCTTTGTTGGGTAGCCGTTGCGCTATATAAGTGAAATGAATAAAATAAATAAATAAATAATCAAGTGTAGCCAGGCCATCGGGAGAAAAAAAACCACCCAATTTATTTACACCAGCGACACACACTTTTGCATATAGCCATCCCTAAAAATATCGGGTAAGCTCAAATTGTTCTGAATGAGAGTATAAAAATGTAATCTCCCTAGGCAGAGTAGCTACTTCCATTCTTGTCCATGCCGTAAAAGGCCCCAGGAGTCAATCAAATTGTACTTTTTGTTATAAAACTCGGTTCGATTTGCCTCTACAGACAGCCCCACATGCCTTGTCCTATTAAAAACTCATAGAAAGTATGTGTGGCTTGTGGGAGATTGTTCAATAAGGAGGTATAGCAGTATAATGGCACAAAAATATAGTTTCAGATTTGGAAGCGCCCAGCCCCCTCTTTCCTTTGGGAGTGATAAATACCTTAGTGCTCTCCCAGGTTTAGTATATGCCCATAAAAATCTCAAAAAAAAAGTTTCAAGTGCTTTAAACCAGCTGTTAAAAAAAACTCCAAAGGGATTGATCAAAAGAAATATAAATGTATTTGGAATAAAATATATTTAAATGATTGCGTCAGTCAATCATAGTAAGATGTAAGTTACTCAACCCCAATAGATCTTGCTTAGTTTTAACTAATATTGGCTCTAGATTTAAATCTACGATCTTCTCCACGTTAGAGGATATACAAACACCATGTTGCCTGGTTGCATACTCGACTATCTGCCCACACAATTTTACGGTTTATAACAATTCAAGTTTTCTCCTTATTCAGAAAAAATCCTGAGACGTCTCCGAATAGGAATGCATCTCTCTCATTTGCTTTAGTGGCTATATCTTTATTGGAGGTTACTATTGCTATATTGTCCGCATAAGAAGATGTTACTTTCAAATCCCTGAAAGATTATAGGTGGAATTATGATGTTCTGCATAATCTTTCATAAAAACGGGTCGATATAGATAGCAAACAAAAGTGGGGTGTTGTGTTTCTATCTAGGACCCTAATTCGATATTCCCGATTTATGCCCTTATGTGGTTATAATAAATAGTATCCTTATAAATGCATAAGAATCATATCCATATTTAGTAATAGCCCATGCAGTCCAAATACGGCAAGGCTACTCCCCAGGATTGCTGCTAATTTCCTCCTGAGGCTTGAGCCGGGAGGCTGCTTTTTAATTGTGTTGCTGTACTTGCATTTTATTCCCGTGTGTCCGCTCCCTCCCCCTCGCTCTTTATTTTAAAATTGAATTTGTAAAGAACTCCCCACTACATTAGCGCTGCTCGCTTACTGCGCTAGGACATACTCCTTTAGTGAGATTCCTCTCCTGCCTGTCCTGGGAAGCGGTCGAGTGTCAGACCGGCCTCAGGGGGGACATCTGATTGTCAGGGAAGTCAGGCAGTGGCCATCTTAGTGAGGGCTCGCGCTGCACGTCGCGCTTCGAGCGCTTAAAAACAGGAAATCCGAGCAGGAACCTTGATTGCTGCTAATTTCCTCCTGAGGCTTGAGCCGGGAGGCTGCTTTTTAATTGTGTTGCTGTACTTGCATTTTATTCCCGTGTGTCCGCTCCCTCCCCCTCGCTCTTTATTTTAAAATTGAATTTGTAAAGAACTCCCCACTACATTAGCGCTGCTCGCTTACTGCGCTAGGACATACTCCTTTAGTGAGATTCCTCTCCTGCCTGTCCTGGGAAGCGGTCGAGTGTCAGACCGGCCTCAGGGGGGACATCTGATTGTCAGGGAAGTCAGGCAGCGGCCATCTTAGTGAGGGCTCGCGCTGCACGTCGCGCTTCGAGCGCTTAAAAACAGGAAATCCGAGCAGGAACCTTGATTGCTGCTAATTTCCTCCTGAGGCTTGAGCCGGGAGGCTGCTTTTTAATTGTGTTGCTGTACTTGCATTTTATTCCCGTGTGTCCGCTCCCTCCCCCTCGCTCTTTATTTTAAAATTGAATTTGTAAAGAACTCCCCACTACATTAGCGCTGCTCGCTTACTGCGCTAGGACATACTCCTTTAGTGAGATTCCTCTCCTGCCTGTCCTGGGAAGCGGTCGAGTGTCAGACCGGCCTCAGGGGGGACATCTGATTGTCAGGGAAGTCAGGCAGCGGCCATCTTAGTGAGGGCTCGCGCTGCACGTCGCGCTTCGAGCGCTTAAAACAATCATCCATGGCTCCGCGCAGCGGACGCGCATTGCGTGCGCGCCGATCGCGCGCCGGAGTCAAGCCAGAGTCCTGCCCGTCTGCGCCCGTCCGCGACCAGACGGGACGCGGGGCAGGGGACTCTGGTCATATTATCATCTCGCAGACATCCGAGATAGCGCCCTCCAATCAGCAATACCGCTACACTCGCGAGATGTTACTTGAAATCGGTAAGACCCCCACTAAATCATGTTATCACTCCATAGACCCCAATGCACTGTCATCTCAATGCAATTCCTGCAACTTTCGTTTTGTTAATGTTCCCAACCCTAACCATCCTGCACCTAATCTTAAAGTGATGCTTCTTAACTGCAGATCCATGGTCAAGCACAAATTGGAACTTCACGACCTGTCATTAAATCATGACTTTGATGTAATGTTTCTAACAGAAACCTGGCTAGATGAATCCTCATCCCCAGAAATACTTGAGACAGTCCCGCAGAATTACAGCTTACTAAGAATCGACAGGCCTATACAGCGCGGTGGAGGTCTTGCTATGATCTTCAAAAAAGAACTGGAATGCACCCTTACTAACAAGGGCATCACCAACAGTGAAAGTGGCACTTTCACCATTAAAGTGACCCCTGCCATGACCATTACTGGGATTCTCATTTATAGGCCCCCTGGCAATGCCACTCCTTTCTGTACCCAACTAATAGAAACGGCGACGCAACTAGCTATCAAATACAACAACTTTATGATACTAGGTGACCTTAATCTTCATTTTGAAGATTTACATGCTAAGGAAGCTCAACTTCTGAAGACAGCCCTTCATGCTTTGGGAATTACCCTGCTCTCCACTGCCCCTACACACAAACATGGCCATCTCCTCGATCCTATCTTCACGACCTGGGAAGGTATTGATATACAACCCCCGGTCCCTATCATCTGGTCAGATCACCATATGATCATGTTCAACATACCCAAGACCAGGCCAAAGAATAATGTCCACAAACTCTTGTATGCCAAGCAACGCAATTGGAAAAACTATACCCCAGAACGTCTGTTTGACGAATTAAAAATCCACCCTCCCCCCCAAGGTCAGTCCCTTCAAGAAACCTGGAATTCATATCAACTATGGCTAAGCAAGGCACTTGATAAAATTGCCCCTTGGACCTGCAAGCCCCCAGCTAGGAGAACAAAATCTGAACCGTGGTTCTCAGAAAAATTAAAGGGAGCTAAAGCTCGCTGCAAAGCGATCGAAAGGAAATGGAGAAAGAACTACTCCATGGAACTGAAGGAGACCTATAAACAAGAACTAAGGGCCTATCAGAGACTTATAAGAGAGGAAAAAAGTCACTTTTACCAAAATAGAATTGAACAGGCCATAAATCCATCTAAAGAACTGTTTCGGATTTACAAGGAACTAACAGACACGTCAAACCTAGACACGCAGGACACGTTCTCTAATAAATTATGAGAAAAAATTGCAGACTTCTTTGTCAATAAAGTAGAGAAAATTCATGCTACTTTCTCCACCCCCCCCACTTCTGGTAAGACAATCCCCCTCTTTACAAAACCACTCTTACCCATTTCTTCACTCCCGACAAAGAAAAACTGTCTAGCATAATCAACAGTATCCACTCTGGCTCCCCTAATGACGTATGTCCGTTAGCTAAATGCAAAGACATTATGGACATTGCCCTCATGGACCAAATAAGCCAACTCATTACCCTCTCTTTCGAAGAATGCCATGTCCCGGAGGCTTGGAAAAACGCCCAAGTCATTCCCCTGAAAAAAAAACCTAATGTTCCGATCACCCAATTCCAAAATCTCAGGCCAATATCTCTATTGCCTCAATGCGCCAAAATAATAGAGAAAATTGTTAACATCCAACTAATGGCGTTTTTAGAGGAAGAAAGCATTCTTCACCCCACTCAATCCGGTTTTAGACCTAATTACTCCACGGAGACTGCTGTCTTGTATTCCACGGAATATATCCGCAAGATGGTGGACGAGGGTGAAACAGCAGCGTTGGTCATGCTTGACTTAAGCGCAGCTTTTGATACTGTGCTACATGCCACGCTGCTGTCCCGTCTTTCAGATATCGGAGTAAAAGACTGTGCTTTGGCGTGGATTAAATCATTCCTCACCAACAGAACTTTCCAGCTTCATTGCCCGCCCTTCAAATCATCTTCTAGGACCGTCAGCCACGGGGTTCCACAGGGCTCTAGTTTGAGCCCTACCTTGTTCAACATCTATATGGAACCCCTGGCCCAGATCATAGAGAACTTTGGGGTTGGCATTGTTAGCTACGCCGATGACACTCAGCTTATGTTTAAGCTGACCCCTGATACCGAGGAGTACGCCTCAAATTTCTCGGACTGCATGGCTGCTGTGGCCGTGTGGATGGACAGTAACTGCCTCCGTCTTAATGGAGACAAAACTGAGGTGCTAGTGATAGGGAATAAAACCTCCCTATGGTCTCAAGCGTGGTGGCCCACATCTCTCGGCGAATGCCCTCGACCTGTCGAGAAAGTCAAGAACCTTGGGATCATGATCGACTCGGATCTATCAGGAAAATCCCAAGTTAACAAGATCATTGGTAAATGCATCGGCACATTAAGAATTCTCAGAAAAATCATCGACCTGCTACCTATCAAAGCCAGGAAAACCATCGTGCATGCTCTTATTACACCGCACCTGGACTACGGGAATGCCCTCCTCCTAGGCATTAACCAAAAACATCTACACCAGCTGCAATGTGTACAAAATGCAGCAGCCCGTTTGGTATTAGGTCTTCCCAAAAGAACTTCTGCCAAAACTGCATTGTCCAAACTGCACTGGCTCCCCGTAAAGGAGAGAATAAAATTCAAGAGCCTCTGCTATGCTCATAGGATAGCCCACAACAAGGGTCCCACCTACTTAAGGAGCCTCATGACCATACACCGCCCTACCCGTCACCTTAGGTCCTCAGGAATGTCCCTTTTCATACTCCCCCGCATCCACAGAGCAAAAATCGGTGGCCGCTCCTTTCGTTATCTAGGTGTGAAACACTGGAACGCTCTTCCGATTCATTTAAGAATGGAACCATCTGAAACTCTGTTCAGAGCTAACTTGAAAACCCACCTTTTCCCTTAATAACTCTGCCACGCTCTCTTCCTTTGACTTGATTCTCGGTTGAGATTCTTCAGCAATTAGCGCGGGGATACACAGTTGTGCAGCCATGCGCTTAATAAATGTTTTATTATTATTATTATTATTAGACTCCTAGAAAGTACAACGCGTTCTTTAAACAAACCAAGCCTCCAGCAACCCGGGAATTCCCCGTGCTTTTGTTTTGATTTGCACAAGAACTCCTGGAGTCCAGAAAGAGCTGTTAGTTCTTAGTGACGTCTTATGTCCAACCTTACGTCAAACCCGGCACCTTTCAGGTATAAATATACCAACGTTGCCTTAAGCAAAGACACGGTGGTTAGGAGCAGAGCGGCTATCCACTTACCCAAAGCCCAGCTGATGCGGGAGCCGAAGGAAGCCGCCCCTCCCTTTTGACGCACTGAGAAAGATGCTGTCTTTTTCTCCAGCCGAGAAATTCCAGCTCCAGTGTTTCCAGTCACCCTTGCGGGTTGCTGGGAGATTGAGTCCTGAGAGTGAGATACAAGACCTCCTACATTCTATTATCAAGGTACGGAGCTGACTAAACCCTTTAAGAGAATTCTTGATTTAGATTCTTGGCAAAAACAAACTTACCTTAATCTGCAACTTACTTACTCCTTCCTACGTATTAGGCTTAGGTCAGTTACACCTGGGTAGGCGTATCTTAGAAGCACCAGTTGAGTACGTTAGTCAATGTTTTTATGTATGTATATATTTTATCCGTTTTAAAGTATCATATGGCTAAGAAACCATATCAATGCTTTTACAGTATTATTTTATAATACTCCTTTTACTGTACGCACTTTATTTCATGATAAGTATTGCAATTGTGGCAATTCATTTCTCTTGCATGAGAAAGAAGACTGCTCAATAAATAACACCTTTTTATTGAAAACACCCGTCTCTCTATTTCTCTGCACTCTGGTGAAACTAAGTATGCACGATTGACTGAGTGAAATAGTTGTCTATTGTTTTCACACGACTCTAGAGATATACTCTTTATTCTGAGGGAGCAAAGTTGTCATGTTTATGCGGTTGTCAGAAGCTAATCCCTTCTTGTCTAAATCAGGAGAGTTAACTCTTTCCTGAACGATCGAGAAAGTTTCTAGTGACCTCTGAGCTAGCTGGCAAAACTAATTAAGTCTAATATAGTCAGTAGAGACCTAGATGACCTCAGTCCTACGTCTACACTGCTGTTTATATTATTCCAATGCGCAGAGCCTATTGGGAATATAGGAACTACACTACATGGCGCCCAACATTTGGCAAGGCGATAATCTAACGCAAGACATTACAGTAACTCAGTCGTGCTTTTTCACACAGACCCTTTTTCCCGTAAAAACTCCAATAGACGTCTGGAGTGGGTAAAAGGTTAATATCCGCCGGAACTTGGTAGGAAGAGATTCCTATGTATTAGTTTTTGGTTTAGTCAACGTTGAAGGATACAGTGTTCCAAAATATTGTGCACTTAATCTTTGTTTCCCTTGAAACTTGCTCTGCAAAGCAAAAATAACTTTCTGTCAGTAAAATGCCGGAAGGTGACAAATAAAGAGATGCTTTAGCAGCTCAACTCCTAGCCGATGACACAAGTCTCCGAGAAGAAGACCCGAATGCTATAATCATTCCGGTAAATGTAAGAAGAACTATAACTCTTAAACTTATAGAAAATGGACTATCACCGAGAGGTGGTACCGTCATATTCGTGGTAGAGGCCCATGAATATCGGCAGACAGAGGTATTCTATTCATGGATACATTTTCCAGCAGCACACGCTGTAACACAAGATTTCCAATATTACAAAACAGAGGAACGCCCGGATGAATACGCTCCTTTCGAGGACGTTGAAATCCCACTAACTTACCAAGAGCACCTGCTCTGGTTTAATGGCGCCCTAAAACATCAAAATCACATCATCAGGCTCGGTCCACTAGGTAGACCAGGAGCCACGTGACCGGTTCTAGCCAACTACACACCACATCCCGACATTGAAAAGATGTCAAACAGAGAACTATTAGCTCAGCTAAAACAACTCATTTAAATACATAGACAATTGGTCAAGTTCAAGTTCGAGCATTTATAGAGCGCACTACTCACCCAGAGGGTCTCAAGGCGCTTGGGAATGTGAAAATTATTTGTCGAATAGCCAGGTTTTAAGTTCTTTTCTGAAGGAGATGTGGTTTTGGGTAAGGCGGAGGTGAGTGGGGAGTGAGTTCCAAGTCTTGGCTGCCAGGAAGGAGAAGGATCTTCCTCCCATGGTGGATTTCCGGATGCGCGGGACTGCGGCGAGGGCTTGATTGGACGATCTAAGTTGGCGGGTGGGTTTGTAGAAGGACAGTCGAGTGTTGAGGCATTCGGGTCCTAAATTGTAGAGGGCCTTGTGTGCGTGGGTGAGAAGACGGAATGTAATTCTTTTGTTGACGGGAAGCCAGTGGAGGTCTTTTAGGTGTCCGGTGATGTGATCTTGGCGAGGGATGTCTAATATGAGTCTCGCTGATGCGTTGGAGTTTTTTCTGTAATTTTGCTGTGATTCCGGCGTATAATGTATTACCATAATCCAGTCGACTTGTGACCAGTGCGTGGGTGACGGTCTTTCTTGTCTCGAAGGGGATCCAGCGGAAGATCTTTTGGAGAATGCGAAGTACGTTGAAGCAGGAGGAAGAGACTGCGTTGACTTGTCTGGACATCGAGAGAGAGGAGTCTAGGATGAAGCCAAGGTTACGTGCATGGTCTGTGGGTGTGGGTGCTGTGCCCAGAGCGGAAGGCCACCAAGATTCGTCCAAGGCAGAGGGGGAAGATCCTAGTATGAGCACCTCCGTTTTGTCTGAGTTGAGTTTTAGGCGGCTGTGTTTCATCCATTCGGCTACTTGTTTCATGCCTTCGTGCAGATTGGTTTTGGCGGTGTTGGGGTCTTTGGTGAGGGAAAGGATCAGCTGGGTGTCGTCGGCGTAGGAGATGATGTTAAGGTTGTGTTGGCGCGCGATGGATGCGAGTGGGCTCATGTAGACGTTGAAGAGGGTGGGACAGAGTGAGGATCCTTGTGGGACTCCGCAGATGACTTTGGTGGCCTCTGAGTTGAATGGGGGAAGTCGGACTCTCTGAGTTCTCCCAGCGAGGAATGAGATGATCCAGTCCAGGGCTTTGCCTTGAATGCCGATGTTGCTGAGGCGTTGTATGAGGGTGCTGTGGCAGACTGTGTCGAAAGCGGCAGAGAGGTCGAGAAGAATGAGGGCCACTGTTTCTCCGTTGTCCAGTAGGGTTCTGATGTCGTCAGTTGCTGCGATGAGGGCGGTTTCGGTGCTGTGTTTGGCCCGGAATTCGGACTGAGAGGGGTCGAGGGAGTTGTTGGATTCAAGGAAGGCGGCGAGCTGGCTGTTGACGGCTTTCTCAATGACTTTGGCCGGGAATGGGAGGAGGGCTATGAGTCGGTAGTTTTTAAGTTCAGAGGGGTCTGCTGTGGGTTTCTTCAAAAGGGCGCTGAGTTCGGCATGTTTCCAGCTTTCTGGGAAGGTGGCAGAGTTGAGCGAGCAGTTGATGACATCACCGAGATGGGGTGCGATGATGGAGTCGGCTTTGTTGAAGATGTGGTGGGGGCAGGGGTCAGTTGGCGAGCCAGAGTGGATTGAGTTCATTAGGCGGATGGTGTCTTCAGTGGTGATTGCGTTCCAGGCGTTAAGGATGTTAGTTGGTGGAGTAGGATCTGAGGGGGGTGGGGAGTGTTGATCGCTGGAAGTATTCTCGAAGATGTTGTGGATGTCGGCAATTTTGTTATAGAAGAAGGAGGATAACGCATCGCAGAGGTCTTGGGAGGGAGTGATGTCGTTAGATGCTGCGGTGGGGTTGGTGAATTCTTTGACGATGTTGAAAAGTTCATTGCTATTGTGAGAGTTGTTGTCAAGACGCTCCTTGAATGCTGATTTCTTGGTTGAGCGAATCAGTTGGTGGTGTTTGCGGGTGGCAGCCTTGAGGGTGGCCAAGTTGTCATTGGTAGGGTTTTTTCTCCATGTTTTCTCCAGGGTGCGGCGAAGCTTCTTGGATTTTTTTAGGTCATCATTGAACCAGGGGGCCTTTTTGCTGGCTGATTTGATCTGGTGCTTTTTCAAGGGTGCTAGTTCGTCCGCACTGTGGGTGATCCATTGCTTGAGAATGGTGGCCGCTTGGTTAGGGTCCAGTGAGAGGGTGGGAGGGTTTTGGTTGAGTGAGGCGAGGAGTTGGTCGGAGGTGATTTTGTTCCAGTTTCTCCGAGGGATAGGTTGTGGGCGGTTGTGGGTCAGGGTGGTTTTGTAGCTGAAGTGTACACAGCTGTGGTCCGTCCAATGGAGAGCTGTGGTGCGGTCGAAGGAGATGTGTTTGCTGGAGGTGAAGATAGGGTCGAGCGTGTGTCCGGCTATATGGGTGGGGGTATCAACAAGTTGTTTGAGTCCGAGGTTGTTCAGGTTGTCCAGAAGGGTGGTGGTGTTGCTGTCATGTTTGTTTTCAAGGTGGTAGTTGAGGTCTCCTAAAAGAATGTAGTTCTCTGAGGCGAGGGCATGTGGGGTGATGAATTCTGTGATGTAGTCGCTGAATTGAGTGCGGGTACCTGGAGGCCTATAGATGAGGGTGCCTCTAAGTGTGGTCCTATGGTCGGTGTGGTTCTGAAAGTGGAGGTGTTCGGCGGTTGTGAGATTGTCGTCGGAGCTAGTCGTGATTTTGATGGTGTTCCTAGGAATGATGGCGATGCCTCCGCCTGTCTGAATGGTGCGGTCTTTACGGATAATCTTGTAAGCGTCCGGTATGGCTATGGCGATGTCGGGTGCTGAAGATGTATTCATCCATGTTTCTGTGAGGAAGGCGATGTCCGGTGATAGTGTCTAGTAGGTCCCAGAGTTCAGTTGCGTGTCTGTGGACTGAGCGGGTGTTAAGCAGGATGCATTTCAGGCGGTCTGAGTCTGTGCTTTGTACGGAGGTAGTGGATTTTATGATGGTCCTGGAGCAATTGAACTTGCAGGAGAGGCAGGCGAAAGGGCCGTGGGTACGTCCAGGGGTGGCAGAGCAACAAGGAGGTGTGCGTCCGGGGTTGAGGGCGAGGAGAGTTGCGGCATCATATGTGACTCTAGTGGGTTGGGAGTGGCGGGGACCAGGGGGACCGGCGCTGGGCGCGGTCCAGGCGCGGACGGGCGTAGACGGGCTTACCTTTGGCGCGCATGAGGCGCGAACGCTGCGCGTGATTGCATCTGTCATAAATGGATAGTGGAGGGGGGCGGAGCGTGGGAGGGGCCGCTGGGAGGCGGGAGCGGGGACGAGACAATGGGCAACAAGTAAACACAAACAAAATGGCAGAGAGGTAGCGTGATCGGAGCAGGGGCACCTTCGGGCTGAGAGCGGAGCTCAATTAGCACACCAAACCAAAGTTAAATCAATTCCTGTGCTTAGTGAATAACGCAATGCAGGGCCAACGTGCAGGATTCAAACAAAATAAAAAGTTAAATCGCAACGATACCAGGCGCTATGAAGTCGAAGCGCTCTGAGTTCTAGGCGCTGTAGGGGGCGTTCGGGATCTCGGTCAGGCAGGCGGAGTGGTCAGCACGCGGGGAAAAGCGTCTCTAAGCAAGCAGTGAGCTGGGGGAGCGACCGCTATGGAGCAAGTCCAGGCGGTCACAGAGGGAAGGAGGACAGGACTCAGAAGCAATACTCGTGTGTGGGAGGGGCCGCTGGGAGGCGGGAGCGGGGACGAGACAATGGGCAACAAGTAAACACAAACAAAATGGCAGAGAGGTAGCGTGATCGGAGCAGGGGCACCTTCGGGCTGAGAGCGGAGCTCAATTAGCACACCAAACCAAAGTTAACACAATTCCTGTGCTTAGTGAATAACGCAATGCAGGGCCAACGTGCAGGATTCAAACAAAATAAAAAGTTAAATCGCAATGATACCAGGCGCTATGAAGTCGAAGCGCTCTGAGTTCTAGGTGCTGTAGGGAGTGTTCGGGATCTCGGTCAGGCAGGCGGAGTGGTCAGCACGCGGGAAAAAGCGTCTCTAAGCAAGCAGTGAGCTGGGGGAGCGATCGCTATGGAGCAAGTCCAGACGGTCACAGAGGGAAGGAGGACGGGACTCAGAAGCAATACTCATGTGTGGGAGGGGCCGCTGGGAGGCGGGAGCGGGGACGAGACAATGGGCAACAAGTAAACACAAACAAAATGGCAGAGAGGTAGCGTGATCGGAGCAGGGGAACCTTCGGGCTGAGAGCGGAGCTCAATTAGCACACCAAACCAAAGTTAACACAATTCCTGTGCTTAGTGAATAACGCAATGCAGGGCCAACGTGCAGGATTCAAACAAAATAAAAAGGTAAATCGCAACGATACCAGGCGCTAAGAAGTCGAAGCGCTCTGAGCAAACAGCGAGCTGGGGGAGCGACCGCTATGGAGCAAGTCCAATATGTCATGCAGACTTCAACAGTCCAACCAGCAATAAAAATTCCACAGACCACCCCTCACCAGGGGAACACAAATAAAATCACACCACAGAATATACAATCAGCCATTGGCAAAATACCCGCAAAACGGGAACAAATTCATTCTGGTTATCCCAGAAAATCACTCAAATAGAGGCGGTATTTCCGGATACTACACCTCATGAGAAACACAGAATTCTGACTATCTGTCTTCCAATGGGGATCGCACCAAATGTGGAGGACTGTGACACTTGGGGCACAGTCTTTGCTTCAATTTACACAAAAACACATGGTGTTTCGTCCATGGCGGTTATAACAGACGTACTAAGACAGATTCAAAATGAATACAGTCCAGAACCTGCTTTAACTCTGGGTATGAAATTACTGAAAGACTTCAAGCAGGTCTCGGCTATATTATTAGCCAACATAAAAGGGGAAGCAGCATCTGTGGCGATCCGCCAGAAATTGAAAGAAACAGATATAGCAGAACCACCTTTTGAACTTGCCAGAATCATAGAAAAATCCTATGAAGAACTAGGTAGAGGTAGTTTGGGTGGGAAACCAGTAAAACCCCAACTACTTGAAAATCCTGAAAAAACATTTATTAAAAATAATCTCAACACTCCAAAAAAGAGTTGGGAGGGTAATAAACAATCCACTCCCAGAGAAAAATGATTCCAGTACAGAGGAAGGTCTCCTCAATGGAGAGAACGATCTCCAGAACGAGGTGGCAAGTCTCCCCAGAGGGACCCCTTTGAGAAAAGATACAACCTTAGAGATAGGGATAAATTGAGAAAACCTGACACATATCAAGATATTGATATACGTCCCTCTCGATCTTTTCAGACTTCCTCACAGAAATCGGAAAGAAGAGGACGGTCAGAACACAAGGAAGAGCACGTCAAGTCCAAAGACAAGGAACCTGCTCATCAAAGTAAAAAATTACAATTTCCAAAGAAGAAGGTAGCTAGTATTAAAATAAAACATGCCGAGGATTCTGAGGACACAACTGAAAAACAGAGAGTGGGCCCAGACAATGCTAGACAGCGCAGCAGAAGTAACCATAGCTCGCAAGATCTTGACGAATCTTCTGGAGACAGTGGACACGAATGAATACATTCAAGTGGAAACTGCAGACACCAGAGTTAGCAAACCCCATAAATTATATGAAATAACATTACGTATAGAGGGGGACAAGACTAGGAAAGTAAGGGGTCTCTTTTGGGATAACCTTTCGAAAGGCTATGACATCCTGTTAGCTGAGAAAGACTGACCACCAGAGTTTGTCAGGGAGTGCCCTCATGGCGAAGAAATGATTATGCCTGCCTTCTCAAATCATATTCCAATTCATAAAAAATACACATTTGCTAGAAAATGGGCATTGGCCCAAGCTCCTGCATTATATAAAAATCATGTAGGATGGGATGAGGATTCTCCTCCTCACAAAATCCAGTTAAAAAATCAACCCACTGCACAAAGGCAGTACCCAGTTAAACAAGAAGCTAAAAAGCAAGTCAGGGAGATCTTAGATCAACTTGAATATCAGGGGGTGATTGAAACATGCACCTCACAAATGAACAATCCTTTGTTTCCTGTCTCCAAGCCAGACGATTCATATCGTCTAGTTTTGGACTACAGACCCCTAAACTCCTGCTGCAAAACATTTGCAGTACAAAACTCACACAGTGCAGCACTAATGAATAGCATTTTGCGTAAAAAGTATAAAACGACATTAGATATCTCTAATGGATTCTTTTGTCAAAACATTGCACCTGAAAGCAGGTATTTGACCACTTTCTCAAAAATGGGGTCGCAAAAACAATTCTGTCGACTCCCACAGGGGTTCAAGAATAGCCCAGGATTATTCTCAGCAAGAGTAACAAAGTTACTACAAATATATGATGATGAGGTATTATCATATGTCGATGACATCTATCTCACAGATGATGACCTGGAGACTCACTTGAAAAGAGTGAACACCATAATACTTGGGTTCGCAGCTGAAGGGTACAAATTCAACTTTAAGAAGTCACGAATTGCCCATCTAACTGTCCTGTTTTTAGGATATGAATTATCAAGTGAAGGCAAAAGCCTAGCAGACAATTTCTTAGAGAAATGTGCTGTACTCCAAGCTCCAAAAACGCTGAAGAATTTACAATCAATACTAGGTTTCCTGAATTTCAGAAGAACATACATTCTAAATTATGCAGAGAGGGTTAAACCTCTCTATGAATTAATAAAACCTGATTTCAAACCAATCAATTGGACTCACACACAGAAATTTTAAGATCATTACAAACAGACATGTTAACTAAAACAAAACTGCAAACACGCATAAACATACGCAACCTTGTAATCCGAGTCATCCCAGGAAGATGCTGATTCACGTACCTAACCTCTAATGAGGGCGAAACGGTACCAATAGCTTACAAATCACATTTGTACACACAAGCTGATATGAAATTCAGTTCTACTGAAAAACTTCTAATAGCGGCTCAAACTGCTGTAGCAAAAGAAAGAACCCAGGCCCAAGGCAGGAAGATATCTGTTTTAACAGCAGAATCAGCCCTTGAGGCATTACCAAGCCCACGCAATCTAAATGCAGTGGCATTGGATCCAAAATGGATACAATGGGAAAATTCTCTTGCTGCAGAAGACGTGAAGCACTGTTTTGACCTGAAAATGAAAAAACGAGAAAATCTAGAATATGAATAAGAATATCCTCTGCCATTCGAAATTCTGCCTCTCGAACAGTACACATGTGTAATCTACATGGACAGATTTGCACAACACTACGATGTAGCGAAAAAATCCTACAACGCAGCATGTGCGATTGTTAAAGGTCGCTGGCGCTTAGGTAAATTCAGACCAATAATCACAAAAACTGAATCACTCAGAAACTGTACAGCTCAGCGAGCTGAAATAAGATCTTTAAAGATGGCGCTAGAAAATGCCGATTGTGAATTCCCGACACTAATAGTGTGCGATTCGCATTACTGCGTCAAATCTTACAATAATGACATGCAGACATGGATCAAAAACGGTTACAAAGATGACACAGGTGCCACAATAAAGCATAAAAAGCTCTGGGAACAAGTAGTTCCTTTGCAGAAAGAACTACAAAAGACTCACGTGATACATACACTGAGTCATCAACGTGATGGCGTTCACGTTGCAGGGAATTCATTGGCTAACAGAGTCACAGGGGAAGCAGTTCAAACGGCTTCCGTAGCCACAAAAAAGCGTTCTAAAAAACACATAGACGGAGAAACCATGCTAGCGGTAAAAGCCTCATTAAAAGGCGACTACGCAGCATTACCTCTCGGCTATCCACTCAATAATACATACATAATTGATGCAAACTCCGTTCCTTTTGCTCAAATCCCTGGAGTTGGGGATAGAGTAATTCCAAACACGAACCGGAGAGTCTTATTATTAGCAGACGCACATATGGGAGAGGGTCTAAGGCACCAAGAGATCGTGAAATCTCGAAAAGAATTACAATCAGAATACTGGTGGCCGGGGATGAGCCTGCAAAATTACAAATTTGCAAAGGATTGTCCAGACTGCAACCGAGATCCCAGTCGTGAACCGGACCAGACTACTACCAGGACACCTCTGTTAGAAAGCACAAGGCTATCTATGCGCAAAAATCCAGCAGGAGAAATGCGATCCCATAAATATTAAGACTAGATACACTTAAAATGCAGACACCAGTGCTCAGCTGACGCCGGAGGTTTTATAAAAGATTTGCGAGTCTTTATCGGCACATACGAAATTGGCATGCTACATTCTGACCAGGGTCCTGCGTTTAGCTCTCGAGCCTACAAAGAGGCCATGACAAGCATGGGCATTGCATTGCGGTACTCTTCTCCCTTCCATCCTGAGGGAAATGCGGTAGTGGAAAGAAAAAAACGGGACATAAAGCAATCTATAACGACGAGGGTATTACGTTCGGGTGATGGGTGGGTCAAACATTTAACAAGTGTCAAACGTAGTCTTAACAATCTGCCAGGAAATTCTCCAAAAGGTCTCACTCCCTACGAACTATTGTTCGGTACTAGAATGGACATTCAGGACTTAGATAGTCACACTTCAGTGGTAGAAGAAAAAGCTTTTGATATCAAATACCGTTTGGCTGTTTTACAGGACTTAAATGAAACAAGAAGAAGTCTTAGTAACACAAAATTAAAGCCAACAGCCACTGAAGAGAAACCACCTGTCCCAGCAAGACCTGTCTGGATTCTAAAGATTGGGGATCTAGTCAGAGAGAAGATCGCGGTGAAGAAGGAATTTGGGCCTTCTTACAGAAAAGCAGTACCTGTCTTAGCTGTCAGCGGAACAAGATCAGTTGTACTACCGCCCCTTGCTGGTAAAAAGGAGAACCGAGTTGTATCCATCGACCTGGTAAAACCACAATCATGTGGCCAATAATAAGTAGTAGGCCCAGTGGACTCCCAAGAAATAGCAGAAGACCAAATCTTGCTACAATCCAAGAGGTTCAAACTGAGAGACTAATCACATTTGATAAAACTGCAGTAAATAAAAAAGGACTATGCAACAAAGCCATGGAACTTGTGCCTCTTGAAACCCAAATTGCAACAGTTCGTCAAGAAACACATGTCTACAACGATGTAGCCTCAGACTATGCTAATAAAAAAAAAAAAAATGCAAAGACTAATGAAAATTCTGAAGCAATTCCAACAATTGACAGAACTGCATCTGGCTACTTCATCAATTTCGATGACTTTTCGGACGATCCAAGCGAGCATGAAGAAACGCCAGCAACAAAAACTTTCAAGGAAAAATTGACTGAACTTTTTCACCAACTAAAAGAAACTTATCTGATTTCACCATGGATTGAATTTTGGATTGTGTTAGGTGTACTTTTCCTCCTGCTTTGGCTCATCATGGTTTTATGTTTGGGTAGATTTATTGATGGAAAATATAGTACAATGGACACAGAAAGTCAGAAGATCAACTTGGTCCTAAAACCTCACAGATCCTCTTACATCGAGAAAAGAGAACTGTTATCAGTCAACATCACAGCCAATCCAATACCCGGTGGGGTAGCATGGGACAAAACGGATTATGAAATCTATGGCCCGATTGAGCTCTTGAAATATCCACACCAATTTAAGGTTTCCTTAAGTGACTTTGTGACACCAAGTACTTTCTCTGATGATTGGGACTTTGAAAATATTAATAATATGATGTCAGATTTAGTAATGTCAGCTAAATTCACAGAACATGATTATTTGCAGGGTACATCTAATTATGAAGAAATGTACTGTTATAATGTCATCATTATTTGCATAAATCTGCTCAACCTAGGAATGTTTTAAATTATAATCAATGGGAACATTGTCCAACACCGCCAAAAGGCAGTTCGAAAACATTTTCAAATTCACATACTTCTCAGGGTTTAACAGAGATCCAGAAACGTTTTATTTTAAAATGTTAATAAGACAGGAATGAAAACAATGTTGACAAATACTAAATTGATTTATTCTGAAAAATGTTATGATAAAATGAATACATTTGGTTTTGAATTTTGGAAACACAACATTGAAACAAAAACCATCTGGGGTTCAAAAGACTGGCAGGTACAAGGTCTAGAAGCATTATTTAGAGCCTGCATGATCCCAGAACAGATAATATTCCTGAATGACACAATTCAGCAAACAACCTGTCTTGGCCTAGCCAAGATAAAAGACTTACACAAACCGTCTATTCCGAAGCCCATACCTGATAGTAATAGCACTAAAGATGTGGAGAAAGACGTATCCCATATTTTACACCAACACAGAACAAATCCTGATTGGAAAAAATGGTTGATCTGGCCCACAGACACAAATAACTGTCAAGATAGAATCCTGAACAAAACACAGGGGTTTAAACAGACCAGGCCAGACCTTAGATACTCCCAGAGACAACATCCAGGGATAGTTACAACATACAGTGTAGGGAAACTCTGCCTCGAATGGCTACAGAAATCCACACTGGCTGAAATTAAGCAACACTTGACTTTACTTAAAGACGGTGCTGACTTGCGTGATTTCATACTGGGACCACGCAAACAGTGTCAAAAACGTTTCATATACACCGGCATATTCGTTGCTTACAACGAAGCTTGGAAAGTAACACAAATTGAAACAGCTGAAAAAATACGAGAAATTGATTGTATAAATTTGGAAAAATCACTTTTTGTAGTGGATAATGGGTTAACGACTCTGTACTCCAGAATATATTCACTGGACAGCATTGTATCATCTGCTATTGATATAATAGAGCAGGACTTACTAATGTTACAACATGGTCAGTCTCAATTACGTTCTATTGTACAGCTAGGCTGGACGTTGCAAAACCTGCGTTCAGGCTACGTGCCATGGCGTTTAATCAACACAACGTCATTATTCTCTATCTTTAACCTTACTGATAAACAAATCAGTTTGGCATAAAAAGGAGCAGACTATACGATTCTGAGCATTGAAAAACTTGAGAGATTACCATTGACAATGTCAGAGAGACCTGTCATTGAATGGATAATACATGAAACGCTTACAATCCCAATAACAACTTTCCAGTTTAAGTATTGCCAAAAATATATACCAGCAGGCCTGTATGAAAGGTTGGGTAAAGGATACATCAAGTCAACATGGAATTTACCTTATACACACAAATATTATAGTGAAGGGAAAAAAGAGGTATTTCTTAGTGGTAACAATTGTAAAAAATCACTAAGCGGTACACTCCTGTGTCAAGGTATTAACTTGCATGGAGCCTGCGAAGGGTCTTCAAATAACCTTTCATGTCACCTGCACGGCACTCCTGCAACACAGATAGAGCCATTTTTTAGACAGCTTTCCAACGGCAGTTATGTTCTAATAAGTGACCACAGCTGTTGTGGCATGGTGCCAGGATAAGCCTATCTCGTGAGCATTAGTTCCATGGTCCCTTGCTGTATGCAAGTATTGTATCCAAACAGCAATCCAGACATGGAGGCGGCAATATGGCCTTCTTTGTATATCTCTTCTATTCGAATTGATACTTTAAGCAGAATGAAGTCTATTCTTTTACAGACAACTGTGCCTTTAACCTCGTCCAAAGGGATGTATGACGGTACCACGCGTTCTTTTACAACGCGTACCGTTACAACGCTACTTTTACCACGCAAGTCGTTACCACGACTTGCGTGGAGGGGTGCTGGATAGTAAATTTTTTAATTTACTATTCCAACTCCAGTCCCCGTGGACTCTAGGGAAGGAGTTGGATAGTAAATTAAACAATTTACTATCCTGGAGCGCCCCCCAAAGTAGCGTGGTAACGGTACCGCGTTGTAAAAAATGCGTGGTAACCGTTGCATACCCGTCCAAAGAGACGTATGATCTGCAAGTTGCAATGACAGCAGCAGAGATACATTCCCTATTATCAACAAATTGCCCCATGCATTTCGTAGAAATGTTAGGTCAAATCTTAAACATGTCTGATACCAGTGGCATCGCACATGTATTTAAGACAATTTTTTCAGGACTGTTAGCACACTTTGAAACAGTTCTGGCCATTTTCCCGAATTTTGTCCCTTCCTTTTTCGGCGGCCTGCCTCTTCTTTTGGGACTCGTAGTACAAATTTTATTTTTGATCCTTCTGCTCAGATATGGCAAGCCAAGCCACAGACAAAACTCCAGCTACAATGTAAGAAACGATATTAGCAATACGCTACCGAGACCGCATCACTAAAGTGCTCGGATTGGCCAGGCTAAGAGATCTTAGTGCAACCTGGTTTCTTTCATTCAGACCAATCTGGCAAGATTGCATCTTACCTGTGCTTCGATGTCTGCTATGCGGAGAAGAAAGCGTGTTGGACGTCTGTCTTACACTACCATCAGCAGTACCAATGGATATCGATACTTTGCTAGGTCCGGTAACGACTCATGCAACGTATTGTCCCCAGCAGCTACCTATTCTGATGACGGCATTCGTTGAGACTTCACCACTACGAGTAGGTGGCGGTGAAGTACGAGAGGAAAGCAGCACCAAACAGGTACAACCTTATGTTAGCATTTCTGATCCCGACATCGATGATAGCAATCATTCTCACATATGCACAATTTCAGCATTTTCAAACCTGGTCGAACTTTCACCTGATGTTGTAGACCAATTTTTTGCAAGCCTGTCTGATATGATGTTCTCCCCTGAACAACAAGACTAACTTTTTAAAACAACAAGCACACAGCGTTCTCTGAACTCTGAATTTGGCCTTCAATTGTGATAAACAACGCCACTGAAAACATTTGGAACTATTTTTTCCCCTGAAAACAAAATTATTTTTTCCACTTCCAAAATATTTACCTTTTTTGGCACACAGTAATCTGCTTAAAGTAGAACTATTCTTAGAGAACAGAGCTTCTATTTTTAGAGACACTAGAGACAATATTTTACATCAGCCTCTAGCACATGTACAGTATTGTATAAATAGGTGATGAAATGGTCTCGACCTTCTTTTCTGTATTCAGAGCCATTTCATGTGTAATTTTCGCAATTCATTCAGCTAATATATATATGCATTTAACTGAATGATACCACTGCTTGAAAAACGTACAGTACCAATACTCATTTTTCGTGTTTTCACCATATACCATTTCAAACGCGATTTTTTTATTTTGGGGTGGGTTGTTAAACACACATGCATCGTTATATGTTTAATATTGCTTAGTTTTTAATAATGATGGACATTAATACGTGGAGTGGGTGTTGTGTTTCTATCTAGGACCCTAATTCGATATTCCCGATGTATGCCCTGATGTGGTTATAATAAATAGTATCCTTAGAAAGGCATAAGAATCATATCCATATTTAGTAATAGCCCATGCAGTCCAAATACGGCAAGGCTACTCCCCTAGACTCCTAGAAAGTACAACACATTCTTTAAACAAACCAAGCCTCCAGCAGTCCGGGAATTTCCTCCCTCCCAGCGTTCCCCCAGGTCTCCTGATAAAAATGGTACCTCACTTGCGTGGGTAGGCATAGTGGCTGCAACAGGAAAAGGCCCAAATCGTACGGTGGAGCCTTAAAAATAACCTATAGCAAAACTACCTTATTTGGGGGGGCACCTGAGTTTTTGGCCCGGGGCTCGGCAGCCAACTTGGGAAACTACCAAACCCAAACAGTTCTGAAAACTAGATACCCGGGGGAGTCCAGCGAGGTATGGCATGCGTGGGTTGCCCAACGTTTTCCTTCCCAGAATTCACTGCAAACCTTAAAATTAGGTTAAAAAACACTTTTCCATACATTCTTGCGTGGGATCTCCGTGCCGGCACAAATGTCCTACCATCCAGCGTTCCCCTTGTTCTCCAGAGTAAAATGATACCTCACTTGTTTCGGTGGGCCAAAGCAGAACATGCCAAAAATGTATATTTAAGAAATTGTAGCCTTCGGGATTGGCAAAAAAAGCACAGAGAATTCTACTTGTTTGGGGTCATCCTAGTCAAAGGCCTTTGGCTCACCCACACAGGTGAGGTATAATTTTACTTGGGAGAACAAGGGGAACGCTGGGTGGTAGGATATTTGTGCCGGCACGGAGATCCCACGCAAAAATGTATGGAAAAGTGTTTGTTTTATCTAATTATAAGGTTTGCAGGGAATTCTAGGTAGGAAAACGTTGGGCAACCCACGCATGCCATACCTCCCTGGACTCCCCAGGGTGACTAGTTTTCAGAACTGTTTGGCTGTGGTAGTTTCCAAAGATGGCCGCTAAGCCCCGGGCCAAAAACTCAGATGCCCCCCAAAAAATAAGGTCGTTTTGCTAAAGGTAATTTTGAAGTCTCCACCGTCCATTTTGGGCCTTTTCCTGTTGAAGCCACTATGCCTACCCACGCAAGTGAGGTACCATTTTTATTGGGAGAGCTGGGGGAACGCTGGGTGGGAGGAAATTTGTGTGAGCCCAGTGATGCCACGCTTTCCCACACAAAAATGTGTGAAAAATCAGATTTTGTCAGCTAAAATTGAGGTTTGCAAGGGATTTTGGGTAAAGGAACAAAAAAAAACAGTTTTTTCACACATTTCTGTGTGGGAAAGCGTGGCATCACTGGGCTCACACAAATTTACTCTCACGTAGCGTTCCCCCAGGTCTCCCGATAAAAATGGTACCTCATTTGCCTGGGTAGGCATAGTGGCTGCAACAGGATAAGGCCCAAATCGTACGGTGGAGACTTAAAAATAACCTATAGCACAACTACCTTATTTTTTTTGGGGGGGGCACCTGAGTTTTGGGCCTGAGGCTCGGCAGCCAACTTTGTAAACTACCAAACCCAAACAGTTCTGAAAACTAGACACCTGGGGGAGTCCAGCGAGGTATGGCATGCGTGTGTTGCGCAACATTTCTCTACCCAGAATTCACTGCAAACCTTAAAATTAGGTTAAAAAAACACTTTTCCATACATTCTTGCATGGGATCTCTGTACCGGCACAAATGTCCTACCACCCAGCGTTCCCCTTGTTCTCCCGAGTAAAGTGATACCTCACATGTGTGGGTGGGCCAAAGGCCTGTGACTAGGATGACCCCAAAACAGTAGAATTATCTGTGCTTTCTTGTAAATACCGAATTCTACAATTTTTTAAAAATACATTTTTGGGCTGTTCTGCTTTGGCCCACCTACACAAGTGACCTATCATTTTACTCGGGAAAACAAGGGGAACACTGGGTGGTAGGACATGTGTGCCGGCACGGAGAACCCACGCAAAAATATTTGAAAAAGTGTTTTTTAACCTAATTTTATGGTTTGCAGGGAATTCTGGGTAGGAAAATGTTGGGGGACCCACGCATGCCATACCTCTTTGGACTCCCCCGGGTGTCTAGTTTTCAGAACTGTTTGGGTTTGGTACTCTCACAGGATGGCCACAAAGCCCGGGGCAAAAAACTCAGGTGACCCCCCCACAAAATAAGGTAGATTTGCTGTAGGTAATTTTTAAGTCTCCACCGTACGATTTGGGCCTTTTCCAGTTGCAGCCCCTATGCCAACCCATGCAAGTGAGGAACCATTTTCAACGGGAGACCTGGCCAGCCAAGCACTACTCCGCCCACACCGCCAGCCAAGCGCCAGCCTACGCACACCACCATCACATTTTGAATTTTTTTTAACAAAACAAAAAAAATAATTGCAAATAGATAAAAATCTAGTAACACAAAATCTGTAACTAAATACATTGCACAAATGCCAACCTTAAAAAAGAATACAAATTATTTAAAAAACACAGACCAGGCAGTACATTTTAGCACTCATGGATACTCCCAAAAATAATTTTGTGTGTGGTAAGCTCTATAACAAGCAGGCACACACAGCCCAGGGTTAGAAGGACACCCAGGGCAGTAAAGACGAGTCTCCTTCCACAAACCTCTTTGCCAACAGACTCTACATCTCCTAGTGGGAAAGTCTTTTGTAGATGTGGGAGGAATGTAATCAGGAAAGTGGCGATCTTTCAATCGAGCCACAACCTCCACCACTCCAAATCTAGGAACACTTTCTTGCTCCACAACAAGAAGGCTAGATATCACAGATTGCTGAAACTGAAGAAATTTCAAGTTTGACCCAGGAGAACACTCCTTGAACACAATAAAAGCATTGAAAGATGGTAAGTTGAAAACATGGATGGCCAACTTCTTATGCCAAACATAAGCCTTCTGAATAGCAGTGTAAGGTTCCAACCTCTGATCTACTCTGTCAACAACACCCATGTGCTTATTGTAGTCCAGAATGCACACAGGTTTGTGCACTTCAGCAACCTGACCCCAAACTGGCATAGGTGAAGTACTCTCATCATGGATGGTAGTCAGCATGTACACATCCCTCCTGTCCACAAATTTTGCAGCTAGTAGTTCGCAACAACGTAAGGAACTGCACTGACCCCTCTGAAGTTTCTTGCAAACAAGCTCCTTTGGAAAACCTTTGCGGTTAGAGCGGATTGTGCCACATGCAAAAGTGTCCACTTTAAACAATTCCTTAAACAATTGCACAGCCGTGTAGAAGTTATCAAGGTACAAATGGTGGCCTCTGTTGAACAGTCTTCTAGCAAGATCCCACACAATTTTCTCTGACACTCCAAAAGTGGACGGACAACCAGGGGGGTCAATAGTGGAATCTCTACCAGTGTACACACGAAAATTAAAAACATACCCTGTCTTACTCTCAGACAACATATACAGTTTAATTCCATAGCGTGCCCTCTTGCTAGGGATGTACTGCCTAAAAACCAAACGACCCATGAACAAAACCAAAGACTCAACAATAGAATTTTTTTCCAAGGAATGTAAATCTCTGAAAATCGATCAACGAAGTGATCAAGAACAGGCCGAATCTTAAAAAGACGGTCACAGTCAGGGTGACTACGTGGCAACGCCAAAGAATTATCCACAAAATGCAACATGCGTAGCAAAAGTAAATACCGATCACGAGTCATAACAGCTGGAAATATGGCTGTTGCCATCAAGGGACTGGTAGACCAATATGAAGCCAGGTTCGGCTTCTTTAACAAACCCATCAATAAAGTCAATCCCAAAAACTTCTTCAGCTCTTCCAGATTTGTGGGAGTCCACCGGGTAGCTCTAGAGTTGGGCCTAAGTTTGTCACTGTTGACCCTCAAAAACTGCTCAGCATACAAATTAGTCTGCTCAACAATCTTACCCAAAAACACATCATCCATAAATAACTGAAAATACTGTATAGGCAAAATGTTTTTACAATCCACTCTACACCCTGCATCACCAATAAAGGCAGGCAAGACCGGCTGCACCATGTTAGGATCAACCCAGAGTCCAACACTTCCAGTAGGAAGACTAGCAGCCTCAGGCTGCAATCCAGATGCCTCTTGCACCATCGGCACAGCAGTGTCCTCCTCTAAAACAGGCTCTTCATCTGCACTGAGAGTACCTTCATCATCCGTTGATTCCATGTGGAGAGAAAACTCACTGCCAGAATCTTCCCCTCCCTCCTCTCCCTCAGACACACTGTCAGTGTCATAATCCGGATCAGAGAAGACTCAAGAAGCATACCAACCACCTGCTGAGCAGTCATTCTACGGCTAGCCATAATGATTACTAATAAAAGTAAATTGTCACACAAGTCAACAACAACAATCACTATGTAAAATAAACACTGAACAAAATTCACCTTTAACAAAAATACCTATACACTGCAAAACAAAACCACTCACTTGCCTGAAGCAGCTAAACTCACCACCACGTACTAAGCACAGTATGGATCAACAATATCCCACTAAAAAAGAAAGAGAAAATAAAAATACACATAAGACAATGCAAAACACATCACAAAGAAATTCATGCTCATACCAGTAACTAAATGCCACTATGACACTGCTTACAAACAAAACTTAAATACATTGCAATATTACTCATTTGGAGTACATACAACAAAAATAATTTTTCTTACCTAAAAAATGCAACTACACAAAACTACAGAACAACCACTGTCGAAACTGCAAACAGGAAGCAAAAGCTTTACACTAGATTTAAAAAGAAGAAAAAAAATTAGAATCACATATTCAAAAATTGCACCAGTCCACCTGCCAAGCTAAGGGGTAGGTGGGCCTAACAGTATAAAATCAAAAGGGGAGCAACTCTTGCCCATGAGGCCACCCCCACCAAAACAAAAATTTAAAAAACTCTGGTGTAAAGCGGCTTCTGCCCCCCTTAATTAAATTAAGATGTCCCCCCTCCCGGGTGGCCAACAACTTATAATATATGCCCCCTAAAGGGGAGCGACCCTTGCCCAAGGGGCCGATCCCCAAACCAACAAACATTGCCATTTATCAACAAAAAAAATCCCTGGTGTCTAGTGGGCATTCCTGCTGCACGATCGCACGATCGTGCAGCAGGAATGCTCTAAAGAGGCATCGAGGGAAAGGAAAACCCTTTCCTTTCCCCTGATGCCTCTTTAGTTTTAATCCCTCCCGCCCCAGCCCGCAAACGTACCTTTTTCTCCTCCGACGCGCAGGAAGCAGATGACGCGGGTGGGGGAGGGGCGGGGCGAGGCGAGGCAGGGGAAGGTCTTTCCCTGCCTTCCCCGCAGAAACGAAGTAAATCGGGCACCCGCGGGGGGAGCGCTGACGCTCCCCCTGCGGGTGGGGCTCATGACGAGCTGAGCTCGTCATGAGCACCCGAGCACTGTATGCCGTGACGAGTTGGGCTCGTCATGAGCATACAAGGGGTTAATGTAATCAGACGATATTTTTAAAACTACATTTTTAGCCACCGACCATGAGGGAGGAGGGATTGCACCTTCATATATTTGGTTAAATAATGCAGTCAAATGCTTTTTCAGTTGGGGGCCATATTTTCTATAGAATTCGGAAGAAATAAGATCCATTCCCGTTGTCCTGTCGCCTTCCCGAAGGCTATGCTGGTAAGAGCTAAAAGAATCTCCGCCCATGAAAGTTCTCCTTCTAAGGACTCTCTCTCAGTAGTAGACAGGTTATTTGCAACCACTGTCTGAAGGACTTCCTCGATGGATGATAAAGTATTCCCACTATCTCCGGTATATAGGGCTTGATAGTAAGTTTGAAAAGCACTTCTGATTCCATTTGAGTCTCAGACTAACCCGAGATTAGGATCACAAATTTCTGGCAACTCATTTCTCACCCCTTTCTGTCTAGCTCTGAACGCCAAATGATGTCAGCCTGCTCACTACATTTGTATGTCCTCTCCTTCCAGGCCATATATTTCTCTGCTGCCCTGTTTGCAAAGATTGCATCTATCGTGGCCATGGCTAATATTACCCGAACTTGGGCTTCTTTCAAATCCCCTCTTTGTTGTATCATTCTTATCAAATTCTCCTCAGCTAAAGTTAAGCCATTTTGTTTAATCTGCACATGTTGCCTCTCTGTCTTTGCCCTGTTCAATGTAAATCTAAGCATCTCGCCACTTAAACAGGCCTTAAATGTGTCCCATGCTATATTGAATGCAGTACTATCAATATTTTCTTTAAAATATGTAGGAATCCACTTACTAATATGTGCGCAATAATCTTCATTGGTAAGTAGAGCGCATTCAAAACTCCAAGCATTTCTAGTTATTTCCCCATTCCCTGGATTTGTAAAACCAATGGATTGTGATCAGAGAGAAAACTGGGGGTATCTCTCAATTTTACAAGAAACAAGAAGACAATTTGAAATGAAAAAATAATCCAGACGGGCGTGTGGAGCCGGAAAATACATATAGCCATGTTCTACTGGTCTTATTCTGGCCCGAACATCAAACAAACTGTGTTTCTTAGACAGCCCTTCAAGGGCTTTAAACAATTTTGGGTTTCGTCCTGCATATGAGAACTAAGCCTGCATATTCCAATCACTTTGGAGGTTGATATTCAGTTCTCCACACATAACAATAGGAAGGGGGCGGGATATCAACTCCCTAGATACCTTGTCGATAACAGAGAGATTATCCAAGATACTCCCATAAATTGTACAGAGGCCACATTTATCTCCTCTAGTAGTATGACAAACTGCCACTGGCCATCGACCCTGAGTTTCTGCAGCCACATGTGTGAATTTCAGCCAATTACCCTTAGCTAGAATTGCAACCTCTCCCATTTGTGCCCCTTGTGAGGTTGCACCAATAAGATTGTATCCCATAGTGTTTAGAATATTTCTTTTTGAGGTCTCTCTGTGTTTCCTGGAGACAGACAATGTCTCTTGATCTTTTCCTAGGGTCATTCAATCCACAGATAATAATAGAGGTGATGCGTACTCGCTGTATATCACTCAATTAATCTACTGAACAACAAAAAAGAAAAGCTATCAAGTCTCTGGTTTGTGGTATAAAATCATCAATTCTCCCAAGCTGGTTCATGCTCCTGAGTATTTCAGCATTTCCACCCATTTTCATTACGAGTGGATGGGGCCGCAACCACCTCCCCCACTCCCTTCACCCTTCTCCCTAACCCTCTCTCACAAAGAAAACCCCACTCACATCATTACCCCTCCAGTAGGCAACCAGGCCTAGCCTGAGTGATGGCATCCAAGTCCCAGGAGCCGCTTCTCCATTGCCTCCCCACCGCCAGTCGCAAATAGATAAGGCATTGCCTTGACCCTTAAAACTCTTTTCTCTCTTTTTCTCTCCATTATCCTCTTTTGTGTTTTTTTCTTATATATCTCAATTCTCTCCCCCCTTTCCCCCTCCCCTTTCCTAGCCGCCTAGTTTAGCTATATGTACTACTCCTTTCCCGTTCAAGCTCATCATTTCTTTAAAACTATATCTTAGACTGCGATCCTACCTTCAGCTCATCCAGGTATACCTGTACCTGCACCTCTGAAAAAAAAGTTCTAGTGCGCCCCTTAAAAATCACTTTCAGTTTTGCTGGATTTTGTAAATAAACCTCGGCCCCCAACTTCTGGAAGGGGGATAACATCTGTCTTGCGTAATTTCTAATGCTGTTTTGCGATTATGCAGTCTAGACTTTATTGCCTGCTCTGTTTTCCCAATGTAGATCGTACTGCAAAGACTCTTCTAAAGATACAATTGTTAGTGTCACACATATGTGCCCTTACAATGGAATTTCTGCCTAGTATATTTATGGCATATCTCTGATTCTATTAGGCCAGCATTGGAGTGTGCATATTTAAAGGATAGTATAGATCCTTGTGCATCAGTATTGAGCTTGATTTTTTGGACATCTGAAGTTTGTTTTATTCCGCATAATTCATACATTTCTATGCTGTGTGTGGTATAACAACTTTGCATTTTTCCATTTGTTCTACACCTTTCTCTTCATTTTTGATTTTTTGAAAATTTTCTGTGCGACTCTTAAGCCCAAGGCACATTTTATACTGTAAATATCATCCTGCTTAGGGACATCCTCTAATGTGCTTTGAATTGGATAGACCCTCTGTTGGCTTACCACCTAGTATTCTTGACATAGTAGCCCCTCGCCACCACCTCCATGCAACCTAGCCAGTGGAAGCCTTTATAGAGTATAGATTTTGTGGTACAGTGGCTATACTTAGGGGTTATGCCTACTGGTCTTCCCTTACAAATTAAGTCCAGTGGCCCTGGTCAGATAATGGTACCTCTTATTTTTATTTTTGATGTTTGGAAATGTATGCTAACATTATATGCATTGCTTGGTTCATGAATATTGAAACATGCCCTCAAGGGAATTAGGTTACTATTACTGGTGCTGAAACTGCCATTAGTGTTACCTTTAGATCACCATTCACATCTTCATAGTTATGATACTGCTGGTTGCCAGATGGAAGATGAATGCTGCCTTCAGAGAACACCAAGATATCCCATCAACCTTCATTCTCTCCTATTTAGTTGCATCCATATTTGGATTGTGTACAATAGACAGTTACCACAGCAGTACACTCTAGGAATATGCCATTTTTAGAGCCCCTTCTAGTGAAATGCTACCCAAAAAGGTTGGGTGAACTTCTGAACTTTACAGCATGCTCTGAATTAGACTGGCTCTTCCAGTTTACTGAACAGCTGATGCACAACAAAACACTGCTTGTTTTCGCTACCAGAGAACAAGCCTGTCAGACCTGGCATCCTTAGCGTGGTTTTGTGCTGCATTTTTTACTCTGCCTCTAGTGTGTTTTGCTGTGTGCTGGACTTAGTTTTTGCTGGTCTAGATGCTTTGTTCATTTTGTCACTGCTTATCAGTGCCAAAGTGCAAGTGTTCCCTCTGTAAATATGGATTGGTGTTTCCATGAATGGCTTGTATGACTTACGACTAAGTCCCTAGTACCGAGTACGGTGGGTGCCCAGGGCATGTAAGTCAAATGCTGCTAGTGGGGCCTGCAGCACTGATTGTGCCACCCACACAAGCTGCCTTGCAAAATGTTTTCAGACCTGCCACTACAGTGTCTGTGCGCAGTTTAATATTGCCATGTCGACTTGGTAGTGCACCCAATTGCCAGGCCCTAACCTTCCCTTTTCTGACATGTGAGTCACCCCTAAGGTCGGTCCAAGGTACCCCTGTGGACATGGTGAAATATCTGTGAAAGATAGGACATGTTTTGAGGTGTGTAACGTGTCCTGATAGCGAACCACAGAGAATTTTGTTTTTCACTATTGAAAGGCTATCTGTCCCTCAGGAGAGAATGGGAGTTTATTCATAACAACTTATAAATAGAACTTTCCGTGGGGACAAGATAGGGAGGTAACGTTTAGGATGGCTGAACTCAGAACATAAAGATGCATCTTTTAGTAAGGATCATTTATACATTCTGTGTTTGAAAATGCCACTTTTAAAAAGTGAGTATTTTCTTGCTGTATGCCTCTGCTGGTTTGTGAATTGGCTGCCTGGCTTTGAAGTGACAGGGGTTGGGGATGTGCGTTCACTGTATATAGCCCCTGGGGGGTTGAGGTGTCTCCTGCCTTTTTTGGATGAGTCTGGGCTAGGATGCAGTGACCTGGCCTCCATTTAGAGTAGGGGGAGATTTCCTTTTTCGGTCTGACTTGCACAATACTGTCTCCACCACCTGCTGGGAATCTGCATTGGAGAGGACCAAACTGGTTTTGATTGAGCACAGAGCCTTTCTACTACTGGAGAACAAAGAGACATTCACTATAAATATTGTGGCCCAGATCCCTGAAGTTTTTATCATTTCTGGAACTCAAGAGGAACCTTTGCCAAGGAGAATAGCTGGAGAAACTGAAGGAGAAGTACTGCCCCTTTTTGTGTGCTCTCTGGGGTTGGCCTGCAGTGGCTGTTTCTGTCAAGGAATGGCAAGGACTATGCTATATGCTGGGTCACCTGGTTGAGGAAGATCTCCAAGGGCTTTAAGTAGAGCTTGCCTCCCATTCTGAAATCTCAGGGACACAAAGACCTCACTACTAGCTTTCCTGAACATCCTTGCTGGGAGTTCTGACCTGCCAAGAGGTGCATGTTGCTGATTTGGGCCTCTGGAGGCGGCTCCTGTAGTTGGAAGCTGGACAAGGGACGCAGCATAAAGAAGCGTGACACATCCACCAGTTTCTGACGCATTGACTAAGAAACCAACAAAGTGCATGCCCGTGGCTGGAAATATCACTGCATGCCGAACCTCTGCACTGATCTCCGAAGTCCAAGATCATCGCACCGATTCCGATGCAGGCCCTGCTGTGCCAATGCATGAACCAATGCGTAGTGGGGCTTTGGCTGGAGAGACCAATGCAGTGCTGTTGCCACCACCGAATCGAGAACCAACACATCCCCAATCCTCACACATCCTCAATCCTCATGCATCGCACAAGGTTGCAAGTCTACAAGGAGACCGGGCCGCAGTACCAAACCAATTCATCACCTCCCAGCACATTAATAAACCAACGCATCACCTCCCTTCAGTAAGGATCCAACGCATCACCTCCCCTTCATGGCAGTAAGGAACCAACACATCACCTCCCCTGGAGTAAGGAATCAATGTGCATAAAGAAACAACGCATCACCTTCCCTACGGTGTTTCTGTTTATGATTGTGACGCATCCAAGGTACTTTGTGTTGAAAGTGCTGCATCTATAGTTTGCTATGGACAGAGCTGTTTTTACCTTCTAAAGTCGTATTTTGATTATTGCATTGTGGATTATTGTCATTTTGGTCTTTATTCGGTTTAGATACAGATTACATATTTTTCTAAACCAGTGTGGTGTCCATTTGTGGTGTTTTAACTGTATTTCTGTAGGTGTGCACAAATGCTTTGCTCACTGCCTCTGAGATGAGCCTGTCTGCTCATGCCAAGCTACCAAGGGGGTGAGCAGGTGTTATTTTAGAAGTGTATCCCCCTACCCTGACTAGGAAGAAGGGTCCCTACTTGGACAAAGGTTCAAACCATTGCCAACTAGAGAGCCCCCTTTCTAACAAAGCCTAAAGGCTCTGCTGAAATGTTTCTTTGCCTGCACTATTGCTGCTCCTAGCCTCGCCAATGTGGAAACTTTAAGCCAACCCAACCAAGCCAGAGATGTATGTTCAGTGTCTACATGTATTCTCTGCCTTTGTGCAGATATTATAGGAGGATTGCCTGAAGAACCACCTCTGCAAGTGCACATGATCTTAATTTGAACTTTGTCTGGTAATCACACTCATTCGCTGTAGCAAATTGTATTGGTTTTGATTTCCTCTGAGCCTTCTTTTTGTGCTTAGGGTCAGCATTTGAGTAGTCTGTTTGCTAGCAAGTTCAAGACAAGTCTTGTTGGTCCATTCAGTTTTATTTGTGCCCTAAGGGCTTACATACTGAAGTTTAACTTTCTGATCACCTGATATGTCCCCCCACCCCAATTAACTGAGAATCTTCTGACCGAGAGCCTTTCACATTCCAAGATATTCCGATTTTTTAGGGAGCATCTGCCCCTAAACCTAAACCTAAACCATAACCATGAGATAAGCATATCACCCCTGAAAATATTCATCTATTTCTCAAACATTGAGTTCCTTGTTTTTCCTTCATAGAAAATTATAATGTTATTAATTATTTTGAAGCTTCAATGTTTTTAGCTTAGCTGCTTTTTAAGCATCCCAAGACCGTAAACATGTATGGTATTCAAATTCCTAACAAGATAAACTGGTTGATTATTTGTAACTGGCTGGTTAATCGAAATACTTCACTTTGCTGTAAGATTGTGTACTGGTTTTGTATGTTTCTATTTTTTACAATCATTTTATGAACTGTTCTTCCATTTGACAGGAACTGTGCTGTCTCATTTATCTGTAGAGTAGTAGTGGTTCTTAACAAGTGTGTAATCTGGAAAAAGATGGTAGTTGCTTTGCTCAGCCCAGCATCGGTGTCCACCTTTTAACATGTGTATTCTATCCCAATATTTCCAAACATAGTTTAACATGTAAAGCTGTTTGCTGTGCACTTGATGTGTAAATTATGATTTATTATAAGTCTGCATTGGAATGTGGTACAAAGATAAAAGTCATTGCCTTTTATAGAAATAATCACATTTGAAACTCAAATGTGAGGTGGTTTTTAACATATTTGAATTAAATCATATAATTCATAATCCCATGATCCAGCCTTAATAAGCCTTAATAAGATTCATGGTTTGAGCTGTCTTTCTGAGAATGTTAATTCCTTTCATACCACAGCTCATAGAACAAAGCCCTCTGATCACAAAATGCCCATCTAAGGAAGATTACAATTCTCCTGGCAGAGGAACAATGTTTGAATCAAACCTCAATATCTGTTAAGAGCAGCTGCCTATACAATGGCTTGGAGGAGATTCCCACATGGGGCAAAGAGAGTTTAGAGGGAGCGCTGCCTCCACTCACTACATATAGTTCCTTTGAGGACCTGAAGGTAAAAAAACATTGCTATGTTAGACTAACTTGGGTCAAAGAAGGAATTGTGCTCTGGTTTTGCTACAAGCCTCCATTTAGGATTTTTCATAGAATATTTTATAGGGGCAGGGTAGGTAGTGGGTTGGTCCCTAGTAGTGCCATTTAGGGGTGGCATCAGAGGATTGTGTGGAAGCCTCTTATGTTCGACAACTCTATGTTTATACCTTTGAATGGGGAGATGGTGGATGGGCTGATGAAGCCCATTCTGGGGTTTGTGTGCTCTAACCCTGGATTTGGATTCCTGTACATCTATGGACTCCAAGACAAACAGTAGTAGCATACTGCCTCACTTTGAGGACAAGTATAGGATAGATTTGGAGGACTGTTGAAAGAAAGATGTCCCATGGATGTATGATGGACTGCTCGTAATGTAGTGCCCGGGGAATAGGTACTAAATACTGTTACAGGACACACTTGTAATCTACAAGTGGAAGAAGGCCTTGGTCCAGTAATGGATAGCAGGGCTGGTACACGTCTCTATTGTCAAATGGCTGCCAAGGAGTAGGATGAAAAAGGTCCAGAGGTTGTAGAAAGACTTCATAAATCCTGACCAACATTCTGGAGGTCAGGAGGCCCAGGCGTAAACCGCTAGTTGGTAGAATGCATTACTGAAGGAAACAGCCTGTTTTTGGCATGATCACCCCCATTTATTCTCATCTGATAATAATCATGAAACTGGTTAGAAATGCCACTGTGAGGTTGAAATATAGAACCTGCAAGCTGGTGCTGAGCCAATGCTCCTATAGATGCACATAATTATGATGTGTAAACATGCTTTGAAGCTATGAATCCTCTGAGCTGTCTGAGCAGTGTGGGCAAAATGGGCAATTGTGCCAAGTATCCCGATACCGATGGGTCCCCTGGTAAATTGATCCAGGAAGTCAGACATTCTGCAGGGTCCTTTTTTAATTTGACAGCTGGCCATGCCTGTAAAGAAGAGGCTTAGTGTGCATGGAAGGCTTGCCAACATCTCAGGCCTTTGATGGCAATTAAATTAAAATACATCTTTACATGTGATTTTTTCATCTTACTTTACTTCAGCTCCCTATCACACCCATTTCTACTTTATCTGCTCCTATCTCATCTCTCTCAATACACATCACTCTACCTCACATTTCTCTAATTCTTTCTTATGAACGCAGATCTTTCTCTCCCCGTCTCGTTGTCTACCTCTACCTTTCTTTTTAAGTTCAAGAAAGAGTTATTTAAACATGGTAAAATGAACAGGAAAAATAAATAAAAGAAAAAGGGAAAGGGTGACAAGAAAAGGGAAAAAGGGAAAATGAAACAATATCATGGGTACATCATAAATGTCTTATACAAGGAAAAATCATGAGTCAAGTGGAGCATAACATGGGTATAAAATTAGTACAATGTATAGCAAATTACAAAAAGGAGAACATAATTAGTGCATATTTGAACATTAAGAACGAGGGAATGTCAAGGTGGTCAGGGAGGTTTGGGGACCTCCTGTTGAGTAGGTGACAAACAATGAGAACGGGTAGCACATCGATTAAGATACAAAACAACAGGGAGCCATAAGGCCTCTCTTTGCGGAGCCAGTTGAGGGGGAAAGACAAAAGTAGTGTCTAGTCTATGGTTATGGCAAACATTGTACCACCATGCTTGAAAGGAAAGATCAGATGCAGATTTACAATGAATGGTAATCTGCTGGAAAGCCACAGCCAGCAGCAGATCTACAATTCGCACGTCAAGCTGAGATGAGTCCCAACAAGGTGAGAGGCTACCCAGGAAGAGGTGAGTGTGAGGAAGGGGGATATGAGTGTGAAATATGACATTGATTTGAGCCCACACCCATAACCAAAAGTCATGAACAGATTGGCATAGAAACAACATGTGAAATAAAGTGGCATTGGAAGAGGAGCAGGACCAACAGGTGTCTGGAGTGGAGGGGAATCTTTTATGTAGAATAGAGGGAGTGAGAAGCAATCTGTTGTAGATGAAGAACAAAGATTGCGTGAGAGAGGCAGCTCTGGATGACTTGCGCAATTTAAGCCACAGCCTGTCCCATACAGGTAAGGGCCAGACCTCCCCGAGATCCTGCTCCCACTGCTCCTCCACCGTTGACTTGGGTCTAGGAAGTGTGGCAGACTGAAGGTGTTTGTAAATGGCAGAGGCTCTGGGGGTAGTGCGAAGGAGGGAATGTAAACTTGCTGTAGGAGTAGGGGTCTGAGTCTTTGTTTGTGTTTGCAATAATCTCTCATACACCTCCATCACCGCCGCCTTGAGCAGCAAGTATTTGGAAGCAAAGGAAGCGGGCAGTGCGTATAACAGCCTGAGGTTGGGGAAAGACAAGAATGTAGAGTGAGAAAATAGTTGTGAAATCCATAATAAGCCTCTCCGCCTCCAGGATTTCCAATAGAAGGGCTTGGCCTGGATTTGAAGGTAGGTGTTGTGCCAGATGGGGGAGGATAGAAAGTCCGCAATGGAGCAGGGAGGAGCAGGAGATGAAGCCAGGAGGAGTTTGGTGGTAAATCTGTGAATGAGAGTGGAAACAGAGGAAGGTTTGCGAGAAAAGGAGATGTACTCCGAAAAGGAGAAGGGAGAGAGGAAAAGACGTTCAACCTTAGCCCACAGGGGACACGAAGCATCGGGATCCTGTAACCAGAAGGTCGCTTGTCTTAACAAAAAAGCCTTTTGATAAGCTGGAAAGTTCGGAAAATTGACACCGCCTTCTGAAGCTGGGCTGATTAATCTCTTAAGGGACATCCGTGGCTTTTTGTTGTTCCAGAGGAATGCAGACAAAATAGAGTTGATCTTCTTGAAGGACTTAGCAGGAATGGGGACAGGAATGTTCGAAATGGTATATAGAATAATCGGGGTCAGCATCATCTTGATCGTATCAAGACTCCCCCACCAGGGGATGCCACCTAGCAATGAGGTCTGAGATTTTCTGAATGCATTTACTGAGACAGAGGGAGACCGTGTCCGGGATAGAGGGAGTAAAGTGTAGGCCAAGATATTTAATGTGTGAGGAATTCCATACAAAATTAGAGGCAAGAAAGTCTGGTTTAAAGGTAAATTTGGTGAGGGGTAATATCTCGCATTTGTCGTGGTTGAGTTTGTAACCCGAGATCTGAGAATACTCCTGCACCTCTGCCAGAAAGGCTGGAATGGAAGATTCGGGTTGGAGATAAAGAGCAAGATATCATCCGCGTAAGCGGCTAGTTTGATATGGGAGCCAAGGAACTGAAAACCTTGGATATTGGGATTCTGACGCAATCCGGATAGGAAGGGTTCCAAAGCCAAATTAAAAAGAAAGGGTGAGAGGGGGCAGCCTTGGCGAACACCTCTGCCTAGATCGAAGAAGGGAGATATTTGACCATTGGCACAGACTGCAGCACGTGGATGGGAGTATAAAAGGGAGATCAAGGAGATAAAATGGGGACCAAAACCAAACCATTGAAGTGTGTGAAAAAGGTAAGGCCACTCCACCCTATCGAACGCCTTTTCTGCATCTAGGGCTATCGCAGCGAGCGAGGAGTTCAAACGCGAGGATTTCGTCAGGATATTAAATAGTAGCTTGGTGTTGTCGGTGATAAATCGGCCCTTAACAAAGCCGGACTGTTCCTCGCCTAAAAGGTCAGGAAGCAAGGAATCCAGCCTTGTAGCTAGAGATTTGGCGAAGATTTTATAGTCAATGTTGACCAGTGATATGGGCCTATAATTCTTGCAGTATCGGGAATCTTTACCCTCTTTGGGTATCAGACAGATGTGCGCTTCTGAGAAGGTGCCTGAGGAACTGGCGATGGCAGAGAATGAAGTGAGAAGAGAGTGGAGCTTAGGAATGAGAAGTTTAGAAAAATGAAGGTAGAATTCAACAGTGAAACCATCAGGTCCCGGGGCCTTGTTCAGCTTAAGATGTTGGAGTGCGGTGAGCAATTCCTTCTGAGTCACATCAGACTCCAAACTGGAGAGATCGAGAGGAAAATGGGCTTGTTTCTGTATTGTAGAAAAAAAGTTAGTAAGTGAGTGGGGAGTAGGTCTAGTTTCAGAGGAGTATAGAGTTTTGTAAAAGAGGGAAAATTCAGAGAGGATGTCAGTGTCATTGTGTTGAAGGGCGGAGTTAGTATCATAGATAGCTTCAATGTTCAGTTTATTATGTTTGATCTTTAAGTAATTGGCGAGGAGCTTCCCAGCCTTGTTTCGTCCCCCATAAAACTTGGCACTAGATTTCAGCAAATACAATGATGCATCCTCAGTAGATTTCTTATTAAAGCGCATTTTGGCAGCCACCAAAGCAGTGAGGGACTCTTGGGAATGAGAAGTGAAATAGGCGTGCTCCAGTCTCTTAATGTCTAATAAAATGTCCCGGCTGGAAGTTCGCGCAACTTTGCGCTTCGTAGCAACAAAACGGATAATGAAATCGCGTGCAGATGCTTTGAAAGCGTCCCAGACGGTATGCGCCGGGATGGAGGGAGTATCATTGAGTAGAAAAAAATCGTCAAAAAAAGTAGTAAACGAGGAGGTGAAGGCAGGATCCAGGAGAAGGGCGTTGTTAAAACGCCACCTCTTGGGGCCCTCAGATTTCGGGATTACATCAATAGTAACTAGGACAGGGGCATGATCGGAAAACAATATCGGACCAATTTCAGCAGCAGTGAGAGTTTGTGTGAGGGTGTGGGTAAGAAAAATATAATCAATCCGGGATTGAGAGTGGTGAGATGGGGAGTAAAAGGTGAATTCTTGCAGGGTAGGATTACAAATGCGCCATGCGTCAACCAATCTATGCTGGGAGATAGCCTGGGCAAAAAGCTTGTGGGGTTTATTGGGGACGTAATGAACTTTGGAATGTCGGTCAACGAAAGGGTCTATGGGGTGGTTACAGTCCCCCGCAAGGATGAAATTGTCATCCATTAATCTGGTAATGTGGCGGGAAAAATCAGACCAAAAAAGAGGTTCACCAACGGTAGGGGCGTAGAGATTGAGGAAAGAGACTGGAGCACCTCTAAGCAATAATTTAACAAAAGTCCACCTTCCATCAGAGTCTGATTCCTGGGAAACAATATAGAGGGGAAGCGACCTCCTGCATAAAATAGCCACACCATTGCGCTTCCCATCTCCTGGTGAATAAAAGATCTCACCCACCCAGCCTTTTTTAAGTTTAAGAGATTCAGAGTCGGACAGATGAGTCTCTTGTAGGAAGGCTACGTCCACATTCAACTTAGCCAAATGTGACAGTATTCGCTGACGTTTGATGGGAGAGTTAATGCCTTTAACATTCCACGATAATATATTCAGAGACATTGCATAAAAATAACATCAAGCATAATGCAATAAAGAAAAAATGAGAGAAAACCCATGCAATCGAGCAAAAGAAGGAGATTGGAAAGAACCGGCGAGGTAAAGGAGAGAGAGAGGGAGAAGAGAGAGTCAAAAAGGAGTAAATCAGCGTGGAGGAGAAATCTAGAAAGAAGGAGAGAGCGGAACAAAGTCCGGAGATTAAGAAGAAGAGCGCCAGAGGCACTGAGCAACACTGGAAACATGTGAAGGACAGCTGAAGGGAAAGGAAAAAGAAGAGTCAAAAGGGAGAGAAAAGAGGCGAGGTACAGAAGAGGAAGGAAGCAAATATCAACAAAGAGTGAATATAAGACAAAAAGGCATCAAAAACGAGTAAAAACAAAACATAAGGGGAAGGTAAAACACAAGAGACAAAAGGGAACCATACCTACAACGAGGGAAGTACAGAAAAAACGCGGAGGAGGGATGGAACGACAAGGGCGAGGCGACGCACCAAGATCGGCTACACGGGGAAGCCGGAGGACAAGGTCAGACTTGGATAGGGAGACCTGTATGGGCAAAAAAGAGAAAGGAAGAAGTAACATAAGAATTAAAACATGTAAAAGAGTCATGTAAATACCAAGGACAACATTAAATGGTCAAGCAACATAGAAAGAATAACAGTTAACAGTTAACATATTGAACAGCACAAATAAGAAATGGCTTGAACTGCAACAGTCGAGTAGAGGAGCTACTCACAAACGAAGCGATTTGGGAAAGGTAACACAGTCATCGGTCAGCCAGGTGCAGTAGAAGGAGATCCAGATGAGACAAGGTTAGACATGGCCAAATACAAATCAGACTGACCCTTTGCGCTTTGATTGCCCTAAGTTGGCAGACGTCGGTCCCTTGCTCACTTTGCCACTGGACTCAAGCTAACCTGGCTGATAACGGCTGATTAGCCAGTAACCAGTTTCAACATGGTTGTTTCCGGGTCAGGTAAGATATGGTTTGTCAGTTTGGGCTGGACTGCTCCCATGAGGCATAGGGTCAGACTACTTTGCATATGGCCATGTCTGAACTGGGGTGCTGCAATGACCTACAACCTAACATCATGGGCATACCAAAATGGCAAGGCAAAATATTTGTGCCAAAAAAGGGTAGTGACCTTTGCCCAAAGGGACAGTCCCCACTACATTTACACAATTGGCACAGTGTATCAAACAAATTATTACCACGTTTAATTTGCCCCCCCAGGGGGCAAACAAAGCTAAAAGGATGGGCCCCAAAACATAAACAAAAAAAGTGGGCATCCAAAAAAGGCCCCCAAGGGGAGTGACCCTTGTCCAAGGGGCCACTCCCCAGCACATCCCTAAATGTAAAAAAAAAATTGCCCCCAAGAGGGGAGCGACCCTAGTCTTAGATGGTTGCTCCCCCACACACAAAAAACAATTGTGGGCTACCTAAAATGGCCCCCAAGGGGAGTAACCCATGCCACAGGGGCCACTCCCCAGCACATCCTTTATATTTTTGATAAATTAGACTCCCCCGGGGGTAGCCAAAGGCTTACGAAATGCCCCCTAAAGGGGAGCGACCTTTGCCTAAGGGGTAAATAAATAATTGTTGGGAAAACGTAAAATGGCCCCCGTGAGAGTGGCCCTTTCCCAAGGGGCCACTCTCCAAAACAATGCCCGATTTTATAAATTTAATTAAAAATATAAATAAAGTTGTGCCCCCTCCCGGGTGGACAACAAGTTAAAAAATATGCCCCGTAAAGGGGAGCAACCCTTGCCTAAGGGGTCACTCCCCAAAACTAAATCGAACACCTAAGATGGCCCCCGTGAGAGTGGCCCTTGCCCAAGGGGCCACTCTCCAAAACAATGCCTGATTTTTTCAGTATTTTAAAAATAATTAAATAAAGTTGTGCCCCCTCCCGGGTGGCCAACTACTTAAAAAATATGCCCCCTAAAGGAGAGCGACCCTTGCCTAAGGGGTCGCTCCCCAAAACTAAATATAGCACCTAAAATGGCCCCCGTGAGAGTGGCCCTTGCCCAAGGGGCCACTCTCCAAAACTATGCCCGATTATTTTTTTTTTTTTTTAATTAAATTAAGATGTCCCCCCTCCCGGGTGGCCAACAACTTATAATATATGCCCCCTAAAGGGGAGCGACCCTTGCCCAAGGGGCCGATCCCCAAACCAACAAACATTGCCATTTATCAACAAAAAAAATCCCTGGTGTCTAGTGGGCATTCCTGCTGCACGATCGTGCAGCAGGAATGCTCTAAAGAGGCATCGAGGGAAAGGAAAACGCTTTCCTTTCCCCTGATGCCTCTTTAGTTTTAATCCCTCCCGCCCCAGCCCGCAAACGTACCTTTTTCTCCTCCGACGCGCAGGAAGCAGATGATGCGGGTGGGGGAGGGGCGGGGCGAGGCGAGGCAGGGGAAGGTCTTTCCCTGCATTCTCCGCAGAAACGAAGTAAATCGGGCACCCGCGGGGGGAGCGCTGACGCTCCCCCTGCGGGTGGGGCTCATGACGAGCTGAGCTCGTCATGAGCACCCGAGCACTGTATGCCGTGACGAGTTGGGCTCGTCATGAGCATACAAGGGGTTAATGTAATCAGACGATATTTTTAAAACTACATTTTTAGCCACCGACCATGAGGGAGGAGGGATTGCACCTTCATATATTTGGTTAAATAATGCAGTCAAATGCTTTTTCAGTTGGGGGCCATATTTTCTATAGAATTCGGAAGAAATAAGATCCATTCCCGTTGTCCTGTCGCCTTCCCGAAGGCTATGCTGGTAAGAGCTAAAAGAATCTCCGCCCATGAAAGTTCTCCTTCTAAGGACTCTCTCTCAGTAGTAGACAGGTTATTTGCAACCACTGTCTGAAGGACTTCCTCGATGGATGATAAAGTATTCCCACTATCTCCGGTATATAGGGCTTGATAGTAAGTTTGAAAAGCACTTCTGATTCCATTTGAGTCTCAGACTAACCCGAGATTGGGATCACAAATTTCTGGCAACTCATTTCTCACCCCTTTCTGTCTAGCTCTGAACGCCAAATGATGTCAGCCTGCTCACTACATGTGTATGTCCTCTCCTTCCAGGCCATATATTTCTCTGCTGCCCTGTTTGCAAAGATTGCATCTATCGTGGCCATGGCTAATATTACTCGAACTTGGGCTTCTTTCAAATCCCCTCTTTGTTGTATCATTCTTATCAAATTCTCCTCAGCTAAAGTTAAGCCATTTTGTTTAATCTGCACATGTTGCCTCTCTGTCTTTGCCCTGTTCAATGTAAATCTAAGCATCTCGCCACTTAAACAGGCCTTAAATGTGTCCCATGCTATATTGAATGCAGTACTATCAATATTTTCTTTAAAATATGTAGGAATCCACTTACTAATATGTGCGCAATAATCTTCATTGGTAAGTAGAGCGCATTCAAAACTCCAAGCATGTCTAGTTATTTCCCCATTCCCTGGATTTGTAAAACCAATGGATTGTGATCAGAGAGAAACCGGGGGGTATCTCTCAATTTTACAAGAAACAAGAAGACAATTTGAAATGAAAAAATAATCCAGACGGGCATGTGGAGCCGGAAAATACATATAGCCATGTTCTACTGGTCTTATTCTGGCCCGAACATCAAACAAACTGTGTTTCTTAGACAGCCCTTCAAGGGCTTTAAACAATTTTGGGTTTCGTCCTGCATATGAGAACTAAGCCTGCATATTCCAATCACTTTGGAGGTTGATATTCAGTTCTCCACACATAACAATAGGAAGGGGGCGGGATATCAACTCCCTAGATACCTTGTCGATAACAGAGAGATTATCCAAGATACTCCCATAAATTGTACAGAGGCCACATTTATCTCCTCTAGTAGTATGACAAACTGCCACTGGCCATCGACCCTGAGTTTCTGCAGCCACATGTGTGAATTTCAGCCAATTACCCTTAGCTAGAATTGCGACCTCTCCCATTTGTGCCCCTTGTGAGGTTGCACCAATAAGATTGTATCCCATAGTGTTTAGAATATTTCTTTTTGAGGTCTCTCTGTGTTTCCTGGAGACAGACAATGTCTCTTGATCTTTTCCTAGGGTCATTCAATCCACAGATAATAATAGAGGTGATGCGTACTCGCTGTATATCACTAAATTAATCTACTGAACAACAAAAAAGAAAAGCTATCAAGTCTCTGGTTTGTGGTATAAAATCATCAATTCTCCCAAGCTGGTTCATGCTCCTGAGTATTTCAGCATTTCCACCCATTTTCATTACGAGTGGATGGGGCCGCAACCACCTCCCCCACTCCCTTCACCCTTCTCCCTAACCCTCTCTCACAAGGAAAACCCCACTCACATCATTACCCCTCCAGTAGGCAACCAGGCCTAGCCTGAGTGATGGCATCCAAGTCCCAGGAGCCGCTTCTCCATTGCCTCCCCACCGCCAGTCGCAAATAAATAAGGCATTGCCTTGACCCTTAAAACTCTTTTCTCTCTTTTTCTCTCCATTATCCTCTTTTGTGTTTTTTTCTTATATATCTCAATTCTCTCCCCCCTTTCCCCCTCCCCTTTCCTAGCCGCCTAGTTTAGCTATATGTACTACTCCTTTCCCGTTCAAGCTCATCATTTCTTTAAAACTATATCTTAGACTGCGATCCTACCTTCAGCTCATCCAGGTATTCCTGTACCTGCACCTCTGAAAAAAAAGTTCTAGTGCGCCACTTAAAAATCACTTTCAGTTTTGCTGGATTTGTAAATAAACCTCGGCCCCCAACTTCTGGAAGGGGGATAACATCTGTCTTGAGTAATTTCTAATGCTGTTTTGCGATTATGCAGTCTAGACTTTATTGCCTGCTCCGTTTTCCCAATGTAGATCGTACTGCAAAGACTCTTCTAAAGATACAATTGTTAGTGTCACACATATGTGTCCTTACAATGGAATTTCTGCCTAGTATATTTATGGCATATCTCTGATTCTATTAGGCCAGCATTGTAGTGTGCATATTTAAAGGATAGTATAGATCCTTGTGCATCAGTATTGAGCTTGATTTTTTGGACATCTGAAGTTTGTTTTATTCCGCATAATTCATACATTTCTATGCTGTGTGTGGTATAACAACTTTGCATTTTTCCATTTGTTCTACACCTTTCTCTTCATTTTTGATTTTTTGAAAATTTTCTGTGGGACTCTTAAGCCCAAGGCACATTTTATACTGTAAATATCATCCTGCTTAGGGACATCCTCTAATGTGCTTTGAATTGGATAGACCCTCTGTTGGCTTACCACCTAGTATTCTTGACATAGTAGCCCCTCGCCACCACCTCCATGCAACCTAGCCAGTGGAAGCCTTTATGGAGTATAGATTTTGTGGTACAGTGGCTATACTTAGGGGTTATGCCTACTGGTCTTCCCTTACAAATTAAGTCCAGTGGCCCTGGTCAGATAATGGTACCTCTTATTTTTATTTTTGATGTTTGGAAATGTATGCTAACATTATATGCATTGCTTGGTTCATGAATATTGAAACATGCCCTCAAGGGAATTAGGTTACTATTACTGGTGCTGAAACTGCCATTAGTGTTACCTTTAGATCACCATTCACATCTTCATAGTTATGATACTGCTGGTTGCCAGATGGAAGATGAATGCTGCCTTCAGAGAACACCAAGATATCCCATCAACCTTCATTCTCTCCTATTTAGTTGCATCCATATTTGAATTGTGTACAATAGACAGTTACCACAGCAGTACACTCTAGGAATATGCCATTTTTAGAGCCCCTTCTAGTGAAATGCTACCCAAAAAGGTTGGGTGAACTTCTGAACTTTACAGCATGCTCTGAATTAGACTGGCTCTTCCAGTTTACTGAACAGCAGATGCACAACAAAACACTGCTTGTTTTCGCTACCAGAGAACAAGCCTGTCAGACCTGGCATCCTTAGCGTGGTTTTGTGCTGCATTTTTTACTCTGCCTCTAGTGTGTTTTGCTGTGTGCTGGACTTAGTTTTTGCTGGTCTAGATGCTTTGTTCATTTTGTCACTGCTTATCAGTGCCAAAGTGAAAGTGTTCCCTCTGTAAATATGGATTGATGTTTCCATGAATGGCTTGTATGACTTACGACTAAGTCCCTAGTACCGAGTACGGTGGGTGCCCAGGGCATGTAAGTCAAATGCTGCTAGTGGGGCCTGCAGCACTGATTGTGCCACCCACACAAGCTGCCTTGCAAAATGTTTTCAGACCTGCCTCTACAGTGTCTGTGCGCAGTTTAATATTGCCATGTCGACTTGGTAGTGCACCCAATTGCCAGGCCCTAACCTTCCCTTTTCTGACATGTGAGTCACCCCTAAGGTCGGTCCAAGGTACCCCTGTGGACAGGGTGAAATATCTGTGAAAGATAGGACATGTTTTGAGGTGTGTAACGTGTCCTGATAGCGAACCACAGAGAATTTTGTTTTTCACTATTGAAAGGCTATCTGTCCCTCAGGAGAGAATGGGAGTTTATTCATAACAACTTATAAATAGAACTTTCCGTGGGGACAAGATAGGGAGGTAACGTTTAGGATGGCTGAACTCAGAACATAAAGATGCATCTTTTAGTAAGGATCATTTATACATTCTGTGTTTGAAAATGCCACTTTTACAAAGTGAGTATTTTCTTGCTGTATGCCTCTGCTGGTTTGTGAATTGGCTGCCTGGCTTTGAAGTGACAGGGGTTGGGGATGTGCGTTCACTGTATATAGCCCCTGGGGGGTTGAGGTGTCTCCTGCCTTTTTTGGATGAGTCTGGGCTAGGATGCATAGACCTGGCCTCCATTTAGAGTAGGGGGAGATTTCCTTTCCCGGTCTGACTTGCACAATACTGTCTCCACCACCTGCTGGGAATCTGCATTGGAGAGGACCAAACTGGTTTTGATTGAGCACAGAGCCTTTCTACTACTGGAGAACAAAGAGACATTCACTATAAATATTGTGGCCCAGATCCCTGAAGTTTTTATCATTTCTGGAACTCAAGAGGAACCTTTGCCAAGGAGAATAGCTGGAGAAACTGAAGGAGAAGTACTGCCCCTTTTTGTGTGTTCTCTGGGGTTGGCCTGCAGTGGCTGTTTCTGTCAAGGAATGGCAAGGACTATGCTATATGCTGGGTCACCTGGTTGAGGAAGATCTCCAAGGGCTTTAAGTAGAGCTTGCCTCCCATTCTGAAATCTCAGGGACACAAAGACCTCACTACTAGCTTTCCTGAACATCCTTGCTGGGAGTTCTGACCTGCCAAGAGGTGCATGTTGCTGATTTGGGGCTCTGGAGGCTGCTCCTGTAGTTGGAAGCTGGACAAGGGACGCAACATAAAGAAGCGTGACACATCCACCAGTTTCTGACGCATTGACTAAGAAACCAACAAAGTGCATGCCCGTGGCTGGAAATATCACTGCATGCCGAACCTCTGCACTGATCTCCGAAGTCCAAGATCATCGCACCGATTCCGATGCAGGCCCTGCTGTGCCAATGCATGAACCAATGCGTAGTGGGGCTTTGGCTGGAGAGACCAATGCAGCGCTGTTGCCACCACCGAATCGAGAACCAACACATCCCCAATCCTCACACATCCTCAATCCTCATGCATCGCACAAGGTTGCAAGTCTACAAGGAGACCGGGCCGCAGTACCAAACCAATTCATCACCTCCCAGCACATTAATAAACCAACGCATCACCTCCCTTCAGTAAGGATCCAACGCATCACCTCCCCTTCATGGCAGTAAGGAACCAACACATCACCTCCCCTGGAGTAAGGAATCAATGTGCATAAAGAAACAACGCATCACCTTCCCTACGGTGTTTCTGTTTATGATTGTGACGCATCCAAGGTACTTTGTGTTGAAAGTGCTGCATCTATAGTTTGCTATGGACAGAGCTGTTTTTACCTTCTAAAGTCGTATTTTGATTATTGCATTGTGGATTATTGTCATTTTGGTCTTTATTCGGTTTAGATACAGATTACATATTTTTCTAAACCAGTGTGGTGTCCATTTGTGGTGTTTTAACTGTATTTCTGTAGGTGTGCACAAATGCTTTGCTCACTGCCTCTGAGATGAGCCTGTCTGCTCATGCCAAGCTACCAAGGGGGTGAGCAGGTGTTATTTTAGAAGTGTATCCCCCTACCCTGACTAGGAAGAAGGGTCCCTACTTGGACAAAGGTTCAAACCATTGCCAACTAGAGAGCCCCCTTTCTAACAAAGCCTAAAGGCTCTGCTGAAATGTTTCTTTGCCTGCACTATTGCTGCTCCTAGCCTCGCCAATGTGGAAACTTTAAGCCAACCCAACCAAGCCAGAGATGTATGTTCAGTGTCTACATGTATTCTCTGCCTTTGTGCAGATATTATAGGAGGATTGCCTGAAGAACCACCTCTGCAAGTGCACATGATCTTAATTTGAACTTTGTCTGGTAATCACACTCATTCGCTGTAGCAAATTGTATTGGTTTTGATTTCCTCTGAGCCTTCTTTTTGTGCTTAGGGTCAGCATTTGAGTAGTCTGTTTGCTAGCAAGTTCAAGACAAGTCTTGTTGGTCCATTCAGTTTTATTTGTGCCCTAAGGGCTTACATACTGAAGTTTAACTTTCTGATCACCTGATATGTCCCCCCACCCCAATTAACTGTGAATCTTCTGACCGAGAGCCTTTCACATTCCAAGATATTCCGATTTTTTAGGGAGCATCTGCCCCTAAACCTAAACCTAAACCATAACCATGAGATAAGCATATCACCCCTGAAAATATTCATCTATTTCTCAAACATTGAGTTCCTTGTTTTTCCTTCATAGAAAATTATAATGTTATTAATTATTTTGAAGCTTCAATGTTTTTAGCTTAGCTGCTTTTTAAGCATCCCAAGACCGTAAACATGTATGGTATTCAAATTCCTAACAAGATAATCTGGTTGATTATTTGTAACTGGCTGGTTAATCGAAATACTTCACTTTGCTGTAAGATTGTGTACTGGTTTTGTATGTTTCTATTTTTTACAATCATTTTATGAACTGTTCTTCCATTTGACAGGAACTGTGCTGTCTCATTTATCTGTAGAGTAGTAGTGATTCTTAACAAGTGTGTAATCTGGAAAAAGATGGTAGTTGCTTTGCTCAGCCCAGCATCGGTGTCCACCTTTTAACATGTGTATTCTATCCCAATATTTCCAAACATAGTTTAACATGTAAAGCTGTTTGCTGTGCACTTGATGTGTAAATTATGATTTATTATAAGTCTGCATTGGAATGTGGTACAAAGATAAAAGTCATTGCCTTTTATAGAAATAATCACATTTGAAACTCAAATGTGAGGTGGTTTTTAACATATTTGAATTAAATCATATAATTCATAATCCCATGATCCAGCCTTAATAAGCCTTAATAAGATTCATGGTTTGAGCTGTCTTTCTGAGAATGTTAATTCCTTTCATACCACAGCTCATAGAACAAAGCCCTCTGATCACAAAATGCCCATCTAAGGAAGATTACAATTCTCCTGGCAGAGGAACAATGTTTGAATCAAACCTCAATATCTGTTAAGAGCAGCTGCCTATACAATGGCTTGGAGGAGATTCCCACATGGGGCAAAGAGAGTTTAGAGGGAGCGCTGCCTCCACTCACTACATATAGTTCCTTTGAGGACCTGAAGGTAAAAAAACATTGCTATGTTAGACTAACTTGGGTCAAAGAAGGAATTGTGCTCTGGTTTTGCTACAAGCCTCCATTTAGGATTTTTCATAGAATATTTTATAGGGGCAGGGTAGGTAGTGGGTTGGTCCCTAGTAGTGCCATTTAGGGGTGGCATCAGAGGATTGTGTGGAAGCCTCTTATGTTCGACAACTCTATGTTTATACCTTTGAATGGGGAGATGGTGGATGGGCTGATGAAGCCCATTCTGGGGTTTGTGTGCTCTAACCCTGGATTTGGATTCCTGTACATCTATGGACTCCAAGACAAACAGTAGTAGCATACTGCCTCACTTTGAGGACAAGTATAGGATAGATTTGGAGGACTGTTGAAAGAAAGATGTCCCATGGATGTATGATGGACTGCTCGTAATGTAGTGCCCGGGGAATAGGTACTAAATACTGTTTCAGGACACACTTGTAATCTACAAGTGGAAGAAGGCCTTGGTCCAGTAATGGATAGCAGGGCTGGTACACGTCTCTATTGTCAAATGGCTGCCAAGGAGTAGGATGAAAAAGGTCCAGAGGTTGTAGAAAGACTTCATAAATCCTGACCAACATTCTGGAGGTCAGGAGGCCCAGGCGTAAACCGCTAGTTGGTAGAATGCATTACTGAAGGAAACAGCCTGTTTTTGGCATGATCACCCCCATTTATTCTCATCTGATAATAATCATGAAACTGGTTAGAAATGCCACTGTGAGGTTGAAATATAGAACCTGCAAGCTGGTGCTGAGCCAATGCTCCTATAGATGCACATAATTATGATGTGTAAACATGCTTTGAAGCTATGAATCCTCTGAGCTGTCTGAGCAGTGTGGGCAAAATGGGCAATTGTGCCAAGTATCCCGATACCGATGGGTCCCCTGGTAAATTGATCCAGGAAGTCAGACATTCTGCAGGGTCCTTTTTTAATTTGACAGCTGGCCATGCCTGTAAAGAAGAGGCTTAGTGTGCATGGAAGGCTTGCCAACATCTCAGGCCTTTGATGGCAATTAAATTAAAATACATCTTTACATGTGATTTTTTCATCTTACTTTACTTCAGCTCCCTATCACACCCATTTCTACTTTATCTGCTTCTATCTCATCTCTCTCAATACACATCACTCTACCTCACATTTCTCTAATTCTTTCTTATGAACGCAGATCTTTCTCTCCCCGTCTCGTTGTCTACCTCTACCTTTCTTTTTAAGTTCAAGAAAGAGTTATTTAAACATGGTAAAATGAACAGGAAAAATAAATAAAAGAAAAAGGGAAAGGGTGACAAGAAAAGGGAAAAAGGGAAAATGAAACAATATCATGGGTACATCATAAATGTCTTATACAAGGAAAAATCATGAGTCAAGTGGAGCATAACATGGGTATAAAATTAGTACAATGTATAGCAAATTACAAAAAGGAGAACATAATTAGTGCATATTTGAACATTAAGAACGAGGGAATGTCAAGGTGGTCAGGGAGGTTTGGGGACCTCCTTTTGAGTAGGTGACAAACAATGAGAACGGGTAGCACATCGATTAAGATACAAAACAACAGGGAGCCATAAGGCCTCTCTTTGCGGAGCCAGTTGAGGGGGAAAGACAAAAGTAGTGTCTAGTCTATGGTTATGGCAAACATTGTACCACCATGCTTGAAAGGAAAGATCAGATGCAGATTTACAATGAATGGTAATCTGCTGGAAAGCCACAGCCAGCAGCAGATCTACAATTCGCACGTCAAGCTGAGATGAGTCCCAACAAGGTGAGAGGCTACCCAGGAAGAGGTGAGTGTGAGGAAGGGGGATATGAGTGTGAAATATGACATTGATTTGAGCCCACACCCGTAACCAAAAGTCATGAACAGATTGGCATAGAAACAACATGTGAAATAAAGTGGCATTGGAAGAGGAGCAGGACCAACAGGTGTCTGGAGTGGAGGGGAATCTTTTATGTAGAATAGAGGGAGTGAGAAGCAATCTGTTGTAGATGAAGAACAAAGATTGCGTGAGAGAGGCAGCTCTGGATGACTTGCGCAATTTAAGCCACAGCCTGTCCCATACAGGTAAGGGCCAGACCTCCCCGAGATCCTGCTCCCACTGCTCCTCCACCTTTGACTTGGGTCTAGGAAGTGTGGCAGACTGAAGGTGTTTGTAAATGGCAGAGGCTCTGGGGGTAGTGCGAAGGAGGGAATGTAAACTTGCTGTAGGAGTAGGGGTCTGAGTCTTTGTTTGTGTTTGCAATAATCTCTCATACACCTCCATCACCGCCGCCTTGAGCAGCAAGTATTTGGAAGCAAAGGAAGCGGGCAGTGCGTATAACAGCCTGAGGTTGGGGAAAGACAAGAATGTAGAGTGAGAAACTAGTTGTGAAATCCATAATAAGCCTCTCCGCCTCCAGGATTTCCAATAGAAGGGCTTGGCCTGGATTTGAAGGTAGGTGTTGTGCCAGATGGGGGAGGATAGAAAGTCCGCAATGGAGCAGGGAGGAGCAGGAGATGAAGCCAGGAGGAGTTTGGTGGTAAATCTGTGAATGAGAGTGGAAACAGAGGAAGGTTTGCGAGAAAAGGAGATGTACTCCGAAAAGGAGAAGGGAGAGAGGAAAAGACGTTCAACCTTAGCCCACAGGGGACACGAAGCATCGGGATCCTGTAACCAGAAGGTCGCTTGTCTTAACAAAAAAGCCTTTTGATAAGCTGGAAAGTTCGGAAAATTGACACCGCCTTCTGAAGCTGGGCTGATTAATCTCTTAAGGGACATCCGTGGCTTTTTGTTGTTCCAGAGGAATGCAGACAAAATAGAGTTGATCTTCTTGAAGGACTTAGCAGGAATGGGGACAGGAATGTTCGAAATGGTATATAGAATAATCGGGGTCAGCATCATCTTGATCGTATCAAGACTCCCCCACCAGGGGATGCCACCTAGCAATGAGGTCTGAGATTTTCTGAATGCATTTACTGAGACAGAGGGAGACCGTGTCCGGGATAGAGGGAGTAAAGTGTAGGCCAAGATATTTAATGTGTGAGGAATTCCATACAAAATTAGAGGCAAGAAAGTCTGGTTTAAAGGTAAATTTGGTGAGGGGTAATATCTCGCATTTGTCGTGGTTGAGTTTGTAACCCGAGATCTGAGAATACTCCTGCACCTCTGCCAGAAAGGCTGGAATGGAAGATTCGGGGTTGGAGATAAAGAGCAAGATATCATCCGCGTAAGCGGCTAGTTTGATATGGGAGCCAAGGAACTGAAAACCTTGGATATTGGGATTCTGACGCAATCCGGATAGGAAGGGTTCCAAAGCCAAATTAAAAAGAAAGGGTGAGAGGGGGCAGCCTTGGCGAACACCTCTGCCTAGATCGAAGAAGGGAGATATTTGACCATTGGCACAGACTGCAGCACGTGGATGGGAGTATAAAAGGGAGATCAAGGAGATAAAATGGGGACCAAAACCAAACCATTGAAGTGTGTGAAAAAGGTAAGGCCACTCCACCCTATCGAACGCCTTTTCTGCATCTAGGGCTATCGCAGCGAGCGAGGAGTTCAAACGCGAGGATTTCGTCAGGATATTAAATAGTAGCTTGGTGTTGTCGGTGATAAATCGGCCCTTAACAAAGCCGGACTGTTCCTCGCCTAAAAGGTCAGGAAGCAAGGAATCCAGCCTTGTAGCTAGAGATTTGGCGAAGATTTTATAGTCAAGGTTGACCAGTGATATGGGCCTATAATTCTTGCAGTATCGGGAATCTTTACCCTCTTTGGGTATCAGACAGATGTGCGCTTCTGAGAAGGTGCCTGAGGAACTGGCGATGGCAGAGAATGAAGTGAGAAGAGAGTGGAGCTTAGGAATGAGAAGTTTAGAAAAATGAAGGTAGAATTCAACAGTGAAACCATCAGGTCCCGGGGCCTTGTTCAGCTTAAGATGTTGGAGTGCGGTGAGCAATTCCTTCTGAGTCACATCAGACTCCAAACTGGAGAGATCGAGAGGAAAATGGGCTTGTTTCTGTATTGTAGAAAAAAAGTTAGTAAGTGAGTGGGGAGTAGGTCTAGTTTCAGAGGAGTATAGAGTTTTGTAAAAGAGGGAAAATTCAGAGAGGATGTCAGTGTCATTGTGTTGAAGGGCGGAGTTAGTATCATAGATAGCTTCAATGTTCAGTTTATTATGTTTGATCTTTAAGTAATTGGCGAGGAGCTTCCCAGCCTTGTTTCGTCCCCCATAAAACTTGGCACTAGATTTCAGCAAATACAATGATGCATCCTCAGTAGATTTCTTATTAAAGCGCATTTTGGCAGCCACCAAAGCAGTGAGGGACTCTTGGGAATGAGAAGTGAAATAGGCGTGCTCCAGTCTCTTAATGTCTAATAAAATGTCCCGGCTGGAAGTTCGCGCAACTTTGCGCTTCGTAGCAACAAAACGGATAATGAAATCGCGTGCAGATGCTTTGAAAGCGTCCCAGACGGTATGCGCCGGGATGGAGGGAGTATCATTGAGTAGAAAAAAATCGTCAAAAAAAGTAGTAAACGAGGAGGTGAAGGCAGGATCCAGGAGAAGGGCGTTGTTAAAACGCCACCTCTTGGGGCCCTCAGATTTCGGGATTACATCAATAGTAACAAGGACAGGGGCATGATCGGAAAACAATATCGGACCAATTTCAGCAGCAGTGAGAGTTTGTGTGAGGGTGTGGGTAAGAAAAATATAATCAATCCGGGATTGAGAGTGGTGAGATGGGGAGTAAAAGGTGAATTCTTGCAGGGTAGGATTACAAATGCGCCATGCGTCAACCAATCTATGCTGGGAGATAGCCTGGGCAAAAAGCTTGTGGGGTTTATTGGGGACGTAATGAACTTTGGAATGTCGGTCAACGAAAGGGTCTATGGGGTGGTTACAGTCCCCCGCAAGGATGAAATTGTCATCCATTAATCTGGTAATGTGGCGGGAAAAATCAGACCAAAAAAGAGGTTCACCAACGGTAGGGGCGTAGAGATTGAGGAAAGAGACTGGAGCACCTCTAAGCAATAATTTAACAAAAGTCCACCTTCCATCAGAGTCTGATTCCTGGGAAACAATATAGAGGGGAAGCGACCTCCTGCATAAAATAGCCACACCATTGCGCTTCCCATCTCCTGGTGAATAAAAGATCTCACCCACCCAGCCTTTTTTAAGTTTAAGAGATTCAGAGTCGGACAGATGAGTCTCTTGTAGGAAGGCTACGTCCACATTCAACTTAGCCAAATGTGACAGTATTCGCTGACGTTTGATGGGAGAGTTAATGCCTTTAACATTCCACGATAATATATTCAGAGACATTGCATAAAAATAACATCAAGCATAATGCAATAAAGAAAAAATGAGAGAAAACCCATGCAATCGAGCAAAAGAAGGAGATTGGAAAGAACCGGCGAGGTAAAGGAGAGAGAGAGGGAGAAGAGAGAGTCAAAAAGGAGTAAATCAGCGTGGAGGAGAAATCTAGAAAGAAGGAGAGAGCGGAACAAAGTCCGGAGATTAAGAAGAAGAGCGCCAGAGGCACTGAGCAACACTGGAAACATGTGAAGGACAGCTGAAGGGAAAGGAAAAAGAAGAGTCAAAAGGGAGAGAAAAGAGGCGAGGTACAGAAGAGGAAGGAAGCAAATATCAACAAAGAGTGAATATAAGACAAAAAGGCATCAAAAACGAGTAAAAACAAAACATAAGGGGAAGGTAAAACACAAGAGACAAAAGGGAACCATACCTACAACGAGGGAAGTACAGAAAAAACGCGGAGGAGGGATGGAACGACAAGGGCGAGGCGACGCACCAAGATCGGCTACACGGGGAAGCCGGAGGACAAGGTCAGACTTGGATAGGGAGACCTGTATGGGCAAAAAAGAGAAAGGAAGAAGTAACATAAGAATTAAAACATGTAAAAGAGTCATGTAAATACCAAGGACAACATTAAATGGTCAAGCAACATAGAAAGAATAACAGTTAACAGTTAACATATTGAACAGCACAAATAAGAAATGGCTTGAACTGCAACAGTCGAGTAGAGGAGCTACTCAGGATCTGGAGAGATCCAAACGAAGCGATTTGGGAAAGGTAACACAGTCATCGGTCAGCCAGGTGCAGTAGAAGGAGATCCAGATGAATCCATAGCAGAAGTCTTGTGCTCGTTAATAAAGCTCCGAAGACGGACAGGGTCCTCAAAGGCAGTAGTTTTGTTATTATATGTAACCTTGAACAAGCATGGGTGGTACAGGCCATATCTTGCCCCCATCTCGCGAAGATCAGCTCTGAGGTTGAGAAATTCCCTGCGACGATTGGCGGTGGCCTTCGCGTAATCCTAGGCGAAAAACAGGGAAGATCCACACCATGACAACGCCGGAGCAGACTTGGCAGCTGACAAAACCATCAATAAATCAGTATATTCCAAGAAGTAAAGAATGACACCTCTGGGCTTCTGTGTGGGAGAGAGCGCGGAAGAAGGTCATCCCAAGCGGTGCGCACGTTGGATATTAAGCGAAGTGCCTTCAGGAAGACGCAACAGCTTGGGAAGAAAAGACTTAAAGAAAGTGAGCGAGTCGGACCCCTCAAGCCCCTCCGCCATGCCGTAAATGCGAAGGTTATTCCGCCTGTTCCTGTTTTCCAACTCCTCCATCTGGCGCTTCAATGTAGACACTTGAGAGGTGAGATGAGAAACTGTGGGGCAAGTTTCTTGGAAAGACTCAACAGAACGCTCAACAGAGGTGACTCTGGTTTCCATCTGCGACCAGTTGTCAGTAAGAACCTGGAGCTTAACATTGGTTTCTTCCATGAAGGGACGCAGAGATCTGATCTCGTCTAACAAGAGTTCCATGGAAACAGGCGTAGTTTGCTTGCGAGGGGAGGGGGGGTCCTTTTTCAATCTCTTAGAGTTGGCTTTCCCTGAAGAGGTCTGGGTAGGCTCCATGGGTGTATCTGAACCAGAGGATGTTAAAGGATCTTCTAGTTTGGAAAGCGCAGAAAAGACTCTAGAGTTCTTGATGATGGTGGATTTAGACATGCGAGGAATGTGCGACATGTGTTTAAGTCTGCCCATGTATGGGATATGGGAAAAAAGGCAAGACGACACTGTATTCAATAATATAGGAGGTCAAGAATTCCCATCCGTGGCAGCAGAGAATGCACCAAAAGTAGACAGCCCCTCGCACAACTCAAGTAAAGTAAGTGAAATCCACAGCCACGTCGTAGCAGAGAACAAGAAAGTAGAGCGCCCAGTTCGCACAGAGCCAGGAAAAACTATGGGTGTCCGTGAAGCTGAGCCGCAATGCGAGAGAGCGTGAAGCTGGAACCAAGGCTTCGTCTCCCAAGCGCCTCTAATACCTCAAAGACCTCAAAGTACTGGGAGCAGCCAGGTTATCCAAGCTTGGGAGCAGAGGTAACAGGGGCAAGCAAAAACGGGCAAACCAGCATGAAAAGCAAGCAAAAAAAGCAAGCAAAAAGCATGAGGCCACAGTCCAGGGCAGTTCAAAAGCTCCAAGGATAGGGGAGAACACTGGCCAAATACGTCCGTGAGGAGAGAAGGAGCCACAGAAGCTGGGGGCACAAAATGGTGGCCGTAACTGAAGGCGAGCCGCCGTTACTTAGAGAAAACGGAAAAACTGTAATTTATATGCATTGAGGAGAAGATCAAGGTCGCTGTACCTGAGATAGGCAAATTAGGTGTCCATAGCGGAGCGGAGCTGTGCACATTCGGCGGGAGCCGGGAGTTGCGCAGAAAACGTCTGTGTCTTAAAATGGCGGCCGCGCCATTCGTGCACTGCTCGGGAGCTTCGCGTCGGGATTCCTCCTGGAAAGTCGGCGAAGAATACAATTTGCCGGTTCAGGCAGACTCCGTCCGCGTTCCGATGGCAGAGGAGACTCCCATATCTGAAAACGAGGGACAAATGCAAGAATATCCTCCGAAGTTCCGCGGAGCCTCACTCAGGCACCGCCATCGCTATCTGCGTCAAGCCACGCCCCCCTACCTCTACCTTTCTAACTCTGTTCCTGTGCTCTCTACCACGACCCTATCTCAACCACCCCCGCATCTCACTGCTCTGTTCACACCTCACCTCGCTGTATCTCTCCTGCAGCTACATGAACTTTTAATTAACCTCACCTCTCAATATCTCTCTCATCCCCCAATAATTCGCCATTTACTTCTCTTCCTGTCTCACCTATCCCTCTCACCTCGACCTCTCCCTCTCTTCTCAATCTAATTCCATACGGATCACTTGATCATTTTGTGCTCGAGTTTCCCACCCAGAGTCTTCTCCTACCCAGGGGAGTTGGGTGTCACTGAGTAGCCTGAGAAAAGAAGAGGAGGGACAAAGCCGAGGAAGAGAATTAACAAGAAAACTGTCAGATTGTATATTTTGGCATAGGGAAAATGCTCAAAGCAGTGCTATGAATTTCACTATTTCAGCGAGAAAGGCAGTTGTGTCTATGAATATATTTGTGAGTTGAACTATTCTGCAAATAACTCTACAATTTCAAACATTCTGTGCACTTCCTTTATTTTAATAATATGCTACTGTAAACTAAATATCCAATAAGACAAACTTTACTGTGTCTTTTCGACAATGGAAAAAACGGGCTTGGTAGACCCTGAATTCCAAATAAAATATTGTTACAACACAAAAAACTAGAGCTAACCCCTAAAAGATATGACTTAATTAATTCTTGCTCTTGCTCAAGCATTAATTTTATACTGCTTGGCTGGCCCACACCAGGCAAGTTGAGTTTCAGATGTTTTGTGTTCTCCCTTTGTAAATGTTTAACATATTATTTAATATTAAATAACAGATGGCCATCAGTATAAACTTAAAAGTTAATTGTTCAATAGGAAATCAAAAAACATTCTACCCCCACTCACATTTCAAATTAATACCCATTAGGAGAAAATATTTCTGTTCAAATCAAGATAACACTACGGGTGTAGTCAAATCATCCTGGGCAAAAGATGCTGTGTGCTTACCCACACTCTCACGTACTCTTGACACGCAGACGTATGTGTATCTCAAGCACAATTACCCACATAAGGACACATATTTAAACATTAATCGTCAATAGCATAAGGGTAAATGGTAATAACAGTGTATCCAAACAATTTCTGAGTGCTCTGATGCTTTGTGTACCTCCATTAGTTTCTACTTAACGTTTTGCTGACAAGCAACTTAGATAAACTCGAGAGCAGCGGCGATTCATACCTATAGATGTGCACTCTTTCCAGTTTCGTTATTATAGTGTCATTCAGAAAGTTAAAATCTATCACGTTGTGTTAAAAGAATTATCTTTTGTATGAACTGTACAGTTATACCGTGCCATAGAATAAAAGATGAAAAATTTAGCTTTATGGATAGCTGACCACTTTCTTTTAAGTTTTTTGCGGAATAGGATGAAAAATAAATATAAACGCAGCAACACGGGGTATAGTAAAATTCACCTGCAGCCTTTGGTATTTTTTTATGAACCTACTGGTGCAGTGTCATAAAATTACAGAATGCAGTAAAAGAAGTACACTGACCTTTAGGGTCACATGGCCAACTGCAAATGAAAAGAGCAGAATTTTGAAGTGTTTTGACTGATTGCTTCAGAAAAGTTGAAATGCCAATTATAGTATGTGCTTTACTATACCAAAAAATAATACGCACGTCTTTTTTTCTTACGTTTATTAGACGTGGAAAGGCCTTTCAACTTCCATTTCAAACCATTATGAAAGTAAAAATGTATTCATAGAGAAAAATACAGGTTAAACTAATAAGACATAATTCCACAATTATGAAGCAAGAAAACGTTTTAATTTGGTCACAAATCAAACTCAATGAATAGCAAGCATTGTTATAATGACTATTAAGAACTAAATCACTTACACCGTATATGAAGATTACCTTTTCTTGACAACCTTTTTTTTCTTATTCTTCTTATAACTAATTACACACACACACTAGCATGCCTTATCACCCATAATCATATTATTCAAATGAATAGGCCATGGTAATTATTGAAGTTATAATATTGCAGAGAATTCTAGTTTTCAAATGAATCAAATAATGCTACATGGTTTTGCAGCTCGAAATATAACTATATAGGTGACATTAGTTAGACACGAGCCCTGCCGTGCAAAGTTAAAAGTAGGGAACATAAAATGAGAGTTCAAAAGAAAACTTTAGCCGACAATAGAGTTAAGTGCGGGGTATTTTCTCCAAGCTGATCTACACTTAATTGAAATGACAGGACTCTGATTCTGCAAAAAAGAACCATAAAACTCAATAATTTCTCAAGAAAAAATGTGATTACAAATAGTTCAGAGCTCTTGGGCCCTTATGATGATGGGTGTTAGACCTTACACCGACAAGCTGTCAGTGGCAGTCTGACCCCCCTTCGGTTCGACTCCAGGATTACAATGCCTGCGGTCAGGCCCACAGCAGTTGAGGGGAAGACATTTGCGTCATCTAGGATCAGTGATCACAATGGGGCAGTGGTCTGAATCGTATTCTGATTAGGGTCTGGTGCTGAGGCAGGCACCGCTGTTGCGATGACGATATCCCTTTCCAACACCCTTTTCATGTCGAGAAGACACCATGAAAAGGCTGTCAGAAATGGAATTTGGGGCCCAAACAGGGCCCCGTCCATTGTTTGCCACTGTAAAGTGGCCCTCGGGGCACATGTAGTGCTCCCACTCACTTCCATGCATCATGTGTCACGCATAACATGCTGCATGAGACATGGTGCATGGATATGCAGGAGATGTTCCATACGACGGCATCTTGTGCCCTTTTCCTTGTCTACAGCACAAGCCGCCATGGTAGGGAGCACTTCTCGACCACCAGCACAGCAGTCAAAATTCAGGCGCGCAACACCCATTGGGCTCACCCCCCTCCTCTGCCCGGGCTAAGATGACACGCACTGAAATGATGCAAGAAGGCTGGGCATCGGAGCCGAGAATGTGATTTTTAATATGATTTCTGAGAGGCCCTGCAGCCCGAGCCAGACAGCCAGCCTCTGAACAGTTTCCTCGAGTGAACGCCCCTGACCCCACCTCTTGATTTCCCTTAGAGTGGCGCCGCCGAGGTGAAATCCTTGCCTGAAGGCAGGGATTTCACCTAAGCACTTGATGGGTTGTAAGCATGGGATGTGAAGATGTGCACAGCAGGGCGAAGGCATGGCCAGTGCAGGTGACGCTTTACTTTTGTATGGGAATTTCTGCTGGTGTCATAGCCCAGGGTTTGCTGTCTGTGCACTTGTATAGATGTGTATTCCATACAAGTGCACAGACAGCAAACCCTGGGCTATGACACCAGCAGAAATTAATTTTCAAAGGAAAAGCATCACCTGCACTGGCCATCCCTTTCACCCTGCTGTCTGTGCACTTGGATGGAATTCACATCCACTGCACTGCTCACTAGATGAATGGTGAACAGGGCCATGGAGCTTTCTATTTTCGCATCCAAGGGCAGCAGCGAAGAAGCAGAGGAGACCCAGGCAAGGAGAATCCAGGAGACCTATCTACTCTGAGACCTTCGAGGGGCTGGATGCCAGGACACAGTGCTGCTGATCAGCCAGATTCCACAGTATAGCATTAAAAGAGCAGGCAGCCGTTTTTTATGGAAGTTCCAGTAACTTTAATGCATTTTTCAGCACAGCATTACCTACTGCCTGCATATCTAGGTTACTGTGAATGTTGTTCTTGACTTACATGCATAGAAGTCAAAGAGGACAGTCCCCTCCAAATATGCAACTGTAATGTAAGTTTGTAGTGTTCATTTTTTTTTGGGGGGTGCTAGTGGGTAACTTTAGAGTTCAGGGTGGGTGTGGGTTTTAGGGTGCCAGTGAGTAATTTTATGGTCCATGGTGGGTTACAAATTGGGGTGCCAGGGGTTAATTTTAGGGTTCTGAGCGGGTATGGGTTTTGGGGTTCCAGGGGGCAATTTTAGGGTTTAGGGTGGGTATGGGTTTTGGGGTGCCAGGGGTCATTTTAGGGTCCATCGTGGGAATGTGTTTTGGTGTGCCAGGGGTAATTTTAGGGTTCAGGGCAGGTGTGGGTTTTGGGGTGTCAGGGGGCAATTTTAGGGTTCAGGGTGGGTATGGGTTATGGGGTGCCAGGGGGAATTTATGGTTAAGCATGGGTATGGGTTTTGGGGTGCCAGAGGGTAATTTTAGGGTGTAGGGTGGGTATGGGTTTTGGGGTGCCAGGGGGGATACTTTTAGGGTTCAGGGTGGGTGTGGGTTTTGGGGTGCCATGGGATTAATTTTAGGGTTCAGCGTGGGTATGTGTTCTATAGTGCCAGGGGTAATTTTAGGGTTTAGGGCAGGTGTGGGTTTTGGGATGTCAGGGGGCTATTTTAGGGTTCAGGGTGGGTATGGGTTATGGGGTGCCAAGGGGAATTTATGGTTCTGCATGGGTATGGGTTTTGGGGTGCCTGGGGTAATTTTAAGGTTCAGGGTGGGTATGGGTTTTGGGGGGCAAGGGGGGTGATTTTAGGGTTCAGGGTGGTAATGGGTTTTGGGGTGCCAGGGGGTAATTTTAGGGTGTGGGGTGAGTATGGGTTTTGGGGTGCCAGGGGGGGATAATTTTAGGGATCAGGATGGGTATTGGTTTTGGGGTGCCAGGGGTAATTTTAGGGTTCAGGGCGGGTATGGGTTTTAATGTGTGAGGGGGCATTAACCAATCCTAATTATCTGCCATTTTAGCTCCGCCCCATTGATTAACATTAGCCACGCCCCTTCATTTGCCATGTTAGCCCCCCCCCCGAAACTAAGACCTAGTTGCGCCCCTGGGTCAAATCATAATGCGGCAGTCGGACCACCGCATCCTGACCGCCATTGTAATAAGGCCCTTAGACACAGTAGCAAAATAGGGTAGTGGGAAGATGATGACAAAGATGCAAAAAAGAGACAAAGAGAGAGGTAGAGAGAGCAGTAGCGGTCGGTAGAGGTTGTGCTGACGGGCGATGACGTGGGAAGAGGGAGGGGCAGGGGGTAGTAAACTCCGGAATATGGACAAATACAGGTAAGTAACATAAAAAATAAATAAAAAGAATTTCGTTGCGTGCACTGCATTGCATTTGGCGATGCAGTCCGCACAACGAAATTCGTTTTATTTATTTTTATGTTTACTTACCTGTATTTTTCCGTATTCTGTAGACTAGCCCCCCTGCACTGGGGTAAGTTTGTTCATGGACTGTGAGATACACATTTACACAATATGGCAGATCGTCCCGCCATGAGTCACCCCCAATCTCCATCCAACAAATGTCCATTTCAACAGACTAACTCCAACATAGATTGACGTCTTCCATAAGCCTACTTAAAAAGCTGCAGGGCTTGTCAGGATGCAGACCGGATTCCATGAGTACTGACGGCCAGTGAGGCAGTCTCACGCTCAAGCCCATGATCCAAATCCAAATACCTCTATACAGGTATGAGGCCTGTTAATGGTCCACGTGGCCTATCGTCTGACTTGGCCTCAACATTCTCCAACTAGAGGTGCCAGTCTGGAGGTGCAGCTGGGATAGAGTGGCCAGGTCCACTCCTGCACAGCACATGCTGTTTTGCTTGGATGCCAGTGCGCAGATCCGAGAGACACCTCCGAATGGAGGTAGGTGTAGACAAATTCCAGCACATGGCTATTCTTCTTTTCGCCTACACATAAGCAAGATCTATACATTTGTTACCTTTATTCCATGCAGCCGTGCAGGGGGTAAAGCCTAAGAGGCAATGTATACCATTCCTATGGTGGGGAGTGTCTGTGGCTTCTGAACCCAAGTCGACGACCTTGTTCCAATAGGGGGTAAGCTGGGGGCAGTACCACACCATATAGGCAAAGTCAGCAGGAGCTGTTCGGCAACGAGGGCAAGCATCATTGACCACCGAGTACATTTGTGCAAAGCATTTTTGAGTAAGATATGTGTGATTTAAATAACTGAACTGTGCATATGTCAGTCTGGCATTCGTAGAAATCACTTTTGGTCCATAAAGGTAGTAGCACCGGTGTAAGATCTTTAACCGCATTTGCAGGGAGAGGGTCAGTAAGGTGATTTGAAGGTTTCAAGGCGCTGAGAAATTTGCCTATAGCTTCTTCAGAGTAGGAGTGAAAGTAGGCCCATGTTGCCTCATTTTTCACTGTAAGCTTGGATGGGATTTGCTGAGAGGCGTTTGGGGGTAAAGGGGGATTTGGTGAGGGGGCAAGATTGAGATAAGCATTTCTCTTCCCTTTTAGGGTCAGGAGGTGCTTGATGGATGGTACTGATCTCCAGTTGCGTTCGGCAGTTCTGAGAGATCGTCTGTCCTCGTTAAGGAGTAAGTATGGGCGTAGTTTGCAAATTCGCCTTCCGCGAATTCGCGCGAAATCGAATTCGCAATCCACAAAATCCCGAATTTGTGAGAATTTGCGGATTTTTGTTTTTTGTGTGTTCGTGGGTTTTTTTGCGTGTTCGCGGGCCTTTTGCGTGTTCGCGGGCCGCTTGCATGGCGAAGTTACCTCTGCGGTCGTGTATGGGCACAGCACCCTCTGGTTCACCACTGCCACCCTCTGGTTCATCACTGCCACCCTATGGTTCACCACTATCACCCTCTGGTTCACCCCTGCCACCCTCTGGTTCACCACAGCCACCCTCTGGTTCAGCACTGCCACTCTCTGGTTCACTCCTGTCACCCTCTGGCTCAGCACTGCCACCCTCTGGTTCACGACTGCCCCCCTCTGGTTCATCACAGCACCTCTTGTTCACCACTGCCACCTTCTGGTTAACCACTGTCCCCCTCTGGTTTACCACTGCCACCCTCTGGTTCATCACAGCACCCTCTGGTTCACCCCTGCCACCCTCTGGTTCAGCACTGTCACCCTCTGTTTCACCACTGCCACCCTCTGGTTCACGACTGCCTCCCTCTGGTTTATCACAGCACCTCTGGTTCACCACTGCCACCCTCTGGTTAACCACTGTCACCCTCTGGTTCAGTACTGCCACCCTCTGGTTCACCACTGCCACTCTCTGGTTCACCACTGCCACCCTCTGGTTCACCAATGCCACCCTCTGGTTCACCACTACCACCCTCTGGTTCACCCCTGCCACCATCTGGTTCATCACTGCCACCCTCTGGTTCACCCCTGCCACCCTCTGGTTCACCCCTGCCACCCACTGGTTCAGCACTGCCACCCTCTGGTTCAGCACTGTCACCCTCTGGTTCACCCCTGCCACCCTCTGGTACATCACTGTCACCCTCTGGTTCATCACTGCCACCCTCTGGTTCACCACTGCCACCCTCTACCACGACCTTTTGTGACGCAGCGGCAGCACAAAAGATGCGCCATGGTGCTGGGTATTAACAACGTGACGCATCTGAGAGATACGTCACGTTGTAAAGCCCTGCGCCATCAGGAGGCGTTCTGGCGCAGGGGAGGGTGTTCGTGCACAGGAACGCCTCCTAAAAGTGGCTTAGTGAAATCTACAAGATTTCAGTCAGTCACTTTTAGGCAAATGCTGCGTCAAAACCCTGTGCCTGCTTGAAGCAGGCGCAAGGCTTGATGCAGCATTGGGGAGATAGGGCCCCCCAGTGCATTGCTGGAGCTGCGTCGCAAGTGTGACGCAGCTCCAGCAATGCGCTGCTTTTACGGCACAGATGCGTCACACATCTGTGCCGTTTTTGCCACATGGTGAGCCGCATTGTATATGCGGCGCACCATGGGTGGCGGAGCTGCGGCGCACAATAACTGGCGCATCCCTGGGGATGCGCCAGTTATTGTAAATCTGCCCCTATACATTTAGCCAACGAGGGAGCACTTACTGATTAGACAGTAGAAAGTACTCTAGTTGAGTATAGGTATTGCACAAAAAGGTGGCATCTTCGTGAACAAAAATGCCGGGCGGGATTCATTCTGCCCCCTGTTAGACTCGTTTTTTGTGCCCTTCTGCCCTCTGTTAGACTCATTTTTCCCTTGTTTTTCTGCCCTTCTGCCCTCTGTTAGACTCGTTTTTTGTGCCCTTCTGCCCTCTGTTATTCCCTTGTTTTTGTGCCCTTCTGCCCTCTGTTAGACTCGTTTTTTGTGCTCTTCTGCCCTCTGTTAGACTCGTTTTTCCCTTGTTTTTCTGCCCTTCTGTCCTTTGTTAGACTGTTTTTTGTGCCTTTATGCCCTCTGCATCACCACATCATCACTCAGCGCTTCCCCAGCATCACTCAGCACCACCACATTATCACTCAGCACCACCACAGCACCACTCAGCACCACCACAGCATCACTCATCACCAACACAGCATCACTCAGCACCATCACAGCACCACTCAGCACCACCACAGCACCACTCAGCACCACCAGCACACCACTCAGTGCCACCACAGCATCACTCAGCACCACCACATTATCACTCAGCACCACCACAGCACCACTCAGCACCACCACAGCATCACTCAGCACCACCACAGCACCACTCAACACCACCACAGCATCACTCAGCACCACCACAGCATCACTCAGCACCACCACAGCACCACTCAGCACCACTCAGCACCACTCAGCGCCACCACAGAATCACTCAGCACCACCAGAGCATCACTCAGCTCCACCACAGCATCACTCAGCGCCACCACAGCATCACTCAGCGCCACCACATTATCACTCAGCATCACCACAGCATCACTCAGCACCACCACAGCATCTCTCAGCACCACCACAGCAAAAATCAGCACCATCACAGCACCACTCAGCACCACCACAGCACCACTCAGCACCACCACAGGATCACTCAGCACCACCACAGCATCACTCAGCACCACCACAGCACCACTCAGCACCACCCCAGCATCACTCAGCACCACCCCAGCATCACTCAGCACCATCCCAGAATCACTCAGCACCACCACAGCACCACTCAGCATCACCACAGCACCACTAAGCACCACCACAGCACCACTCAGCGCCACCCCAGCATCAATCTGCACAACCATTCAACAACAACTGGTTGAAATATGTTCTCTCAATGTTTCAAACTTTATTACAAATGTCACAAAAAGATGTTAATATTTCACTTCTGTTCTTGGATTTTCGTCACAATAAAATACACTGAACATAATCTTCACAAAAGTTATTTACAAAAGTCTAAGCTATTGCCATTATAAATTAAAATCACTTTTATTTAAGTATTAATTACTTAAAAAAATTAAAAGCAATTGTAATTTGTAATATCAATACAGCTAAGTCACGTAAATACAAAACATGTTGCATTACAAATGCTATAGGTGTTATATTTGCGAAAGTTATAACTATTGGCATTGTAAATGACAAAGCTATTAATTTAGCTATTTTCAAAACCAACACATAAATAAAAAAAATTGTCATTTACAAGACCAATAGCTCAAACTTTCCTAATGCGAGACCTATTGCATTGCAAATGCTTGTTTTTATATCTGTCAGTGCTTCCTGTCGAGGTTTAATTTTTGTGACAGGCGCCTCATTGCCTACTTGTAACTATTCTCTGACCCTGCTTCAAGGGTCAGAGCAGGGTCAGAGAATAGTTGCAAGTAGGCAACGAGGCGCCAGGAAGCACTTACAGGCTTACAGCAGCAGGTGCCCAAGTTGAAGTTAATTTCTTTGTAACTCTTTTGTAAAAGGTTACAAAAAATTAGCTTCAAGTTTTGCACCTGCTGCTGTAACCCTGTAAGTGCTTGGCTGAAAATTCGTCCCCGCTGATTCGCGGATTTTACCGCAATTTCGCGAGATTCGCGGATCGCGAAATCGCGGAAAATCCGCAAAGTCCGCGAGCTGAACGAATTTTCAGCCCATGCTTATTAAGGAGACCGTTAAACCAAGGTTTGGAGTCTTTCGTGGAGACTCTCTTTAGTTGCAAGGGAGCAAAACCATTAATTATCGTGGACATGGAGTTTAGGTAGTGGTTAGTGAGGTCGGTTACGTTAGAGGTTCCAGCAGGGGGTAGAAGTAGGTTAAATGTAAATGTAAATTGATACTTGTATAGCGCACTACTCACCCGCAAGGGTCTCAAGGTGCTTGTACGAATACCTCTGTGGAACCCATCCTGGCTTTCCCTGTGAGGTGTCCACTCCTGGGCACCCCCAAAGTGGAGGCCAAGCATCCTTAGTGTTGTGGGGGCCGTTGTGGAGATTAAGCAAGCTATTGACCAGTATTGCAGAATGGGACTCCATGATTGGAATAGGCACCGAGGTGAGAATTATCAGGTCCATGGAATTTTTGAGCCCAAGACCCGCCGAGGCGGGGAATTGAACCCTGGTCCCGGGCTAGACCTCTGCATCAGGGTCTGCCGCTCTAACCATTGAGCCACATTTCTCAACTTGCTAGAGGCGGGTAAAGAGTTTGTGTTGAGATTTTTCCAGTCCCTTTTCCAAACCTTGGGTTTTGTAGCTTGGGCAGGGGTCAGCTTGATTGTTGTATTGATGAAGAAGGTGATGATTTGATGATCAGACCAATCGCAAGGTAGGATCGATTCCAGATGGGTTGGAGTTAATCTTAGATATTATTAAGTCCAAGATTGCGCCTTTGTTGTGTGTAGGACTATTGCATAATTGGATGCGGTCGAAGGCGTTGAGGACGTTTTTGAGGCTGTTGACTACTGTATCACTAGGGTCGTTCCAGTGGAGGTTAAAGTCACCAAGGAAAATGTGTGTATTTCGTCGACCGGTGAGTGATGTGATCAGGTCCATGAGGTATTCTGTGAATAATAGGTTATCACCAGGTGGATGATATATGATGTGGAGCGAGCAGACAGGTTTACCAGTACTATTGATGTCGAGGCTGATGTATTCACAGGAAGGGAGTAACAAGGGTATGGTTCTGTTTATAGTGATGTTGCTCCGGTGTATACATGCAATACCCCCTCCACTCTTGCCCCCTGCCCTGTCTAGTCTGATGATGTTGTAGTTAGGGGGAACTAGGATGTCGATGAGGGGCGAAGAAGAATCTGAAAGCCATGTTTCAGTGAGAATGATGAGGTCCAGTTTAGTCGAGGTAGGCTCTGTCAGTTGCGTGTTTCAAAGCTGATTTACAATTCAGTAGTGAGCATCTAAGACGGGGGGTGGCAGGGGATGAGGTGTGTACCTGGGTGAGTGGGACTTTACAGAGAATATTGACAATGACTCCTCTGTTGTTGTGAGTTAAGGGCCTGTGAGGGTTTGCAGGGACGGTTAGAACTGAAAGCCTGGTGGTTGAATCTTGGGGGGTCAAGTGCAGGGTGGGCTGAGGTGTAGGCTCGGTAAAGGGCAAGGACAAGGAGGCAAAGAGATAGAATACTTTAGAAAAACTATCCTGAAAACAGGCGGTGGAGAGGCAGGTGGTCTAAATTTAAATTAAGTGCTGTCCTCTTGTGTAGTGGCCATTCCAATATGGCCGCATCATTTGTAAAGATCCTAGTAGGTAACTATGTAGGCCTTTGACTATTTCTATGACGGTCGCCCTGTTTTACTTTCCTTCTGTCTTATGATGTGAGTAGTCCTTTTTCAGTGGTTAGTTTTAAATTCCATGTAGTCCTGTGTCTGTTTTCATTGAGGTAGTCTATGGGCCCCATCCCAAGCTTTGTGAGGACCTCCTTCAGAGTGTGAAATGCCTTCTTTATGTCAGGTGATGTAACTCAGAGGATGGCACTCGTGGATCATGCCCAGTCCATCAGCATAAATAGGTGGTGCAGTTTTAGGTTGGTATTCCTTCCGGGTAAAAACCCACTTTGATCGGGGTGTAATGTGGATTGGGTTTGTGGGGCCAGGTGGTTAACCAATATCTTTCCTAGAACCTTATAGTCAGTATTCAATAGAGAGAGGGGATGGTAAGTCCACACTAACTGTGTGTACCTATCAGATTTTGGAAATACTATCAGGATGCCTCCCAAAGGGATGCTGGGAGCATACTGGTGTTGAAGGCAAAATTATGTACCTTTAGTAAGTGCGGGACAAGCTTGGATTGTATGGTGTTGTAAAACTCCACTGGCCAGCCATCCGCTCCAGGGGTCTTGCCATTAGCCATCTGTTTAATCGCATCTGCGATCTCTGTCACTGACAAGAGGGCTTTGAGGTTTGCCCATTTACACGTCTGAAGGGGCAGTAGTTGCAAAGTGTTTCGATAAATGAACATATTTGGTCCCTATCAATGAGAGGAGGAGCTCTGTAAAGTTTGGCATACTAGGAGTGAAAAGCAGAATTGATGACCTCCTGAGTGTTAGGTATAGAACCTGTCTCATCGTGAATGTCAGTAACAGGTCCCCTGTGGAAGTCGATGCCTAAAATCCAAGCTAAAAATGTATCTGCCTTTTCACCATCTGCATGTTTCCTGGATTGATATTACTGGAAGTCAAGTCTGCCCAGCTGGTGAGTGCTGACCTTGCTTGCTCCAGTGGGGCAGCTACTGACTGGTCACTAGCCACCAAGCATTTGAGTCTACAGACATTTAATTACAGAGTGTGTAATTCCCTACCCAGGTTCAAGTGGGAGCCATATGCAGTTTTAATTGCCTAACCCCACAAGATCACTTTGAATGCATTCCATTCAATACCCGGTCCTGATGCTCTGCCCTCGTTGTCAGTGAAGTAGGAGGTGATGTGGTAAGATACAGCATCACAAAAGGGCTTGTCTTGCAGGGCTTCCATGGGAAGGCCCCAAGTTGGTATGCAGGGCTGCTCATTGCCCTAAGTCAATTGGAGTTGCAATGGACAGAGGTCCAAAATAGTACAGCGCAGGTATTCAGCTCGGCAAGTTTTTAAGGGTTTCTGAGCTGCACTAGAAAAGATCGATTCTCATGTCATGGTTGTGTAGTCCAGAGTACTATGAGTAGTCTCTAAGTAAGAGATGTAGGCTCCACCATGCATCTATTACTTGAGTGTGGGATGCCCATCATGCTAAATGCTGGGTGAGTGACACCAGGTATGCCGCGGTACAGGCGGGCAGGAGCGATCACAGTCAAGTTCTGGGACACAGTTAAAATCGCCCCCCCACCAACAAGGAGCCAGTGTGTTGTAAATCAGTGCTACAATCAAGAGAGAGAGTAAGGGAGTTTGTTCACTCAAATGTGAACCTGAGAGCACTTGTATTCCCCTGGGAGGAATTATATCAAAACAAAGAGAGGAGTATCCCCTTTGAAGATAAAGAACAGACGTATCTGGAGGGCAGGTTTTTTGGCAAGAAGGAGAATATTCATCCTTTTGTTTAAAACCCCTCACTCACCAACCTAGTGGTGACATGCTTCATCATCGGGGTCCACCCTGGCGGCCTAGCGCCACCGGGGTGTGCTACGACACCTGTACTACAGTGGAGCGGGTTGTGACTGTGGGTGTGAAAAATCAAATGTTAAAAATTGTCCTGGTTGTACTCAAAAATATAATTTTAATTATAGAGCAACTGAACAATGTTAAAAATAAGTGAGCGAGATCCTGGTAGGGGAGTTACGACCAAGGGATCTCTATATGTGTTTATGTTGAATGGTCAACATGTTTCTACCTTTAGGGCGTTTGCCCGGTATTCATCAGGACCAAAAAAGCAGGTGGACAGGAGGTGTGTGCTCCCTAAAAAGCACACCCTTCCCTGATCCCCTGTGTACCTTCTGGCAAAATGGCCAGTGGTATATACTGCTCAGTAAAATAAGTGAGCAAGTGAAGAAGTGAAAAAGAGACCTGTGGGAAGAAAAAGGGGTAAACATAATCAGGTTTAATATTAGCTTACTCTCCTGTAACGTCGTGTAGTGTCTCAGTGATTTGAAATAGAGTGCCAATGGGTATTACCCTCCAAATAAATCAATACCGTGGTGATGGAGTGAGATACTAGTCAACATCTATGCTGGTAAACAGTGCGTGCGAATTGCATGCGATGTGATCATAGCACTTGTGAATCATATCTATCTGTATATCAAGTGCATACATAGGAGATGCATATCGTCTGCCGCTGAGGATGGCACTGACTGCATGGTAAATATCCCGTGGTGCCTGTACTCATGGCAGGATTGTAAATATCTGAGCGGTTGCTCTCCCATGGTGATTATATTCATGGTGGGGTGATCTAAGGCATAGCGGTATCACGGTTGTGCTATATTCATTCACAGCGTTAGATTCATTCATAGCGTGAATAACGATCAATAGACATACATAACAAACACACATGTAACACTGAGGAACACACTGAAGCTGTATGGCATAGGTGAGGGCTTACTCAGTTGTGAGCTCTATGGGGCTTCAACGGGCAGGGCGTAGGTTCATTGCCGTAAGCGCAACATATTCTGTAAAATTAAAACAGCGCGGGCAGTGAAAACCAAGACGCTGCTCAAGATGCCCTGTTAACGAAGGAATGTTCCCTCGCTTCTCCCGGTACTCGTTCGTGTACCTGGGAGCAAGAGGAGATGATCTACTTGCAGTTACTTGGCGGGAAGGACAGAGTCTGACCTACTCCTAACGGCCTCTGCACGGCTAGTGAGTTCTGCCGGCAGCGGTCGTTGTAATGAGGAGTCGGCCGTTTCCGGGTTAGGGCGCGGCCGGGGCTGGCTGTGGGGGCGGGTCTGTCAGCGCGCGTTGGCGTGCTGACGGTTACTAGGCTGCTGCGTGGAGTTAGGGATTCAGAATGTAAACACAGGACAGGTTAGGTTGAGCAACGCTGCTGTTGGTAAACAGGGTGGCGAGTTATCAATGTTATCGCTCACACGGTGCTGTTCGCTACATTAAAGGGAAGTGCTCTGGCATAGGGGGAACACACAGGTTGGCTGAAATGTACATTGCTGCTACCAGTGAAGCAGACACATGTACAGTATAACCGATATAGAATATTTTGAAGGGCATATGGCCAAGAATGCTTTGGCATTCGTGCTGGATGGCACACGCACTATCTAACATGGAGATGAGCGTTGACTCAAGCACTGTGGTTGCTAGGCTGCTGCGTGATGTTGCCCTGCATTCAGGATGTAAGCACAGGACAAGTTAGGTTGAGCTACGCTCCTGTTGGTAAACAGGGTGGGTACAGCGTGGCAAGTTATCAAAATTATCGCTCACAGGGCGCTATTCGTCACATTTAAGGGAAGTGCTCTGGTATTGGGGGTACACAATTGAAATGTGCATTGCTGCTACCAGTAAAGCAGACAAATGTTCAGTATGGCCGGTATTGAATCCTGCCATGAGTACAGGCACCACGGGATATTTACCATGCAGTCAGTGCCATCCTCAGCGGCAGACGATATGCATCTCCTATGTATGCACTTGATATACAGATAGATATGATTCACAAGTGCTATGATCACATCGCATGCAATTCGCACGCACTGTTTACCGGCATAGATGTTGACTAGTATCTCACTCCATCACCACGGTATTGATTTATTTGGAGGGTAATACCCATTGGCACTCTATTTCAAATCACTGAGACACTACACGACGTTACAGGAGAGTAAGCTAATATTAAACCTGATTATGTTTACCCCTTTTTCTTCCCACAGGTCTCTTTTTCACTTCTTCACTTGCTCACTTATTTTACTGAGCAGTATATACCACTGGCCATTTTGCCAGAAGGTACACAGGGGATCAGGGAAGGGTGTGCTTTTTAGGGAGCACACACCTCCTGTCCACCTGCTTTTTTGGTCCTGATGAATACCGGGCGAACGCCCTAAAGGTCGAAACATGTTGACCATTCAACATAAACACATATAGAGATCCCTTGGTCGTAACTCCCCTACCAGGATCTCGCTCACTTATTTTTAACATTGTTCAGTTGCTCTATAATTAAAATTATATTTTTGAGTACAACCAGGACAATTTTTAACATTTGATTTTTCACACCCACAGTCACAACCCGCTCCACTGTAGTACAGGTGTCGTAGCACACCCCGGTGGCACTAGGCCGCCAGGGTGGACCCCGATGATGAAGCATGTCACCACTAGGTTGGTGAGTGAGGGGTTTTAAACAAAAGGATGAATATTCTCCTTCTTGCCAAAAAACCTGCCCTCCAGATACGTCTGTTCTTTATCTTCAAAGGGGATACTCCTCTCTTTGTTTTGATATAATTCCTCCCAGGGGAATAGGAGTGATCTCAGGTTCACATTTGAGTGAACAAACTCCCTTACTCTCTCTCTTGATTGTAGCATTCCTGGCAGCGCACAGCTGTGAGAGTTTTTTACTACAGTTTTTTCGCTGTAATTTCCGAGGAACACACCCACAGCCAGCATGGCCGAATACACAGGACTCACATACTCTACAGATGAGATAGACTCCATCATGAGTGATCTCAATGTCTTTGCGGATGCCAACATCAGTAACACCATTTCCCAAACCTGCGAATGGGAAAAACTAACGGAAATGAAACGTAACCGTATCAGGACTATCTTACATGGGACAATACTAAAGGAATATGTTACCAATAAGATAGCTCCCAAGGGCCTTTTGGTTACAAATGCCCCACGTATCTTCCTAGACGACCCCGAATTTAGGAAAGACTGGGCACTCATTGCCTGGCATTGCACGCACGATTGGATAATACTAATTCTCAAAACGGCCATACGTCTGTCAGAAAAGATCCAAGTGGAGATTCAAGTCACAGAGTCTCAAATCAAAGCTAGTATTACCGGATACAAAAAAAAGCTAGATGATTTAAACAAGGAAATAACTGAATACAGAGAAAATCTCACACAACAAAAGGTTCAAAAGTTTCAAAAAGATCTGAAGAAATTTTCATTTGTGAAGGTCTACCCGTACTCAGACCCTGATTTCAAAACCACTGGAGTCCCGGACCAGGATTCAGACGTATCGAGCAACACCTCTAACAGTTCAAATAGCAGCGGTGGATCCAACAGCGGGACCCCTAGACAAAGACAACAAGGGGCTTATAGAGGGAATTTCCAATGGCCGCAATTCAACCACCCCCCTCAACACCCATTCCAACAACCATTGATGCATCCTTACCAACCCCCTCCGCAGTTCCCAATGTATGGATGGCAACCACCCTTCCAACAATTCCCCTTCCAACAAAACCAATTCCGTCCTCCTTTTCAGAACAGAGGCAGGCGCGGAAGGGGGCGCAACAGACGAGGGAACAACGTCCACTGGGAGGAGGAAGAAACAACGGGCAGCGTCACAAGGAGCAAATCGGGAGCAAACAAAGCAGGCCCCAGCACAGCGAGGAGCTAGTAACCAACCTATCATCGCATACACTGACAACCACAGAATCCAACGTACTTAACAAGGGCCTAGGCTTTGTGCCCACTGCGGCCTGAGACAAGTTCAAATTGCACTGTGAATTAGCCTCCTTCTTTCGAAAACTCAAGTTGAAAGCATACTTTGAAAAAATCACCACCACTGACTCTGATGAAACCACGAATGAAACGGGTCTCAGACTGCGATCTACCTTCACGCCCCCGCCACACTCGATCCCGGTGGAAATCAACACCTTTGAGCAAGCTGTATTTAATGACATAGAAGCCCTAGTGGTCACCAAACAGTACCATAACAACAGCCAAGCGGAGAACAAAGCCATAGCAGATCTGAAAAACGATGACTCCATCATAATAAAACCAGCCGACAAAGGAGGGGGATTGGTAATAATGAATAAGAACGACTACGACACCGAATGCAAACGTCTGCTGGGGGATAACACAAACTACAGAATGCTAACAACCGACCCCACTGAAGATCTACGGATTGAAATTACCAACATGGTGGAAGCGGCAGAGGCCTTAGGCCACATCTCCAAACAAGAAGCGGACTACCTCTGCAAAACAGAGGGCAAGATCCCCTATTTCTATGTGGTCCCCAAAATGCATAAAGGCAAGATTCCTCCCCCTGGCAGACCAATCGTGTCAGGCATAGGCTCGCTTTTAGAACCTCTGTCAAGTTTTTGTGACTACTTTCTTAAAACCATTGTACAAGACACTACAACCTACCTAAGAGACACCAAAAGCCTATTGACAATCTTGGAAGACATCAAGATGGAACCAGACTACATCCTTGTGAGTCTAGACATAGAGAGCCTTTATACTAACATACCCCAAGACGCCACCATTGAAGTACTAAAGAAAACACTGGACAATTCAACATGGGACTACAGAACGCCTAAAGAGTTCATCATAGAATGTGCAACTCTCGCTCTCAAAAGAAACTTTTTTGAACATGATGGCAAATTATACCTCCAAACAGGGGGGACATCTATGGGCAGTGTTTTTGCCCCCAGTGTGGCGGGTCTCTATGTATATGATTTTGAAAAAAGATTCATCATAACCACCAACAACCCCTATAGCAATCATATCAAATTTTGGAGACGGTACATAGACGACGTCTTCACAATCTGGCAAGGACCACAAGAAACTCTGATGGCATTCATCACTTGGCTCAACACCTGTGATCCCAACTTACGGTTTTTACACTGCATAGACAAAGACAAAATGGTCTTTCTCGACATCGAAATCGAAAGAGACAATGACAGGCTGAAGACCAAAACCCACTTCAAGCCCACAGCCAAAAACAACCTGCTGAGATTTGACAGTTTCCATCCTCGCCCCCTAAGGGAGAACTTACCCTATGGCCAGTATCTCAGACTCAGGAGAAACTGCAGCGAACTAAAGGATTACAAAACCCAGGCAGAAGATCTCACTAAAAAACTAGCAAACCGGGGATACCCTGAAAAAATCACCAAGAGATGCCAGAAGCGGGCTAGAAATCAACCGCGACAAGCTCTGCTAGAGGACACACCGAGACCAGAGGAGGACATTCCACTCACATGTGTCACCACATATAATGCGGTGTCCAATCAGGTGAGCAAAAGCATCAGGAAACACTGGTCTATACTGCACACGGGAAACCACAAGTGGGACAAGCCACTTTTTTCCTACAAGAAGGCACGTAGCTTAAAAGACACCCTGGTCAACACCAGACCAAAAACAACAACAGCAACAACCAACCAAACCATCACAAACGCATGGGGTCTACCCCCAGTCACAGGGCACTCCAGGTGTGGTGACTGCAGTGTCTGCCACCTCACCAACACCACAAAAACTCTGAACCTTGAACAAGGAAAAGTCTGGCAACAAAGGTCACACACCAATTGCAACAGCACGTTTGTCATATATCTGATCCTATGCAGTTGTGATAAACCCTACATAGGGATGACCACAAGAAAAGTCAAACAACGAATAGCAGAACATCGGAGCACAATCAGATGCAAAAAAACCAACACCAGGCTCACTGATCACTTCCTCACAGCACATCATACTCCTAACGATATGAGATGGACAGTGATTGAGCAAATCCAGCCAGGTCCAAATGCACAGGCACGTCTGTTTGAAAAGGAGCAGCGATGGATCTATCGACTTTCTTCCCATAAGATCGGGCTCAACGACAATATTCCATGGAACTCAGTATTGAAATGAGATGCCATCACTCTTTGTCCACCTGACCAGCGACAATGAGTGCTCTACCCTGAACTCAGTATTGAAATGAGATGCCATTACTTTTTGTCCATGTGACCAGTGACATTGAGTGTTCTACCCTGAACTGTGACTAGCACACCGTCACTTGTGCTTGTGCAAACGCTCACCTCTATGCAAAAAGTGCATGTGCCATCCGGCACGAATGCCATAGCATTCCTGCCTGTATGCCCCCATACGATTCAATACCGGCCATACTGAACATTTGTCTGCTTTACTGGTAGCAGCAATGCACATTTCAATTGTGTACCCCCAATACCAGAGCACTTCCCTTAAATGTAACGAATAGCGCCCTGTGAGCGATAATTTTGATAACTTGCCACGCTGTACCCACCCTGTTTACCAACAGGAGCGTAGCTCAACCTAACTTGTCCTGTGCTTACATCCTGAATGCAGGGCAACATCACGCAGCAGCCTAGCAACCACAGTGCTTGAGTCAACGCTCATCTCCATGTTAGATAGTGCGTGTGCCATCCAGCACGAATGCCAAAGCATTCTTGGCCATATGCCCTTCAAAATATTCTATATCGGTTATACTGTACATGTGTCTGCTTCACTGGTAGCAGCAATGTACATTTCAGCCAACCTGTGTGTTCCCCCTATGCCAGAGCACTTCCCTTTAATGTAGCGAACAGCACCGTGTGAGCGATAACATTGATAACTCGCCACCCTGTTTACCAACAGCAGCGTTGCTCAACCTAACCTGTCCTGTGTTTACATTCTGAATCCCTAACTCCACGCAGCAGCCTAGTAACCATCAGCACGCCAACGCGCGCTGACAGCCCCGCCCCCAGAGCCAGCCCCGGCCGCGCCCTAACCCGGAAACGGCCGACTCCTCATTACAACGACCGCTGCCGGTGGAACTCACTAGCCGTGCAGAGGCCGTTAGGAGTAGGTCAGACTCTGTCCTTCCCGCCAAGTAACTGTAAGTAGATCATCTCCTCTTGCTCCCAGGTACACGAACGAGTACCGGGAGAAGCGAGGGAACATTCCTTCGTTAACAGGACATCTTGAGCAGCGTCTTGGTTTTCACTGCCCGCGCTGTTTTAATTTTACAGAATATGCTGCGCTTACGGCAATGAACCTACGCCCTGCCCGTTGAAGCCCCATAGAGCTCACAACTGAGTAAGCCCTCACCTATGCCATACAGCTTCAGTGTGTTCCTCAGTGTTACATGTGTGTTTGTTATGTATGTCTATTGATCGTTATTCACGCTATGAATGAATCTAACGCTGTGAATGAATATAGCACAACCGTGATACCGCTATGCCTTAGATCACCCCACCATGAATATAATCACCATGGGAGAGCAACCGCTCAGATATTTACAATCCTGCCATGAGTACAGGCACCACGGGATATTTACCATGCAGTCAGTGCCATCCTCAGCGGCAGACGATATGCATCTCCTATGTATGCACTTGATATACAGATAGATATGATTCACAAGTGCTTTGATCACATCGCATGCAATTCGCACGCACTGTTTACCGGCATAGATGTTGACTAGTATCTCACTCCATCACCACGGTATTGATTTATTTGGAGGGTAATACCCATTGGCACTCTATTTCAAATCACTGAGACACTACACGACGTTACAGGAGAGTAAGCTAATATTAAACCTGATTATGTTTACCCCTTTTTCTTCCCACAGGTCTCTTTTTCACTTCTTCACTTGCTCACTTATTTTACTGAGCAGTATATACCACTGGCCATTTTGCCAGAAGGTACACAGGGGATCAGGGAAGGGTGTGCTTTTTAGGGAGCACACACCTCCTGTCCACCTGCTTTTTTGGTCCTGATGAATACCGGGCAAACGCCCTAAAGGTAGAAACATGTTGACCATTCAACATAAACACATATAGAGATCCCTTGGTCGTAACTCCCCTACCAGGATCTCGCTCACTTATTTTTAACATTGTTCAGTTGCTCTATAATTAAAATTATATTTTTGAGTACAACCAGGACAATTTTTAACATTTGATTTTTCACACCCACAGTCACAACCCGCTCCACTGTAGTACAGGTGTCGTAGCACACCCCGGTGGCGCTAGGCCGCCAGGGTGGACCCCGATGATGAAGCATGTCACCACTAGGTTGGTGAGTGAGGGGTTTTAAACAAAAGGATGAATATTCTCCTTCTTGCCAAAAAACCTGCCCTCCAGATACGTCTGTTCTTTATCTTCAAAGGGGATACTCCTCTCTTTGTTTTGATATGTTGTAAATCAGTGCCAGGGAGAGATCCTGGAGGAAAAGAGCCTTGTTGGTAATGGGAGCATAAAAGGAGATAAAGGTCACAGGGAAGCCATCCAGTATCACTTCCAGGACTATGTACTGACCCTTTGGGTCCACTCTGGTATGCACCTCCTCCAAATGTGTTTCCAGTGCCACCCAAATGAGCACCCTTTGAGCATATCGGGGGAATGTGTTCCCCACCAGTGTGCTACTCCTGTGCATGCCTTCCAGGTCACGAGCTGTTAAAGGGTTCTCATGCAGAATTACGATATTCGTCTTATGTCTACCCAGGTATTGGTGCACGCGATGGCACTTCACATTACTGGCCAACCCCCTCACACTCCAGGTCAATAGCATATATTGCAAACCCATTATAGTGTGTGGTATAACTAAATGTTATTACTCATGTGCCAAAGTATTGCAACACGCCTTGCATGTGGACCCCATCCACCACACCAGCCAACAGACCAACACCCCAACAGGCCACATACAAATTCTCTAATACGTTGAGTGAAAAGGGAACTGGGAAAACCGTAGAACAAGAGATAACCAAGATAAATAAGTACGTACTAAACTACGAACATCCCTTCCCAGGCCAGCACACCAACGAGTGTCCAGCCAGCAGCACCAAAGTGACACAATCGTAAAACGTGTTAGCCAGTCAACTTTGTGACACTGAGTTTAAGTAGGACAGTTCATGCAGCATAATATCAGCACTAGTATAAGGAGCTCTTGCAGTCCCTGACCTCAAAAACAGCAGCCCAGTCTCTGCTCCTGTCACACCCTTTGCCCTTGGCTGAGAGCAGAGCAAGATAGTAAGTGAAAGGTGCTTGAGTGATCATATCACCTCTTCTGCTATCTGTTGTGTCCCCCCGTAGAGTGTCCATCAAAGTCTGGTGGATTTCGATATCTCCTCGTGAGGATTACCTGCCACTGAACCATGAGAAGGGGTAGATACCTCCGCCACTGCCAGTGCTCTCTCCTTGGCCGCCTGTTCCTTTGAGGACCCATTGGGGGGCTTGTTCTGCAAGGCCAGTTGTGCCTATGCACTCCCCATTGGGAAGAGCCATTTAAAACCAAGGTGGTGATACCTCCATTTTCCAGCCAACCCCATGCTGCTTCAGGTGTCACACTGAAGGTGGCGCTTTTATGTTGCATAATCCAAAGTGTGGCCATATTTGAGGTCATGGTCGCAGAGGCATTGCCTAAATTCAATTCAAGAAGATCTCCTCCGCTGTACTTCCATGGTGCGGTTGGGGTAAATATTCACTTAAACATTTTCTACCTTCCATGGGCCCCTCATCCACATGACTTGTATGATGTGATCCCCGCCCCTATAATTAAAAAGGAGAGCAACTACTGGTCGCGGAGGGGCATTGGGGAGGGGGGTCTGCCTCAAACTTTGTGAGCAAGCTCCACGGGAAAAAAGGTGGAATATTTGCCTTGCAGGATCGTCTTCGCAAACCTCTCCTCAAGGTAAAGTCCCATGCTGGGGCCTTCATGTTTCTCTGGGAGGCCCACTATCTGAACATTATTACATCACAACCTGCCTATTTTGTCGTGGACACGTTTTACGAGAAAGTCCACCTCTTCTTGTAGGAACTTGATGTGAGCAGAAGTGTCAAACTGCTGGTCTTCCACCTTTTTATGCTCTTTTCTTAGTAGACCCATCTCTGTCCTAAGGGCATACATTTTTGGTTCCAGCGTGCTCTTGATGTCCAGCATGGCTGCTAGGATTTCGTCAAACATGTTTGAGTGTGCAGCTAATGTACTCTCATGCAATCCCATTGCTGGGCATCACAAATCACCTTCAGTCACATAGCATGAGGTAATGGGCACCAAGGGTTGTGCCCTGTTCTGTTTCGTGCAGACCCTGAAGGTGGCCCTTGTGATTGCGCAGTGCCAGACAAAGGTACAATCCATAAACCACCAAGTGTTTTCTGAGCGGGACTGCTGGCTAAATGAAGCACCCGGTACCCTCTAGGGCACAAAGCACTGTATGTATAACTATATGTATAAAGGGGAAAGAAAAACAGGTTTGGTTCAGTGTCTAGACACAAAAGGCTTGATTTTCGTAGTTATGGCACAAACATTCAGTCAGACCATGATTGACTCATTATGCGCAAGCAGGGTGTGCACCAGGTAAAATGTGACGTGGGTATTGTCCAGACATGAGCATGGTAGTTCAGATGTGTGTCTCTGCCAGGAGTGTAGTGTAGTTCCTATAATCCCAATAGGCTCTGCTCATTGGAATAATATATCCTATAGATTTGACGTAGGACTTAAGTCGACTAGGGCTCTATCTAATATATTAGACTTAATTGTGAGTGCCAGCTAGCTCAGAGGTCACTAGAAACTTTGTTGAATACACAAGAAGGGATTCGTTTCTGACAACCGCATAAGCATAACAACTTTGTTTACCCAAGAATAAACATATCTTCAGAGTCGTGGAAACAATAGATAGATATTTTACTCAGTCAATCGTGCATGCTACGTTTCATCAGAGGTGCAGAGAAATAGAGAGACGGGTGCTTTCAATAAAAGGATTCATTGAACAGTCTGCTTTCTCATGCAAGTAAAGTGAACTGCTACAAACGTGATACTGGTTGCAAAGTATAATGCGTACAGCGGAAGAGTATTATAAAATAATACTGTAAAAGCATTGTATGTTTTCTAAACCATAGATAAATACATACATAAATAACAAAGGCTAAAAGTACTCAACTGGTGCTTTTAAAATACGCCTACCCCAATGTACCTAACCTAAGTCTAGTACGAGGGAAGAAGTAAGTGAGGTGTAGCATAGGTTTAGTTTTTCTTTGCCAAGAATCTATCCAAGATTTCTGTTAGGGTCTAATCAACTCCGTACCTTGGTTTTAGAATGAAGGAGGTCTGGTATCTCTGTCTCGGGACTCGATTTCCCAACACCCCGCGAGGGGAGCTTGGAAACACTGGAGCTAGATTCTCGAGGGGAGAAATGCAGTGCGTCAGCTGGAGGGTCTAGTTTGACGTAAAATTGGGCATAATAACGTCATCAAAGAACCCCAAGGGAATGGGAGTTCTTTGAAAACTCCATGAATTCTTGGACAAATCAATATTCAAGCAAGGGGATGTCCCTGACTGCTTAAGATGATTTTTCCAAGAAATCGTTGTGGCTTTTTGGAACGAGTGGAAGTTGCCATGCCTGTATTTGGACTGCATGTGCTTATGACTAAATACGGGTATGATTTCTATGCCTATATAAGGGCAATGTGAATTGTACCTATATAAGGGCATGAATCGGTAAATGTCGCTCGGATCCTAAAACACCATACAACAGGAGATTTGAGCTGGGGCTATTTGAGGGGTAAGATAGTCCCAACGCCTCCCTTCCCAGTGCCTTACATGAGTGGTGGGGGCCCTAACACAGAATGAACAACAACATATCACCATCTCAAATACCTCCTGCAGTCCAAACCTGCACCCACTAGGCCCACATGGCAAAGGAGGGGGGCAAGAGCTCCGTTATTAGCCATGATTTAATGACACATCACAGTTTGAGTCCCAAGAGGGCGGCCTTCCCACATCATGCTATCCACACCATCAGGGTGCTGAGCAGGGTGAGTACGAGTGTAGGCTGCATGGGAGGCAAAGGACAGTCTCTCAGGCTGTGGGACAGAGTTCCAGTGTTGGTGGGGGAGAGGTGCGAGTCAAGGCCCTGCAGTCTGGTAGATCTCTATAACTCTCCCTCCGGTTCACTCAGGCATAGGCAATAGGGTGAAGGTCCTTTAGGGAGTGTGATCCACTACAGCACTGCTGGGTTGCAGGCCAGGTCTCAGTAACATGGGGAGGCTGTTGCCGGGGGCGGCTGTGTGCGCTCCACACTGTCATGGCCGACACTGGCAAATATGCCAGGTGCCACTCCATGATATTCTGATGAGCCTCTCTGGACACATGATGTATGCTGCCCAGATTGCCCCTTGCCAGCGCGGTGAGGTGAATTAGTCGACGAGTACTTCTGCACAAATTAGAAAGCTATTGGCGACCACCCCTCTGTGGCACCAGCAATTCCTTTGGGAAGGGAGTGGTGTCCCCATTCAGGCCCCCGAGAAGTCCGGGGGGACTCAGCAGGCATTGTTGCAGCAGGCAGCTAGCTTCAAGGGGTCAGGATACCTTTGTAAATGGTTGAGGGCCCTCTTATGTAAATTCAAGAGAGGAGGCAAAACCTATAAAACTCTTGATTGAAGATTAAGATAATCATTGAAATTAATAATGAGGCACTCAACTTCCACTGACACTAGAGAAGCAGAAAGAGTGAAGTAAGAGTAGATGGAACAAAAGTTACAACTCTTAGTAGTAAACACTGTGACAAAATAGTTACAAAGGGCAAAATCATGTGACAAAAATTTGATGGATCATATGCAACCCATCCATCACTTGGATATGTCTTTTTTTTATATATATATGGTACAAATTGGAATACACAACTCACAAGAAAGTCCTACCAGGCTGAGAAGGGAGACAATATTTAGGTTTTGAGGAGACTTCTAAATTGCAGGTGGTCAGGGCATTGCCGAACATGGATAGGGAGTTGGTTCAAATAGAGGGGGCCTAGGTTAAAGAAAGCTTTGTGACCCAGACACGATTTTTTGCTTTGTGGTACTATAAATAGAGACTTAGGGCCCCATTAGGAAGGCAGGCGGTAGTCACCGCCGGCCCGGCGGGGGCGATCCACCCGCCATCCTCTCAGCAAAGTCCCCCCACCATATTACAATGGCTGGGGGGTCCGCGGCAGATGGAAAGACCGGCTGCCGCTTTTCTGCCCGGTCGACAAGTCGACCAGGAGGAAAAGGGTTCATTATGGTGGCGTGTCTGTTAGACACCGCCAGCCATATTTGGATGTGTGCTGGGACATGCCTTTCACGGAAAGGCATGCAGAGTCTGCCTGCGGGGGCCCTTTGCGGGCCCGCAGGGACTCGAGGGGGGTGGGAGGTGCACAAATAGATGCACAACCATGCGGTGCCTGCCATTTTGTGCATGGAAGTGCACAACATGCCTTCCTGGCATTGTGGCGGGCGGTGCTGAGTGCAATGTCAGTATTGAAGGATGCACCCGCCAGTGTGGCCGGTGCATCCTAATCTCTGTATCTCTGTAACAGGACCCCCGCACCTATGGCGGGCAGTCCATTCCACGGGAGGATGGCGGGCGGACAAAGTCTGCCCTCCATCCTAATGGACCCCTTAGTTCCTTAGCATAGGGATCTGGGTGGACCCCTTAGTTCCTTAGTATAGGGATCTGGGTGGCAGATATTGGGTGAATTTTTCTTCAAGGTAAATAGGATCTTCGCCATTCAGGGTTTTATACACAATGCAGCATATCTTAAATTGTATCCATTTACGCACCAGAAGCCAGTGCAATTGTTGTAGGTGAGGGAGGGAGACTGTTCTGGCGGGGCATTCGATAAAAGGCGGGTCGTTGTGTTTTGGACTACTTATAGTCTGCTCAGCGATGACTCATTGACAGAGGTCAGAAAGGCATCACTGTATTCCAGGCGGCTCAGCACCAATGCCTGAATGAGTGTTTTCCAAGTGGTCAGAGGGAGGAAGGGGAATACCCTCCGTAGTAGGCTTAACATATGGAAGCAGTTGCAGTGTGCTCCTTCATTGTCTGTTTCTGATCCAAGCGTATGCCAAGGTTTTTGACCACAGTTTAGGGAGTCGGGGTGGCCCCCAACTCCTCTGGCCACCACATTGGGGACCACAGCAAAGGGGCATCTCCAAACAGGATGATCTCGGCTTTCCCCGCGTTGAGCTGGAGGAATTTGCTCCTCATCCAGCTAGCAATTGCCGTCATGCCATCCCCGAAGCTGAGTGTCATCAGCATATGACATTGGTGAGAAACCCCATTTCCTAAGTAATCCTGCTAAGGGAGCAACATAGATGTTGAACAAAGTCGGACTGAGACAGGAGCTCTAGGGTACCCACTTAGTCAGTCCCATAATCTTTGAACAGAAGGGGCCTAGGTTAATCATCTGAGCTCGGTGAGAGAGAAAACTCAATATCCATTGAAAGGCTTGCCCCTGGATTCCAATGACTTTGAGTCTCCTGAGAAGTATCTGATGAGAGACCATGTCGAAGGCAGCCGACAAATCAAGCAGTACAAGGAGAACTGCTTGTCCGTTGTCCTGGGACTGCCTAATATTGTCGGTAATAGCAATCAAAGCTGACTCCGTGTTCTACCTGGGCCTAAATCCAGAGTGAGATGAATCAAGGCAGCCTGTGGCTTGGACATGATCAGACAGATGTTTGTTGCTTTGTTTTTCTAATATCTTGCTCAGGAGAGGTAACAGGGAAATTGGGCAATAGTTGGATAAATCCTCCAGAGGGGCCTTGGTGTTCTTCCTGATGGGAATTATTTGTGCCGCCTTCCATTTAATGGGAAGTTGGCCCTCTCTCATTGAAAGATTGGGGATGGAGAAATTTGGGGGGTTAGCTGTTTGGAGAGCAATGAGGTGGTTTTAGCCAGAATAACATCCACAGGGGAACCAGATTTAGTAATGTTCAGTAATGACTGCATCACCAGTAGTGAGAGGGGGGAAGTTTTCCAACGTCTGCACATTAGATATGGCGGGAGGGTCGCAGGATACTGACTCATGCTGGAGGTTCTCGACTGAAGTGATTTTGATTTTATCATAGATCAGCTCCATTTTCTGACTGAGATGAGTTGCTATGTTATCACAAAGTGCTTGGTAGGGAGCTGCCATGTTGTTATATGTCTTCGGGTTAGTGAAGGATTTAAGGATTTGATATCGAACTTTGGGGTCATTCCCTGCCTGATTGAGTTGCAGCGCAATATGGGCTTCCACTATCATGGAAGAGACTTCTCCACGCCAATTAGGAACATCAAGAAAAAGCCCAAGTTTGACATTCTTTTCCCAGTGCTGTTTTCTACATTCCTAACACCAATGTTTGGGTCTTGCGCTCCAGGCAGCTCATGTAACAGCCCAAATTGGAGACCGTCATTGTGATCTAAGATTCAGCGATGCTTAATCATGCAGTGAGCATGCTGTCCAGTACCATGCTGCCTGAGAACACCAGATGTGCCTCTTTTTCTGCTTGATGCATGGAAACATAAAGAATCCCAGAGCCTGGTACCAGCAAATGTTAGCAGCACAGTTGGACCACTAACCTAGAGAAACAAGGGCAATTCCACTGTTTATTTTGAATGGCAGGGGGAGTAAAATTGGTGATTAAGTGGGCAACATCACTTTCGATACCTTGATCTTCCAACTGCTCTAAAACAACTGACTGAGGACAAAGCTACATCGTTTGGCCTACTGTGAATATATTTGTTAAATACTATTAATACTGAAATATTGCTTTGCTTAATTGGATTCCCAGCGTGATTGATAATAGATATGTGGAATCAGCTATGTCTTTCGGTGTTACCGTCCTTACCAAAATTGACACCAAGATTGATCCTAACTATAAGCCAAAGAACTCATCCTTATCATCCATAATTTAGTCCAGCTTCCAGCTTCCTGTGGAAGTGATTGGCTGGCATTGTACTGTTATTAAAATGGTCATTCTACCCATAATTGTGAATCCTTCTAGAGCCACACTTTGGATTGGTCCACCACTATTTTTCCAACAGAGAAATTCAGCTTTGAACATACTCATATAGGGCAATTAAAAAGTCTTATTGTGCTATTTGTATTTGCAGAACAGTATCTCGAACACATGGTACTCAGGATATCAATCGGCCATTGCAAACGATATCCAGATCACATGGTGGGAGGATGTTCTTTGTTCTTTTGTCAAAAGAATTATGTTTAAAATGCTTGCAGTCTCTACTCACATTTGGCGCAAATTAAGGAAATACCTTATTATTTCAAAATTCACCAACTATACACATTTCTGATAACTTTAGAACTCTGAGGTGCTTTGTTGAGGCAGAAGCAAAAAGGCAGCAGACATTTACTACCTATGCAACCAAGATCTAGAACAACATCTTGTATCCATCACGGCCACCCCAACTCTGCTCCAATGGAAGAAAGAGCTAAAGACTCATGTCTTTAAAGAACACTACATTGCAATCCATTACCTTTTCACAACCGGGGTACCTATCATATCACAAGTTAACTTTATGCCATGTTCAGTGCTCCAGTGCCTTTTGGCTAGGATTGCGCTATAAAAATACCAAATACATACACCCATACATGTAAGTCCTTTAGAAATGCCACTCTTTTTAGAGTGCCTCAGAGCAAATTTGGCATTATGAAGGTTAGATTTGTAAAATACTTAGCAATCAGGGAATTTCTAGAGAAAATTGACCTTTGGTACCTGAAGTGGATTCTATACCGCCTTGGATCTGATGCTTGAGGCCAAAGAAGAAGGGAATAATTGAATGTTTGAATTGTGCGGTCTTTGCTAAAAGTGAAAATATTTGATATGTTCAGAAAGCAGGTAGATCAAAGAGTTTAGTGAGACATCGTCATTTGGGGATTTGAAAAGCAGTGTCTTGATAGGATTAATTTCATTAGTATTCCAAATCTTAATCTACAGCATTGTAAATCTGTAAATGATTTGTATTATATTTTTAGAAAAAGTTAAATAACTATAAAGCAGGTTAAATCTTCATTGTTTTTGATGCAATATTGTTAATGCTGATTTGGAAAATATTTTTGTTTTATGTAGTAAGCTACCGGAGTACTGGCTGTTCATTTTTAACAATCTTTACGATTTAATTGCTACCATTTTGAGAATTGCAATTTAAGAATTATTTTGGGGTCTCTGATAAGGGGCATTTTTTGCTTTTCATTTTAATTGTCAAACGTGGGTCTTAAAATGAACCACCACAGTGCCATCAAGACATCCTAGGACATCAACATGTAGGGGCATATATACAACAGAATGGAGAAGCGTGGCATTAAGCAAACATTGCTAGCGCCACATTTCTGCATTCTGAAAATGCAGGGATGTGCCGTATTCCCACACCCCTGCGTCTCCCCTAGCGCTTATTCCCCCACAAGCTCCTCGAGATAATCTTTAGTGCCTCTTCCTTATTTTGTCCTGGCATCCCAGACTCAAGGATTTCTTTGTTGTTTTTTAGTATCAATGGCGTTGCCCAGGCCTCCATTAGCAGTTATCACATTTACAGGCCTGTTTCATGCATAACTTCATGACTAAACATCATCAAATTCCATTGCTAGTTTTTTTCCAAATTGATAACAGTTGTCCACTTGCTTGGCATAATACAGCTTTGGAGACTGTTGAACCTAATTAGATAACTTGCATGTATATGTGTTGTCCCATGGATAGGTTAAAGAAGGTTTCACTTTTTTGCTAAAAACCTACTTCCAGTTCCTTCACACTCACAGTCATAAAACAATCATATGTGTGTACACACAAGCAATTACTAGAAACCAATAGGGCAGCAACAGAGACCAATAGCAAGCACAAAGGAGGGCCTGGGCCCCGGAAACCGTGAGGCCTTGACCTGATTTTGAAGAAAACAAAGAAAAGGGCGCACATACCAAATGTCTGATAGTTGTGCCACAGATATAGTAGTTTGAGTATGAAACTCCGGAAAACTGTCTGTCTGCGGGGCAGAGGAAGATAGGGTGAGAGAGTGGTGGAGGGTGGGGGAGCCTCGGGAGGACACTCCATGATGGAGTACAACCACCCCTGGTCATGAAGCATATATTCAAAGAAAAAATCTAGTCCCAAAGAGGGAAATGTGCAACTTTTTAACATGCATGGCAGCCTCCTGCCTAGCACTTGTGATGGGTGATGGGAGCAAGAGACCATGGTGTCACGGCTCACCACACTATGCCAGATTGTTGTCACCCAAATTTCACCTGCAAGACATCCTGCATCAGGGAATGACACTGATATTCTCCATATGTGTCTCTGTACAAAATCCCTGAAAGTATCTTCCTTATTACGTGTACAAGATATCCCACTGTGAACAGCCAGGTTTGTGTGTATTTCACACATTTCCTAACTCCTCCTAGGATGAGGTGGGGCCATGGAGGCTTGCTTGTCCCACTCTACCCTGTGACGAGTTTGGAAATGGGTAGAGTGCAGTAACCCTTGCTGATTGACAAACAGCCTTGTAAGACCTAGGGCTTAAGCAAAATGTGCCTAGGCTGTTTTCAATCAGCGACACAGCAGTGCGCCATAGGAGGAAATGGCCTTACAGAAATAGAGGGCATATCAGGCCAGGGCTGAATTCTATGTCAGGACAGGACGCGAGGATTATGCATTACTTTCTTCAGGTTCAACGTTTATAAGTATAAAACACCACTACACAAGGACTACAACTCTCATGAATCACAGAGAGTAACAACGGCGACCATAAGTTAATCATGCAACAGTCCATATTAAATATACCAAGTTCGTTGCACTTCCCCTTTCTTTACTGCTTCTCATCAGTTAAGTCATGTCTTTACCTTATCCTGACTAAAAGTAGCACAGGGGGAGAGTTGGGCTTAATGAGGCTGTGTATTGTAGTTGTTTACGAGCATTTTTAGTATTGATTGACGCATGTTGTCATTTCGCAGATATTACCTTCAAGCGCCGTATGAGCCACAGAGCAGCACTGTTAGCATTCTTGCAACATCGTTGTGCTGGGTGATTCAAGCAGGTTCGATACGCTTTCCCCATCGACCCTTACTTGAGACCGATTTGCGGTAGGTTTTCATGGGCCAAGTCCTTTTTTTGTCTACAAGTACAGAAGCACTGTGATCAGTTTGAGCACCAGTGAGGGGGCTGCCCTTGTGAACAGTACTGCAGGGTGTAAGATCAGTGCTCTCACCCTTATAAACATGCAGTCCCAATGGGACATCATTTGCCTCAGAAGAGGAATACCCGCCCCCAGTAGCGCCTTCCTACGGAGGTGGACTAGGCCTTCACTCAGGCTAGCTCTCAGGTGCTTGCCCATATGCAGGAGAGTGTTGCTAAGCACAAGGCCCAGCTTTCCAGGTGCACAGAAATCCTGGGGTTCCGGGTGGCAGGGCCTAGCAGGGTGACTTTGTTTCCCACGATCAAGGCTGGCAAGCATGACACAGGCACATGGAGGGCTTCGCCCATTGGGCTGGGGTCTTCTATAAGAGTGCATGCACACTTAAGGATGCACCCTACCAGGAGGAGGAAACACTTGGGATAAATTGCAACAATGTCACAACAGACTTTGAGACTGATGAAGGGTTCCCACAAGGGGGAGGGTGATCTGGTGGATGACAGTGTTTTATCTGATGAGGCCCAGAACTCTGGTAGATTCTGGTGCCCAAGTTTATCTGCCTTAGAGCTATCCGAGGGAGATACTGCCCCTAGCAGCATGTTTAACCCGGAGGGTGTATATAGACCTCACTCCGCAGATTGGGTCCTTGACAGAAAGGTGGCAGAATAAGTGGCGAGTAACATCTGCCAGCCCCTTGACAAGGAGGTGTGAGCTCTACTCTGGGTGGAGTGTCCCAGACCATCCTTGGGGATAAGGACACAGCTATCCCTGATATCAACCCTAAGCTGTGTAACCTTTTCACCAAATATATGAAGGACCCCAAGAAAGGGATCGCTCCTGGAGGGCATGTAATGATAAACTTCTTCACGTGGTGGAGCTCATAACAAATGTTATTGAGCTGGCAGAGCAGGCAAATCAAACTGGATGACCCCTCCCCACAGATGGTGTAGTGGGCTGTGCGCAGAGAGCAGTCGCCTCCTTGGCAACACCAACTGCACCCTCTCCCTGGAATAACACAGCTCCATTCTAATAAAAATAGACCCCAAGCTGGGAGAGCTCTCATCGTCAGAGGCGGGCCTATAGCACAGGAGAAACATTTTGGCGATCCATTCATCAAGGAGTTGGGTACGTTTATCTTGACCAATTCGGCCCTCAAGAAAGCCTAACTGTCAGTGAAGAAGATCTTCTCAGGGATGGTGTAAGAAGGTAGGATCCTTCTGCATGGATACCCACACTTTTTGCCTGGTGCTAAGCTGGTTTTTACCTAGTCTGACTGGGACCCTGCTAATTAGGACCACAGTCTATATACTTTCTCCCTAAACTGTTATGTTAGTACCTAGGTACCATCCCAGATTGGATACTGGGGTACCCTTATCAGTCCGTAGTATATGGTACCCAGGTACCAAGAGCATAGGTACCCCAGAGGTCTCCCATGGGCTGCAGCATGTATTATGCCACCCATGGAATACCATTCAAAATGGAACTACAGGCCTGCCATTGCAGCCTGTGTAAGTTGGTGCATGCACCACTTGCTGAAGGTATAGGTTTACTATATCTAAGGGTCACGGCACTTAAAAACTATAAGTCACCCCTCTAGCAGGCCTTTACAATCCTGACAGCAGGGTGACTGGTTCTAAGTGAGAGGGTGCCTCTGCAGCCTTCGGAGTCCTTTCTCCCGGGTTGTCAGTGAAGCACCCATGTACTAATGTAGAGGGGCATTACTCAACCATGTAATGGCCATCTCAAAAACGGCTGCAACACATCCTATTGTGTTTGGTGTCAAACATTTTGGAATCATACCCCCACACTGATACCCAGTGTGGGAGGTATGATTCCACCCCTTATAAGCGTCCTTCATGGGGCTCCTGGGTTCCCGGTACCAGCCTTCTAGTCCTGGACAGCACAACATTATTACTGCCAACCAGAGACACATTTCTGCCTTCCTGCTGCTGAGCCAAGCTTGAGCAGGGGAAGGCAGAATAATAGGTATCCTGTCACAGGGAGTTGTGACCACCTCCCAGACAGGATTTAGGGTATTAGGGCAGGGTGGATGCGCTTGCCAGTGACTGAAAGTCTGCATGAGGGGTACATTTGGTGTCCCTGTGCATAATCCAGATCAAACCAGTTATGGGAGCCGTTGGCTCCCGCTCTGGTGCAAAACTGGACAAAGGACATACGAGTAACCTCCCCCCCTGTCCAGACCCTCTCCTGGGAGGGTCTCCTGAATCTTTCCAACCCTCTCCCATGGGTACTTAAGGGCTTACCTGGCTTTAAGACCTTAGATTCATCATGGACAAGATTCAGAACAGAAACCACTACACGTCAACCGTCTGGGCACTTTGGACTTCTCCGGACTTTGTTTGGGCCTGACTACGTCTCCCTCTCAGTCTGCTGCATCTTTTATGCCTGTGTACCATACAGGATCTGTGCAGGGCCTGTGGAGCATTCAAGACATCTGAAGATATTCTCCTTTGGAGTGCAGGAGTCACTTCAATGCATTTGAAGGCACCGCAACAGTGCTTACTGGTCTGCTGATCCCCAGGTTCCTATGGACTCCGAAGGGTCCAGCAATACAGGAGGTAGATTCCTACATTCCTTTAAGCATGAGCTGCCCTCTCAGTCAGTTTGAGGCCAGAATCCCTAGTGGGGGCTGCAATACCTCAACCCAAGTGCACTGTGTACTTATGCAAGTGCATGTGCTTGTTGGCAATTCTGTGACAAGTGTATTGGGCTCCACGTAGACCCAACCTTAGGCAAATTTTCCAACAAAAATCTTCAACTACCTCACACCTAGTGCCCCGTGGCCTGCTGTTTTGTGACGCTGCTCGAGGTTCTCTCGCGACTCCTGTGCCTCCAGCCTGTGGCTCCATTTGAGGGTCATCTTTGCTTTTCTTGAGCTCCCCTGATTGCTCTGGGCCTTTTCTGATTTCCCTGTGTGTGGTAAGTCTCCTGGACCTTGCTGGTCCAAGCTGTACCCTTCCTGACCTTCTGCTTAGGTTGCCGTTGCCAAGGCTTGTTGGTGGTCCCGCGGGACACCAACCTCTCAGCACTCAACATCCTTTGTAGGACAGCTTGTATCCAGCTCCTGGTCACCACGGCTGCAGAGTCAAAGTCTTTGTCAATCATCCTGAGGCGCCCAACCCCGGTGGGCATTCGTCTTCTGAGCCCCTGTTCACTCTCAAGTGACCCAGAATGTGTTCCCCCTGCTTTCAGGTACTCCTCGACAAGAACCCACATTTGGATTCCAACTGACACTTTCTCCCCTTCCAGCAGCAGCACTTTCTCAAAGTCCTCCATTAGGTTCAACAGTGGTTTCCGACTCCACTTCAGACTTATGCACCCGGCTCCCCTGGGATAGGTAACTTGGGTACTTTGGTATTCACGAGTGGGGTGGCTCAATAACCTTCTGTCTTCCATGGGGTTTCTTCGAAGTCCACTGGGAAGGGTCTTTAAACTTTAAAATTCCAACTGCGACTTTCACATAGACTTGTACGGAGTACCCAGTCGTGTTCTCACACTGCACAGTACTCCATGGGGTCTTTATCTACTCACCTTGGGTGGTTCCTTGGGGTCCCAGCAATTCTACATTGTCTCAATACTGTCTTCACTCGAGTCGTGGTTTTTAAACCGCTTTCTTAGTATATGGTTTGGTCCCCCAATGGGGCCCAAAGTGTATTAGTGCTATTTACTGTTATGTCTTTGCTAAAGTATTGTGTGCTTTGTGTCTATCTCTATGTAGGAGTTACTGTAACGTACTAGTGTTATATAATAAATACATATTTTTTATAACTTCTGCGTGGTTCACTTTTCATTTGATCTAGACAATAAGATTGCATTTTGGTCAAACAAGCTGATTTACACTCCTTCAAAACTGAGCCTGAAGGCTGCTCTCCACAGCTACCACTTGGATAGCTTTCTAAGGTTGTCTGAGACCTATTAAATCACCATGAGAGTTGTCTGGACTGGTGCAAGGTGCTCACTTTAACTAGTGGATATCATATACCAGGCTTCTCACAGGCGTTTTTTGGAGGAGCCAGAAGAGGCAGCTCCTCCAACCGCCACCAGTCCTATTAAGGCCCTAACGGAGCCCAGACCAGGAGAAACAAAGGTTGGCACAATGGCCGTAAGGGGACATTCTACCCCACCCATGGCGGATTCAAGGAAAGAACAACTGGGCCCATGGAGGGGCTAGAAACAGTGGCTGTTACAACAGTAAGCCCCATCCTTTCTTTGCCTCTACAGCAGGGGGAGAGACTACATTTGTTGACGCACAGGTGTGTGGAAATGATGTCAAACCAATTAGTGCAGGAGACTGTGCAGTGGGACCAAATCACATATAGTTTTATGGAACTCCTGTCCAGTCAGTAAAGCCCCATCCACTGTATTTCTCCACACAGGATTCATTTCTGAACAATCAAGACGTACAGGAACTATTGTCCAAGGGTGCCATGCAAGCATAGACTCTCCACCCCAGAGGTTTCCTCAGCAATCTGTTTCTGGTGGAGAAAAAAGACAAGGGCTTCCATCCTGTGAACAACCTCAGATCCTTCATTGAATGGCTGGTTTACTGTCATTTCAAGATGGAGGTGATCCATCTCCTCAGGGACATTCTGCTGCAAGAAGATTGGTTTGCGCCTCTAGACCGCAAGGATACCTACCTGACGGCCCTATTTTTCCTCCACATTGCAGTTTTCTCCAATTTAAATGGAAAGGGCACATCTTCGAGTTTCGGACCCTCCAGTTCAGTCGGTCATCAGCGCCATGCTGCTTTACGAAGCTTCTCAAATCTGTGATGGAACATCTCCAGACATAGGGTATCAGGTTGATAATCTACTTTGTCAAAATCCTCCTGATGGATCAATCACACAATCTTCTGGTGTCTCACCTGGACACCACCATTACCTTGCTCCAGAAATTGGGGTTTCTAATCAGCCAACAGAAGTCTGATTTGGTTTCCCAGCAGAGCATGACATTTCTGGGCTTTTTCATGTATTCCAGGGTGGCGACTCTGAACGTACCCGACCAGAAGATAATCAAGATCAACAAGGGGCTAAAAGCTCTCCGGAAGGACATGATCTCCCTGCAGCAGCTGGCCAGGATTGTTTGGGTTGTCATCTTTCTCCATACAAGTCATTTTCCTGGGGCCACTCCACGACAGGGCCCTGCAACTACTGAAGGTGTCCCATCTTTGGAGGGGAATTGGTCTGACTCAGACCGGAGGCCAAGGTGGAGCTACAGTGGTGGATAGGTCATATGGAGGCATGGAACGGGTGGGCAATTTTCGGTTCCTGTCTGAACCTAGTGATAGAATCAGATGCCTGTCACCTTCGCTGGTGTGCCAGATGCAGCTCAATCTCCATGGGGGCCAGATGGACAGTGGATGAATTGAGCCTACACATCAACTGTCTAGAACTACTGGTGGGATTGCTTGCTATTGGGTCCCTCACGAGGGACAATGTATCATGATGTGTACTCCTGAGAATAGACAACACAACGGCAGTCCAATATATCAACCCGCTAGGCGGAATCAGCTCATGAGCTCTGGCAGAACGAGGAAAGGATATCTGGCGCTAGGACCTCCAACAGCATATTTCTGTGACAGTGACAGCGTAGTACCTTCCAGGAGCTCTACATTCAGTGGCAGACTGGAACACCAGGTACCTCAAGCATGCCGGCGATTGGGGGCTCGGTCCGAGGGTCTTTCAGACTCTGACTGCGAGATGGGGCCCATGTCAGGTGGACTTGTTTTACTTCCTGATGGAACACAATGCTTCCCCTTTATGTCAACTGGAGAACGGATGCGGGAGCTGGGGTGGTGGAGGCCTTTTTCCAGGACTGGTCGATGGATCGTGTTTGCGCCTTTCCAACCTTTCTCCTAATTCAGAGAGTGCTGACTCAAGTCACGCATTAGCGGGCATCTCTGGTACTGATCACACCAGTATGGAGATCACAAGCATGGTTCCCTTCTCTCCTGGAGTTGTCATGAGCCACTCTGGTGCTCCTGCCATTGTTTCCCGAGATTCTGATGGATCTCCTGTGCCATGCACATCTTATGGTTCTACAGGGCCATCTCTCATGGCATGCAGGATTTCAAGGATTGGGAGGACGTCAGATTTTCACACGGAGCTGAGTTCCTCATTTAGCAGGCGTGGGCTCCAGGAACTACCAAGAGGTACACAGAGGAGATGAGTTTGTTGGTGTGTGGAGAGACAACTGGATCCTGTGGGCACCAGTGTTACTGACATTTTGAATTTCCTGGCAGAGCTTTTCCAGGAGAGACTGGCATCTTGCACCATTAACTCAATCAGATCAGTTATTTCAGCAGATCATGTGTTGGTAAACAATTTTCCAGTGGGTGAACATCCTTGGGTGAGTAAGCTTCTCAAAGGCATCAGGATATCTCAAACCCGAGCCTCGCTCTTCAGGCTTCTGGGATGTCAATTTGGTGTTGCGCCTGTTATCCACCTGGCAAGACAACCAGCACCTTCCTAGGAAATCTCAGCAAAGCTGGCTATGCTGCTCTGTCTTATATCTTTTAAGAGAGCTTTGGATGTGCGAGCCTTAGATCTGTCAGCTAGGATCTTTACCCCAGTGGGTGTTTGCTTCACCATCTCTAGGATGACAAAGACGAATACCGGGTCGGTATAATATCCAGCTCTTCCAGAAGCCCCCAAATTGTGTGTGGTCAGATGCCTGAGGGCCTATGAGAACATTATAATGGAGCTTGAACCTCCAGGAGAATGGCAACTGTTCATTGCCATAAAGAAACCATTCAAAGATGTGTCCTCTCTGACCATTGCCAGGTGGGTAAGATGAGTAATGGCGGAGGCCGTCATCGATACGACTGCTTTCGAGACTCACTCGATTATGGGAGCTATGGCTTCCAAGGCTGTCCAGGTAGGAGGCAGGCTTGAGGATATTATGAATGCAGCAGATTGGTCCTTGGACTCCAACTTCAAAAGGTTTTATTTTAAGCCAATCTATGACGCTGGCGCATTGGTGGTAAGTAAGCTTTAAGCATGCATAATCCTCGCCTCCTGTCCTGAAATATAATGAAAAATGTCCTAGTTAACATGAAGGGACATGGAGGTGAGGATTATCCCCCCTGGCATGTTATCTCTCTGCTATACTGCCCTCGAGGACTTACAGGAATATCTACATTACTATAAAAAAAACAGCTCCGCTGTAATCAGGCGTTATAGCACACCCGTGAGGCATTCGGCCACTCGGGCGGGGGCCCTATGATGAAGCATATCACCAACTGGGTTGGTGAGTGAGCGTTCTTTTTAAAGAAATGTTTGTATACTTTTCCTCCTTTCATTCAATGCACTATATCTTGCATCATGTGGAATAGGTCCCTCTATTGTTGATATTATTGATAACCTAAGAGGACTGGGAAAAGTGCCATTGTACCCTTTTTCTCTTTGTGCTTGATTATTATTTTTAAAAAAAATGTTTTTCTAAGCCTGGCAGGATGAAACTTTGAAAGACTCTGTAAACATTGTGACAATAACAACAACTCAAGGACATTCTGTAATTGTTACATTACACAGTACTAGGCAGCAAATTACCAGAACTACTTTTATAGTTCTTCGATTTACTCCCTCCTGACTGTATCATCAATAGGCTAGATAGATGTGCTTGCTGTATAGTATCAAATTGTCAGTATTTGCTACCTGACACAGATTACACACCACATAGAAGAAACTTAACAGCCACTCTCAAATGTGTTCTTTGAATCTTTCACTCCTGTGTTCTATTAAAAAGAGCTTTGGCAACTCAGCACACAGCTTGTAGAGAGAGCTTCTGTTGTCCTTCCGACTTCTCTGAGCATGTTAATACCACAGCTGTCAGCTTTTAGGCTTCTTGGTAAGTGTGAACTAGACTGGCATTATGATGTTGATGCTGAAGATAAGGAAGCACTCTCTTTTATTTAATGTAGTTAAGATTCCATCCAAGCAAAGACTTCAAGCAAGGGAAAACACATTTTCTCTCTTTTGCCTATATTGGATAGCTTGATGTTCAAAAGGCAATTGTGTTATCTAATTGACTAATATTCCAAGTGAGTGTGTACTTAAATCTGACCTATTCCCTGGTTACACAAGTGCAACTTTTCAAATCTTGTGGGGATTGGTTTGGAGCTGCCAACTCATGTGTTTCATTTCCTTTGAATTCTGACATGGCAACTACTTTCACTTTTAGTAGGTCTTGTTTGCTATCTCTAAGACCATCGCCAGTTTCAGTTTTCACTCAGTTGTGAAGTCGAAGGAAGGAGTGGAGTCAAAACACATGGCTTTATGCCAGTCATCTATAACTGTTTCATGAGCGACAACATCCTTTGAGAAAGGTAAAACAGGGGCGGAATAAATGCTTGAATCCATCTAGGTTACAGTAGCTAGAATGAATCACATGTCAGTGCATACCCGCCCGCTAACTGAGCCTTTACAGTTTAATATAGCTTACAAAAAGAAATTTAAAATGTTAAATTAAAAGGAGTGGTTTTATTCAGAATGTCCTGCTAATTGAGCCTATTCATGTGTGTCACATAAGTAAGTTTTGCTTCTGAAAAGAATGTTCCTGATATGGGGAAGGATGTTTAAAATGCTGGACACATATATCTTCTTCATGAATAGACAGGCCCTCTGTTGTTTTATTGGGGTATTTAGAGCGAACCATTTCAATAGCTGAATCCAATGACTGCTCGCACTGAGTTTTTTTCTCTTCTTGGTTACCTAGATGAGTGATTTAAGCTCAACCATGGCATATAAGACTTAATGATAATGGCCAATATCCTTGAGTACATTATGTGTCACGAACAGGCACCAAACAGATCAGGCCAATTTACATGTATGCAGTAAATGTTTTCTGTACGACATTCACCACATTTTAAATAGGATCACAAGAGAGTGTACAATACCAAAAGCAGAACCATGAAATTAATTTAGGGCAATACTGGATAAAAGTTGAATCTGATATTCCATCATCTCCAACAAGAACAAGCCTTCATTTCCCTCCAAGGCAGCTGCAAAGCAAGGATCTGTGTTTTATTTCAGATTGAGAGATGCAGGCTATAATGATACTTGTCCACTGGGTAAGGTTTGGTTTAGTATTTCTTTTCAGAGCCTCCTCTTGTACACAAGATTTGGAGATGAATCCTCCACAGCACCATACTTGAAAGATTAGACAGTGAGAAACAGGTTTTGAGGGGGGACTTCTCAGAGCATCTACTATAGCTGGATGCTACATGGATTTCCCCTCTCCCACACCAGGCATAAGTATTTTGTTACTCCTAGCATATTGGACAGGCCTTGGTGAAAAGTAAATTCACTGCCCAATTTCTGCAATTTTGGGAATATCTTGGAATTCTTGTTATGCACAATTCCTGAAATTATGCTATTATGCCACTTTATATAATTATGTACTGTTCCGGTAAAAAAATATTTTTAGAGCTCATGGACAACAGAACGGGAACTGCTGTTGCTCCCGGTGATTGTATTTTAGCACTATTGTATAGCATGAAATGTGTTCTTGTGTCAACAATTGATACAAGGATGCATTCCACTATAAATAAAATAGTGCATAATTAAGCATAATTTTGCATACTATTTAAAAGCAAGTAATGCAAACTTCACACATACCTAATAAACCAGGATTGTTTAGTTAATTGTTTCTCTTCCATTATTCCTCAATAGAGCCGGCAGAAAAAAACCAATATACTCTGCCTGACTGAATCTCCCTATGGTATGTTCTTGCCAGCGCATACCATGGTGGGTTGCAGAATGACAATTTGTATGAGTTCCTTCTCTGCTGCTCCTGTTTTAGCTTCAGATCATATACTTTAGTTGCATTGCACCTCCCATGGAGCATACTTCTTGGATGGAAATGTTCTTATGCAAATATTCAATGTGGTTTAAACTGTAGATACCAAGCTCTTGTGAGCTGGTGGTTATCCTAACGCTCAGCCACATATTTTTTCATACTTTTCTCCTGCATCCATTGTTATGTGGAGCAATGTGCTATTTAATAGCATGGTTTGATCTATTACAGACACTCATGAGGCTACAAAATTCCCCGTGCAGACTACATCACAGTCAAACACTGTTGCCTATTACTGTAGAAACATCTAATGCTTGAGAGCTCTATGTACTCTTTTTGCTTAGAATTCCCACTAAGGTGAAACAACAAAAAAGATAAGAGCACAACTCTACACCTCAGGTATAATATCAAAGCACTTCCCATATGGCCCATAAAATACATGCACGTACTTCCATTGTTAAGGTTTGTGTAACACATCCACTAATGTGCTGTTCTGCTTCGTCAGGAGCATGAGGTGCATTATAAATTTGACCGCAATAAAATAAACTACAGTTCTGAATATTAAGAATCAGCTCCATCAATAGCACACATTCTAGACATAATTTGGTACTTGCGATCTTTTTTGAGGTATTTCCATTCTGTTTTTTTTTTTAAACCAATAAATAGTGTGAAGAAGTGAAAAGGATGGGTAGTGGTTTTCAAGAAACTGTCTACATTGCACATTGACTTTTAGAATGAAAAAGCCTAGGTTTCCCATTAGCTGGAAATTGCAACAAGCATGTACCTAGCTTTCATTTGGATGCATGGTTTAAGGTTCTCTAATACTGATAAAAAGTCGTGGAAGAAATTGAAGCAGACGAATGTTCAATCTTTACATTCTGTATTTGCAGCTTACCTTCAGGTTACCCTATTCAGTTATCTGGTTTTGTGAAAGAAGAAGAATTAGGAGTGCAAAGTGTGTATGAGAAAAATGACTGATCTACCAGTTTTTATGAGAGAATAAGGCTGTATGATATTTCTTCATCTTTCCAAATAGAGGTGTTGAATATTTGCCTGTGAAGTTTATGTGACAATACAGACTGATTTCCTAATAAAATTACTTCAAGCAACTAATCATCTACTAGCACAGAAGGGGTGAACCTCCAGACTCCATCTCTCTGAGCAGCCCCTTTGTATTGACTCTGGCACATGGGGCATGAAAATGTTTGAGAAGTACTAAGGTATTAACCAGAAGAAAGGCTAAGAAATGGTGTCTGAGTTACGAGATCAGGAAGGTCATGTTTCGAGGAGAGCGCGCGACGCGGCAGCCAAGATGGCCGCGCCCACCTGAGCTCCGCAACCTCGGCGGCGCCTTGATTACGAAGGACCCGCTTGTACTCGGCGAATTCATCATCAAACGGCGGAATCTGAAGTCGGAAGATTCCGTGTGGCGCTAGGTATGCTTGCCGCTCCCTGCGCTCATGTTTTCCTGAACTTTTAAGTGATTTTCTGCTTTCTTCGTTTTCGGCCGCCATTTTGTTTTTTCTTTTCCACGTTGGTGATTGCTAGACGCTTCACACACGTGGACTCTTCGGTGGATGTAAATACCTTCACACAACGATGGTTTTTGCTGTTGGTGGTCTAACATCATTGCCTGCTCTTTGTGCTTCGTCCTTTCTCTTTTTTGACTGATTAATATGTGGATACAGTTTACCCTGTCAGCAGCCGCCATTTTGTCCTCTGTCCACATTTTCTGCTAATTTTTTTATATATCAATGAGGGCCTTTATATTCCTTTTTCTTGGCCATGTCTCGCCTGCCCTATCAATCACCTGCTGATGTTCTTACATTTCTGCAAGTACCGCCTGTTTTTCTCTCATGCCTCTAGGTACTCTGGTTCTTTGGGCACCTTCTCCGTTCCATTAATGTGGCCTTTTTGAAGCTGCTGCTTATTTTTCCTTGCTTCAACTGTTCCTTTTTGGCTGCTCGCTGATTTCTTGCAGTGGTGCTCCTGGTGCTCTCTGACTTTCGCATTTTTGGGTTAATTTCCGCTCCTATTCCTGGATTATCCTCCTTCTACATCCATTATGGAGCATGCGCAGGGTTCCAAGACCTCCTCTGAGATTCCTGTGACGCGCAAGGACCCTGCTCCTCCCGGTAAGCGCGTTAAAAACAACCCTCCTTCGCCTTCCAAGTCTCCTCTACCTATAACTCTTGAGGATATCATGGAGGAACTTCGTCTCATCAAGCCCTTCATGGTGGATACCGCCACCACCCTGCAGAGAATCGATGAAAAATGGTCCTCTCTTGATAAAAGGGTCACTGATGTTGAACAACAAATTAGTGACGTTCGAGATGTTGCTTCCAAGGTCGATGTTCTCACAAAGGAGGTTGCCTTGCTCAAAAAGACCACTGAGGATTTGGAAAACAGGAATAGGCGTAATAATCTACGCGTTTATGGTGTTCCAGAAAATTCCGAAGGGTCTGACATCATTCTCTTCCTGAAATCTCAACTTCTGCCACTTACAGGTATTCCTAAGCATTTAGATGTCAACATCCAGAGAGCCCACCAACTTGGTCCGAAACGATCCTCTGGCTCTTCCAAACCTAGAGGCATCATTGCGTACTTTCTTCTTTACTCCGACCTTATGGAAGTTCTTCACTCTGTTAAACAACACAAGCAGCTGGTATGGTCTGGTCATAAAATTTTCTTCACCCAAGATGTCTCAAAACCGACTGCTGATCGTCGCAAGGAATTTTTAGACTTAAGACCTACACTTCGCTCCATGAATGCGAAATATGGCCTCATTCACCCCTGCTTCTTCAAGGTCACGTACAAGGAGAGGTCCTACAGCTTCGATGACCCGGCAGATCTTCGCAAGTTCATTGACACTCATAGGGCCGATAGCATGGATCATAGTGGTTCTTAATGTTTTATGTTTTTATTTGTTCTCTCTATTTGGCTGTGGCCCACTTCTCTTACTTCTTTATTAATGTGTTGTCTTTTTTTCCCCTCCTTGTCCTTTAGGTCGAGCGTTCTGGTTCCACTGGTCCCTTCACTCCCCAGTCTCGTTGCCTCACTGTGAGTTTGTTGTTGTTACTTGTTATACCCAGTACGCCGCTTTCCTTCATGGTTGTCTGGTAAGTCTCCTTCATTTGTAGTAAATTGTCGGGCCTGGACACATCTTTTCTTTTTTGTCTCTATTTTTTTTCTTTGTTCACTCCTTCTTGTGTCCGAGCTCTCGCTCTCTTTTTCAAGTGGTGCGGCTGCCTTCCTCTCCTGTCGCTCCCGCTCTCAATCTATTGTCTGTTCCGTTTCTTTGGTGTTCACTTTATGGCTAAAGTTTCCCAACTTTTGGTCATCTTCTTTTTCCTATCTTTCCTTTTGGGAGGTGTCTCCTCCCCCTCCTTCCCTTCCTCCTCCTTTTCTTTATGCCCTCGCATTACTCTTTCCCTCTCCTTATTCCTATTCTGTAATTCACTTGTATCTCCCCCTCCTCCTTTTTTTGATATTATGTTGCTTTCTTACCTCTTTCTACTCTGGCACCTTGTTGGTAAATTTTCCACCCTTTTTCTCCTCATTTCTTATTGCTTCTTTCCGCTCCTTTTTTTGCTGTTCATGCAGTGCTTTGCCTGTATTCATCCTTCTCAACACGCTTGTTCTCTTCTACGATTTACTTTCCTTCCTATTACATATGTCCTTTTCCTACTCTCCTTCTTTTTCTCTTCACCATTTACTTGTTCTACCTTCTCCTTCTATATTTACTCTATTCCATCCTCATGAAAGGTTTCCGACTTATCTCCTGGAATGTTAAGGGTCTTCGTAACCCGATCAAGAAACAGCGAGTTTTGTCTCACATTGCACGTCTACAATGTCATATTGCCTTTCTACAAGAAACACATCTTTCTTCTCAAGATCTGTCAATGTTACGTAGACAATGGGTTGGTGAAGTGTTTTGCTCTCCTGCTGTCAATCATAAAAATGGTGTGGTAATTCTCTTCCACAAGTCTTTATCAGTTCAAATTCAAAAGGAAACTGCTGATTCTGATGGTAGATGGTTGTTACTTGACTGTATTGTTAATGATGTTCATTTTTCACTTTGTAATGTTTATGGTCCGAATGGTATTGATCTCCCCTTCTGGCATGATTTCTCCTCCCTTCTTTCCTCTACTTCTAGCGAGGATATGATTGTTGGTGGGGATTGTAATCAATTGATGGACCCCTTCTTGGACCGCAAATCACAATCTCGCTACATTTCCAATAAAATGTAGAAGCTATTTCATAAATCCATCTCCTCTAGAGGCCTTATTGATTCTTGGAGAATCTCACACCCCGATTCCCTGGAATTTTCTTTTTTTTCTCCCGTTCACTCTTCTCTCTCCCGTATCGATTACATTTTTTTATCCCATCATGCATTCCAATTCATGACCAACTCCGAAATAGTCTCCATCCTTATCTCTGATCACGCCCCTGTTATTTTGGATATGGATTACCCCTCTCCCACTCCTCAGTCCTCCCGGTGGCGTTTTAATAACTCCCTTTTATTGGACTCCGCTTTCACAGAACACTTCACTCACTTTATGGATGAATTCTTCACAAACAATACACACTCCACTTCTGATTTTCATTTTCTTTGGGATGCCTTCAAAGCCACCGCCCGTGGTTGGATTATTGATTATGTATCACGCAAAAAAAAGAAGGCTCTCTCTCTGGCTTCCTCTTTTCTAAAACGTATCAAAGAACTCGAGCATCTCTACTACACTTCCAACTCTCCAGATTCTCTATCTTCTCTTATCTCCGCGAAGATGCAATTTAATAAACATACTTGGGATTCAGCCTCTAATCATCTCCTCCAGTTTAATGCCAAAATTTACGGCGGTCGCAACAAGGCTGGTAGATCCTTAGCGAATTATCTTAAAATTAAGAAGCAAAAATCCAAAATAGTCTCTATTAAAGATCCACAAGGTACTATTCAGTCCTCTGATGCTAAAATTCTCGACTGCTTTGTAAACTTTTACTCCTCCCTCTACACCCCTGAATCTACACCCTCGGCCGACCAATTAGACACCTTCTTTCGGTCAATCCCTGCTCCTACTACTACATCGGTCGACTTCTCCTCTCTTGATACCCCTATCTCAGATAAAGAAATTCTCACTGCTCGCTCTCTTTTGCCCAAAGATAAAACACCCGGCCCGGATGGTTTTACAGTTCGCTTTTTCCTTCATTTCAAATCGGTTCTGATCCCTTATTTACTCCAGTTAATTAATCACTTCATTAATTCCGGTGAGTCTAAAGGTTCCTTCACACAGGCTATGCTAGTTCTTCTTCCTAAAAAAGATAAAGATCCCTCCTTGTGCAAGAATTATAGACCTATTTCCTTAATCAACACCGATTGTAAAATCTATGCAAAGCTTTTGGCCCTTCGTTTGAACTCCCTTGTCCCTGATCTAGTTAATATCTACCAATCTGGTTTTGTTAAGGGTAGATCTATTACAGACAATTCTAGGACTCTGCTCAACATTATTCATCTTTCCGCCAAAATGGACTCTCCTCTTGCCGCTATTACTCTCGATGCTGAGAAGGCTTTCGATCGTGTTAATTGGGATTTTATGTTCGGTGCTTTAAGATGGCATGGTTTTAGCCCCACTTTCCTCAAATACGTTCAAATTCTTTATTCTGCCCCCTCTACCTCTATTTGGATTAATGGGTTGCAATCTGATTATTTTCCCCTCCATAGAGGAACCAGACAAGGCTGTCCACTTTCCCCTCTCCTTTTCATCTTGGCGTTAGAGCCCTTCCTAGTTAAAATTCGTCAATCCTCTTCCTATTCTGGGTTTACTTTCAAGGATGTGGAGATTAAGTTTACCGCTTACGCTGATGATATCTTGCTTTATATGTCCAATCCCTCGGCTTCCCTTCCTGCTTTCTTCTCCTTATTACAAGAATACTCTTCCGTTTCTGGATACAAACTAAATATTGATAAAACAGAGGTTCTCCCCCTAAATAAATTTTGCCTTCCCCATATGTTTCATAACTCTGGTTTGCAATGGAACTCTGGCCACATTAAATGTCTTGGTGTCCTATATGCCAATTCAATCAGGGAGGCTATTAAAATCAACCATTCTGATGTCCTTAAAAAACTCTCCTCTCTTATTGAACGCTGGTCTCCTCTCTTTCTCTCTTGGTGGGGTCGGCTCTCTACTATTAAAATGATGCTTCTACCTATCGTGAACTTCTGTCTTTCTATGCTTCCCATTTCTCTTCCTCACTTCTTCTTCAAGTCTATTAATAGTCTCTTTTCCAAATTCTTGTGGAACAACCGTAAAGCTAGAGTCGCTCTGCTCCGTCTTCAACAACCTAAGCATCTTGGTGGGGTTAACTTCCCGAATCTTTCACGCTTTCACTCTGCGTTCTCCCTTAAGCAACTTTGGCCTTTTTTGTCCGACTCTTCCTCCTTGCCCAATACTGCCTGGAGTTCGCTAGAATTAGCGCAAATCTCTCCCTTCTCTTTTCTTGTTGGCTCTAATCTCACGCAGCCTCCTTCCAGGTTTTCCTCACCTATTTTCAAACATTCTAAAGCTTTATCGCTTTCCCTGTTTCGTTCGTTCTCTTCCTCTTCTTCTCTTCATTTCAACACCCCATTGTGGCATAATACATCTCTTAAACTCCGCAATCGAGCTCTTTTTTGGAAGGAATGGATTGATAAAGGAATTCTTACTTACAATCAACTTCTTCTCAATGACTCTCTTATGTCATTTCATGAACTTCGTGACTTTTTTGGTATCTCCAATAAGTATTTCTCACATTTTCATACTCTCATCCCAACGTTACGCTCTGTTATCCTGCAAGATGCCCCCCCTGCTGATACTTCCCAGTATTTACCTTCCCCCCCTAACTTTCACACTACTCACAAAGCCTCTGCCATTTATAAATTACTCTCCCTTCCACCCTCATGTAGATTCAAATCAAAGCTCGAACTCTCTTGGGAACTCGACCTTGGTTGCTCTTTTTCTGAGTCTACCTGGGATTCTATTTGGTCCAAATTGCATTCCACCTCCCGCTCTGCTAGCACCACACAGACTTTATTTTATTTTTATAACAAGCTATTTTATACCCCTCGTGACCTTTTTAAATTTAAACTTCTAGTCTCCAAAAGGTGCTGGTCTTGCTCCTGTATAACTAGTGATTTAAAACACATGTTTTTCTTATGTCCCAGAGTACAACTTATGTGGTCTCGTATTTGGATTACTGTCAACAAAGTTTTATCTACCACTGTTCCTTTTGATATTCCCACTGTATTTTTGGGTGGTTTAGCTTCTGTTTGGGATGTTCCCCCTTTTACTCGTAAGTTTATTGATTTATGTATTGCTATTGCTTTTCAAATTATTACTGCTAATTGGAAAGACACCAAGAATGTTTGTTATAATGCTTGGTGGAATTTACTTTGTCATCACCATAGGTTGGATCGTGCATGTGCCTCCATTACCTCTCTTTTGATTAAACGTGATTTATTATGGTCCCCTTTAACAGATTTTCTCTCTAAGTGTGCTCAATAATTTATTAATTTTATTGATGCTTAACTCCATACTTTGTTTTTTCTTTCTCAACATGCATTTGCATTTTTTTTTCTTTTTCTTTCTCTGCCAGTATACTGCATTGTTTCATCATGTACTTTATCTCTCCTCTCTCTCCCTCCCTCCCCCTCTTCTTCTCCCTCTTTCTTTTTTCTTCTTCTCCCTCCCCCCAAAATTATAAAAGTTATAAAAGCATTTTCTCTCAGTATAATCTTAACCTTTTATGGTTTTTTTTTTCGTCTTTTGATTGCTAGGTTTATTTATTTTCATTCTTATTCTGTACTTCAATTTTCGCTCTTGTAGTGATGTTTTACTTTGTCTTTATTCTTCAATAAAGCTTTTCAAACTTGAGGAAGGTCATGTTTCACAATCATGAGATCAAATCTTAAATTTAAAGAAGAAGGTAGATCTGGCAATCTCTCAAATCTTTGGGGATGCATATGACATACAGTAATTCCCATTACTAGCTTAAATCTGGTCAAAGGTCCAGAAGTGGCCAGTGAAGCCCTAGCAACTCCAGGTAATGTTTTACGCACTCATCCAATAGAGGAGCAACATGAGAGGGACCATAACAGTATGATGCAGTGTCTAGATGAAAAACTATGAAATGCACAAGAAAGGCATTTCCTGAGGGATTCCATTGTGATGGTTGAGTCTGTACTCCAGAGTTGAGACAAAAAAGTACAGGGACCCTGTCATGAACTTCTGCACTGGTTCATTAGAGAGCAGAGAGCCAGTTTTTGTGTTTGTGGTGTCTAAAGTTCCTACTTATAACTCACAATTTCTCAAGTAAAAGAACCTTAAAGAGAACAAGTTCAAAACACAGAGAGGCTTCCTCTGTTCATTGTACTACTCCACTCATTTCATACATTTATTTTGAGAAATTCTGAGGCAAAGACTTTAGCCTTGAATCAATCAATCAAACCAATCAAAATAACTTCACGTGTAAAACCATAAAAGTTGTCAATATTTAAAAACAATGCATGATATAAATTAATAGAATGGTTACACAGTTCATCACACAGTAAACCAGACCCCATAGGGATCTCATACAATTCATAGGCAAAATACATTAAAAAAATAATTGGTCCCTTAAACATTGGAGTTAAAATAAACCAATGGATAGATGACCCTTGAGATCCTATCTAATAATTCTGTCTCATCCAAGGGACTAGAAGATTTAATGGACCCTCACAGATACTACAGTCTAATCCAGGTAGGCTCTAAGCTTGACTGGAGATGTAAGAAAATTAAGGACAAATAAAATAGAATCTTCATGCAACAATTGTAAATAATTAAGAGCTGGGCGACCCTGCCTGAATTTCATCCTCCTTACAATAGGAACAATAAAAGTTTTACTGGGGATCGCATAAAACATACAGAATAATAAAGAATGAAGCAAATCCTCTGGAGATTCACTGTTGCAGCCACAAGAGTTTAAAATCTGTCCTCTACTACTCCCCCTTGGGAAAGCCAGCAGGAGGTGGAAAAAATACAGCCGAAACCTGGTCAACAAAAAACGTTCATAAGTACTAAAGGATCCCAGAATATGTGGACTTGAGTCACTAAGCTAGGAGTTCACACAATGCAGCACACTACAAGAAGGTGCTGCATTACGTGAAAGGGTGAGAGCAGAACTGTGTAATGTACAGTAAAATATAGCTCAGTTCAGCTCTCTCTGTGTGCTGATGCACTGTGGGCTTCCTAGGGCCAACAGAGGCAACCTTTCATCATGGTGCAGGGGTGTCTGTACTAAGGTCAGGTAGTTTAAGTACAGGAATGGGCATCATTTGATGTTTACACTTCTTTGTATGTGTGCTGCAGAATGAAGTACATCTGCAGTCCCTTATAGGTTACAATTCCTGTCACTGTAGCCAAACACAGGGGGTCGCAAATTTAAAATCAATTAGGCAGGGCATTCTGCGAACCCCTGCGATTCAGTATTTTGTGAAGCAAATTCTTGGTACATAGGTGTTTAATTTGCAGCCATCTTTGCAAATATAACCTTTGGACATCAGGCCAGAGATGTATTAACTTTTGATAACTCAAACACAAAAGACAACAAACACTCGATGCAAAGCTGAGCCAGTGTACCTGCTCGTGAAACAGCCTCCTGAGCATTTCACATAGCCAGGTGGTTTACTGGTGTCAACCTCCAGGGTGTGGTTAAACAGAGCCTGTGACAAGGAAGAGAGATGAGAACTTTTTTTCATTTTACTAACCGATCTGCAACATGTAATTTTGATTCATTGTACACTATTCCAGTAGATAAACATTGCATGGAAATTATGTTGAACAAAAATACATCAGGATAGTAGGAACTTCCTTAACCTGCCAATGTATTAGCTGATGCACCATCTGCCTGAGGTACACAAACAATACATGAAGAAAACAGGAACCGTCCATTCAACTCATTTTAGAAGCGACTCAGATGGTCCTTATCACCGTAGAATGTTGCAATATTTTTCTCAACATGTCCTTTATTTAAAAAACTTCCTGGCATGGATTTCAACTTTAGGATTTTCGTCTGCTGTTTTTGCATTCCTTTTGGGAAACACGTACTCTTAAATCCTAACACCACAAGCTGCTTGTAGTAGATATATCACCCACTAGGAAATCATGAACATATTATCTTTCATAGTGAATGGAACATTTCCGATAGCACAGTCTGTTATCAGTGAGATATGCCACATTTACACTGCCACACAGGCTTTCTACTAAGTAGCTCTATGTTATTATTGATAAGTGACGCATTGAAGCAACCTGCGGCAGGAAGTCCAGAATTACACATTAAAGCTGAGCTACAAGTTCGGAAACTGCTGCCAACACATGCTTCCGCAGTTAAAACTCTTTTAAGACGTGAACCTTGCTCACCTCTACACATAAGATTCCAACAGAAACAGTCCATTTACTGTTCACTGCCGCCTTGCACTGCGATTTTTAGTCTACAGAGTTGTATTCAAATGCATTAAAACATCCGAATTATGATGCTTTCGGCTCGCTTTCTTTAATTTTCTCAGCCTTGTAAATGCATAAATGATGTGTTTTTTATTGAAAATAATTTAGGTACTCGTGATAATTTAACTATCATTTTTCTTGAGGATGCAAAACTGTTTACTTAGCAGGATGTTTGCAGAAAGAGGAAATGAAACAGCTATTATATTAAACTTCTCTGTTTTTGTTAAGAGGTATTTATGTGAGGTAACCATGGTAGCAGACAGAAAATCACGATCCCCCAAAAATGTAATTGAGTAATCACTATAGACTATGGGGCACATGCATCAAGCATTATTGCCTTCGCGAACGGCCCGATTAGCAGATTCGGTCCGTTTGCGAATGCAAAAAATACTTTGTAAGTGCAGCAAACCCTAATTTGTGATTCGTAACCGTTACTGAATCTGAAAATGTTTTTGCAATTCTGGATTTGGAACGGGCGTGTTTAGGGTGTCCCTTCCAAATACCGAATCCTACAGAATGCATGCATGTTTTGTGACCATGAATGTGGTCGCAAAACATTCGCATATTACTTCAAGTAGGTGGTAACCGGTTTGCAAATGGGAAGGGGTCACTTCGTAAATGATTGTAAAAGCATTTTTAAGAGCAGGCAGTGGCCCCACGGACCACTGACTGGTCTTAAAAAATGAAAAGAAAACTTTTTTTTTGCTTTTTGTAAAGCATCTTGTTTTTACTATAAATAAACGGGCTGCTTTGCTTTACAAAAAAAAGATTGCTTTATTTAAACGCAATCATGGACATGGTGGTCTGCTGACCTCAGCAGGCCAACATTCCTGTGATTGTTGTGATTCCTAGAGGTAGGAAATTGCGATCTACCTCATTAATATGAATGAGGTAGAGCAATTTGCACCCCCTAGGAATCGGCATATGCAACTTCTGGAGTTCCATGCATTAAAATACCGATTACCTAATTGCGATTCTCAGAAAATCACAATTAGGTAATCACAGTTTCCATTATGATACATGTGGCCCAATATTCCGAAACCGCAAAGTAAATCATAAATGGGTTTGAATCAGCTGAATATGAAATTAGTATGGAAATCTAAAAAAGCAAAAAATTAAAGCATGATCACTTACCATGTTACAGGGCGCACACACACACACTCTCTCTCTATCTCTCTCTCTTATGTTGCTTAGCTGATCACCACTGTCCTCCTGAAGGAGTTAGTTTACGCCATTCAAATTCGGACTCCTTTGCCTCTCCAATAAAGAGTGTTGTACTCGAGAGTCTCTGAATTTACTCTTTTTAATTACAATCCCTGCCAGCCATACATTTCATAGCCATAGAAATACTATGACAGGACAAACATGTTCAAAACCTATTAACATAAGGTTCTCAAGTGTTTAGTGGAAATAATACACATTTCATAATGTTATTTCTGATACTCATACAATTCAATTATAGCAAATCCAATTAATTGCTCTGTTCATTTCATATTCAGCAATCTTGCTCAAGTGGATTATGTATCTTTTTACTCTGGAACAATGTTACCAGGCATACTATATCTAAGCCGAAATTAATTCAAAATAGAGTATGGAATTGCACATATCATAAACATTGTGTTTTTCATTAACTGAAAACGGCCTATATTTCAAAATACCTTACAGTAGTCTATTTATAATATAGGGCTCTTGAGCTTAAGATGACCTTGCCAACCTCTAATAAATCTGAACAAGGGTGAATATAACCAAAATTCAATGCTCTATCTTCATAGCATTTCTTCTTTTGTTTGCCACAAATTAAAACAATGTATGGGTAACTAAGAAAGTGCTCCTAATACGGAAAGGAAACTCAGTTGCGGCCAACAAAGCTCGCGGGTGGGGGTGGCGGGTGGGGAGGCTCACGGGGGATGGAGTCTCTCACATGGGGGAGCCGTAACAAAAAACTTACCTCGAGGCCGGGTCCCTCGTCTTCTCTGTTCCTGCTCTTCTGCTCTCCTACCTCTGACAGGAACAGGAAGCAGGCAGCAAGGCTCCCTCCCCTAAGCCAATCACAATGCTGCAATGTAGTGTTATGGTTGGTCAGAGTGCCGTGACATGGCACTCAGCCAGGGGCTGGAGAGGTGGGCATGTTCTCCATGCAGGCTGTAATGCAGCTTGCATGAAGAAGGGGAAAGTACTGATGACTGGCTTGGGCGGCTCGAGAGGGCAGACCAATCAGTCATTGCACACTCAGGAGTGGGTAAACAGCTCCTCCCCTGCCCTGCTTCTAGAGCAGAGCAGCCCTGCCAACCCACCCGCCGGCAAAGGAATCATAAAATGGTAATCACTGAAAGTTATTACCATTTTATGTCTTTGCTTCTTGCACTGTGAGAAATCAGTGGGGAAACACTCTTCCGCCATACTGGAGTAGCAGCCACTGAGGAAACTAAGGATCATAAGTGGGTGTGCAGATCAATCCCCCATCCCCATGAGACTGTGGAACCCACTGCCAAGTCACATGACCAGTCTTAGATCTCAATCCCCCTTTAGGAAGACATTAAAGACCTGGCATTAAAGACATGGTTATCTTTTGCAAGATTGTGTGTTACATGTTTCATTGGCAGACCCTGCTCACTGTGACTATACTGCCTTGACGCCTTCAGGCATTTTTTGCACTCTATAAATTCCCCTCAAAATCAAAAACAAATTCATGTTCAATCCCTCTGGGGTTTTTCTGTTAAGCTCTATTATATATTTCAATTCCAATCCCTCAATTTATTTTCGCTTCTCTCCAATTTATGTATCTTGATATTGAGTTAATCACAAAATATTTCAGTTCTTCTCATTGCTTCCATGCATTTCCTTAAAGTAACGGGCCATGGGATAATTCTTGTCCTCATTTCTTATGGCCCTTAGAGGCTGTAGTACTCTCTTATGAACTTGCAGTATAGTACTGCCAACATAGAATAACTCACAATGGCACATCAAAATATATACAACATTGACACTTTAACAGTGATAAGCTCCTCTGAATTTTCCAGGGGTATTATGAAATGGAGAAATACATGTTGTATTTTTCACAGGCCATACATTTCTTGCCTTGATAAATCCTTTTCTAATAAATTGACAGGTTTGAACAACTCTTGGCTACTCTTCACTAAGGCTTCCCACATGGACCTAGCTATTCCTAAATTAAGCCCTGGTCTCTTGAGACCTTCCTTTACTAAAACTGGGACATTTGTAATCAGATTTCAATATTTTAAAAATGATTTCCTAATGGGGCCTTCCTCTTTGCTAAAGGTGGTAATTAATGTGCATTGTTGTTTCTCTTTCTTTCTTTTTCCTGCTCCACTACTGTATACCAAACGTTCTCCTTTCTTCTGATTAACCCTATTCATTGCTTCCATATTAATCTGTCTCAAGCATTCCCTCTCCTCAAATCTAGTTGTCTGGTACTTATTGATCTTTTCTTCCTCACTGTTGCTTCTTCTTACCCATAGATTCTCACGATAAGGTATGCTGCACTTTAGACCCCCCAGATAAATACTCGTATGTAGCGTAGACTTACCTGCACTACATTTCCTATGCACACTGTGAGCTTAAAAAATGTAGCATCTCTAGAATGAATATCACTTTTGAAACTTGAGTCAAGAGTGTTATTCTTCAGTTTTTGGACAAACTAGGAAGCACTCTGCACCAATCTTCTTCAAATAATAAAGAAGTAGTTGATATATATTGTCCACAACACCACATGATCTGAACATGTTCCCATTAAACCTCCTTGACTCATCTGCTCCACAAACCATCCTATTAACAAACTTGCATTGCTGGGGACAAAGCAGGTGCCCACAGTTGTTCTTCTTATTTAATTATTAATAATGAAACACTTGTTATACAAACAGTAGTGTGCCAAATAAAATAGCATCTGTGTATATTTACATAACTTTATAGGTCTCATATTAAAAAATGTTCAATCGCTCCCAAGCTAGTTTGGTGATTTATGCTACTATATATTGATGTAAACTCAAGAATCAATAACAAATAGTCTGTTTCCCATGTTATATCAAAAAGTCTTTTCAGGAAGCCACCCGTATCCGGCAAGGGGGCACATGATCCTACTCTCCTAGCCTTTAGGGCACTGGGGAACCGATCCCCATCCCCAAACCCTTTCCTTATCATTAAGGGAAGGGGGTAGCATGGCCCCTTTTGATGAACCACTATTGGCCCTAGGACAACATTTCCCAAGGGCCTTACTATTTTTAAAGGGTGCAAATGCCTGAGCAAATAGTGGCCTAAGAAACCCATCCCCTACAGCCTTGGATGGGTGCTGCAGTGCACATCTGGGGCACCCACAAAACACTATGTTGGGGGTTGCAGAGGTGAACACTAGGGCCCCGGCGGCCCCACCTGCTCCCCTCATTCGCGCATCCTGGGTGCATCTGGAGCAGGCATTTCTTACACCTGGCGAGAGCAGCGGTTTTCCACTACTGCTACCATGCGGGATCAATCTAAGTTTCCCTGCCCGCAACAGTATGGGCAGGCATACACAGGTCTGCGCCCACCCAGAGGGGAGCATTTGTTTATATCCGTGAGTGTGATGTTAATGTACACCATGACATATGTATACATAACAATGGCAATACCAGTTAATGCAATGCCGATCTACATCATAATCTACGGACACACAGCAATGTCGATACCAGTAAAAATAATGTAGATGTACGCTATGACAATTGTACGCATATTAATGAGAATGTCAATAAATGCGATATGAATGACTGCCATGTTATACGTACGCATAATAAGGAACTCGTATCATTGCTGTTGAATCCACCTGAGTTGACCTCCCCATGAACTCCGAATCAGAGAGACATGGTCAGACAGGCCCTATGACCCAAACCTAAGCCTACTGATGGATAGGTCACAGGTGGGATTACACCTAGCCTGGAGACAAACGCTCAGCCAGGGAAAACCCTGATTGATCCTCAGCCGCCTGGACTACTGCAATGCCTTATTACTGGAATCACCTGGACATCTGATCTCCAGACTCCAGAGTATCCAGGCGGCAGCAGCTAAGCTGGCACTCTCACGAGCCTGCCGATCTTCTACAACTCTAGCGTTGGCCGACCTGTACTGGCTCCCAGTACCTCAGAGGATCCTCTTTAAGTCTCAGTGTACCGTCTTCAAAGCAATACATGGTCAGGGTCCTAAACCACTCCAAGAAAAGTTTCAGTGGTACGTGCCCGCACGGGCCCTCTGCTCCTTGTCCACTAACCTTGTCAGAATACCAAGGATTAGGAAAGCGACCCAGGGTGGCAGAGCTTTTAGCGTAGCTGCAGCCCGCCTCTGGAACAGCCTTCCAATCGAGATCAGGAAAATCAGCGATCTACTGCTGTTCCGCAAGAAAATCAAGACTTGGCTCTTCCCAAAGGTGTAACCCCCCCTCCCAGGGGTAGTAGCAACAGACACTCCCAATGCTGATTGTTCTTAGTCACACCTTCTTAAGCGCCAGGATGCCCTCAGGGTTACAGTGCGCTCTACAAATGGCATAAATAAATAAATACATAATTGATCCCACAGATATGCAATTACACCACACACAGTTCCGAGGAGATTGGCCCCAATAAAACATGTTTGGCCAAAGGCACGCAATCACAAAATACCACAAAGTCAGATTTAACATGTAGTTAGACACACTCAGTCAATCAGGACACAGCATGTACATCACATGCAGTGTTCATGCGATCCCCATGCTGAACATCTGTACACATAAACACTGGACTACACTAGCTCTCCTCGAGGTCGGGAGCCACCTGTGTCCTGATTTTCAGATGATTTTATTTATGGCTTATAACAGAGCCTTGATCTACATGATTTCTAAGAATGTAAGTGAAATTGTTTAATTGTACATCACAAACTGTATTGATTATCAGCCAAAACTTCTGTACATTGAGACTGTCTTCAGAAGTGACTGTTAATGCTCTCCTGGCCGCAGCACTAAATTAAAAACTAAATGAATTTGTTTCTGTTTTGCCATAGACCTCTTGTCCTTTAATTTTTTCAAAGTAAATTCATATCTGAGCAACACATTTGTTGAGAGCCCTGTGGGTGGGAGTTGACAAGTGATCCCTGTTCATACTCATGAGATAATGAAACTACTGAATCCCAGGTTTGGACCTCAGTACACAGTGAGTGAGACAGTCTTTCAATGCTCATTGAGATGGGGCCACATAGGGGCCCGGGGCCTTTTCAGGGTTATGGAGAGAGGCCACATGCCCTGTTTGTTTAAATGTTGTCACAGATTCACAAATCCTCTGCACATTCATGTTTATTGTTTTTATTGTGTACACGTTTGAGGCCCTGGGGCAGGATCTCCCTGTGACCCCACACATGCCTAAGGGGCAGCCTATCCTTACCCTGCCCTCTTATATCTACTTTTCACATTTTTTGGAAGACTTGTGACTGAGTTTGTGAAGTCCTAATATGGTTTCCACCCAGGCCTTGATGATACAGTGGCAGCCAATTAGATCTCTTTTTGAGCCTTCATTGTTCAAACACTACTAAACAGATTTATACCAAATCACAAAAAGAAAACTTTTTGGATCAAGAGTCTAATTTCTGACACATTTAGAGTAATTCTGTACAGCAGTTTTCATGGTATTGTTCAATTTTTCAATTTTCTTATTGAAAAATGAATGAGGAAAACATACATTTATATTTACAGCCTTCTTATTGAATGTTTGACAATGTTTTCAAAATTTTCAAGGAAAAAAGATCTAACGGTACATTATTTTCCAAAATTCACAATGCTGAATTCAGTTGCATTATTTTCCCTAAAAATATTAATAAACACTATAGTCAGCATTATGTCTTTTGTTCAAAACTAGTAAAGAAAAACACTGCAAAAGCGCAGGTGCAAATCAGCACACCCAACAAGTTCATCCTTGCAGGCCCAACCTTGATACAAGCATCAACCAGTGAATCCACCTCATTCTGTGAAAAAAGAAACATTGTAACATGAGGAGCTTGTCAGCAAAACCCCAGATTGCACATTATTGTCTTCCTTCATATATGTCTTGTTAAACCTACTTTATGGTGTCAATGTACTAGGAAAGGAAAACACATTTTAGAAGTAGTCAAGTCAAGTCAAGTCAAGTCAAATAATTTATATAGCGCACTACATACCCAGAGGGTCTCAAGGTGCTTGAGGAAGGGTGGAGAATTATTTGTCAAAAATCCAGGTTTTAAGCTGCTTTCTGAAGGCTGGGTGGTTTTGAGTGAGGCGGAGGTGAATGGGAAGGGAGTTCCAAGTTTTAGCCGCTAGGTAGGAGAAGGATCTTCCCCCCATGGTGGATTTGTTGATGCGTGGAACCGCAGCGAGGGCTTGGTTGGAGGAACGTAGTTGGCGGGAGGGGGAGTAGAAGGATAATCGCGTGTTGAGGCATTCTGGTCCAAGTTCGTAGAGTGCTTTGTGTGCATGAGTTAGGAGGCGGAACGTTATCCTCTTATTGACAGGGAGCCAGTGGAGGTCTTTTAGGTGACCGGAAATGTGTTCTTTACGCGGGATGTCTAGTATGAGTCTGGCTGATGCGTTTTGGATGCGTTGGAGTTTTCTCTGAAGTTTAGCGGTGGTACCGGCGTATAGGGTGTTTCCGTAGTCCAGGCGGCTTGTAACTAGTGCGTGGGTGACCGTTTTTCTTGTTTCGGTGGGGATCCAGCGAAATGTTTTTTTGAGCATGCGGAGGATGTTGAAGCAAGATGATGAGACTGCGTTGACTTGTCTGGTCATCGAGAGAGAGGAGTCCAGGATGACGCCCAGGTTCCGTGCGTGGTCCGTTGGGATGGGTGCTTTTCCTAGGGCAGCTGGCCACCAAGAATCGTCCCAGGCGGAAGGGGAAGTACCTAAGATGAGGACTTCTGTTTTGTCTGAGTTCAGTTTAAGACGGCTGTGCTTCATCCACTCGGCTACTTCTTTCATTCCTTCGTGTAGGTTGGTTTTAGCGGTGTTTGGGTCTTTGGTGAGGGAGAGGATCAGCTGAGTGTCATCAGCGTAGGAGATGATGTTGAGGTTGTGTTGGCGTGCGATGGCCGCGAGGGGGCTCATGTATACGTTGAAGAGGGTGGGGCTGAGTGAAGAGCCTTGTGGCACGCCGCAGATGACTTCGGTGGCCTCCGACTTGAACGGTGGTAAGCGGACTGTCTGAGTTCTTCCGGCGAGGAACGAGGTGATCCAGTCCAGTGCTTTTCCTTGGATTCCGATGTTGTTGAGGCGTTGTAAAAGGGTGCTGTGGCAGACTGTGTTGAAGGCTGCGGAGAGGTCAAGGAGGATGAGGGCGACTGTGTCTCCATTGTCCAGTAGTGTTCGAATGTCATCTGTTGCTGCGATGAGGGCGGTCTCAGTGCTGTGTTTGGCTCGGAAGCCGGACTGTGATGAGTCGAGGGATTTGTTGGCTTCGAGGAAGGCGGCGAGCTGGTTGTTGACTGCTTTCTCGATGACTTTGGCCGGGAATGGTAGGAGCGAAATGGGGCGGTAGTTTTTGAGTTCGGTGGGATCAGCTGTGGGTTTTTTCAAGAGGGCGCTGAGTTTGGCGTGTTTCCAGCTTTCCGGGAAGGTGGCGGATTTGAAGGAGCAATTGATGACGTCTTGGAGATAGGGTGCTATGATGGAGTCTGCTTTGTTGAAGATGTGGTGAGGACATGGGTCTGTGGGGGATCCTGAGTGGATGGAGTTCATCAGGCGGATGGTGTCCTCAGTGGAGATTGGGTTCCAGTCATTAAGGATGTTCAAGGGGGGTGAAGGTACGGTAGAAGGTTGGGTGGGTTGGTCTCCGGGTTGGTTGTCGAAGCTGTTGTGGATGTCTGCGATTTTGTCGTGGAAGAACGAAGCTAGGGAGTCGCAAAGGGTTTGAGAGGGAGTGATGTCGTTGGAGTTGGCAGAGGGGTTGGTAAACTCTTTGACGATGTTGAATAGTTCCTTGCTGTTGTGGGCGTTGTTGTCTAGTCGGTCTTTGAATGCTGCTTTCTTGGCAGTTCGGATCAGTTGGTGGTGTATGCGGGTGGCGTTTTTGAAGGCGTCTCTGGTGCTGGTGTTTGGGTCTTTTTTCCAGGTTTTCTCAAGGGAGCGACAGAGTTTCTTGGATTTCTTAAGATCATCGTTGAACCAGGGGGCGTTTTTGCTGCCTAGTTTGATTTGACGTTTTTTCAAAGGTGCTAGCTTGTCGGCGCTGTTGGTTAGCCATTGAGTGAGGTTAATGGCTGCTTGGTTGGCGTTTGATGAGTGGGCAGGGGGGTTTTGAAGAAGCGATGAGGACATCTGGTCGATAGTGATTTTGTTCCAGTTTCTTTGCAGAGTAGGTTGAGGATGGTTGTGGGTTGTGGTCTTTTTGTAGACAAAGTGAACGCAGCTGTGGTCCGTCCAGTGGAGCACAGAAGTGTGACTGAAGGAGATGTGTTTGCTGGAGGTGAAGATCGGGTCGAGTGTGTGTCCTGCGTTGTGGGTGGGGGTGTTAACTAGTTGTTTGAGTCCAAGGTTGGCGAGGTTGTCCAGAAGGGTGATGGTGTTGCTGTCGTTGCTCTTTTCCAGGTGAAAATTGAGGTCTCCCAGTATAATGTAGTCCCCGGAGGGGAGGGCGTGTGGGGTGATGAAGTCAGTGATGTCTTCACTGAATTGTGCACGGGGTCCTGGTGGCCTGTAGAGGAGTGTGCCTCTGAGTGTGGTCTTGGGGTCGGTGTGGATTTGGAAGTGAAGGTGTTCGGCGCAAGAGAGGTTGTCGTCAGAGCTTGTTGAGATGCGGATGGAGTTCCTAGGGACGATGGCGATGCCTCCTCCTGTTTGGTTAGTGCGGTCCTTTCGGATGATCTTGTAGCCTTAATGTTTTTAAAGTAATGTTTTTAATTTCTGTACCATGTGTTTTGCATTTAAATTTGGTATATAATAATTTTCATTCTTGCATAAAATACATTATAAGCACATTATGCACAATAAAAACACACATTCCTCAAACCATTGACAGACAAATCTGCAGTTTCAAGCAAATATGACTACTAAACAGATGGTGCCAAAATGGTCTAAGTCATTCTAAAGAGTACTAAAATAACATGTGTAACATGTTCGTAAGTTGACATCGATATATATATATATCTATATTCACTGAAAAAACCATAGGTTTCACCCTTGCTATTTCACACACGTTACAGTTAGCTGGACATTTCACTCATACAAAAACATTGAAATTCCCCCGTTATAGTTAGTTCAGCTAACTATAACTTGCGCGCCCGCAATGCACTGCTGATGACGTCACATATTACATCACTCATGACATGGTCAGTGACATCACTCATGACATCACTGATGACATCTCAAATGACATCACTGATGCCATCAGTGATGTTTGAAATACTCCCTGCCCTAAGGCCCACTTTGCACTATGAGTACTTGGCTACTGACATAGCACCTCATTTATGAGATTTTGCTGTAGGGAAGCACCACAGGCCTTCCTGCTGCACTTCCCTACGTCAAATGAAAAATAGAGGAATGGGCCGTATCTATAAGATACGGCACATTCCTCTTCTGTTCCCCTGCACTGGCACACAATGGTGTACCTGCGCCAACGCAGGCACCTTTGCACAATAGTGCAAGGGTGCCTGTGTTGCGGAGATGATTATTTTTGTACAGCAAGGGAAACCTTTCTGTACAAAAATAATCACAAGAGACTTTTCCTTTTTCTGTGTGTGCTGCAGAATGCATAAAATGTTGATGACATTTCTGATTTACTTTGGCTACACTCCATGTTTTGACTTGCTCCTCTAACTAGATTGTTAAAAGACACTGATTCACAGTCTGGTAAAGTCAAATATATGAATCTTTCAGTGTCTATGTTAGTGGTACATGTAAACAAACAATTTTCACAGTCATGTCGCCATTTATAAGAAAGGCCAAAAAAGAATTTCAATATCTATACCTTCATCTTCCAATACACCAAGCATAAACATTAAAAATGTGTGACAATCTTGCTGAATATTCTGCGTAAATTGATTAGAACCAGAATATATGTCCTAAACATTTTGAATATCAGAACCACTTTGTATTTTACTTTTATAACTACTACATTTCTCATAAACAGAAGACAAAAATGAACAGAATCTTTAATCCCGATTTTCAATAATTTGCTTTTGCAAACTTTCAAGAAAAAAATACAACATTAACAACTACATTAGCATTGCAGTTGACACCACAACTATTTTCAAACCGATAACCAACATTGTCTTCAACACTGTCCTTTTTCTTTTTACTTGCAGGCGCAACATCATCTTGTTTTTTTCCTTTCTCTACAGTTTCACTACAGATATTCTCAAATCTTCTTTTTCTACCTGCCATACGCTTTTCAAATACTGGATATTGACCTAAATGGGGTGCATATTTTTTTCTTAACCTATTGTATTCTTTCACACAATTTGCATCTGCACTAACCTTTGTCTCATCAAAGTCAATCAAGTACAATCCAGATAAAGTTCTCACTCGAGTCAAAGCAACATATGCCATACCCTCTTTAAACACGGTACTTCCAATATTCACTAAAGCATTATCTACACTTAAACCTTGAGATTTATGAATAGTCACCGCATATGCCAAACAAACAGGAAACTATTTTCTGTGTACATACAAATCTTTTACAAGGAAAAACCGAGTTGAACAACGACTAAATTGTTGTACTTCAGCAATTTCATCAAATTTGATTTTCAAACATTTAATCCCATCTCTATTTACATAATTAACAAATTCAACAATTTTACCCATTGCTCCATTTACCTTTTTCCACATGCAAATTACGACGTAAAATTACCCTACAGTTTACACATACATACAAATTCTTTTCTAAACCAGCAGTTTTACTTATTGATTTCTCTAAAGAATCCAATTTCCTCTTCAACTTTTCAGTCAAAATAATGGTGATTCCTTCATGTTCTATTTTATCAATTGCTTCCAATTTTATAATTTCTTCATTTTCCAACTTTAACATTTCTTCATTGAATATAGAACATTCACGCAGTGTTGGCATTAAGCCGACTACAGATTTGTTTTCTGCAATTCTCCTATATACTTCCTCAGGAACAATATTTTCATTTGGAAACAAATTGGGAAGTAAACCTTTGCCATGATCTGTCACTTTTCCAACTCTTATATCTTGAAGAATATTTCTATAATCTGCATCATTTGCCTGACTCATATTTGTAATAAGTTCCTTATATTGAAAAAATGACCAAATGTTAACATTTCCAATACTCCCCAAAGACTTTCTGGTATCTTCATGTGCCAGTGTTTTAAACACTGGTTGTCCTTTTACAGGAGTAAGTTGTAGTAAATCTCCAAAAACTATGACGTGTTTTCCTCCAAATAATACGTCATACTCTGTTTTAAGAATTTGCTGCATTCTTAAATGCACAAAGGCAAGCATTAAGTTTGATACCATGCTTACCTCATCAATAATCAGAAGTTTCATTTTCCTCAAGACTCTTGAAACTTCACAGCAAGCTTCTCCAGATAGCTTGTGGTACTCCAATTTGTTTTCATGCTCTACTGGTAGCATTAATAAACAATGTAAAGTAATTCCTTTGATATTGTGGGCTGCTAATCCAGTTGGAGCAGTGACAACACAAGACAAATGCAATTCATTTGTTTTCTGTTGAAAAGTTGTGATTGCTTTAATTAAAAAACTTTTCCCTGTTGCAGCTTGTCCACTCACGTACATTCGGATAGGTTCAAATGATGAGCAAGAGCATTCTTTCTTCTCATGAACTAATCCATGGTTAATTTGTTCTCTCACGTGCTCATATATTTCTTTCTACTCAACATTTAGTTGTTCTTCCAAGTTTCGTAAGTTTGTTACATCTTCTTGAGCTTGAGACATTTCTGTGTCCACTTCTTCCATAGCAGTTGCTGCTTCATTTTGAATAATTGGTTCTCCTAATAGATCCTGACGTAATGGAGCAGAAGTTTGACTGTGTTGAGAACTGTCTCTAGCAATCTCAGCTGCAATTGTAGCTTCTTGCTCAATTTCGTTATTCAACATTTCCACATAAATAGGAAAAACAGGGCATTCTATAGTATCTTTACTTGCATTGAAGGAATCTTCAGAGCTCTCGAAATCTCCAAGTAATTCCAATTCTGAACGCCATGGTTTGAAAAGTTGCAAAAGAGCTAAATATTAAAATTCTCTTTTGTCAGGTGTTTCGCAACTCAGTTTACGGTGATTAATCAAATGTCCTTTTCTTTGTTTCACCAAACATCCTTCAGAACCAACCACAGCATATATACCATTATTGATGTTTTCTGTAATATTCCGTTTAAAAATGTAGTTTTTCAGAACTTCATAGAGACAAACATTCTCAAGATGATAACTTCTATTTGGATAATATGTATCCAACTTATTTGTTTTCACAATATCTGTACTTTCTGCCTCTTTTTCAGCTAAATATTCAATTTCTTGTACAGACTTAAGTACCAGGTTTCGTGTTGCAGCAAGACCTAGACTCACCCATATGATTCTTCTAGATTTGGAGTACAGACTTGCAGATGATAAGCGATCCAAGCATTCATATGCTCCAGTTTCTCGATGAGATGACATCATCAAACTGTAACTATATAATTTCTTACTTAGACTCTTCTCGTGGGAAATCTCTTCCCACATTTCCTTCAATTCTGTCTTTTCTGATTTTGTTATGTACGATGTTACATATCGAGCAACAGCATTGGAATTGTCCGCAACATATTGAATATCTATATTAGCATTCCACATGGACATAATGACTGGGTTATAGTCATTTATGTATTTTCACTCTTCATTTCTTCTTAAGTTGTAGGTATTTTTTGGAAAAGTTCTTGTGATAGTATGTCGCAAAGATGACATGAAATTCTTCCTTTCGATATTACAGAACAGTATTTCCCACAACGGTGACTTTGGAATCGTAAAATTTATTGTCTTAAGTCCTTATCTTGTGTACTTTTGGGTACATCACATGTAGCATATTCTTCAATAAATTACAACACAGTATCATCTGAGTCTGTTCCAAATTTGGGAGCATCTTTGATCCATAATAGCATATGTATGTGAGGAGCACCTCTTGCTTGATACTACTTTCTCCAAAAGAAGTCCAGAACCTCTCCAAGAGGAGGATTTTTTTTATTGGTGATAAAAGACATCATAGCTTCAAATCTATGATTGAAATATCTGCATACATTAACAGGGTCCAAAGAGCACAATTCTCCAGGTGTCTTGTATTCAATATTTAGTATATTTGGATTTGCCTCTCGAAGAAATTGAAGTAAATCATCCCAAGCATATTCAGCACAACTTAGAGTAAGGAACCATGTAGGAGTTCCTACGTTCCTTAGCATTCATTTAAGTTCTCCATGACGACGGTACCAGTACACATTAGTACCGCACTGACATGCCATGAGATTAATTAGCTGAGATTCCAAAACATTATCTTTCTGATGTACTTTATCCTTAAATTCCTTTGCCGAAACATTTTGAAGATGTACACCTGTTTTCAATATATGATTTACAGCATAAGAAAGTCCAGACAAATCACTCTCAAACAAAATATGAAACAAATACGGAACACATTGTCGAAATCTTGGATCTTCAGCATACAATCTTGATGTCCGGTATTCAGATGCAGGAATCTGCACAGGTAGGTCATCATATTGTCCTCCTTTTCCTGTGGGAAATAACTGAGGGAAACAACAAGCTTCGAAGCTTTTTTTCCTATACACTAATGGGACTTCCCTTTGCTTCTTTCATTTGGAATAACTCAATAGTATTCCCCATCACTTCTTCAGAATGAAGTGGATCAACACTGTAATGTTCATATATTTCTTCAGTTCTGGACACATCCACTTTTTCAATTTGTCCAGATTCAACACTTCTTCTACATTTATTTCTTCTTCTCTAACACACACATTTTCATAGTACAGATTATTTTTTACCAGATACAACATTGCCTTCTACACTTTCCTTACATCCACTAATTCTTGCCAGATTTTTTTACTCTTTGTAGGAACACCATTACCAAGAATAAACAGAGGTTCATCTTCTACATTTTCTACACCAATTGTTTTAATATTTTTCTTTAAATCTAGAGGCAAATATACAACTCTTCCCTTTAATCCTCTCTGTAAATCTGAAGAAGGCAATTTCCCCGTCTTAGGCTCCATACAAACAATAGCCTGAAATGGATGCACACATTTAATCAGAATAGACTCATAAGTATTTAAATCCATCAGTTCAGAAGGAATACTTACCAACTCAAGATTATTATGCACAGCTCTAGCATGCATTTTGTTCTCATCTAATTTGTTATAACAATACTTACAAATACGCTGATCAGTACCCAAATCAAAACAATTCTCTACCAACAAATAAGTTGCAAAATCCTTCCACTCATTATTATTTTCCATTTCACTGTTTAAATACAAATCAACAGTCCTGGTCTGATTTTTATAATGAGTTCGTCGACATCAGATACAGGAATAAATTGACCTTTCACCTGAAACCATCTCAAACTTTCTTGAGTACACTGTTGTACATTTTCTTCCACATTTTCTTCTATTAATGTCTCAGTTTCTGACGACTAAAGTAACTAAGCTGAATTTCATCACAAACATTTGTTATATCTAATACAGATCCATGCAAAAGAGCACTGTTTAACTTTTTTAACATTAGTGCTGGACTTTTCGCAAAATACAATGTTCTGACTAATTTCCTCATCTGAGTATAATGAACTGCTAACATCCTGAAATGGTGAAAAATACTTCTATATTCTTTTTTAGAAAGACAAGCCAGCGAATGACCTGGCAAACCAGTATTTTCTCTCACTCTGCAATGGTCTAATCCTTGCAACATCTTAATCTTCCGTTTAACACTTTTCTTAGTATAGTTACATAAGAAATTGCGTACAAAATCAATAGATTCCTACTGTACACTACAAATACTACTGCAATTCCAAGTGTACACTGGATCTTTAGGACGTCTCCCTAAAACTTCATCAGCTAACACCTCTTTTGCATTTCTAGGAACAATTTTCACTTTATCAATGGGACAACCATTTTTAACCTCATAAGCACGACCAGTAGTGTCAACTGCATGCAACAAATCACTACTCTGAAAATAACTTTCTTCATTAAAAAAGGCTCAGAACTTGAACTGTGTTTCCATTCACCCAAAAAACCTCAGAAAAAAGACTCCTATTAATTATTTTTTTCCACTTTCATTTGGCCTTCATTAAATGGATTGGCTTATCTAGTGATCAAATTCTATTGATTACTAAAACAAAGGGTTTTTTTTCAAATCAAAAGCTTTCTCAACTACTTTTTCAATACATTTCTTTCTCTTATAAAATGCTGATTTTCTTTCACAATTCTTTACTACCTTAGTCAAAATACACAATACTCTATTGTAGAACATCTTCCTTATTTACATATTGTTTTTTTCTCCTTTTGCTGAACACATTTTTTTCAGAAGATAATTTTGCATGGTTCTTCTCTTTCCTCTTAGTTGCAGATGAAATAATACCATTTTTCTCTTTGTGCACATTACTCTTAGTGTTTAACAATTTACGCAGAATAGTCCTAGGTTTCTTACCAGGACTTTTTTCTTCTTATTAACACATTGTTCTTCAGGTAAATCTTGTAGATGACTTCTCTTTAAATAAACTGTTTTCTTTCTTTCTTTCGTCTTCTCAATTTTTGTTGGCATGATGAGTTATTTTCAATGTTGATCAAAACAATCTTTTATAAAAAATATGTATCACTTTACAAAAATAAATATATGAACTGCACTATTATATTATATTATATTATTATATATAATATGAACAGAAACAGGAAGTATAAAGAGAGCCAACACAAAATGAAAACAGACAAAGAAGATGAAGAGAGACAGGAGAAGACAAACACAAAGAGAAGGAGTATAGGACAAAACAGAATATAAGTAAAAGAGAAAAGTATGAAGAGACAGGGAGAAGTAAAAAAAAGGAGAGAAAACTATGAACACAGGAGAGACTATGAAGACAGGGGTCAGAATGATAAGAGGAATATGACAATAAGAAACGTATAGAATATTAGGACAGAATAGGGAGTATAAGGAAAGAGAAGAGAAGTGAGAGCAGAGATAGAACAGTATGAGAGGAGAAAGTAAAATAAAAGAAAATAATGTGAAATATGTGCAAAGAAGAGCAAAAATAAGAAGAAAAGGAGAATATAAGAAAACTAAAGTATTTATGAGAAAAAATAGGGAATATAAAGAGAGAGAGAGAGACACGAAAATGTGGAGAAAACAGAAATATAAGAAAAGACTGAATGTATAACAAGAAAGAGATTATTATGAGGAGACAGTAAAAACTATGATGACAGGGATGAATATTAAGACAGGAGAGATTATGAAGAGTAGGAGATGCAAAAAGAAAGGCAAAAAGGAACAGAAAAGAGAAGTGTAAGCAGAGAGGAAATTGAGACATAATACAACAAGAAAGAGGCCCAAAGGGCTTCTAAATCTGCCCAAGAGTGTATGCAGAAGTCTATGTGTATTGATTGAGACATTCTTAAGCAGGAGGTATAATGAGACAGGAAGGATTAAGAGGTCAGAGGAGAGAGTAGAAAAAGAAGGAGGACTAGTAGGAGACACAGGAGACAATGAAGACAAAGCAGGACTAAGAGGACATGAGCAACTATCAGAACAAGCAGCACTGTGAGGAAAGACACGTCAAAAAGGAAACAAAGCAAATATCACAAGACAGGGGACAGTATAAGCAGAAAGAGGTAAACTGTGAGGAGAGACAGGGGAGATTTTTGAAAAAGAGGCAAGTATAATTCCTAATGTACACAGACGCTCAGTGTGATACTAGACAAACATTTTAAAACCATACATTTTACCCAAAACACATTTACTACACTAAATCTTTTAACTGACTGAACACATTCCATGTATATAACACCTACATTTCACTGGAGAATTCTGACTCATTTTGCAAACACATTTCCAATTTGCTGCATTATTTTTTTGCCAACATTACATCCAAAAAGGAGACACAATACAACAAGAAAGAGGCCCAACAGGTTTGTAAATCTCCCAAGAGTGTATGCAGCAGTCTATGTATACTGACTGGCGCATTGCTAACAGGGAGGTATGATCAGACAAAGAGGATTAAGAGGTCACAGGAGGGAGTATAAAAAGAAGGAGGACTATTAGGAGAAACAGGAGACAATGAAGACAGAGCAGGACTAAGAGGACATGATCGACTATCAGAACAAGCAGCACTATGAGGAAAGACAAGTGAAAATAAGGAAAGAGGGGAAATATCAGAATGGAGAACAGTATAAACAGAGAGAGGTAGACTGTGAGGATAGACAGGGGAGATTTTTGAAAAAGGAGCAAGTATAATTCCATAATGTACACAGACGCTCAGTGCGATACTAGACAAAAAAATTTAAAACCATACATTTTAACCAAAACACATTTACTACACTAAAACTTTTAACTGACTGAACACATTCCATGTATATAACACCTACATTTCACTGTACAATCCTTACTAATTTTGCAAACACATTTCCAATTTGCTGCATTATTTTGTTGCCAACATTACATACAAAAAGGAGACTCAATACAACAAAAAAGAAGCGCGCAACAGGCTTGCAAATATGCCCAAGAGTGTATGCAGCAGTCTATGTATACTAACTGGCGCATTGCTAACAGGGAAGTATGATCAGACAAGGAGGATTAAGAGGTCAAAGGAGGGAGTATAAAAAGAAGGAGGACTATTAGGAGACACAGGAGACATTGAAAACAGAGCATGACTAAGAGGACATGATCAACTATCAGAACAAGCAGCACTATGAGAAAAGACAAGTGGAAAAAAGCAAAAAAGAGGGTAAATATCAGAAGAGAGAGAACAGTATAAACAGAGAGAGGTAGACTGTGAGGAGAGACAGGGGAGATTTTTGAAAAAGGAGCAAGTATAATTCCTTAATGTACACAGACGCTCAGTGTGATACTTGACAAAAAATTTAAAACCATACATTTTACCCAAAGCACATTTACTACACTAAAACTTTTAACTGACTGAACACATTCCATGTATATGACACCTACATTTCACTGGACAATCCTGACTCATTTGGCAAAAACATTTCCAATTTGCTGCATTATTGTTTTAACAACATTACATCCAAAAAGGAGACACAATACAACAAGAAAGAGGCCCAACAGGCTTGTAAATATGCCCAAGAGTGTATGTAGCAGTCTATGTATACTGACTGGCCCATTGCTATCAGGGATGTATGATCAGACAAGGAGGATTAAGAGGTCAGAGGAGGGAGTATAAAAAGAAGGAGGACTATTAGGAGACACAGGAACCCAATAAGATGATGATAAAAAGTTATGGGAAAAGAATCGAAAAGAATCAAAAAACGGACCCCAATGGTAGCTGAATTTCAAAGTCTATACATCACTAGCTCTTATTTCAGAATCTATGAGGCTAGAAACCTTAATGAAAATGTTACAGTGAAAATGGAAAATGGAAGAATAGAGCTCATTAATAAGTTGATTCCAGCGGCCATCTTGGAACGGCCTAACATGGACTAGATCAATGTGTCATGTACCAAAAAGATCAGAATTTGGACATACTATTACTATTCCTGAAACCAGAGACTAAAGATTCACAGATAGAATAGACCAACAGGCTAGAGCCTCCAAAATGGAACATCAGAAGCGCCTGTAGTATCCCAAGTCAAGTCGTGAAATACTGTAAGTACATCAGATGATATTATAAAGTCGCTAAAGTATGCCATTCAATGAACAAATTAAATCCATTTTCAACTGTATTGCAAGTCCATATCAATTTGTTTTCTTTCTGTGTCAGCAAACGATCCACATTGGTATGCCTTCTAGTGTTTTCCACAACTTCCAAAACCAACCATTTCATTTGTGTAGGCATATGAGACATCTGGTGGTAATGTTCAACTAGAGGCGCATTCAACACTTTACAACGAATACGCAACTGATGCTGTAAAATGTGTTTTTTAACTTCCTGAGTTGTTTTACCAATGTATGATAAAGAGCATGGACACTGTATACAGTATATTAAATTTTTTGTTAGACAATTAGAATGGTGACGAAAAACAAATTCTTTCCCATTTAGATTACAACTCTTGACCGTAACAGTGGTGGCACAAGCCGTACAATTACCACAAGGGTAATGTCCTATCACTGGGGTTAAACCCCAAAGATTTTGTATTGTCTTAGGTACTGGTTCATTATAAGCCCTCACTAAATGATTGCGTAGATTTCTTGCCCTTTTAAAGGCAAAATGGGGTATTTCCAGCTGTGATTCAACCTTTCTGATGAGGTGCAAGTTGTTTCTTAATATCTTAGTGATAACGTTGGACTCAGTACCAAAGGTAGTTTCACATGTTATAGGTTGTGTTACCTCCATTTTGTCTTGTAAATTATCTTCTTTGTACACCAATACCTGCCTGTCATAGTACCATGCCCTCTTCATCGCATGTTTCACCAACCGGTATGGATATGACCTCAGAACCAATTTTGTTCACAACAACTTGGCCTCTCCGAAATAATTTTCCCTTTTGGTACTATTGCGTCTTATTCGTAAGAATTGACCAAAAGGGAGATTATTAGGAGGACTATAAGGAGACACAGGAGACAATGAAGACAGAGCAAGACTAAGAGGATATGAGCGACTATCAGAACAAGCAGCACTATGAGGAAAGACAAGTGAAAATAAGGAAAGAGCGAAAATATCAGAAGAGAGATAACAGTATAAACAGAGAGAGGTAGGCTGTGAGAAGAGACGGGAGATTTTTGAAAAAGGAGCAAGTATAATTCCTTAATGTACAGAGACACTTAGCGTGATACTAGACAAAAAATGTAAAACCATACATTTTAGCCAAAACACATTTACTACACTAAAACCTTTAACTGACTGAACACATTCCATGTATATAACACATACATTTCACTGGACAATCCTGACTCATTTTGCAAACACATTTCCAATTTGCTGCATTATTTTTTTGCCAACATTACATCCAAAAAGGAGACAGAATAGAACAACAAAGCGGCCCAAAGGGGCTTGTACATATTTCCAACAGTGCACGCAGCAGACTATATATACGGCCTACAAAATTGTAGATTTAGAACACAAGGCTAATTCTAAACAAGCAACACTATTAACTACTCTACAACTAAAAAAGTGACTGCACACATTCTACATTTTTTAGTACTGCACTTTATTGCACAAAGATGACTAACTAAACACATTAACTTACCAATTGATTTTATCACAATAGTAATCCAAATGTAGACAAACTCAGAATATGATTCTGCAAACTTTACAAGGCTAAACACATTACTCTTACTAAAAATAAAATGCACCACATATAGTCCCTTACAAGTTATCAACTCACCTTTCAAACTGATTGGAAGATTGAGAAGAATACCACTCTAACAGCAGATAGTCTTACACAGATTCTCTCTGCTTCAGTGCTTGCAGCAGAACCAAAAATGGCACATTTTCCCTCTCAATTTACACATATATACACATTAAGAACAAATCAAATTTCTTTACACAATAATTCAAAATCAAACACACATTTCTATTGGTTCAACATTTCAAATCTTTCCAACTGACATAACTTTCCACCCTACCCCACACAGATCATGCAATAGTCAACTGTCAACACAGGTCAAAAGTTCAGCACACTATAAAACACTGCTCCCCAGTAACTTTATACTATGGATAAGTACTTGCTTATAAATACTAATAAAGATAAAAGGTTTCATTAGAAGCAACCAACACATAAACACATAAACTTTATAGATATCTGTAAAATATATTTTTCTGATTGACTTCTTTCTTGCTTAGGTACGCTTACGGGACTACTTACGGACTTTGCACCGTACGTCGCACGTTTGCGCATGGTACGCGCACTGTAAATTTATCGTAAAAAAAAATAGCCGGTATTGATAATTTTTTATAATCCCGGGGACCCCATCACCCTGGGCTAAAATACAATGTTGGGGACCTTGGGGGGAGCCCCAAAGCCCCCATGGTCCGAGCCAGCTCCCCGCGTCCTATGGGAGCCGGCATTGCTTTTCGTCAGAGAGAGCAGCTTACATGCTGCTCTCTCTGATGAAAAGCAATCTGCTTTCCTACTTGAAAGAGAGAGCAGGAAAGCAGTTTGCTGTGTTAGGGTAGGAGCCACGAGGCTCCTGCCCTACCATAGCAAACAGCAGTGTCCCAAGGGGTAGGCACCCCGGGACACTGCAGGAGCCGGCCCTGGGAGGTGGCGGTCCCCACAGCCATCGAGGGCTCCAGGAGGAGCACCGCGCGGCCCACCTCCTAACAATAATAAACCCCCGGGGGTGGTGGTCCCCGGGGCTGCGGGGGGTCCATAAGCCCCCCCACAAACATATACTTAAAGCACCGGGGGATTGGGTCCTCGGGGATTCTAATAAATTAGTCATAGATATACGATATATTTACCGTGCACGTACCATGCACTTACGTACGACGTATGATGCAAAGTCTGTAAGTTGTCCCGTAAACGTACCTAACCAACAAAAACAAAAAAAAGATTTTGGCATTGAAAATCATTATAAAACTCCCTAACCAACCCTACGGGGTCAGGAAGTCCTATAGCAAACAGCAAACATTTCCTGTCACACACTCAATGTACACACATATGCAAATAAATAACAAATCACATTTATTCCCACATTAAATCAAAATGAAACACACTTTTCTATTACTTGAACTTTTGAACCCTTTCCACCTCACAAAACTTTCAACCCTTCCTCCATTCGACATTCTGCCAGTTACCATAGAAACACTTCAGAGAACACCTAACTGAGCACACAGGTGAAAAGTTCATCATACATTGTTGCAAATCAAAACAGCAAGTGTGCTTGACTTCTCAATAAACCAGCTCATCCTATGTAAAGTTCCTTACAATCAATTTTTGTTAACCAATACAAATCATATATTTTCTGGAGCCAAAGCTATGCACAACAGAAAGAAATTCACAAAGACCTAGGTTTACCAAGTGTAGACATTAAATGGATTTGACAGAGAGGGTTAAAATGGCACCAATTTATGCCATTGGTGAAATCCTTTTTGCATCTCCAACACCCTGCACTGTGGTGGCAATTACCTAGGCACTTTGACTGGGGTAGGTTGGGAAATGCTTTGGAGAATTGATGTCACTTTTCCCCCAAACTGCCTTTGGTTATCTTAACATATGCCAAAGGCAGAAATGGAACTGGTCCAATCAATTTTGTCCACAGATTGAGAAAGCTAGGAAGCATGTGAATAAATCAGTTTCTGCTTTTCTCCGAGACTATAAAATGGGGTCCATTTACCATAACAATCTGCGCTTCAATATGGATGGCATCTATAGAAGAGATGGTGTACATTTTACAGATGAGGGGAACAGAGTCTTCCTCTTGAACGTAAGACTCTGTATCGGTACTTACTTCTAGGTACTAAAATCTCTCAATAAACACAAGGGCTCTTATTAGAGCCACCCAACATCTAAACACATACACTTCATAAATATCTGAAAAATATTTTTTTATTCTTGTTTAGGTACGCTTACCGGACGACTTACAGACTTAGCACCGTACGACGTCTGTACGAGCATGGTACGCGTACGGTAAATCTACCGTAAAAAAAAAATAGCCGGTATTACAAATTTTTTGTAATCCCCGGGGACCCCATCCCCCGGGGCAAAAATACAATGTTGGGGACCGTGGGGGGAGCCCCAATGCCCCCACGATCCCAGCTGGCTCCCTGCATCCTTCGGGAGCCGGCATTACTTTTCATCAGAGAGAGCAGCTTACATGCGTCTCTCTCTGACGAAAAGCAATCTGCTTTCCTACTTGAAAGAGAGGGCAGGTTTCCTGCTCTCTCTTTCAAATAGGAAAGCAGTTTGCTGTGGTGGGGTGGGAGCCGCGAGGCTCCTGCCCCACCATAGCAAACAGCAGTGTCCCGGGACATTGCAGGAGCCGGCCCTGGGGGGTGGTGGTCCCCAGGGCCATCGAGGGCTCCAGGAGGGGGGCAGTGCAGCCCCCCTCCCAACAATTGTAAAGCCTCGGGGTGGCGGTCCCTGGGGCTGGGGGTCCATCACGGACCTACCTGTTTTAAATATTAATGCCCGGGGGGGGTCTTAGAGGCCCCCTCATCATTATTATCAAAGCCCTGGGGGTGGTGGTCCCGCGGGCTGCCGGGAGGGGACGTGTGCCTCCCCGCTACCATAATTATTTAGCCCCGGGGGTGTCGGTCCCCGGGGCAGTGTGGGGGGGATTGGAGCCCCCCCAAACTATTTATTTATTATGCCCCCGGGATTTGGTCGACCTGGGGACTAATTACAAAAAAAATCAGACCGGGTTTTTTTTTTAACTACGGTGTACGCGCACCTACGCGTACCACGCGATTTTAAAAAGGCCAACATTCTTTGGCCTTGGGGGTCCTTGACCCCCCGAACAGGCCTACGAAGTCAGGGTGTTCCTACCCTGCCCCCTTTGCGTGTTTTTCACCTTTCTTTTACTGCTCTCTTTTGCCTCTGTTCTACCGAGGCACAAGATGGCTGCCAACACTTCCTGGTTTGGAGTGTTGACAGACAGTTGACATGGTACGCTTTACCGTACGCGTACGGTAAGCTCCTCAAGATATACTTATTATTTTACTTTTCATTTTCCCAGGAACTACTGAACAGATTTACACCGTTTAACAAAACGGGTGATCTGCGAACCTAACTCTACCTTTTTGCCAATTTTGGTGTAATTCTGTTCAGCCGTTCGGGCTGTAACCCCAGCTAAAGGTCCAATGGAAAATTACATGGGGAAAACACTTTTTGTTGGATCCCCTTTTATCTCAGCCCCCACTTGACGAATCAACCCCAATCTTTCAGGAAAGGAGCAGAGCAGGCCATCTTCTGTGAGAATTCTGCGAAGATTCGTCCACCGGCGCCAAAGTTATTCCAAATAGAATGTTGTGGATTTCCTTTGGAAACTAGGTCCTAACTATAACTACCTACTTGAGATCGCCAGTAGGTTATATATATATATATATATCTATATATAGATATCTATATATATATCTATATTACCTACTGGCGGTCGCCAGTAGGTATATATAGTTAGGATTTTTTCTCTATGGGATTTTTGAAAATTCTATGTCTAATAACTTTGGCGTTTGTGGACGGAATTGGCTGAAATTTTCAGGAAAATGGCACATTTTGTTTCTGAGCAGCCCTTGAAAATTTGGGGGGGGTTCGTCAAGGGGGGGCCGAGAAAAAAGGGGGGTCCCAAAACGTGTTTTTAACATTGAGTTTTCCATAGGGCGGTTGGCCTCACTTTTAGCCCGAACGGCTGAATGGATTTGCACGAAACTTGGCAAAATTGTAGGGACTGGTAGCCCGATGTGCCTTTTGTAGGTCTCAATATATGTGCTCCAGTGGATTTTGAGAAATTAACGTTTAAAAAAAGATATATATCTGTAACAGCGGACCTGGCAGCGTCCCAGGACGCGTACTTTACGCGCAACGGAGGTTTGTGAAGCGAAGCTGATTGGTTCTCCGGCGTCTGTCAACATTCCAAAAAGTCCGTAGCGGCCGCCATCTTGTCTCTTGGTAGGATCGAGAGACAAGAGGAGGCCAAAACAAAGGGGGAAATAACTATAAGGGGGCATAGTAGATCCTCGCTGACCCCCTAGGTTTGATGTGGAGGTTTTAAAAGGGCCCCGCGGGGCAAAAAAAAATAATAATAATAATAATCGAACGGCTAAATGGATTTGCACGAAACTTGGCAAAATATTAGGGACTGGAAGCCCGATGTGCCTTTGCTAGGTCTCAATATATGTGCTCCAGTGGATTTTGAGAAATTAACGTTCAAAAAAAGATATATATCTGTAACAGCGCTCCGCTTCGCGTAACGGAGGTTTGCGAAGCTGATTGGTCATTCTGTCACTGGGCTATAGTTGGGCTACATCTGGCTGATATTTGGGCTACATTTGTTTTTTTGTGTGTCTGGCGGCCATCTTTGGGCTACATTGGGTTACATTGGGCTTCATTGGGCTACATTGGGCTACATTTGGGCTCCAACATATATATAGGCCAATGTAGCCCAATATATATTTTTCAAAGTTAATTTTCGTAAAAACCACTGGAGCATATATCTTGAGACATAGCAAAGGCACATCGGGCTACCAGTCCCTACAATTTTGCCAAGTTTCGTGGAAATCCATTCAGCCGTTCGAGCTAAAAGTGAGTCCAACCGCCCTATGGAAATGAAGGAAATGAATGGGTAATTTGTAATTAGCAAATAGCTAATCGCAAACTAGGAATGGTAAAGAATCGCTATTTATTCCTTAAAGTTCGCTATTTAGGAAATGCAAAAAACTTTGATGATACATATGGCGGTTCATCTCTAACAAGATAAGAAGCATAGGGATACATTTATGATGACTGGCGCATCACCAGGGATGTGTTAGTCATTCTGTGCCGCTGTTCCGTCACCTATGGTGTGCTGCATTTACAATGCGGCGCATCATGGGGCAAAAACAGCACAGATGCGTGATGTATCTGTGCCGTAAAGGTGGCGCATTGCTGGAGTTGTATCGCAAGTGTGATGAAGCTCCAGCAAGGGTCGGGGGTGCCCCTGTCGCAGGGTTTCTGTTCTCACACAGAACTGTGGACAGAGGATTGGAACCTCGGCGAATTAGGGTGTCCCAAAACTCACGTTAGTAATCAAAAACTCCTTAGCAAGCTAGGTACAGTGTCACATTGGATATAACAAACTCTCTTTCTTTTATTTTTTTTTTTTATTTATTATTGGCAAATTCAAATCATAAAACATAAATATACAGGATAAGCAACATGAAATAATGTGGTATATATGGATAACGAGGTACATACACAGATATCTATAAACAAAGCTCTACCACAGGGAAAGATATAACTATTAAGAGAAAGAGTACTGAAAAGAGACAAAAAATAGAATCAGAATCAATCAGGGGCCCTGTATCTGGTTTCCCCTTTCTTCATTATACCACCTAGTAATAGGTTCCCAAATCTGTGTTCCGATTGCTTTCATTTTTCTACCTCTTGTGGCGTATATTGAGATTTCTTGTTTATAGATAGCTATAAAACGGCTAAGCCACATATTAAAGGTAGGGGGCTCTGTATCTTTCCACCTAGCTGCTAGAATTATCCGTAACACGGCGTATCCCAGAAATAGTACCGCCTGTTCTTCTCTATTGTGTTTCAAAGAGTCATCATGACCCAATAGGAGCAATGTTATAGAATCATGTATTCGGTGCCCAAAAATTTGGGTCCAAAATTCCAACATCATAGTTTTAATTGTAACCAATGTAGGGCATTCAGCAAACATGTGTAGGAGATTTGCGAGTGGTTGTTTGCATCTGGGACAGTTATCATCAATCCTAAGCCCCCATGCAAACAATTTAGCTGGCGTATAATATAAATTATAAATAATTCTATAATATTGAGCCTTTAAGTTAGAGGCTATAAAATATCTTGTTGAGAGGGCTAATGAGAGATCTAGATCTACATTTGGATTTGCTAATTTTAAGGCCCAAGATTGTTCCGTGCGCTCTAAATCATCAGGGGTATTGGCCAAAAGTAACTGATATAGGACCCCGATTCTGGTAGATTTTTTCCCTATAATGTCAAATAATGGGATATTATCTGGTAGAATTTTTGGTTTGGTATTATAGATACTAGCTGATATTTGATAAAATTTTAGAAAATCGTTCGCGGGGACATTATATCTTGCTTGGAAGAGCTCAAAAGAAAGTGGGAGATTATTACCAAAGAAATCTCCGATTGTTTTAATACCTAGGAGCTCCCACCTCTGGGATCTACTATCATTAGGGATATTAGGAAAAATTTTACATTGCCATAAAGGTGTATATTTTGTATATGTAGGAAGCCCTAGATGTTTGCCAATAGCTTTCCAGACTGAAAGAGCATCTAAAACAGTCTTTAATTTAATTTTTTTGTAATAAGATGTTTCAACCTGCCTTAGAAAAAGTCCCTTATGTTTTTTGCCTAGACTGAGCTCATATATTGATGGTATATAAGGAATTACAAAGGTTGGGCCTCCTGGTTTAGCGGTCAAAAGAGGATCCATATATTGCAATAATGATGCCCAAAAATATAATCTTAAATTTGGTAAGGCTAAGCCGCCTCTACTTTGAGGAAGTGCTAAAAGGGGGAGGGCCCGCCTTATTTTTCCGTAACTCCACATAAACTTTGCTATGAGGGAATCTATAGTCTTTATAAAGTGCTCTGCCGGTAACAGGGGGATTGCTCTAAACAGATATAGAACACGCGGGAATACGTTCATTTTAACGTAGTTGGCCCTACCTATAATAGAGAGGTGTAGACTATCTACCCTTCTTAGATCGCTTTTAATTTTATCAATAAGGGGAGAATAGTTAATATCGCTGATGTTACTTATCTCTGCCGAAAGCACTACACCTAAATAAGTGGCCTGTTTAACCCTGAGAGTGCTTTCATATTGAGTGTTACTAGTGGCTAATACCATAGTCTTATCTCTATTCAAAGAGTACCCTGAGTACTTCCCAAACGCTTGGGTAATTGTCTCAATTTCATAGACTGCTTCAAACGGTTTAGTGGTTATTACGGCAATGTCATCCGCATATGCCATAACTTTGGTGGAAAAGGACCCTGTAAGTACTGGATATATGGAAGTTGAGGTTAGTAATTTTTGAATAAGGGGATCTATATAAAGTGCAAATAGAACCGGGGAGCATGGGCAACCCTGCCTTGTACCTCTCTGAATCATAATGACATCCGACTCATTTCCTGCTATACAGATTTTTGCCGTGGGGTTGGTATAAATGGCTTTAATGGCATTGATAAAAGTATTTCCGAAATTTTTGCTTTCCAGGATGTTCCAGAGAAACTGCCATAATACTCGATCGAATGCCTTTTCGGCATCGAGGAAGATCATTGACATCTCGCCCCCCGTGGCGCCCATGATGTCAAGTAGGGTTATGGCTCTACGAGTATGGTCTGTAGTGCCTTTGCCGGGTATAAAGCCGTGTTGCCACGGGGATACAAGCCGTTCGATGACCCCGCTCAGACGATTTGCAAATATTTTAGCGTATAGCTTTGAGTCGGAGTTGATCAAGGATATAGGCCTATATGAGGAAGGCAGGTGGGGTGGTTTACCCTTCTTATGGAAAATTATTATATTTGTTTGTTTCCAAGACTCAGGGGGAATTGTGTGGTATTGGACTCCAAGAAACAAATCAAACAAAAAGGGAGTTATCTGATTACCAAGGATTTTATATAAATCCAATGGAATTTTATCCGGTCCGGCCGCCTTACCATTGGCCATCTCGGCTAATGCAATCCCCACCTCAGTGAACGTAATCTCTCTGTCCAGGTAAATCTTATTTTCTTCATCGATATTTTTATGATTAATATGGTCTGGGAGCCAATTATTTAAGAATGTTGTAATTTCATTATCAGGATGTGAGATATCACTACTATAGAGTTTTTGATAATATTTTTGAAATACTTTAACAATGTCTTTGGGGGTAGTATACTCATTTCCCTCAAATTCTATCTTTTTAATATTACTCAATGATTGCTTTTGTCGTGTGCGTAGTGCTAACTGCTTCCCCACATTTTCCCCTGATTCGTACAATCTATCCTTATTGGCCTGATAGGTTTCCGCGGCTTTTTGAATTAACGTACTATTAATCTCATTTTTTAAGATCATTATTTTATTTAAGATTTTCCCAGGATCTAAGGTAGGATCGACTTGCCCTCTACGAGACAGATTTAGCTGGGAGGCATGATGGGCCTCAAGATTGGACAACTCCTGCATCATTTCCATATTGGATTGTTTTTCTAGCTTTCGCTTATTAGCAACAAAGGAAATGGTCTCTCCTCTCAATGCTGCTTTAAAACAGTCCCATACTATAATACGGGGTGCGCTATACTGGTTACAGTCAAAAAAGGACTGGGTCCATGATTTAATATACGCTATATATTCTGGATTAACCAGTAACCTCCTATCAAAAGTCCACTGTGTTATTGGTTTAACTAAATTAGCCGTGTCGAAGGTAAAGGTCAGTGCATTGTGGTCAGATAAGGTTTTCGGGGATTTAATTATTTCTATAATATCTTTCTGATTTATACTTGACATAATATAGTCGATTCTAACATATTTGTTGTGGGGGAAAGAGAAATATGTATAGCCATCCACATTTGGCCCCCGGAGTAGGCCCCAGACGTCAACCAAGTTGTGACTTTTCATCATCTGATCCAATGCTGTATACACCTTTGGTTTGCGCCCTTTATAATTTTGAGATAAAAAATTCCTAGAAGACAACCCTATGTCGATGTTGAAATCTCCACAAAAGACCAGGGAACCTGACCAAGAGGCCAATTCAATTTCGAGCTCTCGAAAAACAGCAGGGTCATCTAAATTTGGACCATAGATTGCACAGATAGTGATATCCAGCTGAAGCTGAATTATGACCCATCTGCCATGTTTATCAGCTGATTTACGAATTGGGGGGCCTATTATAGGTTTAGTGAAAATGGCTACCCCTCTAGTTTTAGATGTTTGGGATGTAGCTGCCATTAGGTTATAACCTGGTAGTTTAAGTAAGTTCCTGTCAGAGTATGCGATATGTGTCTCTTGGAGACATAATATATCAACAGGGTTTTGTTGTATTAATTGAAATAACTGGGCCCTTTTATCTTTATGATTGAGGCCTGCCACATTCCACGTACAGAGGCTTATTCTCCCCATGTATTAACTTGAAAGACTAGCCCGATAAGCTTTAAACACCCATTCTCCTTAAAATATATAATACGGTTTTGCTTTTCTTTAACATTTCTGTAGCTTTTACTCTTAATACAACGTAGTCTATGACCGAATTTGCCAGTTTTTCTTTTTTGGTTTCCCCCCTTCCCTCCCCCCCTCCTCGGCCCCCTCCCCAAGGCCTTCCCCGAGGCCTTCCCCCCCCACCTCCCCCCGCACTCCACCCTATGAGGCATGAAGACTCTCACTAGAGTTTATGATGATGGAGAGACACCCTGTGGCCGTACCTTTATCATTAATTCTGTATACTTCAAATAACACATGTGTAGGCTAGTGAAAGGATATGCAAAAAAAATGAAACATGCAAAGCTATGAAAGAATAAACATCCTAGAGCCACGCAAAACCCAATGAGCCATGCGGGGAAAACCATAAATGCTGAGAGAGAAATTCATTATAACGATAATAGATTATGCAGCATATTCTAGTCCTATTCTAAGCGATTTATCCGAAAAAAAACCACATTAGGGTTGGTGTTAAACTTAGGACTTTGAAATATGCTTATTCTTTAAGATGAGCTTATTCTTTCTAAATTGCGAAACAAAGCCCACCATCCGGGGGCTATACTGTAGTCAGGATGACCGTAGCAATTTTAGGGCCCTTAAAGAAAAACCTATTGACTCAGAAAATTAGGTCAGGCTATCTAAAAAAGCCTTCGCTTTGATCTCGGATGAAAAAAATTTTACCTGACCATTATACAACACCTTGAGTGTGGCAGGGTTATTCAAATAGACCTTAGCTTTTTTGTCCAAAAAAGGTTTGATTAGCTGACGGAGACGCCATCTCCGCTCCACAGTTGTGTGGCAGAAGTCCGGCCTGACAAAGTATGAGATGTCGCCTCGGATCCGATGGGCCTCAGGTCTCGCTTTCTCTGCAATAATTTGACGAAGCAAAAAGTTACCAAAGTAGACGAGGATTGCCCTAGGATATTTGCTTTGCGAGTTGGTAGGCCGCAGTGTAGGAGGGGTTCTGTGGACCCGTTGAACTTCCAGTTCCCAATTCCATGAAGATAGCTCAGGAAAAGTGTCTTTAAAGAGTTGAATCATAAAGATGCGTATATCATCTCCTTCACTTTTTTCGGGTACTCCCAGTACTCGGAGATTGTTGCGACGCATACGATTTTCCATCTGCTCAAGCTTCCATCTTACGTCAGTCATCTCAGCGTCGTGGGCATCGACCTGCTCTTTCACCACAGTTGCTTCTGCCTCAATAACCACAATTCGATCTTCCATGTCCGACATTCTTGCATTGGATGCTGCCACTGTTTTTGAAAGTTTACGTACCACCCCCTGTACCTTTTGTAGAGCTTGTTGTGCTTTCCGACCATCCTTAGACGTTTGCTCTCTGTGTGATGCGATTGCCTGCAACACTGTGTCCATTACCGCAGTTAAGGTTGTGTCTTGTTCCTTTGAAGAAGAAGAGGCTCCATGAGAGCTAGAGACTAATGCGGGAATGCCTTCCCGATGAGGGCCTGCTGAGATATGGTGGCTTCTCTTTTTTTTGATCACTGTGTGTCTTCCGGCTGTGGCTTCTCCCAATAGCTCATCCGCATCGCTATCTTGAGTACTGGAACTGGAGCCGGTATGCAGGTCGGATAGAGAATCTAGGTCAGAGTCTAAGTCATGGTGCCACCCTGGGTCCTCACGACCTTCAGAAATAGTGTAAAATTCAAGAGGTTCCAAGTCTGTATCAGACGTGATTCCTGCTCCATCATCGTAGTCTGGCCCAGGCAATGTTGGCTCTTCAACATTTCCTTCCCCTACTGGTGCAGAGGTGCCTTGAATTTGAGCAAAAGTTTGCATTGAAGAGGGTGATATTAATTTATCCTCCTCACTGACAGGATTTAGCAATGTCGAGTGTATTTCAGGCTGAGGAACAGTGGATATATTTGTTGCGACGCTTTTACCATTTACAGGTGCTACTGTATTAGAGGTAATTGCTGTAGGCTCAGCTGTAGCACGTATTTTTCCTGGTGCTTGCAGTTGTAGTTGCGCAATAATTACTGTGGCACTCCCTGGCGTATCTGCTGTTACAGTTGGGCCCTGCGGCGGTAATGACGGTAATGGTGATGATAGCGGGTCAGCTGTAGCTACGAGAGTAGCTAACTGTGTAGAACTTACTGAAGAATTTAGATCCGCTGGTAATTCAGACACTGCTGCCACAGACACTGCTGCCGCCGCTGATGAATCCGAACTGGGGAGCACTGTTGGAGTTGCTGGCGGGGCTGCAATCAGCGTCCCGCTTGTTGCATGTTGCTTGGAAGGGGAGGGAGCAGCTCCGGCCAGCGTTTTACGAAGCAAGTCTACCACAGAGGGACCCGGCCCTGGAGTGTTAGTATTCCTCGTAGTTCTCTGTTGCTTTGGCTGGAGTTGGAGCTGGGCATGTCCCCCGTCCGATCCGGCAGCTTCGTCCGTTAATGACCCAGCGCGCCTGGCAGCAAGTTTCTGGTCACGAAGCGCTTGTTTGGCTGCACGGGTCTTCGAGGCGGCTGTTACCGCCGCAGCATTTTTCGGAGCCATCAGCGTCTTCGTATGGGGGTAGTCGATGCCAGAAGCACAACAAGACTGTTGATGGAGCTGAAAAAAGAGTCTGAGCACCGTGAGGCCGAGTGCTGACGCGATGAAATGAAGTCTTGAGCGTGGCTGCTCAGGTAAGAGCAGTGAATCTCCGGGTGGTTTGAGACAGGCGCCACTCATTATTCATCTTGCAGGGCAAAACAATTATTGCTAGCTTTGTCCTTTACTGCACCAGTTGTTTATCGCATTTCTCACGGTGTCTTCATGGGTATCACGGGATCCTAGCCCCTCCACTAACCCATTCAGTTGACTCAGGCACAGGAGAGTGTCTCACAGCGGACTAGTGAGCCGCCGCCATCTTGCCTCGTCCAGATATAACAAACTCTCAATGTTTAGACAATCCAGAATATGAACTTATAGTACCTCAGGATACGTGGAACTCATGAACAGTCGGTCGTTATATATTTCTTAGAAACCAGAACATGGAGTTAAGAAGAACACATGTGTATTTGAAATGTTTATTTACTAATGCCGTCTTCTCAGGCGTAGTATCTTAGATAATACAAGTACACATATTATCAGTAGCAAAATTACCAGCATAGTTACTAGTACATAAAAAGCGAATGGTGATAGTATGTTAACATGCTGTAAATGAAAAGGAGTTAGCAACACTTATAAGCAGCCGCGGGCCGTGGAGGGAGTTACGGTGAGGCAGGGAGGCGGGGAGGGGGAGAAGCAGGGTGGAGAATACAAGTACACATATTATCAGTAGCAAAATTACCAGCATAGTTACTAGTACATAAAAAGCGAATGGTGACAGTATGTTAACATGCTGTAAATGAATAAGAGTTAGCAACACTTATAAGCAGCCGCGGGCCGTGGAGGGAGTTACGGTGGGGCAGGGAGGCGGGGAGGGGGAGGGGCAAGGTAGAGAGGGCTCCACCCTGCTTCTCCCCCTCCCCGCCTCCCTGCCTCACCGTAACTCCCTCCACGGCCCGCGGCTGCTTATATCTCACCCTCCCTAATACACATATTATATTATTTGCTAAGAAGGTCTCTTTGTGTTGGTTTAGGGCGTGCCCATACTTTAGTGTCTTAGATTTGAAGGAATCACATCAGCATACACCAGCTCTCTCTTCATGTGAACCGCATCAACTGTTGTGTATGTGTGTTCGGCAAAGCAATATAAAACCCGCCTCATGCCCAGAATTGGCAGAAGTTGCACTTATGTTATGAGTATGAAGTCGTGGAGATCAGACCTCATAACAATTCTGTATTGTGTTGTTCTTGAAACTTTAGCACTCGCTGTACAGATATAGTTTAACAAGCAAAGCAGATAGTAGAGCAATAACATATTATTCTCATGTAAACCACGATGAACTACTAGGTGGAAAGCTAAAGCAACAACTAAGTGTCGTGTGCAGAAGTTGCAAAAAAGGAAAAATGGCGTTTAAACCGGTAATGAGCCCATGCTAACTTAACACGGTGTAAAGATATCCAGGACCTAGATGACACCTCCCCATGATCCGGAAACGAACTGAATAAGATAATAGAAGTGCCATCTCATGAGAGCAGATTGCAAGTTTATATGTGGACGGTCCGCAAGGTAAAGCATTAAAAACTAGGAAAATTTAATGCTAAAGAAAAATAAAACAGCCAAGTACTTTATCGAGTCTTAAGCCAATAGGCAAGGTAAATAATAAAAACTTGACAAATAAGTCAATGAATTGTCAATGAAATGCTAGTACTCAGCATATCAAACATGAAAAAGGTATATGACATAACTGTGTATGCAAAATAAGCTGCAACAGCCTCCAATAGGAAGTCACCGTCTTCATCCGAAAACAGTTCAGCCATCCAATTTAAAAGCGGAAAAGAACATACGTGCTCTCCCAGCACCGGATCCTCTATCACCATCAGAGGACAGCTCGGTGGGTTTTCAAGAAAGCTCTGTTCCAAGAAAGACTGTGCTGCCGCCAGTAAATTCCAGGGACCAAGTAGTCCATGCATCAATGCCACAGCCATAATCCTTTCGCCAGGACAAACCAACTCGTGAGTAATGATAGGAGTCATCAGCTGATTAAAGTCGACGTCAGGAGAAACCGGTCCGCAGAGACACAAATCAATGGCCCAATCGAAATCACAGGTCAGGCAGTGAAATACAGGCTGGACACAGGTGAAGTAGGAGAATCGAAAAGATAATCCATATGCCGTGCTTAATATCGCCAACGGCATTGTGCCATAATATTCTAGCATGCGATTGCGGAACAGTGTCAGCAGCTGCAGGGTGGGAGGTTGCATAGGAGGGACATCCATATTTAAAAATGTAAAAAAGCACAAGAGCGTCCGCTGGTAATGCAAGTAAAAATGCCAATCCACGAACCAGAGTGGAGAAAATAGAATGAAAGGAAGCAGGGATGACTCCAAAGATTTTCTCAAATGAAGTCACGAGACCACTGGTAACAACTTTAAAAAAGTGCGCCAGGGTCTTTGTGGAGGATGCGTTAAAGATAGTCGGAACCATCTTGCTGAAATTGAAAGGCAAATCTGAATTGAAAAGGGTCTGCACCTCTGTACGGGTGTTCGCTATGTGAAGCACGAAAGTTTCACGGGCCGAACTCAAGGCCACCTCTCTCTGAGACAAAAGAGCTCTTATTCTTGCCATGCCGTTGAAATCTGTCCCAAGGTTGGTATTTGTGGCCAGATTGAAAACTCCCTATGTTCATGTGTGGGAGGAAATAGAACATTTCTGCAGCAAATAACCCGTTCACTTACTGTTACGATAAAAGGAATACTTTTAATTAACTCAGAACAATCTTCATTATTGAGCATCAAATAACTACCATTTTCCAACAACTTGAACGTGGGGATGATAGCAGAAACTGGCGTGCCTTGCAACACGCAAGCCATATTTGGTCGGTGTTTGTTGCATGAACCATGTAACTGTATGTGCCTACACATTAGTGAATGATCTGGCGTCTCAGTGCATTCCTCTCCATTCAGATAAACTTCTTGATCATCTTTGAAACATCTGTATGTGTATGGAAGCGACCAGACCTCATGAAGAAAAGCACTACCTAAAGGTTCATAACGACCTATTGGTATATATTTCATACAATTTGAAAACTTATATAAAGCAAAAGGCAGCGTTATTAAACCGTGGATAAGGCACGTTGCCAAAAAACCCGCAATCCTCTGCTGATGATGTCACTGAGCATGTCATGAATGATGTAATATGTGACATCATCAGCAGTGGATTACGGGTAATAGTATCTCTAGTTTACTCCCCTATACTGTCTTTCTTTTAACATAAGTGTCTGTTTCCTTCCCTTATACTTACTGTTTTTGGTTCGCTTCTGGTTCGCGTACCGGCGAGCGAACTGGGAAGCGAACTAAGAGAAATAGAGGTTGGCACAGTTCCAAATATTGTACCAATTTTTTAATAACGGGGAGGTAGTTCTGAAAAGAACTTTTTTTTTTAATTGTTTTTGTTGTTTTATATTTTTTTTATTATTTTTCGGAATTTTTTTACTTTTTTTGAATTTTTCTGAACAGTTTTATATTTTTTGGGGTTTTTCTTGGAGGGGGCAATGAAAACGATTCATTGTAAAGGGCTCAACAGGAGCAACAAAACAAAAAAAGAAGTATTTATTATTTTGGGCGTTTCGTACAAACTTGCATATGATAGTCAATAGCTCTGTTATATATATATATTCACTGAAAAAAACATAGGTTATAGACCATATATAGTTAGGAATTAGCATTTACAAAACCTTGAAAATTCACTGAAAAAACCATAGGTTATAGACCATATATAGTTAGGAATTAGCATTTACAAAACCTTATTTTACTCACACAAAACCATTGAAATTCCATATATAGTTAGTTGCACTAACTATATATCGCGCACCCGCAATCCACTGCTGATGATGTCACATATTACATCATTCATGACATGGTCAGTGACATCACTGATGACATCACTGATGACATCTCAAATGACATCACTGATGACATCACTGACGACATCTCAAATGACATCACTGATAACATCTCAAATGACATCACTGATGACATCACTGATGACATCTCAAATGACATCACTGATGACATCACTGATGACATCATCCAGTGAGTGTGTGTTTCTGTAAAGTTAAAATGTGTCTTACATATTGAAGAATGAGTGGAAGTATAAGTGTCTGGACAAAGGATTTAGTAGGTGCATGACTGAATGTATGAGTGAGTGATTAAATGTGTCTCACTGAGTGCATGGGTTAGTGACTAAACTATCTTAATTTGAGCATCATTATGTCTGTTGTTCTGTAAACTGCTGCACGTGTTGATCAGTAGCTATATGATTAACTATATGGGTTACTGATTGATTGTCCAAGTATTTGTATGGGAGACTGAGTGTGTGTGTGGCTGGCTGGCTGGGAGGTGTGTGACTCTGTGCAGATCAATGTGTACTTGTATCAATGATTCTATAAGAAGGTAAGTATGTGTTAGTATATGTTTGAAAATGTAAGGTGCTCTATGTTTAACTGTATAGACAAGAAAATGGAAGTGTCATTGATTCTTTAACAGGACTGACTACGTGTGTGAGTAACTCCATGGATGAGTGGCAGACTGTGAGTGTCTGTATAGGTGTATGAGTGCATATGATAGTGTTGTAAAGATGAGTGATTGTATGTATGAATGATTGTATGGGTGAATGAGTGAATGTGTGTGTAGACATAGGAATCAGTGAGTGCGTATGTAGTAACTAGTATTGGTGTGTCAATGGTTTCAAAAATTATACTCTGTATTTAACACTGGGTGAAACAGAGGTTATATTAAAATGTGAGGAGATGCATTGTATTGTCACATGAATGATATCATCAGTGATGTGGTCATTGATGTCAAATCACATGTCATCAGTGATGTCATCAGTGATGTCATTTGAGATGTCATCAGTGATGTCATCAGTGATGTCACTGACCATGTCATGAATGATGTAATATGTGACATCATCAGCAGTGGATTGCGGGTGCGCGATATATAGTTAGTGCAACTAACTATATATGGAATTTCAATGGTTTTGTGTGAGTAAAATAAGGTTTTGTAAATGCTAATTCCTAACTATATATGGTCTATAACCTATGGTTTTTTCAATGAATTTTCAAGGTTTTGTAAATGCTAATTCCTAACTATATATGGTCTATAACCTATGGTTTTTTCAGTGAATTTCATTGGTTTTTTAACAGCTAATATCTGTAGCTGTAAAATGTATTCTTCTTTAAATCCAAAAATATATTTTATATGTTTATGAATAATTTTTTTTTAAAATATTTTTTTTTCTTCGTTCCCGCTTCGCGAATCGGGAAGCTTCCCGTTAGCTGACCTTGATGCCGCGAAATAGACCGCGAGCCGGTAAACGTTTCTTTATCGCAACTGCCGCGTTACAAAACAACATCGTGACGCCTCCCGTCCGCATGACGTTTCACGTTGTCGCGTGATACGTCATATGACGTGCTACGTTAGCGAACTGGTACGCAAAGCGAGTCGCAAAGCGCAGGTTTCTGGAAGCAAACCGGGAGGCCCTGCAAAGCGCTTAACGTAAACACAGCAGGTCATGTGACTTGGTAATAACACTTTTCATTGGTTCATTTCACTTTTGGTTTCCTAATGATGTAAGACTAGGTCATATAATCTAAAATGAACACTTTTCATTGGTTGAGAACTCTTGTTTTTCCCAAATGATGAAAATCCCTCCTTCTTTCCTCACTCTGACTTTCATCATTGTGAGAGAAAGACCCTTTGTGATCACTGAGCAATGGCTTCTTTAGTAGCTTCAGCTGGTGCTTCCCCACCACCTCCACCACATCCAAGGAAGAGTGGACCACCTGCTCAAGTTATAATTCAACAAGAAGAGGAAGAAGAGGAACAGGACGACGAGCACGAAGAGAGGCAGTTTTTGCCTGAGGAGCCCAGGACGTCTCACCGGAAAGAAAACTTCATTTGGCAATTTTTTAAAATTCCCAAAGGTCAGAAAAAAGTAAATGCAAGATACGTAACTTGCCTTATATGTCAAGATAGACTGTCCAGAGGAACCGAGAAAAAATACAGTTTCGGAAACTACACAATGCATCGCCATATGACTAGGTGGCATCCTAACAACTACAGTGCTGCACAGTTTCGGAACGACCTAGATAATCTCCCTATTATGGCCAGAAGATCTGTTGTACCGGAAGTAACGGGACCAGAGGGCAGGGAGATGGTGCCAAATATACAAATGAGATTTGGTGAAGTAAAACACATCTGCGTATTTTGCGATGGATTCATTTCCTACGGAGAAAGAAGCATCACTCTGATCAACAGAGCTATTGACTATCATATGCAAGTTTGTACGAAACGCCCAAAATAATAAATAATTTTTTTTTGTTTTGTTGCTCCTGTTGAGCCCTTTACAATGAATCGTTTTCATTGCCCCCTCCAAGAAAAACCCAAAAAAATATAAAACTGTTCAGAAAAATTCAAAAAAAGTAAAAAAAAAATCCGAAAAATAATAAAAAAAATATAAAACAACAAAAACAATAAAAAAAAAGTTCTTTTCAGAACTACCTCCCCGTTATTAAAAAATTGGTACAATATTTGGAACTGTGCCAACCTCTATTTCTCTTAGTTCGCTTCCCAGTTCGCTCGCCGGTACGCGAACCGGAAGCGAACCAAAAACAGTAAGTATAAGGGAAGGAAACAGACACTTATGTTAAAAGAAAGACAGCTATAGGGGAGTAAACTAGAGATACTATTACCCGTAATCCACTGCTGATGATGTCACATATTACATCATTCATGACATGCTCAGTGACATCATCAGCAGAGGATTGCGGGTTTTTTGGCAACGTGATTTATCCACGGTTTAATAACGCTGCCTTTTGCTTTATATAAGTTTTCAAATTGTATGAAATATATACCAATAGGTCGTTATGAACCTTTAGGTAGTGCTTTTCTTCATGAGGTCTGGTCGCTTCCATACACATACAGATGTTTCAAAGATGATCAAGAAGTTTATCTGAATGGAGAGGAATGCACTGAGACGCCAGATCATTCACTAATGTGTAGGCACATACAGTTGCACGGTTCATGCAACAAACACCGACCAAATATGGCTTGCGTGTTGCAAGGCACGCCAGTTCCTGCTATCATCCCCACGTTCAAGTTGTTGGAAAATGGTAGTTATTTGATGCTCAATAATGAAGATTGTTCTGGGTTAATTAAAAGTATTCCTTTTATCGTAACAGTAAGTGAACGGGTTATTTGCTGCAGAAATGTTCTATTTCCTCCCACACATGAACATAGGGAGTTTTCAATCTCGCCACAAATACCAACCTTGGGAGCAGATTTCAACGGCATGGCAAGAATAAGAGCTCTTTTGTCTCAGAGAGAGGTGGCCTTGAGTTCGGCCCGTGAAACTTTCGTGCTTCACATAGCGAACACCCGTACAGAGGTGCAGACCCTTTTCAATTCAGATTTGCCTTTCCATTTCAGCAAGATGGTTCGGACTATCTTTAACGCATCCTCCACAAAGGCCCTGGCGCACTTTTTTAAAGTTGTTACCAGTGGTCTCGTGACTTCATTTGAGAAAATCTTTGGAGTCATCCCTGCTTTCTTTCATTCTATTTTTTCCACTCTGCTTCGTGGATTGCCATTTTTACTTGCATTACCAGCGGACGCTCTTGTGCTTTTTTACATTTTTAAATATGGATGTCCCTCCTATGCAACCTCCCGCCCTGCAGCTGCTGACACTGTTCCGCAATCGCATGCTAGAATATTATGGCACAATGCCGTTGGCGATATTAAGCACGGCATATGGATTATCTTTTCGATTCTCCTACTTCACCTGTGTCCAGCCTGTATTTCACTGCATGACCTGTGATTTCGATTGGGCCATTGATTTGTGTCTCTGCGGACCGGTTTCTCCTGACGTCGACTTTAATCAGCTGATGACTCCTATCATTACTCACGAGTTGGTTTGTCCTGGCGAAAGGATTATGGCTGTGGCATTGATGCATGGACTAATTGGTCCCTGGAATTTACTGGCGGCAACACAGTCTTTCTTGGAACAGAGCTTTCTTGAAAACCCACCGAGCTGTCCTCTGATGGTGATAGAGGATCCGGTGCTGGGAGAGCACGTATGTTCTTTTCCGCTTTTAAATTGGATGGCTGAACTGTTTTCGGATGAAGACGGTGACTTCCTATTGGAGGCTGTTACAGCTTATTTTGCATACACAGTTATGTCATAGACCTTTTTCATGTTTGATATGCTGAGTACTAGCATTTCATTGACAATTCATTGACTTATTTGTCAAGTTTTTATTATTTACCTTGCCTATTGGCTTAAGACTCGATAAAGTACTTGGCTGTTTTATTTTTCTTTAGCATTAAATTTTCCTAGTTTTTAATGCTTTACCTTGCGGACCGTCCACATATAAACTTGCAATCTGCTCTCATGAGATGGCACTTCTATTATCTTATTCAGTTCGTTTCCGGATCATGGGGAGGTGTCATCTAGGTCCTGGATATCTTTACACCGTGTTAAGTTAGCATGGGCTCATTACCGGTTTAAACGCCATTTTTCCTTTTTTGCAACTTCTGCACACGACACTTAGTTGTTGCTTTAGCTTTCAACCTAGTAGTTCATCGTGGTTTACATGAGAATAATATGTTATTGCTCTACTATCTGCTTTGCTTGTTAAACTATATCTGTACAGCGAGTGCTAAAGTTTCAAGAACAACACGATACAGAATTGTTATGAGGTCTGATCTCCACGACTTCATACTCATAACATAAGTGCAACTTCTGCCAATTCTGGGCATGAGGCGGGTTTTATATTGCTTTGCCGAACACACATACACAACACTTGATGCGGTTCACATGAAGACAGAGCTGGTGTATGCTGATGTGATTCCTTCAAATCTAAGACACTAAAGTATGGGCACGCCCTAAACCAACACAAAGAGACCTTCTTAGCAAATAATATAATATGTGTATTAGGGAGGGTGAGATATAAGCAGCCGCGGGCCGTGGAGGGAGTTACGGTGAGGCAGGGAGGCGGGGAGGGGGAGAAGCAGGGTAGAGCCCTCTCCACCCTGCCCCTCCCCCTCCCCGCCTCCCTGCCCCACCGTAACTCCCTCCACGGCCCGCGGCTGCTTATAAGTGTTGCTAACTCTTATTCATTTACAGCATGTTAACATACTGTCACCATTCGCTTTTTATGTACTAGTAACTATGCTGGTAATTTTGCTACTGATAATATGTGTACTTGTATTATCTAAGATACTACGCCTGAGAAGACGGCATTAGTAAATAAACATTTCAAATACACATGTGTTCTTCTTAACTCCATGTTCTGGTTTCTAAGAAATATATAACGACCGACTGTTCATGAGTTCCACGTATCCTGAGGTACTATAAGTTCATATTCTGGATTGTCTAAACATTGAGAGTTTGTTATATCCAATGTGACACTGTACCTAGCTTGCTAAGGGGTTTTTGATTACTAAGGTGAGTTTTGGGACACCCTAATTCGCCGAGGTTCCAATCCTCTGTCCACAGTTCTGTGTGAGAACAGAAACCCTGCGACAGGGGCACCCCCGACCCTTGCTGGAGCTTCATCACACTTGCGATACAACTCCAGCAATGCGCCACCTTTACGGCACAGATACATCACGCATCTGTGCTGTTTTTGCCCCATGATGCGCCACATTGTAAATGCAGCACACCATAGGTGACGGAACAGCGGCACAGAATGACTAACACATCCCTGGTGATGCGCCAGTCATCATAAATCTATCCCTATGCTTCTTATCTTGTTAGAGATGAACCGCCATATGTATCATCAAAGTTTTTTGCATTTCCTAAATAGCGAACTTTAAGGAATAAATAGCGATTCTTTACCATTCCTAGTTTGCGATGAGCTATTTGCTAATTACAAATTACCCATTCATTTCCTTCATTTCCATAGGGCGGTTGGACTCACTTTTAGCTCGAACGGCTGAATGGATTTCCACGAAACTTGGCAAAATTGTAGGGACTGGTAGCCCGATGTGCCTTTGCTATGTCTCAAGATATATGCTCCAGTGTTTTTTACGAAAATTAACTTTGAAAAATATATATTGGGCTACATTGGCCTATATATATGTTGGAGCCCAAATGTAGCCCAATGTAGCCCAATGAAGCCCAATGAAGCCCAATGTAGCCCAATGTAGCCCAAAGATGGCCGCCAGAGACGAAAAAAAACAAATGTAGCCCAAATATCAGCCAGATGTAGCCCAACTATAGCCCAGTGACAGAATGACCAATCAGCTTCGCAAACCTCCGTTACGCGAAGCGGAGCGCTGTTACAGATATATATCTTTTTTTGAACGTTAATTTCTCAAAATCCACTGGAGCACATATATTGAGACCTAGCAAAGGCACATCGGGCTACCAGTCCCTAATATTTTACCAAGTTTCGTGCAAATCCATTCAGCCGTTCGATTATTATTATTATTATTTTTTTTTGCCCCGCGGGGCCCTTTTAAAACCTCCACATCAAACCTAGGGGGTCAGCGAGGATCTACTATTCCCCCTTATGGTCATTTGCCCCTTCGCTTTCGCCTCCTCTTGTCTCTCGATCCTACCGAGAGACAAGATGGCGGCCGCTACGGACTGTTTGGAATGTTGACAGACGCCGGAGAACCAATCAGCTTCGCTTCACAAAGCTCCGTTGCGCGAAAAGTAC